>NC_052058.2:34604512-35252012 GCF_903992535.2 Arvicola amphibius | reverse complement strand
TTTAATTTATATATTTATGTAACCCTGACTACAATAAAATACGACTATGGAGGATCCTCTCACATTAAACATTCTCTATATCTAGCTTCAGAGCCCAGTCTCTCTCGGCCTCGTGTCTCTCTCCATGCCATCAGGCAGCCTCAGCAAGACTACATTAGAAATGATGCTGGTCAAGGAGGAGCAGACATACCTTATGGGGTTGTCCATCCTGGACACTGTGAGGAAAGCAGCGAGGTTGGCTGTGTAGGAGGAACACACAATGAGGGTGAAGAGCCACCAGCTGCCCATCACAATACGCATGGCCACAGAGTTCACAGATGACTCGCCACCTGCAGAATGCAGAGGGGTTAGCTGTGCCTTCCTCTCACTCCAATATCTCCCCCTCCCCGCAAGATCCTGCCCTCCTTGGCCAAGGTCAAAGTCTCCTATCATTTGTGCACTGAACATTTTTTTAAGGAAATGTTATTAAAACCACTAATATGGGGAAGGGCCAGAGGATGGTAAAAGGCAGAAAAATTAGGACTGGAATCTAGCAATGAGAAATCTGTCATAACATCGAATCTTCCAGCTGGAAGATTCTATCCCATTGTGGCAAGAACTTACTGCTCAATGTAAGATCTTTGGCAATCTCAAATTCACATAGAGTACACTTAGGAATTCTGTAAATAAGGAATTTCTTCCTACCTGGAGGTCTTCCAGCTTACTTTTAACTCAGAGAAATAAGATCTCCATTTCACTTTTATTAATATTCAGCCCTCCCTGGATGCTTTTCCCCTCCAGGATTTTCAGAAAGCATTGCTTGTAAAATTCAGCGAGAAGCTACCTCTCTGTGGCCAATTATTTCTCTCTGGTCCCTTGGGTGGTGGGAGAGGAAGCTTCTCCCTCCTCACTCTCCTTAGGTAACCTTGAAAGGATTTTGCCATGATGCACACAGAGTTGAGATCGACATTAAGGACTTTGCAATTTGTTTCTGGTCAAAATCGCACAATCCTGAAGCTCACCACAGAACCGAAGTGCCACCAAGCCTCCTGAAGGGAGGAGTCTGTATTTCAAGAGTCACTGAAATACCACTTACAGATTGTTACACGCTATGTTGATATTTAATCAAAGTTCCTTTTGACAACCTCATGTGCGTAAAAAAGCAACCTAACTTGAGAGGGGAGGAAAATGCCCTGAAATCCAGTAAATTTTATCTAAAATCAAGAATCAGGAATGAAAGTTGAGTTCTTTGTTACTTTATTTAATTTCTACCTGATAGTGTTTAGAAAACCTGAATACAACCTGATACTGGCACTGTCCTGAGATCAAATAAAATTACATTTGAAATGACTTTTGTGATATGCATCTGAGAATTTTACCAAAGGATAAGCTTTTTCAGGCCCCCAGGGCTATTCAGACAACAGAAAACTGGGAATGCACCTTGCTGAACAAAGGCTCCATAGACAATCCAGATGGCACTGTGCAGGGTGGCAGAAGCAGAAGGTCGTGGTTGGGCAGCGCTCTGAGCCCGCACAGCCTGTATCCGGTTCAACACGAATATGAGCACACCGACCACAGGGATGGCGGCTGCAATGCAGGCCCACACCGCGAAATCAAAGGGGGCGAAGAGGGAGAAGATGCTGATTTTCTCCTCGGGTTTCTTGATGAGGATCCCGACAGAGTAGTCCATGTAGCGCTTGCTGAAGTCCACAACGCTCTCCCTCTCTGGGGTGATGGTAATAGCGGAGATGGCCAAGTCTGCTCTCTGAAAGACAAAGAAGGTCGCAAGAGGTGACCTTCGGGTCATTGCTGATTTCCACCCTAGGTCAAGGTTCACCTTCTGCCATTTCAAAGATCTACTCAGAGGCAATGGATTTGAGAGTGACCCCTGAGAATCCTGAGAATAAGAGAAGAAATCCGACACCCTGTTATCTATTTCCTCCCTCACCTCACAGATGTCCCTCCCTAGGCCAGATCTCCTAGAACATTCTTTGAGACAATAAAATTCAGTTAAGTATCTTCACTTCCAACAAATTACACTTGCTTGTTTTCTTACCATTTCACCTAGCAAACCTAATCTCCTTTTTTTTTTATTTTGGTTTTTCGAGACAGGGTTTCCCTGTAGTTTCTAAAGCCTGTCCTGGAACTAGCTCTTATAGACCAGGCTAGCCTCGAACTCAGATATCCGCCTGCCTCTGCCTCCTGAGTGCTGGGATTAAAGGCATGCGCCACCACCACCCGGCTAAACTTAATCTCCTTTGCTTCTACCTGTGTTTTCCAGTCAAAATTCCATAACACTAATGGACGTGTAATTTAAAAGGGCACTTGGCCTTCTTCCCACCAAGGACACCCTTCATCCTTCAAGGTTAATCTGCATCCTCCCTGCATATCAAGGGCTCAGATACAAACAGTCATAGATTAGAAGGAGTAAAGAAAAAATAAGCCACGTGAAGGTGGAAAATTCACAGAGAGTCTGGATTGTGCAGATTATTGTATTTTCTTTGAATTTTTTTGACTGTGAAGGAGCTAAGTACAGGGAGACATTTCATTGTATGTGCTGCTAAGCTAAACCAGCATGTTATAAAGGTATCTTGACTTCAGAATTTGGGTCTAAGGATATGTTGCTTTGGAAAAGAGGTTCTTCTTTTGCTTTTGTTTTCACAGAAGATAAGAACCTATAGATTAATTCCAGACTAATGTGGTATGATGGACCGAGACCCCCTGAAAGATTGCTGTGAACACCCCCCAAAATACTTCACCCAATAAAAAGATGGAAGCAGTTTGGAGAGAACTACGCCCATATTCCCAAATAATGTTTACAAATGTTTCTTTACATTTAATAGGTGATATGCTATAAAGATTTGCATTGGCATGGATCCTGATTTATTGCTACAAATTTAAGGTCAATTTTGTTATACTGTGTATATATATTTCTGCTTTTGATTAAGTTATTGTGTTTGTGCAGCTCATTTAAAAATGTAATGTATAATTAAGGAATATAGGTTAATAGAGAGCCATCTATAATAGTCATGCTTGTAGTCATGTTAGGTTTTCTAGATATATAGAGATATATTTCAGTTATATAGGTATTCTTCAAATCTTTCAGATATCTTCAGAATATGGCATTTAAAGTGTTTAAATTACTAACTTAAGACTTTTCATGACAATGAGACACATCTGCTCCTGGCAGCACCAATTACTTCAAGAGGAAGATGGACATTGAAGAGGCTCCTTACGGAATCTGTAAGCCATTTGGGCAAGAAAATGCTCTTGCCTGGACTTCTTGTTGAACTGGACATGCAAGACCCACAGAGAACTGAACTTGCCTAAAGAAGGTGAGGCATCCTTTGGGGTTTCTGCTTCATAAAAGAGTTTGCCAGATATTCTTTAGGACACAGAAGAAAGTGACTGAAAACTGCCAATATAGGCAGAACTGTCTTTAAAATTTCTTGCTTCATGGAATAGTCTGCCGGATACTATGGGCCTGTAAGCTGAAGATGGATGCCCCAATGATAGAGAAGAACTTTTGGGTGACTGTCCAGGCAACGAGAAGTCTCTGTCAATTCTAGAGTTTTGGAAGTTACTTACAATGAACTTATTGTTTACTTAGGTAATATTATATCCTTCTGGAGTCTTTGATGGAGTTGAAGAATGGATAGATAGTTTTCCTTAGATATAATAAACAATAAAGTAGATATAAATATTATAACTGTAATTCTTGCTTGATACCTGTCTTGTTATATGTAATTTTACTATGTTAAAGTTAAAACAGAAAGGGGGAGGTGATGTGGGATTCCCCTCTGTATGCTGTGAATGTCATTAGTTAATAAAAAAACTGCTCTGGGCCTATAGCAGAGCTATGGGGAACAGAGCTTGGTGGGGAAAATGAAACTGAATGCTAGGAGAAAAGAGGTGGAATCTGAGAGAAGCCATGTAGCTCTGCCAGAGACAGATTCCAGAACTTTAGTCAGTAAGCTACAGCCATGTAGTGATATGCAGATTAATAGAAATGGGTTAAATTAACATGTAAGAGTTAGCCAATAGAGCTAAGGGCCAAGCAGTGATTTAATACAGTTTCTGTGTGATTATTTCAGGCTAAGCAGCCAGGAACAAACTAGAGGCCTCCATACTACACCACAGATAGGAGGAAAGGTCACAATGTGAAATGTAATATATGTGGGGATGCCACACCTTCAACCCACAACAAAGCCAACACGTGAACAGGTCTACTCACACTCACACACATTTGCACAAGTGTACGCTATACTTGTAGTTTGTAAGACATGAAAGAACAAGCACTAGGCAGAACTCATTGACTGGGGGATGGGGGGAGCAAGTTTCCCACTTCAGTCCAAGAATGGAAGAGGTTTATTAGAAGGTGAATTACAGAGAAGGTTTATTACAAGGGGCAGGTTGGACAGGAATGAGTAATATACATGAAGGGAAAAGTCAGGGTTGACAGGGTATGAGAAAATAAAAGATCAGAAATAGGCACAGCATGGAAGACAGAGAGGAAAGGGGCACCTTGGCATAGCCCTAAGGGGTCAAATTTAGGTATCACTTAGAGACGTATTAGAATGCCCCTCTTTGTGGGCCTAATCTTGGAACTTACCTTGCTAATGAGCTCCCCGATCATCCCGTTCCAGGAGGTGTTATGAAGCTGGTGACCATATCTGCCATCAGGGGCCTGGTATATCTCATACTTGAATCCCAAAGCCTTAGCCAATGCATCCAGCACATCTATGGAGAACCCTTTGTAACGTTTGGGCTGTCCAAGGATATTCTCAGCCACCATCACAAAAGGCTCTTCCTATAGAAAATAGAATGAATATTCTTTAAACCAACAACAGTTTAATTGACATATATTTCCAGGATATTGGTACAGAGACAAATCTAGTAAACTGTAACATCAGAATGTTAGTATTAGGGCTGGAGGCATAGCTCAGTGCTAAAGCAAATATTCTTTTTCTATTCTTTTCTTGAATTTTACATTCCAACCACAGTTTTTCCTCCCACCCTCCCTCACCTCCTCTCCAGCCCACCCCCAACCTCTCCTCCCAATGGGTAAAGGGCTCCCATGGAGAAAGTCTGTATCATTAAGTTGGGGAAGGACCAAGCCCCTACCCACTGTATTAAGGTTGAGCATGGCATCCCACTATAGGGAATGGTCTCCAACAAGCTAGCTCATGCACCAGGGATAGATCATTGTCCTACTGTTGAGGTTCCCTCAGATTTAGCATACATAAGACTCTAGGTTCCAATCCAATGTGGATAATAATGATATTAATGGCAATGACAGTAGTAGTAATGTTGGTATTTACCCAATTTCTACCCAGAGACTGAACTCCCCTGCCCTTTTCTAAGAGCACTTTATGGACAGTCAAGGTACAGTGCACAGGAGTAGTGCTCCAGCCGGCAGGTCAGCATGGGGCAGTGAGGATTTAATTGTCCTGTGTATTTCTTCCAAGCCTCTATCCTAACCCTCAGACCCCACAATAAAATGGTGTCTTTTCTTTCCTTCTTCTATAGAATTTATACTGACACAGGACTCTGTCCTTAGGGTATACCATCTATGGTCGCCACAGAAGAATCATGACACTTTT
The DNA here is from genome assembly GCF_903992535.2 of Arvicola amphibius. NCBI lineage: Eukaryota > Metazoa > Chordata > Mammalia > Rodentia > Cricetidae > Arvicola > Arvicola amphibius. The sequence goes on along the minus strand of NC_052058.2, from coordinate 35,246,430 downwards.
CATGTAGAATAATACATGGACATAAAACTATGTGATATTAGACAGCGAGAAAACAGCATTTCATCCAGCAAGCTGCACTAGAAAATAAGTGCCCATTAACAGGACAATGCTAAACCATAAGTCAACGGATGGGGAAGGGTCAAACCCCAAGATCATGAATCCACAACCATGCTGAGTTCATACCTACAGACTATCTATGCCCTGGGAGGTAGGCGACCATCTAGAAAACATCTACTCATATCATATCTTGTTGTGTGAAATTTAATATGAAGGGGCTGAGGGCAAAGTGTCCCCTGGTAATGCTAATGGAGTTCCTTTAGTTAAAAGAAATAGGGTTTAAGGCTCATTCATGGTATACATATAAGGGATGCAGAAAGATTTCAGACAAAGGCTTCTGAGTTTTCTGGGTGGAAATGATGGAGTTGAGCCATGTCTGGGTTACCCCCAAATGGGAACACTTTAAATTAAATATAAATATTTTTATATTTATATTTAAATTTTAAAATATATTAACCTAAGCCTCACAATTATAACAGTCTATGATTCTAGAAAAACAATGTAGAAAAATATAACTAACATTTTTTCTGCACACTTATTATCACATTTATCCTCAGCAGTGTTGGCCAGCAGGAGAAGGTCCTCCCACAGGCATCTTTCTGGAAAACCTGCTATCGACATTGTAGGAGCCGAGCAGCATCAGTGCTCCTCCTTCTATATGCTGGGGATCTCCCCTAGAAGTCCCAGAAGTCCCTGGAGAGACTCTTCCCTCTCACTCTCCCTTAGGTGGGCCCACATAATTATTTGAATAACAGGACTCTGGAAACCTCAACATTCCCTCCCCAACCCTGCATTAGCCAGAGAGTAGCCTCTGAGTCAGAGACCTGGAAAATGAAGTTCCCAGGACATCCCCATGATCCTACCAAGACAGTCACCACTTTGAGAGTCAGTCCTTGGAGGCGACTGCCCATGGGCCTCTCCTGCAGACTGCCATTCAAGCCCTTCTCCGAGTCCCAGGTCGCCAGCTGTGGATAAAACAGGGAAGAGTAAGGGGCGGAAGAGTCTCATATACACCTTAGGGGCTCTTGCTAAACTGGAATCTTGAATGAGACAGGCAGACGGCAACAGCCTGGGCTTCTTCGAGACCCAGAGGTATCTCAAAACCATTAAAAGGACAGAGATTCATCAAACAGTAAGTTTTACTTCCTCTATCATGTCGCCTGGAGGTCCAGTGTTCCAAAATTCCCCCAAACAAAGACAATTAGTAGGATTTTGCCTCTGGAATAAATGTTTCTACCTGATTTTATTTTGTCCTCTATGGCTGTGATGTCACTCTGTTTCCCACTATGCCTTTAACTTTCCCTTTGATGGTACTACAACCAGTTGAATTGAGGTAGAATGATAATGTAATTAGCAAAGACACCAGTACATGGCTTATGTAACATCCTGCGGCCACGACACCAAGGGCTAAGTTCTCTCTGCCTGTTTTTGCTGTAGTACAAGCTCTATAACTTTCTATGGTATATAGATAGAAGCTGATAGCCAAGTATATCTGCTTGGTATCTGCCAGTATCTCTATGAGGCTTTAGGCTGTATCCAGTACTTTGTTGCATCTTTGATATGTTTGCTAAGGATATAGAAAGGACTCTGGCTTTGAAACAGTAAAGAAAACGTGTTCAAGAGTCACTTTTCCTTCCTACCATGACTGCAAGGTCTCAACAACAATGACTAAATCCTTGTGTCGCCAATGAACAACACAGACAACAGACACATCTTGAGCCAACTAAATCAGAAACTTGAGGTCTGGTCACGGGGAATATTAATGCACCCTGAGACACTAGTTTAGCTGTGTCTCACTGGGCTCTTTCATGGGGAGATTTGAACATGCTAAAACCTTGCTCCATCTATGGAGATCCTGATTTAATTGGCTGGTGGTGGACAAGATATGGATAGGTTTGTTCTCCTGATGTTTCTAACATTCAGCAAGGATTGCAAGCCACTACTGTAAATTAAACTGGTAGTTCTCGAACTATAGATATGTGCAAGTCCCATGGCTTTTCTATGTACTTTCTGGTGAGAGTATGGATGTCTAAAAAGCTTCAAGGTGCTGCTCTGTTGCTGGTGCTTCATTGACCTCAATTTATATAGCAAGGGGTTAATGAACCAAAGCACAAGATATCTGTTTAACTCCAGACGCATTCTTCTAGATAAGTGCCACCGGGGCCCTACTGGAACAGTCAAAGCTGTACATAAGATATGTCTACTCTCCCAGCACTCTCTGGAGTTCTGACAATTAACCCTAAGAAGCAACATTTTTAGAAGTTGAGAAAGCATTCTAGCTGAGAGATACTACAATTCCAAGATTAAAACAACACCATCAGAATGAGATATAGAATCCCATATTCAGCCTAAAAGAAGTCTGGTGTTTCTTAGTGTCACTTTGGACCCAACATCTACTAATATCAACTCCATCTTAAATAATAGGATGTATGCCAGCAGAGAATAAATAATTTGAATTAGAGCATAGGCTCTAAAGAGCCCCATATAACTGCTAATTAACTTATAACACACTGAAGTGAAGAGCAAATTGAGATTACCAGAATTCTAATCAGACATCAAGGATGTTTAATGGTACCATTCTCTGAGAAGAGAAACAAAGAGAAGGAAATAACAGGGTTATTTCCCACCATAGTTCCAAAAAATAGTACTCAGACTCAGATTCATGAAGCTGATTAAAAATTAAGACCAGGACTAAAGAGATGGCTCAGCAATTACGAACACTTGCTGCCCTTGCAGAGGACCCAGGTTCTTTTCCCAGAACCTACATGGCTGCTCACAACCGCCTTTATCTCCAATTCTAAGAGATCCAGTGTCCTCATCAGCCTCACAAGTATTGAACACATGTGGTAAACTTACACACATGAGACAGAACACTCATACACATCGAATAAAAATAAACACAATCTTTAACAAACAAAATTAAATGTTTGTCAAAGACAGAAGTAATAACTCAGTCAAGGGTGTGGTTTCCTGTTTTCTTTGTGTGCTACACAATGAACCTAAGGGCCAGGGATAGGTGTGCATTTTGGCTCTCTGCATCTGCATCCTATGACTGTTTAGCTGGCACTGGAGCTGCCTAATTGCTGCTTCTGGGTGTGGGTGGTGTCTGGAGGTGACTTTTACCATCATAATGACTCAGTGTGATGATGAAGACAATCTGGACATAAGAATGCGTCAACTGGATATTCTAGCCTATGCTGTCATTAGATTTCTACAGCTGCTGCCAAGCATCCTTGGCACAGGGAAGAGGCATCTTAGCACTTTTATACCCTGGGTTGATTGAGCACCTGGTACGGCACTTTGCCTAGCCTTCATCAGCAAGGCTTCATTTTTATTGAGATTATACTTGAGTGTGAGAATTCAGAGTAAAAGCAAAAAGGAGCACAGAATAAAGCCCTTGCCCACTTAGGTTTTAGCTCATTTGAACAAGAGCTCTATCTTTCAATGCTGTTCCATCCATGCTCTGTTTCTCCCCACAACAAGACTTTTGGCAGCACAACTCTGCCCAGACATTGTAACAGTTTCCTTATGAGTCTCTTTACTATCAACTCTCCTATGGTCCATCTTCTGTGTGTTAGAACATATCTTTCAAACCAATTAACCAGGCTGAGAGAGACGGTTCAGTGGTTAAGAACACGTATTTCTTTTGTAAGCGACCAGGGTTCAGTTTCTTGCACCCACATGTGAAAAGGATAGTCACAACCATCCTTAAACCCAATTCCTGGGGATCCAACGTCTTCTTCCACCTTCCATGGGTACCAGGCATGCATATGGTACAAAAAATATATGCAAACAAAAATACTTATACAAATAAATACATCTTTAAAATATTTCAAAACAAGCCAGGCGGTGGTGGCACATGCTTTCATCCCAGCACTCAGGAGGCAGAGGCAGGCAGATCTCTATGAGTTCAAGGCCAACCTGGTCTACAAGAGCTAGTTCCAGGACAGGCTCAAAGCTACAGAGAAGGCCTGTCTCAAAAAACAAAACAACAACAACAACAACAAAAAGATTCAAAACACAAAGTATGTAAATTATCATTTTCTAGTAAATTCTCATTTCCTACAGAGTAACTTCAAATATTCATAAGTATGACCCAAAAGAACAGCTTTCCCAACCCCCAACTCCACTATGACCTTTAGCCCACTCAGTTTAGATAGCCATGTATACCCTAACCCCAGGAATTCTATTCTGTTTCATGCTCATGTGCCTTCCTGAGCCTTATGTTCAATTCTTTCTGTCTAGGATGCTATATCTCTCCTTCAGGATCTGATAAATTATGATTCATTTTTAAAAACCACTTTCACTTTGGAATAGTTTTAGAATAACAGAAAAGCTGTGGCGGTTTCACTAATCATTCCTAACACCCATCTCCCCTGACGCCAAGGTGCAAACATAGCACGCATTATTATCATACATTAGCATGTTGTATTCATCACAGCTAATTAATGTTTCTCGTAGTCTCTGGGATTTATGCAAAGCTGCACTAGAACTGGCCTCCAGAGTCATAGACTCAGGGTAAGTCTCTGGGGCAGTTGTGGGATCTCATTCCCTGCTCTCCTCTCTGGACCATAGCTGCAGCTGGCCTTGCTCCTTCCCACCACTTGGTTCCAGCATTGCCTCAGACACCACTGCAGCTTCCTCTCCATAACGAACGGTTATAGCTGGTGTGGATTTGGAGAATATGGCAGCTTGAAGGTATGAGATCAGCAGGTTTTATGACTGAGCCATATACTGTAGCTGTTTTCATCATTTATGTGGAAGACCACAGAACACCTGAGACACAGAAGGTCATCAATGAGTGTTTGCTCAATATATTTACTCTGATTCCATTTTCTTAGTTATAAAATAGAATACATTTGTACTTCCTGCCTACCAAGTTGAGAGTTTGTTAAAGGAATAAAATAATCTTGAAATAACCTATCATATAATAGCTTAATTAAGAATCACCAATGGGTTAGAAATGTGTTCCATAGAACCCAAATTATGTGTACAGAAAAAAGTATTGATAAAAAATGAAACAAAGTATGTTAAGATGTGCTGCATGTAGGCAGAGTTGTAGCAAACAGCCATTATTACCTGTGTTATGCTCATCTTCTTTTAATCAGATTTTCACTACGTAAGCAGGAAGGGAAAGGGAGCTTTTGATAGACAATAACTAGCACAATGAGTGCACAAAATTCTATCACGTGCTTTTCTGGGACTGAAAGTCAAAGGTACATCTAGACTCTTACCTGTGATTAAGTTAAGGTCCTTCTAAAACAAATAACCAAATAAATCCAGGTTCTGGCTACAAGGAATTATGGGGAAGGGGCCCCATCTCCTAGAGAAGGCAAACAGATAATTTACCATTATCTCCTATCCTAAAGATGCCATGCTAGAGAAGGGCTCCTGAAACTCGGTGGGTCTGGAAACAGAGAAGTAACCACAGGTACCCAGACCACGAAGATAGGAAATCCTTCTCTATTAAGAAAGTGGAATGAGGGGCTGGAGAGATGGCTCAGAGGTTAAGAGCATTGTCTGCTCTTCCAAAGGTCCTGAGTTCAATTCCAGCAACCACATGGTGGCTCACAACCATCTGTAATGGGGTCTGGTGCCCTCTTCTGGCCTGCAGGCATACACACAGACAGAACATTGTATACATAATAAATAAATAAATATTAAAAAAGAAAAAACAGTGGAATGACATTGAACATTTTTGCTAGTCTTTAGTCAAATCTGATGGAAGAACATTTAAATCAAAGTGGACATCATAAGAAAAGGAAAAGAGAAAACTTTCCAAGCCTTTTGTCATCTTTATCTTTGGCTCTGAAAGTGCCCGGGACTTAAAGGGTTTTTTGTTTTGTTTTCTTTTCTTAATATCAACTTTCTCTCTTTGGCCTTCAGGCATCCTGTAGCCTGCTAAGGAAGAAGAGCTACTTCAAAGTGAAACACAAATTCTGTCTTTCAAACACATCAAAGTGCAGCCATGTTCCAGGATTCAGGATCCTTCATGTTGGGCAAGAAAGCTTATTATTCTCTCAGATGAGACTAGAAGCCCAGTGCCCACGGCTAAGACTATTTCAACAAAGCTATATGTTCTTGCCCAAATCTTAGGACCAGAGCTGGAGTTTGCACAATTTCTGTGAGAGGCAATGTCTCAGAACACCCTATCTACAAGACCAGGACAGATCAAGATAGTTCCAATGAGAGAACCTAATGGAATTTAAAAATAATTCCCAAGCTCGCAGTCAGTCAACTTAGGAGGAAACTGCCCCCACCTCCACCCTGAGGGCATCTGATGTTCCCTGATCAGAATGCAAGGAGAATGTCTTAGCCAGTAAGAGTCAAATGAGACTGACCAAGTCGATAAATGGGAAGCAGGAAAGACCCTTCACTCAGGAAACTCTGACACTCAGTCGCACAGCTCCCAACCATTTCATCTGTACCTAAGTACATTGCCTGCATTTTGTAGACAGGGTTTTGTGTATGGGATAGATGAATTGATGGTCATAGACACCCACTTCTGACAGCTGAGCTGTCACGACCAGCGTCTGAAAAACTAATTTCCAGCACTGCTAAACAAGACGAGTACTGCTGCTAAGTGATAAGGTGTGAGTTTTCATTCACTGCGGAGATCTACTCTACCCAGGCCAGAAACATGGATGGAGCCAGGGGTTGTGGAACAGTTGTTGCCTGCTAGGAGATATATGGGCTCAGAATCTGATTATGACAAACAACTGTTCCAGAGATCCGTCAGATGGAGACTAAATTTCATAAGTCACTGGTCTCGGAAAAATGGATTTCCTGAGTCAATTGGGGTGCTCGTCATGCTGGAGGTTGTAAGTGGTGAGATGTGAGGATTTGGGACTTTGTGGCTCCATTCTTTGTAAACCCAGGGCTATTAACCCTAAACTGAACAAGCTTCTTTTGGAAGATTGGACCTCATGATCTATAGCTTTATTGCAGAGGTATCTTAAAGTGTCCTTCTCTGTTCACAGGGAGGTGGGATGAAAATGGAGACAATCTGACTACTTTATAGCCTAGAGATCAGTTTCAGAGCCTGGCTCATTCCAGGAACTGAGCAAGAAAGTAGAAAGGGAGGGAGAGCAGGGATAGGGAGGATTCCAGGAAAAGAAAGGGAAAAGGGAAGGGAAGGCAGAACGTTCATTCACTTAACCACAAATCCCAGGGTTCATAATATCCAACACTATAATAGACAGAAGACTTGTATTGTCAACTGCTACCAAATCTTGTAGGAAAGTCTCAAGAGAAGACTAGAAGAGCTCATTTTATAGCCACGTCATACAAATGGCACCACCAGAACTAATGTCCTACATCAACTCTATTCTTATCAACCTATAACTTCTACCAGCACAGTGAAGTTGGCATCAGGTGGGACAGAGGATTCAGTGATGTTAGTGACAGTATGTTTATTGCTTCACTGAAGAAGCTTTCCTAAAGTAACATGACCTCTGTGATTTTCATTTTTTTTTGCCTGCTTGTATTGGAAAACAAATGGAATTGGTGTATCTTTCAAAGGATCATAGCCTTGAATGGGGAACAAGGTGAAGAAGAGTCCATTATCTTGAGCGAGCTTGAACTGGACATTTAGCCGGCAATGGTTTCAGAAAATTGATTACAAGTCATTTATTTTGAGGAAAGGGGTTCAGAAGATTGAATCAAACGCTTCATACATGATAAGAAACCACTCTACCAGTGAGCTACATTCTCAGCCAATTGCCAATTACAAGTCATAAACAAAGCCAAATGCAGGGAAGACGTGCTTAGAAACAAGACAGAAACTGAGAAGCAGTATGCTAGCATCTGAGAACAGAATGCTAATATGGGTGACCAAGATTCCCAAAGTATTATCTAACTGGAGGATTCACATGGGGAATTCTAGCACATGAGGGCCACTAAGACTGGGTGTGGAGGAACTGCAGAAGTCACCAGTCAGTGAGAAAGGGGCAGGCAAACACCTCCTAAAGGCCCAGACATGCTATAGGACGGGACTCACTCCTCCTATAGCCCCCAGACATGCTATAGGACATAACAGAGGAGACATGCTATAGGACTCTAACAGAGGAGAACAGAAAAGTTCCCTCAACCAAGGCCAATTGCGCAGGGAACTGAGCATTTGGGGAAAGTTACTCTATCTTAAAGCGAGCCTCAGCAGAATTCAACTGCCTGTTCAGAGGCCAGAACTGCCAGAATCAGAAACAACAGTGAAGTAGGAGGAGAACCATGATGTAGAGAAGCTTCATGACAAACCTTCAACAGAAGAGAAATAACACCTTGTCCAATGATGCTCGGGAGGAAGATGGGAAAAACTGGTAGCACCACTATTGCCAGGACATAAGGCTCACCATGGAAGAAAGGGGTACACCAGAACTTTAGCCTGTTAGTCCAAAGCCCAAGAAACAAGAGCTCAAGAGGATGGAAGGACCGACAACACCAACAGAGCCACTGGTGAAATCCTTCTATCAAATTTCTCCCTCCCCTTGACCTCTCTGACATGGTCTCCACTTAGCCTCATGACTTACACTCACTCTTGCATATGCACATACATGTTTGTGTCAAATACATATATATACATATACATGCATATATAAAAATATTACAACTAAAATATAGAATCTTATATGAGAGAAAATGCATTATTTGTCTTTCTGAATTTAAGAAACTTCATTTAATATAAATTTCCAGCTCCACTTATTTTCTTGAAATTACCATGATTTCATTTTTCTTTATGACCAAATAAAATTCCATTATGTCTATTTACCATGTGTTCTTTTATTCACTTATTTATTTATGTCTGTGCACACACACGTATGCATGTGGAGGCCAGACATCAAAACTGGGTGAGATGTCTTCCCTAGTTATCCTCTGTCCTATTTCTGAAACCAACATCTTTATCTGAAATTCTAACTAGTCAAAAAGTACCAAGGTTCCTCTTGCCTCTGGATCGCTAGTCCTCTTAAAAACATTTGCTGCTATACCTGACCTTTTACATGAGTTCTGGAAACCTAAACTCAGACCCTCACACCTGTGCAGCACCCTACTGACTGACCTGTCTTCTGAGTTCCATGAATTTTGTGTACTCATCTGCTGAAGGGCATCTAGTACATTTCCTAGCTATTCTGAACAATGCAACAGTAAACACAGATGTCCAACTGTCTCTATGACAGGACTTAGGGTCACTGAGTAAATTTCCAAGACTGATGTCTCTTGGTCATGTGTCATGTGGTAGTTCTATGTTATGTTTTGCTTTGTTATTTGGTTTTGAGTTTTTGAGACTCTCCCATTCTGATTTTCACAACGGTTGCATTAGTTCAATGCCTACCAGTGAGTAATGAGGGTCTCTTTCCTCTCGTCCTTGCCATCACTTGTTGCTATTTGTTTTCCTGATGCTCTCACTGAGGTGGGATAGACTCTCTAAGCAGTTTTAAAAGGCTAAAGATTTAAACATTCTGAAGAGAGTCCAGAGTAGGCAAAGCGGGTTTAACTTGTATTTCTCTGACGGCCAAGGGTATGGAACATTTTTTAAAAAATTTTGTTGGCCTGGGAAGTACCTGCTCAGCTCACTACTCTACTTGCTGACAAGAAGATTTATTCATTTAATTCTGTAGTTCTTTATAGATTATTGATACTACTGCTACCCCATCTAAAGGATAGATGGCAAAGATTTCTGCCTTTTTATAGTCTATCCACTCTGACACTAGTTTCCTTTCCTGTACAGTTTTCTGTATTTCAAGTAATCCCATTGGTCAATTCTTAGGGTCGTTTCCAGTCCTACTAGAGTCCTGTTTAGAAAGTTTTGACCTATGTATATCGTGAAATATTATTTTTTGTTTACCTCTGGCAGTTGCAGCAAAACTGAAATACTTTAAGATACATACATAGGCAAAAAAATCACAAATATTACCAAATTCCCACTAAGTAAAGATGAAGGAAAAAAAATCATAACAGAGCACCCAAGAGTTAAGGGACAATGTTGAGTCTACATATACTCAGTGCAGAATTCACAGTGGGTATATCTAAACAAAACTTACACTAATTTTCCAAAGTAGAGAAAGGATTTGTCTTGACATAGAACACACTTGAAAGCCTAATATATACAATAAGTGTGTATGCTCTCCTTCTGAATCATAAGAAAATGAAAAACTCACTAAACTAATCCAAATCCAAGATGGATATTACCAAAGACCATTGGAGATCTGGAATGTAAAACAGCAGCTACACTAGAAGACAGGATGGTAATTTCTTACAAAATAAACATACACTTACCACACAACCCAGCAAATGCGTCTCTAGGCATTCTATAAGGGAAATGTAAAATATTCTCATAAAAAGATTTGTGTGAGAATTTTCATAGAATAGCAAAATAAAACAGAGGCTCCAAGCTGGTCAACTGGCGAATGGATAAACAAACTGTGGTATATTTTATGCAACCAAATACTATCTCAGAAATAGAAAGCAGCAAGCTCCAGACACATGCATCAACACGGATAAAGCTCAGAAGCACTACAGTAAGTGAATGAGGCCAGACACAAAAGGCTCCATACTTCATGATTCTATGTATATGACATTCTCATAAAGGCAATATTACAGGTAATAAAAAATAGATCCATGGTTGCCTGGGGCTGGGAATAGAAGGAAAGTATAACATGCAATAGAAAACAGGGGTTCTTGTGGGTGATGGAAATATTCTAAATTTTGAGTATCCTGATAATTATACACTAACATGCATTTATCTGTACACATCAAATGGATACAGATAATTGCATCTAATTGCCTAAGTGCTCATATAAACATTTTGAAAATGATGAAGTCATGTGCTAGAGAGTGGGACCAACTTGTCATCTGATACATCTATGACCATTTGGCAAGGATGATTAGAGGGAAGGATTCTTAAGCAACCCATGATGCCACAGTTGAGTGACGGTGCTTTAACTACACAGAGCTTGGTGGTACCAAGTAACCAGGATATTACCTGACATGATTCTAGACTATCAATTTGTCAGGATAGAAACAATCTAGGAGAGCAGCCTGTGGGCAGTTCTGTGAGGGATTATATAGATTTAGGCCACTGGGTATGATGTACCTGTGAGGGATTACCTAGAGTAGGCTAATTAAAGTGGGGAGACCAACTTTAACCATGGGCAGCACCATCCTATGGGCTGGGGTCCTGAATTGAATAAAAAGAAGAAATTGAGTTGGGCACAGACATTCCCCCTCCCCTCTGCCTCCTTGGTGTGGATGTGATGTGAGCAACCATCCCAAAGTTTCCCACCAAGATGATCTATCGACCTCAAGTTGTGAGGTGAAATAAACTCTATCTTCATGGCGTTGCTTTGGTCAAGAGTATTGTCACAGGCACAAGACATATAATGGATACACTCATCCATCTAGAAAAACGGTGTGCGCCCATTTAAATGATCAAGAACAACAGAAAGCCATGTGCAGTAGCACACACTTTCGTTTGCTAGCACCTGAGGAGGGGGCTGAGGCAAGAAGAGCTTCATGAGTTCAAGGCTAGCCTAGGCTCCATAACAAGATTCTGTGTCAAAAAAAAAACTAACACACACACACACAAAATTAAGTGCAGCTTTGCCTGAAAGTAATTCCATGAGGATGGTAATTATATAATATTAAAATAGCATGTTTTAACTTTTTCTAATGCTCATTTCATTCCATGAGAAGATACACACATTTGCCTAAACACAAAGGCTGCTATAAGTGGCTGTTTCTGGCATTGTTGGAGCAATAAGCTTGCAAGGGAACATTCTCTCTGGCACAACAAAGTTCTGGAATGTGGGAATTGTTTTACAGAGAGGAAACATTGCTTTTATAATCACAAGAAAAACAATAAAGCGATTTTCATTTTGAAACTACACAGTGATCTAGCTTATGGCTGCAAGGTTGGCTTTGTATCTCTCCTTAATTGCCTTAGGTGTATTGGTTTTGTCTCCTCAAATAAACTGAATGTTTAGCAATGGTGCCTCAGAAGGCCTGGCTGAAACCCCATTTCTCCCACTTTTGAGTCTGGGATCTTCCGCAAGTTACTTTAACTGGATATACTCTCTTCTTGGTTTAAATACCTTTATCTATAGCTTTCATGAGAGTCCAATTCTTTCTCTCATGTCTATGCAACACTCAAACCCATACTACCAGCATTCTAAATAGCACTGGTTTGCACTGACTAGAATTAACTCTACTGTGCACATTAGTCACAAGTCTTCTTTCTGACAAGCTACTTTCTGCCAGCCTGTTCTATGAATCTCTGTATTGACAAAGTGTCAGGCAGGTTCTCTCCCTCCATAAACTCTCTAAACTTTGGGCCATCTCTTCTCCCTGGCTGCTTCTGTTTCCCTTTGTTCTTTAATTCTTACTCTGTCCTTTACAATTCACTCTTATAATCCCCTCACATCTTCAGCAGTAAGCATCTCGCTTTGCCAAATCTATAATGTCCTAACGTAGAGCTGCGGTAATGCTCTACACGATATATTAAAATTTCATGTCTAGCTATTCAGAAAAAGACTACCTCTCTTTTAAAACAGAAACTATTGCTTCTTCATTTTGATTCGCTCTGTGGGAGCCTTCTCAGCTTGGTCGATCACCTTCCTGGACCTGGGGGGAGTTGGGAGGACCTTGGTCTTAGCATAGAGTGGGGAACCCTGATGGCTCCTTGGCCTTGAGAGGGAGGGAGGGGAGGTATGGGTGGAGGGGAGGGGAGGGAAGGGGGAGAAGGAGGGGAGAGAAAGGGGAGAAGGAGGGGAGGGAGGGGGGAGGAGGAGGGAAGGAGATGGAAATTTTTAAATATAAAAAAAAATAAACCATGAGGGAAAAAAAAAAATCTTATTAGGAAATTAATGCATTTCATCAACCCCTGGGCATGTCTTCATTATTGCCTGTGATATCATGTTTCCTGAAAATTCTAGCTTTTAGCAACCCCGTGGTATATCCTGTATCTGAAGCTCTACAAAAGGCTGGCTCCTTCAGTGCTGACTTATTTACTATGACTCCAAGTCTCTTAGCTATGTTTTCTCTTCCAAATAATTTTCTGCTGAAAACTAGTACTTTGAATTGTGGGAAAATATTAGTAAAACAGGTCAGATAAAAGACATTTAAGGCAGTAGATATAACTCAGTAGAAGAGCAAAGACCTAGCATTCTCAAGGTCCTGGGTTTACTACTTAGCACCACAATTAATGAATAGTTAATTAATTAATCCACCAAAAAAAGGCTCATTAAAAAGGCATTTTGTCAGCCGGGCGGTGGTGGCACACGCCTTTAATCCCAGCACTCGGGAGGCAGAGGCAGGCGGATCTCTGAGTTCGAGGCCAGCCTGGTCTACAAGAGCTAGTTCCAGGACAGGCTCTAGAAACTACAGGGAAACCCTGTCTCGAAAAACAAACAACAAAAAAAGGCATTTTGTCATTGTTTGAGCCAAGCTGCCCTGGTGGCAGGCAGCCGAATGGGGTAGGGGATGGGGGGGGGATGGTGTTTGCCCCACATTGGGCACCAATTAATTGAGTAAGTCACAAAACAATCTCACACCAATTTGGAATTATGATTAATAAAAGGGTTATTTATTTAAAGGGAAAAAATTTAAAGATCACCATCCTAGACAACAGCTTCCTACATGACCAGGAAAAGCATCTGATAGCCAGAAGCGGAATCTGGGGAGGGGGAGGGGGAGAGAGAGAGAGAGAGAGAGAGAGAGAGAGAGAGAGAGAGAGAGAGAGAGAGAGAGAGCAGAGACACCACACCCCAGTGGTGGGCTGGAATCTCAAAGGCTATTGGCTGAAGGAGCAAAAGTAGCTCCCACAGCACTGCAAGGTCTGTGAACCATGTGAATATCACCTTGAGTCCATCCTAAGTAAACAGAATCAGTGTCTAACTGTGCCCAGTAAAGTTTGAGAACATGGCAACTGGTTCACAGCACTATTATATCTTGTCTAGAGCTTGGACCTACCAATACTCTTGTCTATTTAACCTCTACAAAGTCCTAGAGCTCTCCGTTTATTTTGTAAGATGGAGATTATTTTATTGTCATCTCCGTTTTAAAACTCACATCTTCTCTCATTAAATATGAATAATCCTTCCAAAACTTTAAGGACTCATTCAGAGGTGGCCCATATAAATGTAATCCTTTAAATGTAATCAATGCTAAGTTTCCACCTGTCCCTCTAACCCCACCCCAAGCCAGTGACATTGGCTGCCTGTCATTTTCTCTACTAAGCAAAGGTCCCCCCTGTTAAAGAACTTTGGTACAGCCTTCCTTCTCATCCCTGATAAAGCTTATCTCTCTGACTCACATCCCATGCTTGGCTCTTTTTCATCTGGCTGCTCTCACCTGATGAGTTCTACTTTGAATAAAACCTTTCTAGGTCATTTATTCTAAGTGCTTGCAATATTATCAAGCACAGGTTTTGGCTATTTTCCTCACAATCTAAAACACTGCAATTGTGAAAAACAACCTTCACGTTACATGGGATATTTGGTTTTCTCACGGTCACATACTAAACATCTGACATGATTTCTGGGCCACAGCACACAGTTTAAAAAATATCCATTGAATGAATTGAAGATCTACCTAGGGATCAGCAAGCTTTCCCACAAATGACTGGACAATATATTTCCAAGGCTTCTATGGTCACATGCTCTTTATGGTGAAATATTCTGTAGGTCCAAGTGGTTCTGATGAACTTGACTGATGACACTGTAGGTTGGAGTATGCAAAGTGGATATGACTTATGAGTTCCTGACTCTCAGTGCACTTATTTCTATTGTTTCCTTTGTCCTGAATATTCAGCCCTTTGTCAGATCACATTTCCAAAGAGCTATCTTTCTTCCAAGGGTTAATTTGTCATTTATTAAGTTGTTTGCCATGTTTGAGAAAACTTATTTTCTCCCCTGAGCAAATGTGACAGGTCTTCCTGCATTCTTAAGGCATTATGCTAAACCTTGTTCATGGCATATGTCCCATTCAGATCTCCCAATCAGCTGCTGTTTCCTATTGTATCTTCTAAAGGTTATTCTGGCATTGGTCATTCCATACACTTCTCCATCATATAAGGATTATGCCCCTAGATTATATATTTATTATATGCTCTTCTATAACGTAACATCTCCATCCTATCAAAAGTAGAATTTAGCAAGTGAGTCTCTGTAAGCTCAAGGCCAGTCTAGTATATACAGCAAGTTTCAGGCTAGCCAGGGGTATATGGTGAGACACTATATCAAAAACAAAACAAACAAACAAAAATAATAGCAAAATAGTCAAATGCCCCTCCTTTCAATCTGGTCTGAACCTCATACTTCATGCTTTTGAAGTGTGGCTAGAGAATGCCAGGAACTCTCTGCCCTGTTGAGATACTCAGTCTACAATAAGGATCTTCACCCTTCACACTGGCTGGTATTTCAGACCAAACAATTCTTTGTCTTTTTTATAATGGAGGACTTATTATTCTGTGGCTTATAAAATATTTTGCAGCATCTTTAACCTTTATCAACTAGGTGCCAATAGCATCCCTCAGGGTGTCAATAAGATTATCTCAGACATTGTCAAAACCCTCCGGGAAGATAGAATTACCCTAATTAACTGGCAACTGGGAACCCTTTAGGTTCTCCATACACACCATAAATAGTACAACACTGAGACCACCATGCTTCGGTAGACCAGGTGACAGCCCCAGTGAGAACAACCTTCCAATGACCTCTGGCACAGCCCTCTGAAATGTGGCATCCATCTTGAATCCTTAACACTAGCCCACAAGCCAAGGGAGTACCACCAAACGACCTTAGTTGACACCATCAGAGGACTTAAAAAGCTGAGTCTTGTCCAAACTGTAGAAATACAGAACCATAAGCTCTAAGGAAGATGTTACTTAGGATACTAAGTTTTGTAATGTGCTTATAATTATTTGAGCAGAACCTGATATGTGGCAATATGGTATAACCATAAGAAACAATTATAAAATAAGAACAATTGCTTTGAGACAAGTGGAGGAAATTGCTAGAAGGATGCTATGGAAAACTTCCTGTGAATACAAAGTGCAAAGAAACTGTCTACAGGCATTCAAGGGAAAATATTGAAAGATGAAATAGAAGTTGTTTTTGTTACAAAGTAATAAAAATGTTGAGAACAATACCTCCTGCATTAATATGGAAGGTAGGAGGTTTAATAAATAAATTTATGGATTTGAAAACTATAGGCAGAATTTTCCATAGTCCTTTGTTTTTCATAGCTACTTGTTATAATTATGCACAAATACAAAGCTACTTCACATCTGAAATAGAAAAGAAAGTCTACTTCAAAGCCGAACTTAAAAATGATATATTGAACCCAAGATACGTTGGATTCAAAAATAAAATTATTTTTATTCCTGTTTCTTCTTATAGAAATCTCCAATAATGAGAAATAGTATCAATTCAAAATCAAATCCTGAAGAGTTCAAAGAAAAAAAGAAAAAAAACAACGCAGTCCCAGGAAAGTAAGCGTTGACTGTAAAATCTTTCCTAAGACCTCACAAGTACTTAAGATTGTGTCTTGGATATCTTACAGTGAAGCAAGGAGATATCAAAGGGTGTATATCATAGATTGTCTCTCAGACAACAGAACTTCTAAAACTCCACAGAATCCTTTAGGAAATTCAAGAAATAGAAGATTCTGTCTCAAAGAAAAACATAGGTGCACCATCAATCAGCAAACTTAACAATAAGCCCACCCTGTTCTTAAAGGACTTATATTGGCAGAAGCACTAAGTCTACTAAATTGAACTGAGAGAATACAAAATGAAATTGTTCTCAAACTCTTGCAGGCAGAAAAAAAAGGCTGAGAAGATGACCAGAAATCAAAATATGTAGCTTTAATGGGAAGGTAAGTATCACATAGAAAGTAGAGTGAATTATCTCAAATGCTGGAATCAAGAGACAAGTGTCCTCAAAGCAGCAAGAGGTTCTAACCACAGGGCTAACCAGCTTGGTCCAGCTGGATATCAGAATACAATGGGCCTGTGGTTATGGTGTGCCTAATTCCTGCCTTACAGATGGGAATATTTATTACCTTTATCATCATTCCCCTACCTTGCATGCTGAGCATGAGGGAATCATATGACTTAATTCTTTAGACAGAGGCCTTCGGATTGAAGGGCCTACACTGCAACAATAACCTGTAACCAAGGATCTTCATACCTCAGTCTGGCAAGATTCTGGACATTGAGCCAAATTCATAATTGAATGAAGTCCCAGCATTCTAAAACTAGTTTCATTCATAATTTGTAAGTTTTGGAGGAAGTACTATCACATGACTTCTGAAGATACATGTGATCTTCCCATGATGCCTACTCTAGGAGAAGCCAGCTGTCACGTGAGCAATTCAACAGTTTTAAAGTCTCAGTGCTGAAAAAGATGAATGCAGGTGCCCTTGCAGACAGTTCCAGATGAGTTCAACCTTCCAATACCCTTCATCAAGGCACTGGTCATGCAAATGAACCCTCTGGAGCCCCCCTGAGTATAACTAAGTGTCACAAGGAGCAAAATATCAGCCAGCCAAGCATTTAGAATCTGTAAGATAAAATAAAATAAAATAAAATTATTATAATAGGATATAATATAATTTAATTATTGCTGTTTTAAGCCATCAAATGCTTGGATCATTTGTCATGCATCGATAGTAACAGTCTCTGATGTATTTGACCTTGTGCTCATCCTATAAACAGGGGCCAGTTTATCCCTTCTGTATTCACAGGCCTCTAAAATAATGCCTCTTGAACAATGATGGATATGTTTATAACACACAAATCTTGTCACAAGCGAGAACTCTGAGCATTTGGTATGTTTTATGAGTTAAGTAAAAATGAAATTACTAGCCTCAATGTTTCTGGTAAGAAACTGAGGATGGTCTGGGCATGTAACTCAAAGAGAGGGGTTCTCAATTCTATCCTCAGTACTGAAGGAGGGAGGACAGGTGGGGAGGAAGGAAAGAGTGAGAGATGAAGGAAGGGGGCAGAAAAGAATGGGGATATAAAGAAAGAATTAAAAATATCAAAACTGAGGTCCAAGTGTCTTTTTCTATCTCTAGTAAATAATCTGAATTGGAAGTGAACTTAGAACTTTTGAGTGTAAGGCCACTGGACACCCCTCACTTAATGCTCCCTCTGAACATTGTAGAATCTGCATCAGCATATGCTTGTTTAGTGGAGGAAGAAAGAAAAAGGAGAGCTGGAGGTAGGCAGGGAAAGGGAAAGAGGAGTACTCCCAAGGCCTTCCAAAATATCTCACCTGAACTCAAGGGCAGCTGAGAAAACGCAGAACCCACTGAAATTTTTGAGCTCAGAATTTTGCCAACTCCAATTTTCCTCACATTTTAACATTCTTAGAGCTACATAATTGCTCTGGTTTAACTTGGAAACTTGACAGGACTCAGCACCTCCCCCTTCGTCTCTTCCTCTTTGCTTTGTTTTCAGAGGTCCCTTGATCTTTTTGAAGGTAAGTGACTCTTACCCACAAAGCACCAGAATAAGATAATCATCTTTACCCAGTGTCTTTGTCAGGATTCTACTGCTGCAACTAAACACCATGACAACAGACAAGCAGGGGAGGAAAGGGTTTGTTTGGTTTACACTCTGTATCACTGCTCATCACTGAAGGAGGTCACAACAGGAACTCAAGCAGGGCAGGAACCTGGAGGCAGGTACCGATACAGAGGCCATGGAGGGGTGTTGCTTACTGGCTTGCTCCTCACGGCTTGCTCAGTTCTCCTAGAACCCAGGACCACCAGTCCAGGAATGGCACCACCCACAGTGGGCTGGGCCCTCCCTGCGTTGATCACTATTGATGCCTTATCACTGGATCTCATGGAGGCATTTTCTCAATTGAGGCTTCTTCCTTTCTGATTACTCTAGCTGTGTCAAGTTGACATAAAACCAGACAGTACACCCAGATAACAATAATTAGGGTGATAATAAGTGAGATAAAATGCATTCTGAGAATGATCACTATATAAAACTGAGGGTGACATTGGGAAATGGGAATCAAGAGATAAAAATTTTGACAATATTAGGAGATATTAAACACAAACAAGCTCATAATCTGAGGTTGCGTAGGAGGTGGAAGGTGGCTTTTACCCATTTCTAATTCTCTACTTCACAATCATAAATAATAAATAGCATTTTATTTCAGTCCCAGTGAGTCTTCTTTAGATATATAGATAATTTGGATGTGAATAAGATAAACCCTGTTTCTTTCTACAACAGTACAAACAGAAAAGCATGAACACAATCTTCAGTAAGATGTGATGGAGACTTGATTCTGCTGAACTATAAGGCGACAGACCGGAAATAAGTCACAGTAATAAAAACTATGGGCTCCACGGTTTGTGTGTCCCACCACTGCCAGCAGCTGAGTGTGTGCCTATGTGTGACCTCCAAAGCCCTACGTCTACACCAAACTTCAGCACATTTTCAACCAAACCATGAGGAATGGAAGAGGATGCAATGAAACACAATGTTCACAGAGTTCTGATACCGAGAAGCTACACACAACTCACTGTTAGAGTGAAGAAGCTCACAACGGTAGCTTGTAGTTACACTACTGAGAAATAACAGGTGGCCTTATTCAACCAATGGATTTACTGATGGCCCATTATCATCAATTGAAAGAAGGAAGGTATGGATTCTTAATATCTAATCTCTTTAGCGTAAAACTATACATGAGAAAAGGCTGAGAGCCCTAAGATGGACTATAAAGAGGATGTTGTATTAATAAACATTTTAAAATTCACGGATTTTTAAATTTGCAAATCATAACTACATTTTGTGGAGTACATTATGATTTTTGATATGTGTAAAAATGGGATAATTAAATCATATTAATTAATATATTATACATCCTTTGTTTACTTGTCTGTGTGGCAATATTTGCCATTTTCTCTCCTAGCTATTTTATTTTATTATTTAAAATTTTAATATGATATATTTTGATCATATTATTTAGCCTCTCCCAACTCCTCCCAGATTCTCCCCACCTCACTGCCCACCCAACTTCATGCTTTCTCTATCTCTGTTGTTCAATAAAAGAAGAAAAAGCTAAAACAAAAATAAAAAATCAATAAGACGAAACAGAGCAAAACAAATATTAAACACCCCCCCACACACACACATACACACCCCATAGAGTCCATTTGTGTTGGTCAACTATTCCTGGGCATAGGGCTTGCCCTGAAGTGTGGTTGGTACACACAGTGACATTTCATTGCAGAAAAGTGATTTTCCCTTTCCCAGGAAGTTATCATTTGCAAATACCTCCTTGAGATAGAACATACATTTAAATTTGAATCCTACCTCAATCACAGGTTAACAATGACCTTGAGGAAACCACTGAACTCTTTCTAGCCACTTTGTTTTACTAAGAACAGGAAACACAATAACATTGATGAGGTCTCGGTGAAGTTTAAAATTCACCAATGTTCTGATTGCTTCTAAATTTACATTGCTGGCTCATATTTTTTCCCTGCGCTCCAGACTCAAATATTCAGGCTCCAGCTTGATATCTCTGTTGGAGACAGCACAGACAACCCGGAGACAATAATCTGTAAACTGAACTTTTGGCTCTCTAATTCCTCAGACACGCTTCAGAATGTAAACTGGTTTTCAGATCTTCATCATGAACTCTATCATCTACCAAGTTGCTTAAGCCAAAGACTTCTAGGTCTGCCCCAATCTCATCACCATGTGAAGCCCACTTGCCAGCTGTCTCTGGTACACCTTGAAACTGAACTGTCCCATTTACCGCCTCTCCAGCTGCGGTCACCACCATCACTTCGCCTACTGGAACTGCTCTATAACGGTTACTTGATTTTTTTGCTGGCCTCCTATGATTACAGGCATTTACTATGCACTGGGTATCAACATTTTACCCTGACATCCGCATGCTCTGTTTTCAGTGAAGTAGTAGGAAACATGCCTGATTTCTAATAAATGAAATATAAGCAAAACGGTATCATAACTTTGAGCCCAGGACATATTAGTATACAATTATCCTTTAATTCTATCTTTAGTGGCTATCTTGGAGCTTATATGTTGATAGGGTGGAGCAAAGGACAGATGTTGCCTGGATCCACGCATGGAGAAGATATTCCTTTGAGACACATCTAGCCATGCTAAGCTGTGTGAACAAGAAGCAAACCATTATTGTGTTAGGACTCTCAAAATAACAGCTTGGCCAGTCTGGATCATAATTCATCTACCACATAACAGGTAGCAAGACATTTTAGAAGCAAGTCATTTCCTCTCACTCCTTCATTTAAAATGCTCTCTTGGCACCCATTTAAAATATGGCCCAAATTATTACATGTGACCTACAACAAACTACAAGCTCTGGTCTCAGAAGCTAATATATTGCATCTCAACACATCCAGGTACTAAAAATAGCTGCACTAACCTGCCTTCTGCTCCTCGAACATTCCAGAACTATCTCCAGCTGATGTACAAGTGTCATTTTACCCTAGAACTACTACCAGTTGTCTTTTTGCGTATGTCCATTCTCTTTCTGTGAAATGAATTCCCTGTCAAACCTGTCTAAACAGATTTCCCTAGGAAGTCCCTCTCTATTTTCCTGTTTCATTTCTGATAGTAAGTATGCTTAAAGAAATTTTCCATATCATATCATTACTTGATTGCTAAAAATTCTATGCCTTTTTGGTCAAGTTCTTTTCCTTGGAGTACAGGTTACTTGATGACGCACTTCAGTAGTACCCATCCCACTTATTAACGCACCTGGCACAGAACATACAGATGATAAGAGCTAATGTTATTGTATTATTTAGGGTTCTATTGTTGTGATAAAACATCAGAACCTCAGTAACTCACCGAGGAAAAGATTTATTAGGCTTAAATTTCCAAGTCACAACCCTTTGTTAAAGAAAGACAGGACAGGAACCTGGAAGCAGAGCCCTCACACATCAATACTCTATTAAAAGTCTTACCTATGGGCCAATACTATGGAAACATTTTCCCAATTAAGATTCTTCTCTGAAGATTCTACCTTGTGTCAGGTTGAGATTAAAAATTAGCCAGCACAACTATCACTAATGTTATCACTGAAAATAAAGGTATCCATACCGATCTCTATTATCAGCCAAATTTCAGTAAAAACATACATACACAGAGAGGTGATATGTGTGGATATGCAGGAATGCTGACATGAAACTGACATAATAATGGAGATTTCCCTCAACCAAAATTCAGAGGGATGCAATACCCTTCTTATCCATGGCGAGCTAGGAATTTCAGCATCTGATCACACACTGTGATATGTTCTTACAGAAATAAGGAGTTTAGACAAAATATTTTGTAACACAAGATATATAGAACTATTGAAAAAGAAAAGAAAGGAAATAAGAATAAAATCTTCCACAGAAGATAACAGTCAACTATCTAGCAAACATAGAAATACATTCAAGCCAACAACAAACATTTTGCAAGCTGCAAGCTTACAAAACTATTTCAGAGTGTCACACCTAGTGGTGATACAGTGAGATTAGAACAATTTATTACTGAGCAAACGTTCTCCACTGGGGGTACTAGACATTCAAAGCACAACAAACACATCCCTTGACAAGTACTGACAATTCTAGAGAATTTTCTACTGAAAAATTCCATATATGACTATCAAATACAAAAGATATACACAATGATGATCATCAGGGAACTAAACACAATATCAAAAGCAAACAAAAAGAGGAACTACCAAAAATACAATTGTGTAAGAATTGTTAAGAAGGTTAAATCAGTCCCCCTATACATAACATTAACAACCTGAAAAGTGCCTGTAGGAGCATCAGTAATCCCTGCACTTGGAGGCTAAGGCAGGAAGGCAGTGAATATGAGGTTGCCCTGGGTGACAGAGCAAGACTGTCTCAAAAATAAAATGATTGTTAGAGATAATCACCATTATTAGGGATGTCTATTAGCCATGTTTTTGTTATCAGAGTTCATCAGTTACTAACATGAGAAAATGTCATGATCCCAAATGCCTTGTGATAATGAGAAAGGGAACCTTGTAACTATTGGAGAAATGCTTAGTTCATAAAAAACAGGATGTGCTGGTGGGTTGAGGGTAAGAGAGACTAGGAACTAAAAGAACCCAAGACGAAAGCGTACTCTGGGTGCTTACAGTCTTGCAAGCTTGAGAAAAGAGCCAAGAACTTGTAAGAAAACAACTAAATGGGGCAGGAAGCCTTGCAGAGCCTTGTACATCACTGCTCCTGGCTGTCTTGCTCATAGCTCCCTTCTCTTAGCAGTGACACTCTACAGGAGATAAGTGCCCTGCACATGAAGCAGGAAGATCTTAGAACAGATTCAGGTTGGGTCTAAGAAACATTGCTTAAAGGCAGGTCTGGGGAAGAGTTTAGGAATGGCTTGTGCAGGAGACACATGTGACATGAGGAAGATAGCATTCAAAATAAGAATAGATAGCTACTGCAGCCTGGGAACAGCAGAGCTGTTGTCATGCCCACTGAGACAGTGCCTGTCACATCAGTGAATCTGTATGGTTTCAGCTATTTCGTCTGATTCCTTTGGCAACGTGGAAGAAAATACTCTAAGACCCTTTGGTCTTAGCACAGTTCAATTTCTCAGTGGCTTTTTTTGGTTAGTATAGGTTAGCGTGTGTGTGTGTGTGTGTGTGTGTGTGTGTGTGTGTCTGTGTGTGTGTGTCTGTGTGTGTGTGTGTGTATTACGAGGTATGGGGAAATATGATATGAAAGATAGATAATGGATCATATACATAGATCCAAACTTACTAAGCTAATAAAGATCTGCTCTGGCTGTCTTTCTCTCCAGGGATGGATTAAACTTAAATTCTTGCACATGTCAGGCAATCACTCTCTCTACATCCTTAGCCCTAATAATTTTTTCAGTGTATATGTGTGTATATGTATGTGTGAGTACATGTTTGTATGCCTGTGTGTTTGTTTACATGAAGATGTGCATGTATGTTTGTACAAATGCATGTGGAAGCCAGAGGTCATTGTTGGGTATCTTCCTCTACTATTCTCCACCATTTTTAGAAATTGATTCATCGTGGTGTGTGTGTGTGTGTGTGTGTGTGTGTGTGTGATGTGAATATGTCTGAAGGAGATCATGCACATCCAATAGTGTGCATGTGGAGATCAGAACAAGTTTTGGGAGTCAGTTCTCTTCTTCCCCTGAGTGTCTCATCAATCAAACTCAGGTCATTGGGCTTATACAAGCAAGTGATTTTACATGCTGATCCACCTCACTGACCCCGCCCCCCATCTAGTATTTTAAAATAGGGTCTCTTCACTGAGCTCAGAGCTCAGCAAAGGCTAGATGAATTAGCCAATGAGTTTTAAGACTCTACCTGTCTTTGCCTTCCAAATCAGAATCAGGTCACAGGCATGCACAAAACCACTTTTTTATGTGACTGCAGAACGTAGGCCCTCATTACTGTGTAGCAGGCATTTTACCAACTGAGACATCTCTCCAGCCCCAATTATTATTTTTGTAATAATGTTCAGCACATATTTCCAAATGCAATGTGTTTTAAAACATTCTACAATGAGCTTGACTTGTTTTATAATGAGAAAAACGAGATCATAATTTTAAAGCATTTCTTTATGTCATTATGTAACCAGGAGTGTGTACTGGCTGCAAATGTCAGCCACACACTCATGCCAGTCGGCCTCCCCTAACTAGTCAGGACAGCCCACATCAGTCTTCCCCAAATGGCCTTTCCCTAATACACATTCTTTAATGAAGCTTGCAATAGATAAACTGTGGAAGGAGCCGATGTGCCCCTTGAGTGTATCTTTATGATCTCTGTAATTAGTGCAAGACCAAAGTACACACACTGCCAGCCCTCAGTCCCTTTATGAGTAAGAGTTGGTGGGAACCACATCTCAGGAACAGCACTGAACTCAACATCTCAGCTGGGGGGAGGTCCTGAAATTCTGGCCTTTGCTTGTAGGATAAAAGTTGAGAAGTAGCTAAACACTTCAAAGCCAGGAAAGCCTTGGAGGTGACTGCACATTATCAGTGGCTCTTTGATTATTCTAACACTACCTCTCTGAGAGAATATTAAACCTGGCACAAAAGACAGATGCTTATTTATAAATGATATATTTATATATGCAAATAAATTATATGTGTCATAACGTATATGTATCTAATATAGTTTTTAAAAGTAGAAACACTGGTAAAATATATTAATAACATCATGACTGTCTTGTTAGATCTGATAGGTAATATTGTCATTAGTGAATATTCAGGCCTAAACTATACTTTAAGCAAGGTGCTGCCTAATTAACCAATAGCATTCTAGTTTGATACTTTAAATATTTTATTGGTAATACAGAATTTTTAAGCATCTCCCTATAATATTAGAACATGATTGCATTGTTTTGCTTCATAATATGATGTAAGCAGTATGACTTGAGGATTACAGGGAGCTCAGATTAAGATCTAGCAGAATGTCCACAGTCATCTTCATTTATCATATTGATAGCTATATTTGTCTTCAGTCTACCAACTGTTAACAGATAATTTTAACCCCACACAATTCTACTATGAGTGATTTTAGTTAAAACTTGAATTTTATCCATAAATCATAAGCATAAGCAAGAATTACAATACACTATAGTTTAGTGAAATCAAATAAAACCCGAGGCTCTGTGCAAAGCCATCTGCATTGTGCCCAGTTTTCCCTTGGGTTCCCACCCACACTCCACATCACAGTGCTGCTTAGAACATACACTCTGTAGGCAAGTGCCAGCCCTCAATGTGTTTCCAGGTCTTCAGATGGTAGAAGAGGAATCTAAAGTGGGTGCTTATAAATATCCAACATTTTGATAGAATATATGAGCTTCTTTAATGGAAAGACGGAGGAAGTTGTATTTTGCATCTTTTAGTTTTTTTTCTTTTAAACACTGCCTGGCCCATTATTTTCAGCCTCTTACTCACATCTTGATTAACCCATATCTAATAATCTGTGTAGCACCACGAAGTGGTGCCTTACCATTTAGTTTCTAGCATACGTCCATCTTGGGCTGGAGCTTCATCGCATCTGGTTGCAGAGGCAGGGCAATTGTCTGAGCCATCTACTTCACTTCCTTCTTCCTGTTCTGTCTACTCCACCCACCTATTTTCTAACCTATTAGGCCAAGCAGTTTTCTTTATTAATTAACCAATGAAATCAACAGATTGATAGAAGACCCGCCTCCATCATTTCCCCTTTTTCTGTTTAAACAAAAAGGAAAGGCTTTAACTTTAACATAGTAAAATTACAAATAACAAAACAGTTATCATGCAAAAATTAGTTACAATATTTATATCTACTTTATCTTTTATCATAACAAAGGAAAACAACTATAACTATCTATCTATTCTTCTTCAGCTCCATCAAAGACTCCAGAAGGACACAATATTACCTAAGTAAATAAGAAATATGCAATTTCCAAACTCTAGAAATGATAGAGACATCTCGCTACCTGGACAGTCAACCAAAGTTCTTTTGTATTGTTGGGGCATCTATCTTCGGCCTATAGGCCCACAGTATCCAGCAGACTTTCCCATGAAGCAGGAAATTTCAAAGACAGTTCAGTCACTATCTGCTGTGTCCTGCAGAATGTCTCACAGACTCTTTCATGAATCAGGAACCCAGAGAGATCATCTCACCTATAGGCAAGTTCAGCAGTCCTCTATCTGAGGGTTCTCTGTGTCCAGTTTATGCAATAGTCCAGGCAAGAGCAGTTTCTTGCCCAAATGGCTATCAAGCTCCATAAGTATCCTCTTCGATACCCATCTTCCTCTTGAAGTAGCTGGTGCTGCCAGGAGCAGATGTGTCTCATTGTCATGAAAAGCCCTAAGTTATTAAAACATTTAAAATGCCATATTCTATAGTCTTTGAAAGATATGAAGAATGCATATTTAACTTAAATATATCTCTATATATCTAGAAAATCTAACTTACATGACTATAAGCTTTACTATTATCGATGATTATCCATTAACAACCTATATTTCTTAATTATACATTACATTTTTAAAATGAACTACACAATCATAATACCTTAATCAGTATCAGAAATACATATACATATAACAAAATTGACCTTAAATTTAAATCACTGAAGCAAAATCCATATCAATGCAAATTATCCATATCTATATCATATCCCCCTTTAAATGTAAAAGAACATTTATAAACAATATTTGGGAACATGGGCGCAGTTATTTCTCTCCAAACTGCTTCCTGCTGAATGGGGACGCTGTTAATCATATCTTTCATGGTGTAACCTGTGTGCCAGGTTCATCTCAGTCATCAGTTGGGTGAAGCAATTTTCTGAAGGTGTTCACAGCAACCTTTCAGGGGGTCGTGGTTTATCATACCATATTGGGATAGAAGCAATCCACAGGGTCTCATTTTCTGTAAAAATAAAAGAAGAATCTCTTTTCTAAAGTATCATATCCTTAGATCCATTGCATCTTGTAGTTTTTATTTTATTGCTTTAAAAAATCATCTTCATGAGAATGTGGCTTTGGTGGCAGATTGAAAATAAAAAATAAATGGTATTCTGCGGCATGTAGTTGAGAAACACTGGCATTTGGAATGCACACAGCAGTTAAGTGAGGGGATTATCCAGAACACAGCAGGTCAGGCCAGAGCCAAGGCCTGGAGATCCACTGTGAAGATACAAGTTACATTTAGTTTCCACTTACAGCATTTATAAAGGAGAAAATGATAGACCAACCAAATGTGCCAACTTCCTGGTCATTACACAGCAAAAAGATGACAAGGAACAAAAGGGTCCAGTGATTCTAACTCAAGCTGTAGGATACTCTGTTCCCAATACATCTGCCTAGACTTCCCCTAGATGGTTTTAAGGCCTGAAGCTACATACAAGAGAGAGTAATACAGGAAGCCTCATACCTCATTAGAACCTAAGAGAGACAACAAACCTTTTCAAACCAGATTCCCTGGCCAGTCTCCCAAGTATAAGTGTAAACTGAGTGGGGGTGGGGAGACTGGGATTCAGTCTCAGAGCAGCTCTTGGCCTCCTTCCCATCATGCTCTAGGAGGGTGGTATGGTGTTCTACCAAGATTTCTATTTCAGCCCAGGGGACCACATTAATCACATTTTTGTTGCTGTGATAAAATATCATGATCAAAAGTACTTCAGGGACGAGTCATCTGGCTTGGCTCAAGAGATCCAGTCCATAGTGATGAGAAAGACCAGGCATGCCAGCAGGACCCAGAGAGCTTACTGGTCACATAGCCAGTCAACAGCAGAGAGAAGCGACAGGAAGTTGAGTGAGGCTATAAATCCTCAAGGTCCACCCCTCAGTGAAATACTTCCTCCAGCAAGGCTGCATCCCCTGAAGGTTCCATGACCTACCCAAACTCTACTAGTACCTAGGGACCAAGTGCTTAAGTCCATGAACCAATGGGGGCTGGGCACTATTTCTCCTTTAAATCACCTACATGGCCACCTTGAATACACTCACTGTTGTCAGGAAATCATGGTGGCCAGGGCTTCATGGTGGATCCATTTCCCTACGAGCATCAGTGTTCATCCATACAGTGGCTACTGCAAAGCTTATATTCTTGAGCAAGCTTTAAAGGGAAACTATAACTTAATATTCTAATTGTCTACTTTACCATCCAGAAAGGCAGCATCTCACTCTAGGGATCAGTGATGCAGTGGAGTATCCACAGGAAGCGAAACCCACACACCACTAGCCTGACTGCTTGGGTGATCAACAGATGCTGGGATTTCCTCAAGAATGGTTATTTTCCAAATCCAAGCAATGGCTCACAGAGCTGTTCCTTCTACTAAATCATCAAAATAGCTGTTAATTAAACAAGCCTTCATTAGAGTCTACCACCTGACAGAATCTGACAGGCCCGGGTCACAAAGATGAATGGAGCATAACCCATGTCCTAGAGAATTTATGGCCTGGAAGGGAGAAAGGCTGAATGGAAGAACATAATTAAAATCCTGGGCTATGGAAGAAGAAAGCTCAGAGAATGTACTTTAGGGGGCAGGGAGAAAAGTTATCCCATGAGTCTCCAAGATTGGGGAAAAGTAAGACAAATAACATAATGAAATATTATGAATATAATGAAAAATTATATCATATTGTTAGAATGTGCAGAGGATTTTCTGGAGGAGAAACTGATATAGAGGCCGTTGCTGTTAAAGGGACAGTACGTGAAAAGCAAGGGGAGTGGAAGAAATTCTCCTACCCTCAAAGACCCTTTCCCATCAGCTCCATCAAGTGGGCTGAGGGAAAGAACAAAATGGATAGAGACTCAGCTTGGGAATCCAACTTTGGTTCAAACAGCATGCCGTGTCTGTATAGACCATGTGACCTTGATTGGGCAAACTTGGTTCCAGTTTTTCTCTGAAAAAAATAATGAAGCTAATGCCTACAAGCCATAGAGAGTTGTTGAGAGCATAGTCCGTACATACAACTGCTTATCGGCGGCACTAAGTTGTTTTTCACGACTGTTACTGTTTTTCTCAAAGATGCTTTTGAGTCAGTCTAGCCATTCTGACAGGGACAGCTCACTGTGCTGAGGCAACCTACCCTGGAGCTGAGGGGGATCCTGCCTCTCATCACAGCTTCTCTTCCTGTTACTACTATTACGTTTGTGGTGGCTCCTTTATGTGCTAATAGAGGGGCAGGCAGAAAGGGGCTTAGCTTTAGGGTCAGGGAGGTTGCAGACAAATGTTTCCATTATTTATTGCAGAAAAAAAAAAAACAGTGACCATTGCTTTGCTAAATGATTATGTTCTGAAACCACCCCCTAAATATTTATGTTTATAAATATTTATATCTATTTATATCAACTAGGGCTGCTCTCAGCCTGTTTGCAGTAATAACACTGAATGCAGAGACTCACAACTCATCAAAGCACTGGAAACAAGTGGTTACTGAGTGTCCATGAATAAATAGCATATCTACATTACTCCCTCCAAGGCTCCGGGAGCTACATGGGAGGGGAGGTGGAGGGGGTGGAGCAGCCAGATTGAGGAGAAAGGTGCTTAAAATGTTGTCTTCTGGACATGACAAAGCGGTGACACACAAGACCTCCCAGCAGTACATATTAAATTATGAACGAATATTTGAACTTGGTGCCTTGAAATAGCTACATTTTAGTATTTCTTACAGTTCAGTGAACTAATGGGGACACTTCTGGGACCTCATCAGCTGATAGACCAACAGTGGGGTGAAAGAACCTCTTTTCCTCTTTACCGTTTCCTTCCTGGGGTGTTCAGTGTCTAGGAGAGCAAGGCAGAAGCCATGTAGACCTCTGAGGCTTACACGCTTCTTCAAAGTCACGGCTGCAGTGTGCTATTGGTTGAAGAAGTCGGGGACTAGCAAAAAAGCAAACGCCTCGCTTGGGGAAGGAACAAAGGTCATAAACACCTTGCTACCAGGGCCTGCTGCTGAGATGAAGGGAAAAACTCTACTGCCAGCAGTGAGCCTCCCAGAGCAGCAGAGGAGGCCATTCTCACCTCCCAGGCTCTGGCACCTCTGCTCCAAGTCTAGGAAGCCAAAAAAGCTCATAAACTCTGGTGGCAATGGCTGTGCCATCCAGGCTGTCCAAGGATCTCACACGCCAGTGAGAACGGAAGGAACTTGCTTTGTGAATCACCTCTCCCTCTCCCTCTCCCTCTCCCTCTCCCTCTTCCTCTTCCTCTCTGCCAGGGCTTCAGTTATCACACCTCTACCATGTTGCAGTGGAACTCTGGCGTATCAGAACCCTTCCCACAGCCTCAAGGGTATTGACACCTTACATGCACTGGGCAATTAGAACTAAGTTAAAAAAAACTTCCCTAACTATGGTTGTCTCCCCTCCCCATCCCCACTCACACAACATGCAAAGGCATCCAGCAATGTCTCAGTTAATCTCATTCATTGAACTACTTGCCCCTTTATCAGTTTGTCCAACAGATATTTATATGCGTGGGAGATGCCAGGGGCTGCACTGAGTTCTGTATATGTGTACTTCTCTAGTCCTGAAAACATGAGGTAGGCACTGTTACTGACTCATTGAGGAATGAGGACACAAGAAAAGAGGACAGATCAGCCTAAAGAATTGTTGGTGGGTAGCTCTTTATCTGAATATGCCTATAGTCTTTCAGCTATGCAAATGCTGCTTCT
This sequence comes from Arvicola amphibius, assembly GCF_903992535.2. Taxonomy (NCBI): domain Eukaryota; kingdom Metazoa; phylum Chordata; class Mammalia; order Rodentia; family Cricetidae; genus Arvicola; species Arvicola amphibius. The sequence continues at coordinate 35,215,193 of NC_052058.2, read as the reverse complement.
CCAAGGAGCTAGCTGCTAGGATGTGCCTGAGCTAACTGTAGGCTCTAAGGCAAGAGAAACAGGCCAGCTCAACAGAATGGAAAGTCAGGGACGGAAGGCTCGCTTATCTAGTGACCTGTTCTCTACTGGTATTGGGCATGGCCTCAAAGATACTGTCTTTTGTGGTTTCTTCCTTAGAAATGGGCACCACCTGGCTGAAGAACACTTCCCTGCTAATTGCCTGTGCTGTGTGTGCAAAAGTAATTCTTGTGGTACAGCCAGGGGCAAATTCTAATACAGCTTCAAGAAGTCATCTGGCCCAAATGCTGTAGTTCTGTGAAAGCCTCCAAATGCTGAGAGGGACTGATGTCCAATATGTGCATGGATGGGACGAAGGCAGAAAATCTTCCCTCCTGGCCACTATGAGGGCTGGAATGTACAGAAAAATGAACATGATGGTCCCTGACCAGCAGTCACAACAAAAGGCTGCCAAATCCATGTGGTCTCACGCGTCTTCAAAGCATCCTTGGCATGCTGGTTGTTGACTTTGCTGTTGAAAGGAGGGTAGGAGGCTCGATTTGAATAGAGTTTGGCAACTGCTCAAATATTATGACTGAGCCTGCGGGGAGCAGCAAAGAGGAGACAGAATTTAATGTTGTCCCCTCTTCTGTGTATGAAGTACAGCCAAAGATGCATGGTGATTCTGAGCAAATTCCTCACATCCCCAAGTCTTAGTGTTTCTACCTGCAAGGTAGATATGGAATAATGATCTTCTCTACTCACTATGGCATAACACAATACACCTGTAGTGATATTTCATTTGTATTTTAATAAATAAAGCTTGCCTCAAGTTGTTCAGATAGTAAAACAGAAGTACTTACCAGCCTTACAGACCAGTAGCCACACTGGTTTGCCATAGAAACCAGGCAGTAGTGGTGCACATCTTTAACCCCAGCACTAGAGAGGAACATAAAACAGGAGGAGACAGTTCTCACACACAGTCTCATTCTGAGATTCCTGGAGGCAGGATCACCATTTCAGACTGAGGTAGGGGTAAGAGCCAATGACTGGCTGTTTTGCTTTTCTGACCTTCAGGCTGAACCCCAATATCTGTCTCTGGGTTTTTATTAATTAGGATACAGATATCTTTTTTTTTAAATCTGATATTCTGACAATTCAGCTCTCTCTGCAATGTTCTTCTACATTAGGAACTAACCTAAGAAGGGAGTGGAAACTCCAATCACAAGAGGAAGGCTTGAGTAGACAGGGTGAGTGAAGAAGGCTGAGTAGACAGACCTGAGACGTCCATATCACAGCACTCAGTTCACAGCCTCATACAGTGACAACCTTTGTGCACTGAGCAAAATCTCACAGATGCTCCAGTTGAAGGAACCAATGGTTGTAGTGAAGTGAGCAAGCCCCCATCTCTCAATTCAATGTATGCATCGGCCACTCTCTTGCTATATCATTTTGAGCAAGCCCAAGACCTCTTTGTACCTCATATTTTTCATCTGTGAAGGTAATAATTGATTCAACTACATTTGCTATATTCCCTAATAATTGCAAAGTTTGCAGTTTAAGAGAGCAATTGTTTTAATCATTTTACTTTATTTCCTGAAGTTTTTGCAACTTGGGCAAAGTTAGACAACAGCTCATTTTTGCTTTGTGTGGCACCAGCCAAGAATGACTGTAAGGCTAGACAATCTCCTCCCAAGATGACCTAATTTGCAAGGCTAATTAATTGGCAGGACTGTCCATTGGGAGTTCATCTGGGGCCCTAGTTTCCCTCCTCATAGCTCTATTCTGAGCAAAGGGGTCTAAGGTATCTAGACATTAACAGGACAAATGTCACTCATTCCTCACTGGGAAAAGTGATCTGAAGTTTGAGGCCCTATTCTGTCACATGACAGTGATTAAGGCAAAGTCACAGGTAAACCCATGTTCAAAGGGTGGGAACTATATAGGCAGGTAAGATACACAACTCCCAGGAACCACCAGAATAACAGTTAATATGAGTCATACCTCCCTCAGAGGGCTGCTAACAGAAACAAAAGTATCCATGCTTATACAGCACCTGTCAAGTTGAAAGCAACCCACCTGCAGTATAACAGAATGGTTAAAGCTGGTGGGATAGACGTCTGCCAGCTGATCCAATTTCACCTCTTCCTTAATCTCTGAAGGTCTCAAATCCCTTGTCGATAAAACGGAGATAAGTACAGCATTTGCCTCCGGGAACTCTCGTGAGGAGTAAATAAGCTGACATTGCCGGAGATCATACCAGCAACACAGTAAACATGGCAGAGTCGTTGCTAGTCTGTAGTGTATCCAGAGCCAGTTTCAGTGACTGAATGTTGGCCATGGATCAAGTCACTTCCCAAGACTGTCTTCCACTTCCATTCCTGGATACCAGCCAAGGGCACTAGTGCTTGTCCCTCCTGCCACAACCCTGGTGCTCTCTGCATGGCAGCTGAGCGACAGGCCTCAGACACTCTGGTGACTGTGGGACCAGCAAGCAGCAGCCTGGGCCCTGCAACGTCTCCTCTGCTACTGAGAGAAGACCTGAGATGGCCCCTGGCCAGCTCTCACCATTGCACATTGCTAGAATACATCCACTCAAATTCTAGTTTCTCAATGAACAACCGGCATCTTCTCAGAAGACCTCCCCTGACTTCCTTTACTAACAACTTCTCAGAAACAACCCTTGCTAACCAGAACAGAGCTCCCTCCTGGGTGGTGATTTGCAGGGTGATAGAAAAATAATGTTTTTTATCCAATCCATAATTAGGTCTTAGAGAAACAAATTAAATGAAAGCAACATTGTTTCTTTAAAGCATGAATACGGATCTGCATAACAATGTACATTTAATGGTTTTAATTTCCAAGGGAAACTATTTTTAAAGTGTGCTTGGAAAATGTATTTTTCCCTTCAATTTTATGTCTATAAAGTTAAATCCCAGGCCTGGTATGGGAGCGCTTCCTCCTGCAATCCTTGCTAATTAGTGATGACATTTTAAACCTAATAGAGCAAAAGCAACTTCTGCTTCCCAGGGTTCCCCGCCATGCCAGGTAAGGCATTCATACCAGCAGGAGTCTCCAATGCTACACTGCTTCATAGCACCAGATTTTCAAATCCTCATGGTTGAGCCTTGATGGAGGACTCTCATTGGTTAATAAAGAAACTGCCTTGGCTTTTTGATAGGGCAGGATTTAGATAGGTGGAAGAGACAGAACAGAATGCTGGGAAGTTAGTCAAATGCCCTGCCTCTCCTCTCTGAGACAGATGCGATGGAGCCAGCCACCAGGTCAGATATGCTGAATCTTTCCCAGTAAGACACCACTTGTGGTGTTACACAGATTATTAAATATGGGTTAGTCAAGATGTTAGCCAAGAAGAGGCTATATATAATGGGCTAGGCAGTGTTTAAAAGAATGCAATTTGTGTGTTGTTATTTTGGGGCATAAGCTAGCCAGGCAGCCAGGAGCCGGGCAGGAATGCAGCCCATCTCTCACATCACTACAGAATGGTGCCCAATGTGGGGCTCGAACCCACAACCCTGAGATTAAGAGTCGCATTCTCTACCAACTGAGCTAGCCAGGCGGCAGGGAGCGGGGCAGCAGGAAAACAGCCTGCTCCTCCTCACTACAGAGCCTTCTTAGTTGAGCCCTTGATGATAGCAACTTTTAAGCGATGCTATTTCAAACATATAAAAGAGCATTCTGACATCCACTATAGTATACTCTATTTTATATAAAGATATAAAGGAGTATTCTGACACCCAGTTTAGTATATTCTATTTTACACACTGAAGACGGCATTATAACTTAAAACTTGGAGTCGAGCAATGCTTATGTTCAGCCATCTACAAATGAAATCCATAGGAAAAGTGCCATTGTTTTTGACCTACACAGATGGCAATGTTGCCTAGCTAGAATTAGTTAAGGGCTTGACACAGAACATATGCTCCGTGAATTTTAAATATTTCTGTGTTGTTGCCAGAATGACTTGGGCAACTCACATCTAAGTGGGGACACAATCACCTACTTCTCAAGTTACTTCCAAAATTAGGATGACTGAGTAAATGTGCTTACATCTCTGGCTCCCAGGCCACTTTAGAAACATACCCACTTGGGGTATATCCCATTTAATTGCTGCCCAATGAGCTGGAAGCAGTCAACAAACATCATGTGATATCCTGAACCCTTTTATCATTAAGTCTGCCTTTGTCTTGCAGAAGCATTTGAGGGTGGTCACCCTGATTTGCACTAGCCAGTAAAACAGCTCAAGTAATTAGTGTCCATTTGCAACACATTCTAGGTGCCCTCAAACACAATCTCCCTGCTTTACAGTTTCATAGTCCCTAAGAGTTCTGTAACATGACATAAGAGGTAATTATGGATCATCCCCGGGGCAACCCTTCCAATTGACTGTAGCGACCTGAAGGATTTAGTTTTTGGCGAAAAGACCCTTGCAACAAAAAGCTCCATACTATGAGTCCTGAATTCCAGCTTGGCCATACATTTCTACCGGAATCAGCAAAGTTCTCAGCTGGAAGGCAGAAGCATTTCTTCAGCATGGACAGCTCACTAAGCCCTCCCACTTAGCGGATGAGGCTTTGGCTTCTTAAACTTGGTTAACCTAAGGGTACTTGTAACTTTTCATGAAAGGTTTCAGTTTCTGTGTCCTTGATAGAGATTCTTAGACCGGTCCTCAAGAATATAAAGACCGGGCTCAGCCATATAAACAAAAAATAACTAACTTCACATGCATGTCAGGAAAAAGAGAGTACCCGCCATACACTATTCAGCTGTCTTCTCACTGATGCTTCCTGTCAGTTTTGCAATCCTTACTGAGCCCCAGAGAGGTTCACCAGTTAGCCCCTGGCCACAGATCAAGTGGAAGAGCCCTGTTTCAAACATAATGGTTTTTATCTCCAGATAAAGCCCAAACCAATGACAGCAGCTTTGAAGACTGCTTGCTTGGGGCTTCAGCATCAACAGGGATGAGCGGAAAGGGGGGAACTGACTCCTGTACTTTCCGGTTTTTAATCATTCATTCTAACAAATATGTCCAGGGCTGTTTCAATGCAGGTACTTGGGATGTGGGAGCTGGTCTGAGCTGATCCTGAGCCAGGGTGAGGTCACAGCTCTCCCAGTACCATAGAGCACAGTGGGAACAGGCTTATACACAAGCAATTACAAATAGGTGCAGGGCAGCCTGCCAGCAGGGTCACCAGAAGAAGCCCCAAGAAAAGAGTTATTTCTGAAAGGCATGATCCAGCCAAGGGAGAGAGTTAAATGGGAGTCAGGAAACCAAGAAAAAAAATGGCGTGATACTCCAAAAGGCCATCATTCAATAGGGCATGCTGTGAAAAATGCTGCCAAAGTCCAAGTGTCAATCAAACAGTTCCTGTGTCACCCTCCTCCCCCTACTCCCTCAAACAGGCTCTTGGAGAAAAAGTCCCAATGAGTAGCTCACTCTGCTTGAATATTCCAAACTGAATTCTTCAGCTCGGAAGATGTGGGGATACCACAAGGACAGAGAACAAAAGTGAGAAACATTCTTTGTCAGCCTACTCAATATGCACTTTGTTCTTCTCCAGTGTGATAAAAACCTTGCAAAGTCTTTCCAAGTGTCTCAACTGTCTCATGAGTGGGCCCCAAGCCCCTCCCACACATTTTACCTATGATTTTTGTATGCATCAAGTCCTGTGTGCAAGTGGAATTTTGCACCACAGTCCTCAGGCCAGAACTCGTGCTGGGACAGCCCAGCCCCTGCTGTACTCAGGGTGTGCGCAGCAATGAAGCACACACATGATAATTAAATTTGGTATAATTACTTTTCCAAATGACCACTGACACTCCATTGTTCTGAAAGGATTAGCCCTCAGAGCCTTCCAGATGTGGTCTGGTTCCTGGATCTAAATGAGACTTCAAAGAATGTAATTTATAATAACCAGAATCCCTAATACACACTTTAAATATATCTTTTCTTTGTTACAGTCACTGGCTGGTAAAATCTAGCAGAATTAGAATCCCCTGGGGTGAGGAGCTCCTATCCACAGATACAGTCAGGACTGTCACAGATATCGCATTGTAAAACTAGAGCATACAAGTCAGTCCATGAGTGGTTCCAATGCAGGTGCTATGCCTCATCCTGCCATTAACATTCTCCATAACTCCATAGCCCTAGGCTATACACTACACGCCATGGGGAAAGGAAATGGATTGTTTTATCCCTTTTTGTTGACCTTCGGAAAGGTGCATTGGACTCTGCCATGAAAAACGATGAGGAAATACGAGGTGGATGACATGTGAACCCTAATCTTAATGTGCAGATGGGTGGCCCCGAGGATGGAGGACAGGGAAAGTGCCTGGTGTGTAGCTGGCGACTTGCTGGAAACGTGATGCATATGTCCTCACAGATAAAGCGGAATGTTACTCGGCCGTGGGCATTTCTACAACCTTCCCACCCCCGCTTAATATAGACGACCTTAGAGATGCCCCAGGGTCTATATACCTCTCAGATGGAAGGACTAGGATTCACAAATGTACCTATGGAATTAAAATCTCCATCTCTTCCTACAAAACGAAAAACATGGCAGAACACAGAACATCTACGGCAAAGAAGCAGGGGTGACCAGCAAACAGGCAACGACCTCCAGTGGCCAGAGAAAGAGGCTTGCAGGACACGCTGGAGTTTCTGTCTCTATTGTGGGTGATCTTTGGCCACTTCTTTCCCTGCAGATCTCTGCCCTATGCCCTGCTCCTAGCTGCCCTCTTCTCTGTACTCCCTGAAAGAGGAGACAGAACCATGCAACAGCCCAAGGATGCCCACTCAGCCCACCCAAAAGCCCAAGGATGCCCACTCAGCTCATAGCCCCCACCCGTCAACAGATCCTCTGTAGGCTTGAGTCAAGCACTGTATTTCCCACCAGACTCCCCTATACAGCATATTTGCACCCCCTTTGATTTATATAACACAACTTACTTCAGTAAACATTTTTCAAATGTTAAGGTTCTCATCCCAGTACCAAATCACCTACGGAAACCCCAGGTGACAGAATACCATGGCGGCCATTACCATCATGGAGCCTATTCATTACACACACATTTTTACCTCATTCCCCAGAAGTGGGGAACACAGTTGGCATTCATGCAGTGACTTGGCGACTCCCATATTTTAAACAACATCCTCTGCATCTGTGAGAATCCTCAGTATCTGGGCAGATTTGAATAGGTATAACATTTCAAAGCTGTAAGATCAGCACTGACATTTCAACTTAATCACTGTTACTACAGACGAGAAAAGTAATTCTCTTGCACTCATACATAAACAGCATTATCCTCTCATTTCCAAAAGGTACCACTTCGTGATCCGGGATACTCAGGGAATAATTTCATCTCTGCATGGGGGAGTGGGTGGAAAATGAGGAAAACCCAGCCTGGTCTCTGCGAGACTGAATCTGATGATTAAATAATGCATAAATTACAGGGGAGGCCACAGACGGGGCACCTCTGGAGACTGCTGGAGGCTTCCCCATTAGTTCTTAATAAAAGTTAAATAAATATATTTTCTGCCCATGGGAATCCAGTTAGGTTCAGAGCAAGACAACGAGGCTCTGAAAGGGTGAGTCATTCTCTGCGGTGAGACTGGAATGACCAACGATGCTTAATTAAGTCCTGTCCAGGCCCAGGACGAGCAGCCTGGCTTTTAGTTTTGGTTTGGTTTTTGTTGTTTGGTTGGTTTTGGTTTTTTTAAAATACTTTCCATATATTTTGATCACGTTTTCTCCTCCTCCCTGATCCTCCTAACTCCCTACTCTCCCAACTTCCTATTTATATCCCCACCTCTCTCAAACAAAACAAAACATAAAGCCTGGCATATACAGTTTGGTTCTTCCCTCAAGCTCCAGTTGCAAAGTAATTGGCATAAATTTCTTAAAGAACAATAGAATCCCCCTGATAAGTGTAGTTTCTAGTAGATGCACTGCTAAACCTAACAAATCGATCCACTACAAGGTTTCAGAAATAACCTGGGGCCTTCACTTGACCCTAAATAGCCCTTTTTTGGCAGGATTTGTAAGCCCTCATTGAGTACCGTGAGGACAGAGCAAGTCCAGGGTGAATGAATGGATTGTCTGGAGCCTTTTAAAAGTCGGCTTTCTTGGAGTAGAGAAGTTTAGCCATATGGACTTTTCCAGGTGATTCTCAGGTCCCCTAGAGATCCAGGATATGATGATAAACAGGGGAAGACTAATGTTCCCCTTGTCCTCGGGGATAACAGGCCCCTGGACTTTTCTCCTGACTCTGTCTGATGCGGCTTCAAGTTTACCATCTTCAGCACTCAGTCAAGAATTCTGCTGCATCCTCACAAATGCAGGGGCTTCTCCAGTTGCTTTGCTGCTAGCCTGCACCTGCACATCAGCCACCACACATAAGTCAAAGACAAGAAGGGGCTCACGGAAAACAAGCTAGTGTCATACACTTTTAAAATTCAATGTGTCTCTAAATGTGAAGGGTTGTCAGATACATATAGTAGTGACAATTGTCCTTTGGCCAAAGAGGACAGGACAAGTCTCAGTGGTAATCTTGTTTTCATATTTTGCTATTGCCCAGGACACCTTTATTTTTATCTGATATTTATTAGAATGTAAGATATTCAAAAGAACAATGGATATATTTTACATTTAATATTCAAAACAGCTTTTTATCCTTGTATGATTAATATCTCAACATTCAAATGATAAAACTGAGGACCGAAGAAGTTGAATAGCTAGTCCATAGCAACACTAGGGTGCACCAGCTGCCACCAACTCCTTGTTTAAGAGCCTGGACAGTGTTCTCAATCATCCCAAATGGCTCATCTTACAGCGTGATTGCATAAAGCAGAGGACTGGGTCTTCAAGGCTCCTTCTATAGCCCTAACCCTGCCGAAAGCAAGGGGAGGACCTGACTAATGGATTTCATTATGCCTTTGCTATTGTGACATTTTAAAAGATTCTTCTGAAGTTGATGAAAACCCATACTCCAGGTGACTTACTTTTAGCCACAATTTCTTGAATGAAAACACAGGGAGCTAGGATTGGGATATGCTTGGTGTAGATTTAATGGGGCATACTGACATGACCTAATGTCCTATCAGCAACATGAACTTCTCCTGGCTGTCCCTGGGTAGAAAGCTAGAAATTGTTTCTATTGCTTTCATCCTGGCTCACCTGACTCATCCCAGACAGGGGCACAGATGAAGAGCATCACGGCTGCCCATGGCATGCAAACACTGACCCAGGGAGTATGGGGGGGGTGTACTAGAGCTCCAGGTGTGAATAATCACATTAACAATGAGGCAAGGACCAAATCTTTCACCTCATGTATAAAAGTAACTTGGGAGGTTTTTCAAGTTTTACAATAATCACAAACTGACAACACACTAGCAATGATGAGACGCTAAATCAGACTATTTGGAACTGCTAGACAATTTTCAGTCTGCCTTACCAGCAGAGAGATTTAAATATCTTCTTACTTGCTCTGTAGAACTTAAATCCCAAAGATCATCTTAGGAAGACAGATTCAATGAGCAGCCAAAAGGAGATGAGGGGGAGATAAAACATAACTGTGTACCCAGCAGTACATGTATGTGTCCATGAGTATGTGCACACAGGAGCACACACTAAGGTATGAATCAAAGACTATACACAAGCTAGGTCTAGATAAGCACACTGCTTCTGAACCACACCGTCTTCCTTCTTTAAAGATTAGCATGATGATTCCCTTCATACTAAATAAATATTCACTTTCATACCTGATTTTATGTTCATGGTTTCACAACTTCTGAAATTGCATATGTTTCTTGTGTCTCAAAACCTGCCTCTCTTTTCTTGCAAAGCTAGTTAGAAAGAGGATTTTTTTTTCATCCATATGGTGAGGATGTGTCTGGCTACTTTCCCCCTGCTTCCTGTAATCAAATCCACATATGTGACTTCCAAATTACAGTGAGACCTAAAATTTCTTTATAATGAGAATTTTGTTCTTTAACAGAGCAGTGGCCCAGAACTCAGGATCATAAGAAACTGGCCTCCTCATATACAGATACTGGTTGTATGGCAAAAGATGTAAGCAACATCTTCTTTCTCCTTTTTTTTTTTTTTTTTTTGGCTTGCTGGGAAAGGTACAGGTAGCTTTGTGAGCGATGTGGCAAGGACACAAACTCATACAATTTTCATCTATATGAGTCTATTTTCCTCCCACACCATCATCCATACCAGCCTTTATTTATTAATCCTTTGTCTCTCATCATTATTGAGGCTCCAATTCCACCACTGTTTTTTCTCATCCTTCTTTCAATTTCATTAATTGACTCAAATTGTTTAGTGAATCAAATTCATTTAAAAATTCAGAGAAAGGCTGAAGAGATTGTTCAGCGGTTAAGAGTATGTACTGCTACTGCGGAGGACATCAGGTCAGTTCTCAAAAGCCACATCTGTTATCCCAGAACTGCTTTTAACTCCATCTCTAGGGCATACAACACCTCTGCCCTCCATGGGCAATTATACTTGTGTGGAGAGAGAGGGAGGGAGGAAGGGAGGGAGGGAGGGAGGGAGGGAGGGAGGGAGGGAGGGAGGGAGGGAGGGAGGGAGAGAAAGAGAGAGAGAGTTCAATAAGCATGCTTATTATGCAAAAATAAAATAAGCTTCAGAAAAAATGTGTAAGTAGGTTAACAGAACCCAAACCCAAAAGTCCCACATCATTTTCATTTTGCTGGAGATTTTAGCTGTACTTCATCATTTTAGCAGCAAGACTAGCTGTGTGGAAGAGAAGGAAGGGGACCATGTGGCATGATAGGGAAATGAGAAGCATTTCTTTAGTTATACTTCTATATGTTGACAACTGGCTTCTTCCCTCTCTCTCAAAGCTTTCCTTCTCAAATGGGGCCCCAACTCCACCTTTGGTGCTTCAGTAGTCTACCATTGCCCGTCCAGACCTGCAGTAGAATCACCAGGCAGAATTCAGCAAAGTATGAGGATTCATAAAGAATTCCCTGTTCACAAAAGGCAGAGGGCTGCTTCATAGAGGCCATGACCACAAATATTCAGGTAATTGAGCCTTGACATGGCTCCTTGTTAGACAAGAATCCTGTTGGTAACAGAGGCACACCACAAAAGCTTGATAAACAGATTGTGAAATTCACAGTAACATAAAATAAAACAGTAACCACAAACACCAGAGGCTAGGCAAAAAGTTCTAGCATCTAAGGAAATCTCAAACCAAAATCCACTAAGACAGAATGAAAGTAGAGGGTGTTTGGCTTCAGTAGCCAAACCCTAAAAACGTGTAAAATATCAACTACCCTACACAAGGAGCTACAGTAACTGGGCAACCATGGAGAAATAGTAACTGGGACCCACTCTTCAAATAGTGCATGTAATACAATAGAGTTGAGTTCTGTAAAGGTCAACGAATTAGATGCATCTAAATGAAATTAAAATCTATAAATACACATATATTGTGCATGTATATTTAACTAGTTTGCCAACTAGTAGACTCCCATAAGGCTTCTGTGTGTCTTAATTTTAGCTAACCTTCAATTCCCAGCAAAACCCATATCCCCACTAAACTCTTTAAGTCTAGTGTGGTCACTTCTCAATGTACTATCCCCCTAACTGAAAGTTTTTCTTGAGTTGAAAGGTCATAGGCTTCAATGTAATGATTTCACGCTCCCTTCATTTTGGCTGAGCCTTTTGCCAACACTTTGGTTCCCCATTCTTTACCTCCCTCCATATTGAATAAGCCAGTGGTTTCCTCCAGGCTTTCGTTTTGCCTGGATTGTACTAATTCTCCTTCTGTTAAAGAACTGGCTCCCAGTGACCTCTTTATAATTTTCTGGCTTCCATGTGTACTCCTGGTTAAACATGTAAAACAGTAGAGTCAAAGCAATGACTTACATATAACAGAGCATGAGGAGTTTGTCTTTACATGTATGGGTAACTTCTAAGTTTATCTAGTTCCACCCACTCACAAGAACATTTCATTATTTCACTTTTCTTTCCAGCTGAGTAACAGTCCATCATGTAACTGACCACCCTTGCCTTATCCCAGTTGACGGACATCATGTTTGATTCCATGTCCTAACTATTGTGAATAGAGAGGCAACAAACTTGCATGCACATATACCCAAAAGTAATGTAAATCTCGCCTTCTGACTAGCTGGCACGGTGCCAGACGGTACTATGTAAGTAGCTGGGAGAGAAAAATCCATCAGTGGTCTTACACAGCACAAGATCCTGAATTCTACAGTATCACACAAGGTTTTCACTTGCTTGGCTAGTGTTACCTGGAGATATTTTATATTATTTGAGGCGACTGTGAAGGGTGTTGTTTATAGGAGGGCTACCGATTTTTTTCAGGTATTCTCATTTCCAGCCACTTTGCTGAAAGTGTTTATCAGCTGTAGGAGTTTCCTGGTAGGAATGCTAGGGTCACTATCATATCATCTGCAAACAGAGATGACTTCTTCCTCTCCAATTTGTGTCCCCTTGATCTCCTTCAGCTGTGTCATTGCTCTAGCTAGAGCTTCAGTACTATACTGAATAGATAGAGAGAGAGTGGACAGCCTTGTCTTGTACCTGACATTAGCAGAAGTGCTCTGAGTTTCTCTCCATTTAATTTGATGTTGGCTGCCAGTTTGTTGTAAATTGTCTTTACTATGCTTAGGTATGCCCCTTATATTCCTAATTTCTCTAGGACTTTTATCATCAAGGGGTATTGGATTTTGTCCAGGGCTTTTTTTGGCATCTAATGAGACAATCATATGTTTTTTCAGTTTATTTATATCATGAATTATATTTACTGATTGCCTTATATTGAATCATGTATTGGTTTTAATAAAAATGGCCCCATAGCCATAGGGAGTGGCACTATTAGAAAATGTGACCTTGCTGAAGTAGGTGTGGCTCTGTTGAAGGAAGTGTGTCACCGAGAGTGGGTTTTGAGGTCTCAGATGCTTAAGCTAGGCCTAATGTGGCAGTCTCTTCTTTCTGACTGCCAATCCTGATATAGAACTCTCAGGTCCTTCCCCAGCACCATGTCTACCCACATACTACCATGTTTCCCACCATGATGACAATGAAAGACACCTTTGAAAATGTAAGCCATCCTCAATTAAATGTTTTTCTTTTAAAAGGTTGCTGTGGTTAAGAGTAAACCCACCCCTGACACTGACTGAAGCACCAGGACACACAGGCTAGATGAACAAGGGCCTAGAAGAGAACCAAACATGACTAGAGGGAAAAAAAGTCAATGTGATGATATCTACTGATATTGTTCTATATTCATAGATTAGTGCCTAGCCCAATCATCTTCAGAGAGAAAACTGATAGGAACAGATGCAGAGACCCACAACCAAACATCAGGTAGAGCTTAGGGAATCCTGTAGAAGATGGGGGAAAAGGATTGTAAGAACCAAAGGAGTCAAGGACACCACACAAAAAAACCCAAGAACCAACAAACCTGGGCTCATATGGGCTCACAGAGACTGAACCAACAGCCAGGGAACCTGCATAGGACTGATCGAGGCATTCTACATATATGTTACAGTTGTGTAGCTTGGTCTTCTTGTAGGATTCATAACAGTGGGAGCAGAGGATATCTCTGACTCTCCTGACTGCTTTCTGGGCTCTACTCTTCATACAAATGTTTGGCAAGAATTTCCACAGAAAGCCTAAGAAAGCTTTTCCAAAAATGATTCCAGACAGACAAAAGAACAGAGTCAAGGACAACTTCTTGATATTAATAGTAGCATAGTCTCTCATGGACTCTGTTAGCTGGCAGCAAACAGAGTACCTCTGCTTTAAGAGAGGCTTCCTGACTCAGTGTTAGCAGCAAAAACCATGTAGGTCTTTTAAGAGGCCCTGCCACCAAACACTTAAATGGTATTTATGAGCAGCCAGTAGCATGCTTCATGGAAATAGCATGGACCTAGAAACTCCACTGTGTTGTGGGGAAAAAAAAAAAACGTGGTTCCTACCAGTACCTCTGCATGAAGTTAGACTCTCAGGAAGACAAGGAGTGGGGTGGATCTAGGTGCCAAAACCACAGCTTTAATCCTAGGCATATTGCTTAGCAAATTAAAGGTTCATATGGTCAGAAAAAGAGAGATATACAATAAAGACAGATTCAGAAGGGGGAAAAACCTCTAAATGGTTTACAGTTGTTTAAAAATATACAAAGGCTTGGAGAGAAAAAAAGGATAGAGAAAATCCTTAAAAAAAGAAAGAGAGTAGTTGGGTGTGACGGCCCACAGCTTTAATCCCAGCACTTGGGAGGCAGAGGCAGGCAGATCTCTGTGGGTTCGAGGCCAGCCTGGTCTGCAGAGTAAGATCCAGGACAACCAAAGAAAACAGAGGAACCCTGTCTCAAAAGAAAATAAAAACAAAAATTAAAACTAAAAATAATGGAAATAGAATTTTAAAAACCCACATAAAGATGGAAAATACACAGAAAGTTTGGAGACCATATGCTTTTATGTTGTCTTTGAATTGTTTGACTGCTGAGGAAAAAGCAACACTTACTAAAAGACATTTATTATCAATGCTGCTGGATTAATCCAACATATATATATATTTTGAAAATGCCTTGACTTCAAAATTTAATACAAAAGATTAATTCTGGGTAAAGAAAAATAATAAGTAAGAAAGTTTGATCAAGGAAGACCCCCTGAAAAATGTACAATGGAAACAGATGACCCAGATGATCCACTGTTTCAGAGCACCTCTGTTGCATTTTCCTCTGAGTTCTACAATCAGAACAGCCTCAGATTGCTGGCTGAGATGATACAGGCTCACAGAATACTCCAGTCAGGACATGACCATAATCCTAAATTTTCTTTAGTTTCCCATAAGATTATCAGTATCCCTAGTAAGTAGAAAGTAGCCTAGAAAACTACTCCCATATTCTAAAAATGTGTATTATGGATGTTTGTCTTTGTTTAGGGTGTTGGTTACAAGTTGTTGTTGATAATGGTCAGGAAAAAGGAAATTAGATTCAGAGTCCTTATTTTTCATCGATTTTTATACTGTTCTCTTTGTTTCTATTTTATTGATTTGAGCCTTCAGTTTGATCCCTTTAAAGAAAGTCAAGAAAAAACAAATGATTAAAGGAAATAAACTATTTAAGATCTAAAAATAGAAATAAAAACAATAAAGAAAACACAAACTGAAAAATTCTGGAATTTAAAAATTCAGGAACTACAGAGGTAAACTTACCAACAAAATACAAGAGATGGAAGAGAGAATCTTCTTCACTGAAGATATGATAGAAGAAATTGATACATTGATCAACTAAATTAAACCTAAAAAATGTCCTGACCCGAAACATCCAGGATATCTGGGACACTATGAAAAGACAAAACCTAAAAATAATAGGAATAGAGGAAGGAGAAGAATC
Organism: Arvicola amphibius; assembly: GCF_903992535.2. Taxonomy (NCBI): domain Eukaryota; kingdom Metazoa; phylum Chordata; class Mammalia; order Rodentia; family Cricetidae; genus Arvicola; species Arvicola amphibius. The sequence continues at coordinate 35,199,776 of NC_052058.2, read as the reverse complement.
CCAGCTCAAAGGTCCAGAAAATATTTTTTAACACAATCATAGAATAAAACTTTCCTAGTCTAAAGAATATGATGTCTATAAAGGTACAAGAAGCATACAGAACACCAAACAGATTGGACCAGAAAAAAGAAGTCCCCTCACCTCGTGATAATCAAAACACTAAACATACAGAATAAAGAAAATATATTAAAAGCTTCAAAACCAAAAGACCAAGAAACATAAAGACAGACCTATAGAATAACACTTGACTTCTCAATGGAGACTAAGACCCAGAAGGGCTTGGACAGATATGCTACAGACTGTAAGAGACCATGGTTGCCAGTCCAAACTACGATACCCAGAAAAACTTTCAGTCCTCATAACTGGAAAAAATAAGAGATTCCAAATTTAAACTATATCTATCCTATCAACTAATATGGCACCACAGAATGTGCTAGAAGGAAAAATCCAAACGAAGTAGGTTAACTACAAATGTGAAAACACAGTAAATAAATGTTACAATAGTAAAACAATTTTAACATAAAACATTTTTTAAAATAATCTGTCTTATTAATGAAAAGAGGACATGGTAAGAAAAGAGTCCATTATGCTCTGCTTTGGTTCTGTCAGAGGAGGATGGCCTACATGATCAGTTGCTCTCTGGATTGAGCAAATGAAGCTGTGTATGGTGGGGCAGGGAAGGGACTGGTTACCATGCTTTGGCAAAATCTTGCCATCCCTGCTATGCTGTCAAAGCCTTAGCACACTAATCTTTGTGTGGCCTAGTCTTTATCCAAGAGTTAAGGCACATGGAGCTGAGAAAGGCAGTTTCTAGTAGGATTCCAGCTACCTTTAATTTCTGATTGTGAATGATCACTACTTAATAAATCAAAAGAGACTATAGAAAACATGGTAAATTATATCAACAATTTACCATTTCTCCCATACTATGAAGAAGAGGTAGCAGCCTGAGTTCCACCTCCATTTCTGCATCTCTACCCCTTCATATTAACACAGGTGGCATTTGACTAGTAATAGCCACCATAGGCTCATATATTTAACTGTGTGATCATTAGAGAGAGAGAGACACTACTTGACAGGTATTAGGAGGTGTACCTTGTTGGAGTGTGTCACTGAGGGTGGGCTTTAGGGCTTCAAAAGCTCAGGCCAGGCCCAGTGGCTCTCTCTTCCTGCTGTCTGTGGATCTAGGTATAGAACTTTCAGGTTACTTCTCCAGTACCACATCTGGCTGGCATGCAGCTATGCTTCTTGCCATGATGTCAATAGACTAAACCTCTGAACTGTATGCAAGCCCCAGTTAAATGCTTTCCTTTCTAAGAGTTGTTGTGGTCGTGGTGTCGCTTCACACTAATAGAATACTGCCAAAGACAGACACTGTCTCAACAGTCCTATCAACTTTGCCCTTCTTCATAATAAATGACTCTCTAGACCATGAAGTTGGTGGTACTTTGAGAATCAGCAGTAGGTCTAAAGAGGTATTCCCAAGGGCCAAGGCTTCTTCTTTCCTTGTGTTCTTCCTTTCTTCCATGACCCTCAAATCTTGTGAAAAGTATTTTGTCCATTAGGCAAATCAGCTCACACCTAGGATATGCCCTCATAACTCCTGCCAAAATGGGTTCCAATTCTGGTGAACTCTGAAGCACCCTAGAAGTCTTTACTGTAAACTGATGTTGGCTGTCATCCCTAAGTGTATGATTTAAGGGGGATTTTTAAATACTCCCAGGTGATTCTAACATACATCAGGGTCTGAAGACCTATATCATATTGCTGTCTTACTTTATGTCTTTGACATTCTTAACATCTGTCTTCATAAAAATTGTGCTCTAATTAAAAAGGCAGCCAAGATTCAGATAGCAGCAAACACCCCACTTGACTTGATTTTCATCTGCTGCACAGATTTTCCAACTGGTCATAACTCAGGATAAGAGAACTAAAGCCCCACTCCCAAGAAATCTCTTCATTCCAGACAAGTCAGAATCAGAACTGTTGGCGGCCAAAACTCAGTACAATCTGCTCCTCAGCATTAGAGACAGAACACTAGTTGTCATAATACACCCTCATGTGCTGACGTCTGCCCCAAAGTGAGATAGCAGGCAACAAAATAAGCACAGGTTGAATTCATTTCCCAAGTTCATTTCTGCTCATAACTATTGTCATTGTCTATTAGGGTTTCTATTGCTTCAACGAAACACTATGACCAAAATGCAAGGTGGGGAGAAAAGGGTAAATTTGTCTTACACATCTATATCATAGTCCATCACTGAAGAAAGTCAGGACAGGAACTCAAGCAGGGCAGGAACCTGGATGCAGGAGTGTTGATGAAGAGGCCATGAAATGAAGTTTACTGGCTTGCTTCCCATGGTTTGCTAAGCCTGCTTTCTTATAGGACCCAGGACCACCAGCCCAGGAATTGTACCATATACCATGGGCTTGGTTCTCCTCCATAGATCACTAGTTGAGAAAATGCCTTCCAGATGAATCTCATAGAGATATTTTCTCAACTGAGGCTCCTCTCTGATGATGCTAGCTTATGTCTAGTTGACAGAAAAAACCAACAGCACAGTCATGAAATACATCTACTCACTCAACCAGTTTTGGATTATCTCAAGGTCAGACTTTGTTGCTCATTTGACCTGTAGGAAGAGGAAATGCCCACATGGATCTCAAAAGTTGAGAAAATGGAAGGTAAAAATCAGGAACAGATGCAATCACTGTTGCCATGGAGGAAGAAAGGAGTCTTACGGTCCACTTACGTGTAGTACCAGCTCTGAAGGGAAATGCCAATAGAGTCCCTAGATAAAGAGTGGGCCATGAAGTGACAAGCCAATGAACAGGCAACTCAGTGAGGCTGAGGTGGGTGGTGACAGTGGATGACACCTAGCAATATGGCTATGGGAGCCCAATTTGTCAATACTCCTCAAAATAAACACCTGCAGAAATATGTAGAGTGTTTCTCTTCTCTATCTGTTGTCAGAAACCCTCAGAAGACTCAGCTGAATGAATAGATGTGATTTCTGACCTCAGCAAGCTCAGATTCTACTGTGTGGGTGACATTTTGAAAATAACTTCAGGGCCAGAGACTGCATGCTACACTTGCTGTGAAAATGATTTGAATTTTAACTTAGAGTCAATAGGAAATCAAGAATTCTCAGCAAAATAAAGACCTCGGAAATTTGTTTTAGTGAAGCAAGGAGCTAGAGGTGAAGTCAATGAATGATCTTGGGGCTTGATATAGTCACAGGGAAGAGGATGTAACAAACAGTATGCCTGAAAAACAGTCTTCCTTAGCAGGAAGGTGGAGAGACGGATGAGAAAATACCAACCACTTAAATACAGAATAGTCCTAGAAATGTCTTAGATGTCATTTTCAACATATTCTCAGTGAAGTAAAATACTTTTCCCTCTGCCTTCTGTTTGTTTATAAAAATCCCAAGTGGCTGCTGGAGAAAAAAAAAAGTGAAAAAAAAAATTCAGCTGCCATCAAGGAAGAGAAATGTGCAGTTCGAGAGACCCAGCCCAGGAACACCTTGACTTCTTTGCTGGTGTTTTGTATTCTCTGAAGGCTCCAGGCAAGCACAGAGAACAGAGGCATGGTCATATTTTGTTCTTCTGCCCAACTTTACAAGAAAACTCCCAAACTTGCTTGTGAGAGAGAGAGAGAGATCTGTGAAGCACAATGACAATCTGCTCAGCTTTCCTAACGTGTGTCTTTGCTCCCACGTGTTTAGGGGCAACCGGCGGTGTGCTCTCGACATACCTACTGTGTGCTCACAGCAGACACACACTGCTTCCATGTGGTTCAAGGCAGAGACCAAGAGAATGAGCAACTCTATTGCAAATCAGAAAAGACAGACTTGGGCGCTCCTTTCTGCCCAACCCAGGCTTTTCTGTTTTAATTAAAGCATGTTGAACACGAGAAAGATTGGACAGCATTTGACAGTGTTATCCGCTCTACAAGCGGAAATGTGAGGAGGTTAATTATATCGTCTAAAGAGGTCCAAGCTGCCCCTTTCAGGCATGTTCTCATATCAGTTTGCTCCTGGGGAAGCAGCCAGTAATGACTCCCGATGCTACCCAATACACTACAGAGCAGCTGCCTAGACACAGCTGGTCAGAGAAGATGGGAGCTTGACAGGGACGGTCAGTGGCTCTGAACATGCACTACTTTCAGGCAATGGGTCTTTTGCATGAGCACTTAGTCGACTTTGGACACTGGAAGAGTAGAATAAGAAAGTGCTTGCAGAACTCTGAGACCTTCCCCAGGCTCCTCACCGAAAGTAACATGAGCAGGAAGGTACCTGTGAGGTGAGGAGCCTGCACCTGAATCTCTGCTTCCATATGGACTGTGAAAGCAGAAGAACTAGTTTGTAAAAATCAATATCAAATCAAGGATAACTTTTTCTTCACTAGAAAGAAGCAAAAGCTAATCCCCTGGATTCATGAGTCATAATATTATTTAGGGAAGAACGCTTCTGTTCAAATATTGAGACACCTCTTATGTTCCTGTGATGCCCCATGAGCACTAGAAGTACTGCCAGAAAAACATCTTTTGTCCTCCAAAATCCATATGGTTATTTTCATAGCAAATTTCTGACAAATACATAACCTTTTACTTTGTAAAATATGACACTTTTAACTATATAAGCTGCACTATATGGTGGTGACAGACCAGTTGAAAATAAGCAACTCAGAGAAGAAAATGCTTCCATGATGTTGGAAAGTAGTTAACCCTTAGCTCGTGGGGTACTTTTCCTAGGACTTGCCCGAGAACACATGAATTCATTGCATTAAATCTCTTAACTAAAACTTTAAATATTTGTTTACTTTATTTTACATTTATGTGGGAGTAGATGCATATGTGTACCACATGGGTGCCTGGTGCCTGCAGAAGTCAGAAGAGGGCATTAGACCCCCCCTCCCGAATTGGTGGAGTTCACAGGGTTGTGATCTGCCTGATGTAGTCTCTAGGAATCAAACCTAGGTCCTCTGCCAGTGCAGCAAGTGCTCTTAACTGTTGAACCATCACTCTGCCCCTTGAAAAACTTTTGAAAAAATACTTAATTCATGCCTGGACTTGTGCTTTGCATTGACGTACATGGATTCCATTTGTGTGTGTGTGTGTGTGTGTGTGTGTGTGCGCACACGCGCACGCACGCGAGCGCAATTATATATATGTGCATGTGGAATGGGGGGGTTGAGGTTGATGTCAAATGTTTCCCTCAATCCTTCTCTACTTTATTTTTTAAAATATTTATTTATTTATTATGTAGACAACATTCTGTCTGTGTGTATGTCTGCAGGCCAGAAGAGGGCACCAGACCTCATTACAGATAGTTGTGAGCCACCATGTGGTTGCTGGGAATTGAACTCATCCACTGAACCTGTTACCTATTTCTCACTGATTTACCAAACTGGTCAGCCAGGAATCCCCAAGAATCCTCTTGCCTCTGCCTTCCTCTGCTCTAGGAGTACAGATACACACTGGACTTTTTAAGTGGGTGCAGGGATTAAACTCAGGTCCTCACGCTTGTTCGCAAGCACTTCACTGACTGAGCCATCTGCTCAGCCTCAAAGGATCACAATTTAAGCCTAATAAGTAAAAACTATTCTTTTCATTTTCCTACATAGAAACAGAGATGAATTGCATATTTTAAAATCTAGTTCAAAGTCACAAGCCAATAAGAAGCGGGCACAGATTTGAACTCAGGGATGTGTGGTCTTTAAAAGAACACCTAAATCAGTAGTCCCCCAAATGTCCTGTAGATGCTGCTGGTTCTTTAGTAGATCAGTCATTCCCAATAGCTAAACGTTTGTTTGACCTATTTTTGTTAGTCTTTTGTCTCGAAATTAATCTTCCTAAAGGCACAAATTAAAAGTTTAATTATAATAAATCCAAATTAATGTCCTCATAAGAATTTCATAATATTCCCAAACTGAAAAGCCACTCGGGTTGGGGAGCCACAAGCATAGCACAAAATGATACTGACCGTAACAATACTAATTACAAGGCTTAACAACTAACACTCAGACCAGCAATGTGGGGGGAAGGAGGGGTGTGTGCACAGACATGCACACAGGAATCTCTACACCCTAACTGAGGAAATTCTTGAAACACTGATATCAGTGCCTCCACAAGACCTCTGCAGGTGGCCTTTATTGTCATTATTATTATTGTTATTGCTGTTGTTATATTGAGAGCTTGAAAGCAATGTTTCTTCTTTTCATTAGCAAATGTTTACTGAGTATGGCAGGACTTCTAAACCCTGAGGACAAACAGTAACTGGAGCAAGCCAAACCACTACACTGCTCTCTCCATTGCTACCTCGTGTGGGGAGACAGACAGAAACCACACAAGTCAAAATGAACAGCATGTTAGCCCGATGACTGCCATGGTGCATCGACTTGAAGAGGCACTGGGTGCCCAGATATTTAGTCCTTGTCCTGGGTGCTTTGGATCAGTTTGCCATTTGAATCAGTACACAGCATAGCAGCGTTCCTCTACAATGCACATGGGACTCATCCACTCAGGTAAAGCTTAAAACAGAACAAGAAATCCATCCCCCTTCAAAGTAAAAGAAAAATCTCTATGCCTGATGCCCTTCAAATGGGAACACTGGCATTTTCTTGCCTTCAGAATCAAACCAAAATACCAGCTCCTCCTGGGTCTAAAGTCTTTACACTGGAGCTTGTACCATTACCTCTCCAGGGACTGTAGCTCACCAACTCACAGTTCTTAAAAGTCCCCAGCCTGCATTTTGCTTTTTCTTTTATTTATTCTTCTCTCATATATTACATCCTGGTTATATTTTCCCCTCCCTCCACTCCTTCCAGTCCCCTCTCTGTCTCCTCTCCCCCCAGATCCATTCCTCTTCCATGTCCCCTCAGAAAAGAGCAGGCATCTCCTGGGATAACAACTGAACACTCATAACAAGTTACAATATGACTAGGCACAAGCCCTCATGTCACGGCTGGGGAAGGAAACTTGACAGGATGAATAGGGTCCCATGAGTAAGTGAAAGAGCCAGAGACATCCCCACTCCCACTGTTAGGAGTCCCCCAGGAACCCCAAAGCTACACAACTATACCACACACATAGAGGACCTAGCACAGATCCATGCAGGTTCTATGTTTGATACTCCCGTCTCTGCAAGCCCCCATGAGCCCTACCTGTACTCTCTCGGTGCCCTAGACCCCTCCGGTTCCTATTCCTCCCCTAATGTTCTGCTGTGAGTCTCTGTGTCCATTCCCATCAGTTGCTGGATGAAGCCTCTTTGATGATAACTGGGCTAGACATTGATCTATGAGTATAGCAGAATGTCATTAGAAATAATTTCATTGCCTTTTCTGGCCAGTCATATTTGATTCTTTCCTAGGTCTCTGAACTACCCAGCTTCCGGCTCCTGGCTATCCAGGCAGTATGAGGCATGGTCTTCCTCTCATGGCATGGGCTTCAAGCTGTAAGGCCAATGGTTCTGCCTACATTTCTATTCTCAATCTCTCTTCATTTCTTCTCCATGCCTCCTCTCCTTCTGTTCATATAGGATCTTGCATCCTGGTAACGCCCTAGAACACTAAGGTGTGTCGTTACATAGCTGTTTGAATGAGAGTGGCCCCTATAGGCTCATAGTTTTGAAAGCTTGGTTCTCTGTTAGTGTAACTGTTTTGGGAAAGATTAAGAGGTATGATCATGTAAGAGAACGTGTGTCACTTGGGACAGGCAAAGCTCATGGCAGTCCCAGTTAGCAATTTCTACCTCTTGCTTGTAAACTGAGATGTGAGTCCTTGGCCACTGTTCCGCAGCCATTCCTGTCTGCTGCCATGTTCCCTGCCCCTATAGTCTTGGATTCTAACCCTTTGGAACTGTGAGGCTCCAAAAAATGCTTTTAAAAAAATGTTGCCTTGGTCATGGCATTTTAACACAACAAAAAAAGACAATTCAGAAACACAAGCTACAACTGTACAGAGAGGACCAAGAAGTGAGCGATCACCCACATGGAGTGGCACCCCAATTTCTAGACCCTCAACACCAGGGCAAAACTCTGGGCCCCTTCCTCACTTGCCTCAGCTTCTCTAGCCAGCCAGCAGGCAAGCTTCTTGAAGGTAGGCTGCTCCAACACCTACACCCCATTGATCGGCCCCTGTAAGGTACAAGTCCCACTCTGCCCTCAAACTCTCCTATCCTCTGTGACCTAAGAGGAAATCTGGAACACAGGCTGCTACTGCACAAAGAGGACCATGAGAGGGACGCTGAAGCACAGGCTGTGACTGCACAGAGCAGAACAAGAGAGGTTTCCTTCATCTTTGAATTTATCTTTACTGTATATCTCTCTTCTTCTGAACACATGAGTCTTTCATTGCTAATCAACATGGCCAGGATTAAAGCCGTGGCATTGATGGCTGGATCCAGCCCATTTTTAGCTTTTTTTCTAAGAGTCTACCTCATGGCAGAGCTACTAGCCAGAGCTATGTTTATTGCCACAACTCTATGGCATTTCAAGGTTCCTGCCAATACCAAAAAGTATGCCATTGGCTACTCATAAATACATTTAAGTGTTTGGTGGTGGGGCCTCTTAAAAGAGGTCCACGGTTTTTGCTTCTAAAGCTGAGTCAGGAAGCCTCTGTAAATGAGATTGCTTGCCTCTAGCAAGCAGAGCCCACCCAAGAAAGTGCTGCTATCAAGAAGTGGTGCTTAACTATGTTCTTTTCTATCTAGAATAACTTCCCAAGCTCTCTCAGACTTTTAAGTGGATTTGGTCAGCCCCACATTGGGCACCATTTGTTGACTGAGGTTTCTGCCCCACCAGGTCCCACAGCCATTTAATCCCAAATAAACACATAAAGGTCTACATGAATCATAAACTGATTGGCCTATTAACTCAGGCTTCTTATTAATTCTTATAACTTATATTATCCCAGAATTCTTGTCTGTGTTAGCAATGTGGCTTGGTACCTTTTTTGGCATGGCAGTCACATCTTGCTTGCTCTTTATCTAGCTTCCTCTCTATCTGGTTGATGACTGCTAACTGACTCTCTGTAGAAGGAGCTGAGGACTGCATTCCCGCTGCCCTGCTCCTGGCCTCCTGGCTAGCTTATGCCCTGAAATAACAACACACAAACTGTATTCATTTAAATACTGCCTGGCCCATTAGTTTCAGCTTCTTATTAGCTAATTCTCACATATCTTCCTTTAACCCATATCTAATAATCTATGTAGTACCAGGAGGTGATGGCTTACCAGGAAGATTCTAGCATATGTCCATCTTGGGCCAAAACTTCATCGCATCTGACTCACTTCCCTTCTTCCCAGCATTCTGTTCTGTCTACTCCATCCACCTATGTTCTAACCTATCAGGCCAAGCAGTTTTCTTTATTAATTAACCAATGAAATCAACAGATTGATAGAAGACCCTCCTCCATCATTTCTCTTCCCAGAATTCTCCTCTTCTCATTGCCCTGTCTCTACTTCCTGCCTGGTCTCCCCACCTATACATCCTGCCTGGCTACTGACCAATCAGAATTTATTTAAAATACAAGTGACAGGGCACAGACCATTGTCCCAAAGCATACAGATGCAAGCCCAGACTACTATACTCAGCAAAATTTTCAATCACCATTGATGGAGAAAACAAGATGTTCCACGACAAAACCAGACTTAAATGATACCTATCCACAAATCCAACCCTACAGAAAGTATTAGAAGGAAAATTCCAACCCAAAAAAGCTAACTGCACCCACAAAACACAGGCAACAGATAAGCTCCTACCAGCAAACCACAAAGAATGTAAACACATAAACATTACCACAGAAAAATAACAGGAATTAACAATGATTGGTCATTAATATCTCTTAATATCAATAAACTCAATTCACCTACATAAGACACAAGCTAAGAAAATGGATATGAAAGCAAGATCCACACCTCAACCACAAAGATAGACATTATTTCAGAGTAAAGGGTTGGGAAAAATTTTCCAAACAGATGGATCTAAGAAACAACTAGGTGTAGCTATCCTAATATCTAACAAAATAGACTTCAATTTAAAAATAAATCTGAATAGATGGAGACAGACAAATAATAATCATCACAGGAAAAATCTATCAAGATAAGTCTCAATCCTGAACATTTATGCAAGAGGTTCATCTATACAAGAGCACCCACATTTGTAAAAGAAACATTACTAAAGCTTAAATTGTACATCAAACCCCACACACTAATAGTAAGAGACTTCAACACCCACCCTTCCCAATGGACAGGTCAACCAGACAGAAACTTAACAGAGAACTAACAGATGTCATGATTCAGATGGACTTAACAGACATCTATCTATAGAACATTCACCTAAACACAATAGAATATACCTACTTCTCAACACCTCATGGAACCATCTCTAAAACTGACCACATACTCAGTAACAAAGCAAACCTCAAGCAGATCACCATGGTTTAAAGTATAATTAAATAACACTAATTGCAGAAATCCTACAAACTCATGGAAAATGAACCGTGCTTAATTGAATCACCCCCAGGTCAAGGAAGAAATAAAAAAAAAATTAAAGACTTCCTAGAAATCAATAAAAATGAAGGCACAATGTATCCAAACCTCAGGGACATTATGAAAGCAGTGCTAAGCAGAAAATTCATAGCACTAAGTGCCCACATAAAGAAAGTGGAGAAATCTCACACTAGTGACTTAACAGCATACCTAAAAGCTCTAGAACAAATAGAAGCAGATTTACCCAGGAGGAGTAAACAACAGGAAATAATCAAACTGAGGGCTGAAATCAATAAAATAGAAACAAAGAAAACAACACAAAGAATCAATTAAATGAAGAGCTGGTTCTTCAAGGAAATCAACAAGATAGACAAACCCTTATCTAAACTAATCAAAAGGCAGAGAGAAAATATCCAAATTAACAAAATCAGAAATGAAACGAAGGACATAACAACAGACAATGAGGAAATTCAGAGAATCATTATGCCATACTATAAAAACATGTACTCCACAAAATTGGAAAATGTAAAAGAAAAGGACAATTTTCTGGAAAGGTACCATGTACCAAAATTAAATCAAGAGCAGGTGAACAATTTATATAGACCTATAACCTGCAAGAAAATAGAAGCAATCATCAAAAGACTCCCAACCAAAAAATGCCCAAGGCCAAATGGTTTCAGTACACATTTCTACCAGAATTTCAAAGAAGAACTAATACCTATACTCCTCAAATTGTTCCACATCATAGAAACAGAAGGAACATTGCCAAACTCTTTTTATGGGGCTACAGTTACCCTGAGAAGGAAACCTCACAAAGACTGAACCAAGAAAGAGAATTACAGACCAATCTCTCTCATGAACATTTACGCAAAAAATATTCAATAAAATACTGGCAAACCTAATCCAGGACACATCAAAAAAAAATCATCCACCAAAATCAAGTCAGTTTCATCCCAGAGATGCAGGGATGGTTCAACATACGAAAATCTATCAATGTAATCTACCATATAAATAAACTGAAAGAAAAATTCCATATGATCATCTCATTAGATGCTAAAAAAGCATTTGACAAAATCCAACACCCCTTCATGACAAAAGTATTGGCGAGATTAAGGATACAAGGAACATATCTAAACATAATAACAGCAATATCTAACAAGCAGATAGCCAACATCAAATTAAATAGAGAGAAATTCAAAGCAATTCCACCAAAATCAGGAACAAGACAAAGCTGTCCACTCTCTCCATACCTATTCAACATAGTTCTTGAAATTCTAGCTAAAACAATAAGAAAACAAAGAAGATCAAGGGGATTCAAATTAGAAAGGAAGAAGTCAAACTTATACTATTTGCAGATGATATGATAGTATATGTAAGTGACTCCAAAATCTCTACAAGGAAATTCCTTTAGCTGATGAATACCTTCAGTAATGTTGCAGGATATAAGATCAACTAAAAAAATCAGTAGCCCTCCTATATACAAATGATAAAGAAACTGAGAGAGAAATCAGGGAAATATTAGCCTTGACAATAGCCACAAATAACATAAAATATCTTGAGGTAACCCTAACCAAACAAGTGAAAGACCTATTTAACAAGAAGGAAATTTGAAGAAGAAATTAAAGAAGATATCTAAAAATGGAAAAATCTCTCATGTCCTTAGATAGGTAGGATCAACATAATAAAAATGGCAATACTACCAAAAACAATCTATAGATTCAATGCAATCTCCATCAAAATCCCAATACAATTGTTAACAGACCTTGAAAGAACAATACTCAATTGCATATGGAAAAACAAAAAACCCAGAATAGCCAAAATAATCATGTATAATAAAGGAACTTTTGGAGGCATCACCATTCCTGACATCAAGTTCTATTATAGAATTAAAGTTATTAAAGCAGCCTGGTATTGGCATAAAAGCACAGGTTGACCAGTGGAATTAAATCGAAGACCCAGATATTAATCCACAAACCTATGAACACCTTATTTTTGACAAAGAAGCTAAAATTATACAATGGAAAAAAGAAAGCATCTTCAACATATGGTGCTAGCATAACTGGATGTCAACCTGTAGAAAAATGAAAATAGATCCCTATCTATCACCATGCACAAAACTCAAGTCCAAATGGATAAAAGGCCTCAATATGAATCTAACCACACTGAACATGATAGAAAAAGTGAGAAGTAGCCTTCAATGCATGGGCACAGGAAACCACTTCCTAAATATAACCCCAATAGCACAGACACTGAGAGTAACAATAAATAAATGGGACCTCCTGAAACTGAGAAGCTTCTGTTAAGCAAAGGACACAGTCAATAAGACAAAAAATGCAGCCCACTGAATGAGAAAAGATCTTCACCAATCCCACATCAGACAGAGGACTGATATCCAAAATATATATTAAAAAACCTCAAGAAATTAGACATCAAAATAACAAATAATCCTATTAAAAATGGGGTATAGATCTAAACAGAGAATTCTCAACAGAAGAATCTCAAATGGCTAAAAGACACTTAAGGAAATGTTCAACATCTGTAGCTGTCAGGGAACTGCAAATCAAAATGGCTCTGAGAAACCATCTTACATGCGTCAGAATGGCTAAGATCAAAAACAGCAATGATAACCTATGCTGGATGCAGAATAACGGGAACACTTCTCCATTGCTAATGGCAGTCCAAACTTATACAACCACTCTGGAAACTGATATGGCAGTTTCTCAGGAAATTGGAGATCAACCTACCTCAGGACCCAGCAATACCACTTTTGGGCATATACCCAGAGGATGCTCAATCATACCACAAGGACATTTGTTCAACTATGTTCATAGCAGCATTATTTGTAATAGCCAGAACCTGGAAACAACCTAGACGCCCCTCAACTGAAGAATGGATGAAGAAATTGTGTTACATTTACACAATGGAGTACTACTCAGTGGTAAAAAATAAACAATGACATCTTGAAAGTTGCATGAAAATGGATGGAACTAGAAAAAAAAATTCTGAGTAAGTTAATCCAGACCCAAAAAGATGAACATGGTACGTACTCACTCATAAGTGGATACTAGCTTTAAAGCAAAGAATAACGAGTCTACAGTCCATGACCCCAGAGAAGCTAAGTAACAAGCAGAACTCTGAGAGTAATATATATATAGATCCTCCTGGAAAGGGGAAATAGACAAGATCTCCTGAGAAAATTTGGAGCAGGAGGATCAGGGAGAAGTGAGAACAGAAGCTGGGAGGAGTGGAAAAGGGGAGGGGGAGAGGGGGAGATCTTGAAGGAATGGGATAGTTGAGATGGGGGAAGGACAGAGACAGAGAGCAAGGGAAGAGATATTTTGATTGAGACAACCATTATAGGGTTAGCAAGAAACTTGGAACTAGAGAAATTCCCAGGAATCCACAAGAATGATACCAGCTAAGACCCTAAGCAATAGTGGAGAGGTGCCTGAATTGACCTTGCCCTGTAGTCAGAATAATGACTATCTTACATGTCACAATAGAACCTTCATCCAGCAACTGATGGGAGCAGAGACCGAGAGTCACAGCAAAGCACTGGGCTGAGCTCCTAAAGTCCAGTTGAAGAGTGGGAGGAGTGAGAATATGAGAGGTCAAGACCATGATGGGGATACCCACTGAAACAGCTTACCCGAGCTAATGGGAGCTCATCAACCCTGGCTGGACAGAGAAGGAACCAGCATAGGACCAAACTAGACCCTCAAAATGTGGCTGACAGTTGTATGGCTGGGGCAGACTACAGAACCATTGGCAGTGGCACCAGGATTTATCCCTACTGCTTGTACTGATGTTTTGGAACCCATTCTCTTTGGAGTGATACATTGCTCAGCCTAGATATAGTAGGGAGGGCTTTAGGCCTTCTTCAAAGTAATGTGTCTTACCCTCTCTGAGGAGTGGATGGGGGGTGGGGTGGGAGAAAAGATCGAGGGGATGGGAGGAGGGGATGGAGTGGGAACTGTGATTGGTATGTAAAATGGAAGAAATTGGGTTTTTGTATTTTTTAAAATAAAATAAAAATAGTAAAAAGAAAAAACAATTCAGAGTGTTTATATAATAAGAGATATTAGGCATTTTGGGGCATTGAAATTTTAAGTAAAGTGGACACCAAAAAGGCTTTTTGCCTTATTAAAGAATGAATAACTGGCTTTTCTAGATTGGGCCCGGCAGAATGGCTCCTGCAAAGAAGGGTGGCGAGAAGAAGGGCCGTTCTGCCATCAACGAGGTGGTGACCCGAGAGTACATCATCAACATTCACAAAGCACATCCATGGCGTGGGCTTCAAGAAGCATGCTCCTAGGGCACTCAAGGAAATCCGGAACTTTGCCGTGAAGGAGATGGGGACTCCAGATGTGCGGCTTGATACCAGCTCAATAAAGCTGTCTGGGCCAAAGGAATAAAGAATGTTCCATACTGTATCCGGGTACGTTTGTCCAGAAAACGTAATGAGGATGAGGAATCACCAAACAAACTCTACACATTGGTAACTTACGTGCCTATTACCACATTCAAAAATCTACAGACAGTCAATGTGGATGAGAA
Source organism: Arvicola amphibius (assembly GCF_903992535.2). Taxonomy (NCBI): domain Eukaryota; kingdom Metazoa; phylum Chordata; class Mammalia; order Rodentia; family Cricetidae; genus Arvicola; species Arvicola amphibius. The sequence continues at coordinate 35,184,727 of NC_052058.2, read as the reverse complement.
CTAACCTACTAAATCTCAAATAAAGTTGGAGAACTGCCAAAAACTAAATGAATAACTGGGCAAAACTCAAAGAACTTATAGAAATAAGACAAATGAGTATTGAAAAGAAACCAATCCAAGCTAAGAGAACAGCTATTAACCCTCTCCCTCCCTGACTGCACTGCAGTCTCCCTGCCCTTGTTGGTCTACGTGCCTTCCAGGTATGTGTCTACTTCAGGGCATGGATTGGTATGGTCACAGTGGCTTCCTCAGAAAATTCTAGAAACATTTATGTGTAAGACAAAGTATGTGTGTCTTTCAGTCTTTTTCCAGAAGGGAATATAGGCAGTTTACAATGTTCACTGAAACACTCAAGGAGAGCATGCATGGGCATGGTGTCATAAAAAGAAAAGAAGTAACATAAAGGGACTGGAGTGGACTAGGAAAGCCTCCAATGACTGCACCACACTTTCCCTCGGCGTCTCCTTAGAGTCAGACCTTTGGGAACAGAGAAACCCTGCCAGTCATACACTCATCATGTCCGTAAGTCACTCTGAATAATTAGAGCTTATGTGAGCACTATGATCAAAGAATGCCCTGGACATCATAGACCCAAACTCCATTAGTGGACAAGTTCCATAACAGTATTCTTGCTATGGAGACAGATCCCTGCCCCTTACTCGGCAAAGCATGAAGAATTCAAATCTTCTGCTGAGGGTGCTGGGCACACTGGGAATGACTTCTATGAACACATTCTGACTATAAAACATATTTTGTAATGTCAAGAAATGAGAAACTAGGTACAGTGGTAAGTCCTGTCCTATAATACCAGCACCTGGAAGGCTAAGGCAAGGAGGTTGTCTAGAGACAATACTAGGCTACTTAAAGAGTTTGAGGTCGGCCAGAGTACATAAGATATTGTCTCAAAACTAAAAACAAAGTGGAGAAAAGACTTCTTGTCTTTCATATTCACTAATTGGAGTTATTTGGGGCTAATTTTTTAAAACAGAAATTTAACAAAAAATTAAGTCCTTTGCTGTCACTATCCCACAAACTACTAGAGAATGGCTTTATATCAGGGAATATAAAGCATGGAGATTTAGAAAGTTTGATGGTGAATTTTGATTGTCAATTTGACTAGATTAGGGTGATAACTAGACCATTAGTGAAGCATACATTTTGGTGTGTACAGGAGATATTTCTGGAGATTACTAAAAGAAGACCCATCCTAGATGCAGACAACACCAACCTCTGGGTGTGGTCCTAGTCTGAGTGCAAAGGAGAGAAAGAGAATGGACTGAGTGCTGCCAATCATCTTCCTCCATTTCTTCTTCTAAGACACAAGAAAGTAGGGGAACCCTGTGTTATATACCTGCCACCACTGAGCTATTTACCACACTCTTGCCCTAGAATAATTGACTATAACCCCTCAAATGATGAGCCAAAGTAAATCCTTCATCCCTTCAGTTGCTTTTGCCAGCTAACTTTCCACAGTGATGAGCAAAGTAATTAAAATAAAATCGATCCCAAGAAGTGGGGCAGTTGGGACTCAGGAGATGACGCAGGTGGTAAAGCGTTAGCCACCCAGACAAAGACTTGTGTTTGATCCTTATCTCCCCACATGAAAAAGCCAGCCATGATTGCATGTACCTAGAATCCCGGGACAAAGGAGGCACAGATAAGAAGACTCCTGGGACTTGCTGGCTGTCCAGTCTAACCTAATCAGTGAATTCCAGGATTAGTGAGAGATACTGTCTCAAAAACTAAGATGGCAAGCAACTGATGATGTCCAACATTGACCTTCTGTTCCAATGCATACAGATATACATGTTTATCTGCTTACACACACACACGAACACATAAAACCAACAAAAATCAAAAATGACATCGAAAAGTATTGACTTTATGATAGAGCTGTGCAGTTTTTAGGCCTTTGGAGCTAGTTTCTGGGAGGGGTGTGGAAGAGTTTGGAGCCCCAGATGAGAAAACCCTGGATTGCTAAAGGCAATGCTTAATTGTGGATGCTTGGAAGGCCACAACACCAAGGAAAATACAGATAGTGGATGCTGGGCTCCTGAGAAATCAAAGTACTACATCAGGAATCAGATATCTGCCTCTGGGTTTTTATTACTCGGGTTACCTAGGCTAGAGGTCACTTGTATCAGATTAAAGCAAAGCACCTGAATATATTCTGCAAATGTTTTAAAAGTTTGAGTGTGACTGATTTCAAAAGCCGCCGACTAATTTGTTTGGCAGAGGAAACTCTAAGGAAGCTGTATAATGGATACTACTAATTGGTCTTACTCAGGTTTGCAATGACAGAAAGCAGCAAGTGGAACAGAAAGATATGAGAAGTTTACAGTTGGGTGAGAAAGGAACAAGAGGGAATTTAACCTGCAGACCAATCAGGGACAAAGTACCAGTAACTATTAGTGTTACACATGTGTGGTTATAGGAAACTCATGAACTCTGTAGAGAGACAATAGGAACAGCACCTAGAGACCAACATCTTACCAGTCTAAGACTATAGTATAGAAAAAGCAAATTCATATGAAAAGAGAGTGCCTGATGAGAATTCAGTTCCATGGGTTCCCAGCTTGAAAAGCAACTTCAAGGAAACCATTTTCATGGGTTCATCTGCCTATACATTGGAGGCCATTTTATTTTACTAGGCATGGGCTAAATCTCAAGCTGGAAACAGACCTCGACATTGCTCATGCGCCACTAGTTTTACAGGCAAACCAAAGCAGAAGAGCAATGGAACTCATGGAGGCTTCTGCCAAGACTTCAGAAAGATGCTGCTGGCCAGGAAATATATGGCAAAGACAGATGCCTCCTAAGAAAGCCTGGAGATGCTATCACATGAAGGTGTGTACATAAACCAAGTGGTAATGGAGACTCCAGGATGTTGGACGATACCATCATAAACCCACCCAGGAAAGCTGCAAGCACAACACAGAGCTATTCCAAGAGATGGAAACTCTACATGCTACAGGCAGCAGAGATGGGTAGACTATCCACAATGAGCAACACAGATGCTGCCGCCACAGATGCCAGGTACCAATCTTCCCATGATCCAGCCTTTCCTTTCTCTGCCTCCATTCTTTTCTTTTCAAGTGGGACTGCTCACTCTATCCCTCTGAGTACCGGAAATATGCAGCTTGGTTTTTCCAGGGATCACGGTGAAGAGGCAGTCTTGAGTTTCATTGAGAGTCTTAGAGCAGTGTTGAGTTTCCTGAGAGTCTTTGAGCAGTGCTGGTATGAAAAACTACGGCATCTTTTGAAGCTGAAGTATATGTATTTTGCATCATCAGATGGCCATAAACCTATAGGGCCAGGGGCCAGGTATGGAACGTCAAGGTCTGTGTGCAAAAGCCCCATAGTCTCATTTGTTTGAATAGTTAGCCCCTAGCTGGTGACAATGTTCTGGGAGATTGTGAAGCCCTTTGGAGATGGTGCCCAGCTGGGAGAACTAGGTCACTGGATGGGCCTTATGAGTTATATAGCATGGCCCTACTTTCAGGTCTAATTTCTCTATGCTTCCTGAGCCATGTAGGATGCTACAGTCATGCCTTTCCCATCATAATCAATTGGATCCCTTCAAACTGTGTGTTAATATAGATATTCAATATCCTTTAAAGATATTCTGACAAGCATTTTGTCATAGCATCAAGGAACAGCACTAACACAGCAGGGTATTAGGACAACTTTTTTTTTCGAGACAGGTTTTCTCTATGTAGCTTTGGAGCCTGTCCTGGAATTCACTCTGTAGACCAGGCTGGCTTTGGACTCACAGAGATCCAACTGCCTCTGCCTCCCAAGTGCTGGGATTAAAGGCATGTGCCACAACCACCGAGAGACAACTCTTACATAAGTAAAGGTTCTACTATGACCAAATCCTGCCTTTACTAGGAGGTGATCTGAATGGTATCATTGGCTTAGACAGTCCATCTTCCAAGGCCTTATGAGTATGTACACATGCATAGACTATGATCCCCGGGATTCTTTCATTAAGTATTGTCAGAGCTATCTTACTCTGAAAATATAAAAACATCATAAAACACTTAAGTAGGTCAAAATAAAACCTTTTGGGAGCACCCAGGGAAGAAAAACATCAAGAAAAGCTAAGACAAAGACTAAAGTTGTACAGGATAGCTGACTAAGGGGCAAGACATACTTGCAGCATCATGGGATACAGGGAAACTCATCTGAACAAGGCCATACAATGTTTACCTTCCATGTAATCTCCTGGATGGAAGACTGTGAGGCACATGATCTCTAACATATTAGTCTTTCAAAATAAAATATTCTATTGAGGAGAAAAGAACTCAAGAATTTTTAGGGAAAAATAGGACAATACGTATTTTGAGAAAATTGAAATATGAGAATTCTCTAGGAAGAATTGATCATTGTGGAGGTTTTCTGGGCCTGGCATCATGTAGATAAACATGTTAGAAACATGGTAGATATTCATTAAGTAATTGTTTACTCTCGTGATAACACTGGGTTATGTTTATCTGTTTGAGTATTTGAGGGGTCACAAGCCTTGACTATATAAACAATCCACAAGTCCATGTGCACATTCTCCTGCCACAGATGCCGCCAAAGCTCCAAAGAGAGGATCAAGGGACACAGAGAACATGAGGGGTTCTGTAGAGAGCAGAGCTGAGTCCATGGCAAAGCAGAGGCACTCACAGAGGCTTCTCTAGAAGCCCTGCATTGTACAGAGTTCAGGGAAACACTTCTCTGTTGTGGAATATTATTTTAAGATGTGTTACATTTGTTTATGCTGTACAACATTTGCTTAATGATGCAAAGATGTGTTGCATTCTTTTATGTTGCATTTGTTTAACTCTGTAAAGCTGTATTACTTTGTCTGCCATTAACACCTGATTGGTCTAACAAAGAACTGAAGAGTCAATAGCCAGGCAGGAGAGAGAAACAGGCGAGCTGGTGGGCAAAGAGAATAAATAGGAGGAAAAATCTGGTCTCTAGAAGAGTGAGGGAAGGAGGATAACACCAAGGACCAGCCACCTTCTCACACAACCAGACACAGAGTAAGAAGTAAAGAAAGATATATAGAATAAAGAAAGATAAGAAGTTCAGAGGTAAAATGTAGTTAAAGAGAAACAAGATAATTTAAGTTAGAAAAGCTGGCTAGAAATAGCCAAGCTAAGGTCAGGCATTCATAAATAAGAATAAGTCTCTATGTATTTATCTGGGAGCTGAGTGGCAGGGCCCCTAAGAGTAAAAATCCAACTATACTTCTCCTTTCTCCTATCTACAGTGGGAGTGATTTCTGCATTTTTTTTTTCTGTCCTGGTTCTTAGACTATGGTTCAGGTGGTTGTGGGCAATGCTGGAGGCAGCCTGGGCTCAGATTTGCCTGTTTTTACCACCACTAATCATCAACTGGTGAAGTCCAATCTTTGACTGAGATCAGAATAGAAGGTCTGCTACAACATCATTGTGTGCAAGCTTTTTGAAAGAATAAAGGCAAAGCACTAAGTGATGCCCAGGAGATCTATGTGTCGCCGAATGTTTTAGCTGGTTCCCACATAGCTGGTGGTGGTGGTGATGGTGGCGGCAGTGGTGATGGTGGTGTGTGTATGTCTCTCTTTGTTTCTCAGCATATGCTCAGGCTCCATTGCCAATCTCCCTTCCACTTTCACACAGCCAAGTGATTGAGTTCTGCTCAATGAGATGTGACAAATGACACTTGTTAAGCCTAGCCATGCTACCTCCAGGAGATACATGATGCTTTACTTTAGCTGAAAAGGAATATCTAAAGTGATATTTCATTTGTATTTTAATAAATAAGCTTGCCTGAAGTTCAGAGAGTAAAACAGCTGCACTGGTCAGCCTTACAGACCAGGCAGTGGTGGCACACACCTTTAATCCCAGTAGCCACACTAATTTGCCATAGAAACTGGGCAGTAATGGTGCACGCCTTAAATCCCAGCACTAGAAAGGGTTATAAGACAGGAAAAGACAGCTCTCACACACAGTCTCATTCTGAGATTCTTGATGACAGGATTGCCATTTCAGACTGAGGTAGAGGCAGTGACTGGCTGTTTTGCTTTTCTGACTTCAGGTTGAACCTTAATTTCTGTCTCTGGGTTATTATTAATAGTGCTACAGATATCCTTACCCTACATTGCTTGGCAAGAAGTCATGCAAGTCTAGGACCAAGGATGACTGAGAGGATTATGTGTGTGCCTGTACACAGGAAACAGATACTGTGCAGTAGACAGTACACACATTCACTGTGCACAAACATCTACATCAAACACACACACACACACACACACTACATTCATCTAACCTTCCAATATAAGGTCCCCATTATATTACAGTGTACAAACTGATTTTTTAAACTAAGTCATTCCCTCAAGCAATGATCTATCCCCAAATGCTATAGGCATTGAGGCCTGACTCAGAGAACGTTGTCCAAATCAAGGGCCAGGCTAAATTACACAGTGTCTTGTTATATCACATACATACTGCTCATGAAATACTCATTAGCCTTCCCCCATACACCAGATGCTGCATCTAGCATTTGAGAAGCTTGGTGGGGATGATGTTATCCCTGTTCCCAAAGAGATTGATAGCCATATTGTAGTGGCTGGAGTTGGCCTGTGTGGGCCCCTTCTCTGCTCTCATTTTAGGCTTGAGGTATTCCCTTCCCCCAAAGAGCAGCTGAAGTCTAGAATGGACCTGAAGCCCCTTCTTCCTTCCAAGCCACTCAGGAACCTACCTGTTTGCAGGCAGCTGGACTCTACGAGAGAGTGGGGTGTCCTTAGGAGGGCAGCAAAGGGCTCAGAGGTTCCATACTACAACAGCTCAAGCCTGGAGGCTGAACCGCCCCCATTTCTCTCTCCACTCTGCCACCTCCTCACCAAGGGGCTTTTTTTCTACTGGCAGCCTCACTAGTGCACATCCACATTTAGATAAGTGGTACTAAAATAAAATGGACTGTAATTATTGTTATAGATTACAGTAATTATAGACAGGGAAAGGGCCGATTAGATTACCACTCCTTCCCTCCCTCCCCAGACAGACTAGCTGATTGAAGGAGATTTGTGTAGAACACAATAAACACGCTGTGAGCTTTGGATGCCGCTATGACCTCCTAGGGACCCACAGCAAAGGGCAGGGTCATGGAGCAGAGGTGGTAGGAGGGAAGGGCAATCAACCTGAAAATAAACCAGTCATTAAGGAGTAGAGCCTCTCACCCTCCCGCCTCGAGGTCATGCCCACATATATACCACGATTGTGGCAAAGCTGGCCCTGCCTGGTATATTCAAGCCATATAACTGCTTGATTGGTAGGGGTCCTCCTATCTGTCTTCTTGTTCTGGTCTCTGTCTGCATTGGTGTCATGTACACCTGCCAGTCCTGTATCTAACAAGGACGGCAGTAACATTGGTAAGGAGCTTTATTCTCTACACAGGTCAGCTGGAGAAGTCATTCCCATTCATGGGATAACGTAGTGAGATCACAGACAATGTCCAGGGCAGACAATGCCTGGAGGGGCGTATCTCAGCAACAGTGTCTGCCCCTTCTCTTGCCCTGGCCATTCTGGTGCCTAGCCAGGCCTGCTGGGGCTCTCATTCTTACTGCCCCAATCTAATCGATTTACTCTGGCTACAGCATCTACACTGGCCCTCCATCTGATTTGCACAGCAGGGTTGTCACTGGCAAGGCCCCTTCTGCATACTGGGTTCCAAGGTCAAGGTATCTATTATTACTCCCCCCTTCCTTGGGGCCTGTTTCGTATCCTTCAGCAGGTTAATTGGAGAGTACGGAATACCTCCGGCCCAACCAGCCCCATCTCCCCTTCCATACCCCAATATTTTAGGGCTACCCATTAGTGTACATCATATCGATGCCAAGCTATGCCCAGCCCAGCAGTTGCCCACTAGCTAGATGTTTCCTATAACCCACGACAAATTGCTCCCTGCCACACCCAGTATGCTGTCTACTGGAAAGGCCCTTTTCTTGGCCCCTTTCCACCGCTCTTTATCATAGGTACCATGGCAAGTATGACGACATCCCATTCCGGAGTCTGAGAAGGTCCTCTATGGCTCGGAGAGTCTGCTCCCAAAGTACTCCCCAGGGATCAGCCCTGGTGAAGCTCTCATCTCCTGTCTCCCATCAGTACTCTGAACTGCATGTCGCATTCCGAGCGTCTGCTTGCTCACTGGTCACCCTCCAGAGACGATAAAGTTCGTGAAAATAGAAGTTATTTTGCCTTTTAATTACCCCTTAGCCGAGTGTCTGACACCCAGCAGACACCAATTAAGACTTGATGAATTAATGAAAAAGTCAGGAGTTATTGGATGCCTAGAAGCATCTGGCCTTTTACAATTCTTGATTTACTTCTTCCAGATGGGGAACTTTTCAGTAGGGTTGGGGCCGGAGGTGCGGGGAGTCTTCTTAGAGGCAAGGCTCATGTAGGTACTAGGTGGAGAGAGGATAGTATTATGGGTTCTAGTGAAGTGGCGAGAGAGTAGAGGGAGAGGGAGAACCCTGTGTTTCTCTGGTCAAGCACTTGAGCTGGGCACAACACTGAAGCACAGGTACTCGACTTCAGGAGGCAATTGTACTCCTGTGATACAGTCTTAGTTGGTGGACACAAACCAGCAGCCCTTTAATCCAGTGTGGCCTCACCCCCACAGAGGTGGGAACCCCAGTCTCGATTTCATGGCTAAAGAATCTGCTCACAACAACCAAGTAAAATCAAACACAAGTTCAACATTTTCCCTAAGCTTTCCAGATCCCCACTTGGGCTGCTTTTGTTTGGAACTCAAACATCCGCCCTTTGGTTTCTGTGTTCCAGAGAGGGCATTGGAGTACAGGTGTACCATGAAGAGACATGCAGACATACAGATAGATATACAGAGGGGAAGCCCTGAACAGACATACAGATGATAGATATACAGAGGGGAAGCCCTGAACAGACATACAGATGATAGATATACAGAGGGGAAGGCTGTGTAGATTGGGAGCCTCAGCGGTATCAACGCATTGTCCCGCAATGGAACCCAGTTCCTATCACAAGACATCCAGAGGCCGACATGCCTAACACATGTAACTCCCCTCACCTTGGAGACATTTGTAGGATGCAGAGTCTTAGAAAGCTGTAATGTGTCAGAGTGTCAAGATCCTGTCTCTCCAGGAGCAGGACCCATGAGGGTAGCTTCTCTACGTGGGATGCGCATCGGCCCACAGTGCCCAGTGGCTCACTGACAGGAGAAAGTAGGATATGTCTGAACTTCATCATTCAGACATCACTGGTGATGGAAACCAGAAAAAGGTTTATTTCATCTCATAAATGCACTATTGGGCTGACTACCATCTTTCCTAGAGAATTCCTGACGATCACTGATGGGTAAACTGAGGCAATAATGGCTGGCAGATCCCTTGCGTGGACTTCCATCCATATCCCAATCCTCTGAGAGATTTTGAATGAGAGCTATTGGCCCTGGTCACTACTTAGATCCCGGGATCTAAGAGGATGTGGGTTCCCCTGCCGTTGGTACTCTGTCCCATCTCATATCCTCAAATCTTGAAGGGCTTCCACAGGCCAGGCTAGCTCCTGTTTCACCTTCCTCCTAGTCCTGTCAGGAACTACCAATCATATGAGAGAAAATGAGATCTTCACTCTGTATTCAGCCATTCAAACCCCAGACACAATCATAGCTACTTGTGCGTCTCTTATGAGAGCTCTCAAGGTTTGCCATGCCTGGAAGCTTTCTTTGTGCTGTTCTTTCCCCAGCCTGGAATGAAGTTCCCCTGGCTCTTTATGTGCCTTTCTGCAACTCCATACTTAGGAGTTGTATGATGTATGCACTTGTGTGTTGTTACTTGTACTTGTTGTATGTACTTGTATGTTGGCCCCATCAGAAACGGTCTGCAGATGAGAATATACAAGAGCATCCTACCACTGGCATGGCCCTCCCCATCACTACAAGAGCTCCTCTGCCTGGTCAGAGTTTGGGACACTATTGATCAGGTGTGTTCTTGCTTATAGACTATTTCTCCTAAAAAACAGGACCCTCAAGAAAATATAGACTAGTCCATCTTCCCATTTTCCTGTCTGCACTTCCTAGTGTGGTGCTGCCTCAGAAAGTTAGTGGCAGAGTTGCTGGCTGAGCGTTTCAACTTACTCTCTACTGCAAAAAGACAAATGGTAATGCTTCGAAGGCAAGTCATGAACTGAAGGCTTTTTCAGGCCGGAGTATCTGGGATTCCCTGGGCCATTGATTTGCTTTTTCCTTAAGAGAGCCTTGGAGTAAGTCCTGTTTGCCACTCACTTTTGCTAGTGAGGTATACAGGTGCATCAGGACTCACTAGGGCTGACTTGGAGTATCTGACAACCCTTGTCACCAGAGCCAATGAGCACCAGATTACACCAACAAGGAGGGCTTGGGCTGTTTGGAGGCTGTTCACCCAGCCAAGACTCAGCAGATAGAAAGAAATGGGCAGGGAATTCAGTAGTGGAGGGGACAGCGTGGGATGTGTATGATGTACGCCTACCTATCTTTCCACCAGCTCCATCATGGATAACTGCCCTCATTTTCTTCTTGCCCTGATTTCCTCCATTTCTTAATTAGGAAAAACATGAAAAATATCTCCAGTTGTGCATTAAGTATTTCTGCAAAAGGATAAGCTTTCACTAATCCTTTTCTGGAAATGAGGTATGGTCTAAATAAATAAAAATAAACAAGCTCCGTCTTCCCCCAGGGTGCCCCACTCTGGATTTAGGTCATCCGCATGTGTATTTATGATCTATTTTCAAATTTACAGACTCTGACTGTGTAAGCAGGAACTGCTGAGCTGGCTCTGCAGCCAGGGCACCTGCCAGAGCTGCTGTTCTGCAAAGGCCCCATTGCTTACGTACAGATTCATCCTCCACAGGAGAGATGCTGGGGGTATGGCAAAGTGGAAGGGCCTGTCTGCCTCTAGATTTGGGCAGCACTTCTAAGACAAAAGGGTAATGAGGAATCCTGGGTTGCCCCATCCCTGTCTGAGCTCAATTTATAGTGCCCAGGACAAAGATTGTCCCCTTTGGGGACCAGTACACGTCACAAAGCACTAATGCACAATCCCTGTGCTAGATTAATTCTTATATTTGCCCAGCCAGCTTGAGATAGGACCCTTTCAGTTATGACCTTGTGATTCCTTGGCCACAAGAGAAAGAGCCAACAATCAGTCTTCAGGGGAATAAGAGGGAAACTGAGTTCATTCAGAAATGCCCATGGTCAGGAGAAGGATAGACCCTGTATAATTTGGGAATTGCTTATTAAAGAGAACTAGAGGCTTGGCAAGAGATGAACAGTGGCCCAGGCACAGCCTCAGCCAGTTGTGGATACCCCACCCCCACCCCTGCACATGGGCAGAGTATGTTTAAAGTACAGACCAACTAGTGTACTTCACAGAAGTCCCAGGGTAGGACCCATTACCCTCACTTCCCCTCACTGAAGATACCAGGGCACTGTGACAGCATCACACCTTCATGTGCCCTTGGTATTCATGCCTTTCCCTGCATTTGCAGGGAGTTCTGTCCTCTTCTGTTCCTTAGGCTTGTAGTAGGGAGTGAGGCTCCTTGTTAGTCCTGGCTGCCCCGCTAGCTCACACCCAAAATAATCACACAGAAATTGTATTAATTAAATTACTGCCTGGCCCACTAGCTCTCGCCTCTTATTGGCTAACTCTCACATCTTGATTAACCCATTTCTATTAAAAGGGGTCTCCACATGACTGTGGCTTACCAGAAAATTCTTACTTATATTCATCTCAGGCCGGAGATTCATGCCATCCCTCTCTGCCTGCCTTCTTTCTCCCAGCATTCAGTTCTCTTTTCCCCGCCTATCTAAGTCCTGCCCTATCAAAAGGCCAAGGCAGTTTCTTTATTCAACCAATGAAAGCAACACAAATACAGAAGGACCTCCTACACCATAGGCTGATATTGCTTCAGGCCTTGATTTTGAAGATCCTTGGTCTGGAAGCTGGACCTGAAGCTCCTTACTATCTGAACTATGAAGTGGGGCTGAGACCATTTCTGCATGTTCTCTTATAGACCCAGCTCCTCCACCAGAGCACATAGGAGAACTAAACTGGTAGACAAGGGGGGCACGAACCAACCATCAGCTGCAACTATGTGGCAGGGCAAGGTTGCATCTCCCTGCATGCCCCACCATTTCCTATTACCCAATCCTATGATGGGCAAAGACCAGAAACCCAATAAACACAGATTGAGCAGAGTGATTAAATGATATGATATAGTTTGCCAAGCTCCTGCAATGTGTTACTAGGCAATTGTTCTCAGGGGGACTGGCTCTACACCCAGGGCCTATTTCAGGTTAAAAAGTGGGGGCCAGGGCTTGCAAAGAACAAATAAGATATGCCTCTGCAGAGAGACTACTGGGGAGAAGCAGAACTAGCAGGGAACACACGAATCACAGAGATGCCCTGGTGCGCAGAGAAGAGGAGAGCAGATGGTATGGATTGGAGAGGAGGGTTCAAGACCCACCAACATGGAGAATCAGCACATGCTGAGTACCTGGGTGTGGGGCGGGCCTTGTCTAGGGACAGACCGGAAGCCACATGGCAGTGATGGCCAGGCCTTTGACCCTGCCTGTTTTCTGGCATGGTTAAGGGTACACGGTAAAGAATACTCCTAGAACAAGCATCCCGAGACTGAGAAGAAGGTGGCTGCTGACACCCAGCCTTAACATGCTGTGTGGAACATCTTACTCAGCATCCCCCTCGTCTACCATGCCATCCTCATCCTCCACACTGTCATCATCTAGCCCTTGTCCTGAGCTACACAGAATGCCCTGTATCCCAGCTCCCTCTCTTCTGTGAATGGAAGATCCCAAGATAGCAAGCAGCCAGTTTCCACCACTGTGAGAGAAAGAACAGGTACTCCTTGGGCCCTAATTTTCTAAGAACATGGGTGCCTTTCTCCATGGCTCCCCTTCTACAGCCACCTTTCTTTTTTTAATTATTGTTTTAACCCACTGAGTCCAATTGATGCTGGCCATATGCCCATAGGTGTAGGCTCATCCACTGGGGAATGAGAAACCTAATAGAGGCCATACTCCCAAAGAAAAGTGACTCTCCTATCAACTGCTAATAGTTCTTCAGAGATGGGATGATAATCAGGAAGGAGACAACAGCAAATATGTAAATAGAATGCCCGCCCCCAAATTAATGCTGCAGGGAGAAACCGGCCCAGGGAAAAAAGGAGTACCAGAAATGTAAATGAAGAAATGTAAACACTATGGTGGTGAATTATCTCTTAGGGAGAAAAAAGATTAAGAGTTTAGACAAATATGTTCCCAACCTCAAAGAATTTATAGATAACAAGGTCTCTGAAAGGAAAAAAAGAAATCTAAGAGATACTGGAGTTCAAAGAAGTGATTATTAAACAACGGGTGGAGATGAAATGCTAACAGTGGGTTTTAGAAAAAGAACAAAGCCAGCGAAGGATCCAGAAACCCATTTAGAAGTCACAGAGGAAGGACTAGTGCCAGAGTTCAGGGAAAGGGAAGCAGCCTAGGAGGCAAGGGTATAGCTTAGTCCCTGAGTCCGGGGCAGGAAGCCAGACAGAGGGGCTGAGGGAGCAACGTCCAGAGATGAAGCATTGCCTGGGGCTATGAAAGCCTAAATGTGGCCCTAGCCTTGAGCTAAAGACCTCCACTCAAGCCAGTCAGCCAGTGAGGCAGGACTTGCACACAACCTTTTTCCGCGGAGCATGGATCCCTGCGCCCCGGAACTCATCACTCCCCAGAAGGTTAAGCATGCTCTGCCATCAAAGTCATCAAAAAGCCATCTTGATACACAAAGCTCCTACTGGCGACAGCAGCAGCAGTAAGGAAAAAGCTGTAGCCATCAGAGCCGCTGTCTGGATGATGCCACGTGACTCAAATTAAATCCCAAACTGACATTTCCACCAGAGGAGGGAGCCCTGGCCAGGTGCCTTTTGGTGATTGCTAAGCGCCCTTTTTTCTTCTTGGCCCTGCACGTTGTGAAGGCATTGAGTACTGGTACCAGAATCAGTTTCCTTGCTCTGAAATGTACTGATCTGTCCTCAGGTACGGTGCAGTCTTTATTGCTTAGATATCCTGCACCGACTGAGAGTTACGGAAACCCTCGGCTCTCTCCCCTCCTAGAGGTGCCGGCTATATGAACTGACAGCTGTAGCTCTGTGTCACACAGAGGTGCGGAGAATCAAGGCAGGCTCACTGACTCACTTCACAAGGGAAGCTCTCAGTCATCGTCCCCTTGAAGCTTCCTGCTCCTGGGGTCCCGAAAGAATAATGGCAATAGCATTCTAGAGAGTTCTGCAGCAAAGTCTTGGGGATCCTAAGTCTGTGTGCATCCGAGGATGAGGCTTGGAAAGGAAAGGAAAGGAAAGGTAAACACAGAAGGACCTGCCCTTCAGTGTGACCACAGCGTGGCTGACGCAGGATAAAGCAGATGCCCACTCTGTCTCCTGCTCTGGATCTCTGCCACACCTGCCTTTCCTAACTCTGGGGAACTTATACAAGATCCAGCATCCGTCTGGCAAACGGAAAGGCTGGCTCTCACTGTCAACCATGGGTGTTGCTTGCAGAAGAGTGGAAATATGCCTGCTCTCTGGGTTCTGGCAGGGATAATGGATCCTGTGGCCTCTCCAAGCCTACCTTGTGTCGGCATATCTAAAAGGAGTCCATGATCCCGACACAGCACACCCAGTGCCTCAGTCAGAGCAACTATGTATGGTTTCATCCCAAAGTAGAGCTTTGCGAAGCATGCTGTGGGGACCTAATTAACTCTCAGCTGGGAATTAGCTGCCTACTGCCCAGAAATCATCTCCAGTCCACCAGGCACAGTATTGACGTACTACTCTCTAGGTCAAACTCCCTGAGTTCCACCTATCAATCACTTGCTCTCCTAAAATCTTTAGTAGTCTTCCTGTGCAGAACAGGGCCCTTGTTTCTCCACTGGACTAATGGCTACTTTCTATTTTAAGTCCTTGGAGACAAAATGTGCGACTTCACCCATAAAATCCAACACAATTCTGGAAGATGGTCAAGAATGATGTCAGTGAAAGATGAGAGTCCGGTTCCTGACCCGAGAGTATTTGCATGCCGTCTCCAACGTGCGTGATGCCTACTGCTCACTCAGAGACCCCACCTCTTTATTATGCGTCTTTATTATGCTCCTGGGTACTAACCATGATTAGATGGAGCCTATTCCGTACTCTATAATGCTAGCTATTCCTGTCACTGCAAAGAGAGCAAAGTTCCAGGCAGAGAGTGAGGAGTGAGAGGAAATATGAAATCACTGCTACAGTAGGAACCATCCATACAGAGAAAGAAAACTCAGTGATGTTGGCTGGGATAATTCAGCCTGGTGAGGCTTCCAGAGAGGGGCTCAGGTACACTACTGGGCAACAGCCACAGCAAAAGCCCCAAGACAAATGAACTCAGGAAGATAAAAACACACGCACAAAAAAATTAAACTGATTTCTTTACTACAGACTTTTAATGTGCTAATGTGTGACGTGCATCACGCTAAGACAGATTGAATATAGGGAGCTTCCCGGTTTGAGCTCTCCCCAGGGCCCTTCCTCCGGGACGCATCTCCACAAAGCCATGCTGCTCAGAGCCACTTTTGGAAAAGCCAAATTAATCTCTCCGTCAGAACAGGTGTTCCGGTGGATTGTTTTTGCCCAAATGAAGGCTAGAGATTTTCCCCTGCCGAGGTTATTTAGTTAGCCTCCACACAACCTGCCATAATAATTTAAATATCAAGTTTGTTACCCATCATCTTAGCTTCTTAATGTGACCAGTAACCTAATCATTTATATGATTTATAACATTACGAGAGAAACACAAGCCCCACTATTTCCATCTCTGGTACTGAAGTATGGAGCCTCGGTGTCGACAGAGGAAACATGTCTGGCAGGGAATGTTACCAGGATCACGCTCACAATGAAGATAGTAATGAGTTTCATCGGCGTGTGTCTGCGCACATTCCGAATGACAGGCTGTGACATCACAGCCAAAATATTGATGAGATGGGTGTCCCAGGAAGAAAGCAATTCTCACACAGGGAGCATGTTTGTCGAATACCCCCTTTACCTGATTATTAACATTAGTGTCCAAAGGATTGATGGACAGAATAATGGTACAGTAGCTTGTCTCTACAAAAAAAAGATGTGGAAATTGGATTCCCTAGTGTAACAGTGCAGAGAGGAATTTATGTTTTACTTTCAGGGGCAACTTCTCACTCACAGAACGAAACGATAAACAAGAGTGGCTGCTTCAAAACAAGCCTGTGACAGTGCCTCAGTTTCTCCTACGTGTGTTTGCTCACCAGTCACTCTATCAGGAGTTCCTGCCACGTGATGTTATCTACCAGGAGGCTGCCACCAGAAGATGCTGGCATCATACTCTAAGCTTGCCGTATTATAAATCAAAATAAACTTATTTTCCTTTATAAAGAATTCAACCTCCAATATTTTGTTAGAGAAATAGAAAACAGCCTAAGGCAAATAGCTGTTAGGTAATCTAATAGAAGTGTCTGTTTTTATTTTTTTAATCCATCGCTGGTGGGGGTTAAATAGTAATGAATTCAAAGTTTTAGTTCTAAACCAGAATCTGGGTACAGCCAAAGCATACACTGGGTGCTGCTTTCAAATGGTTGTTTTCCCTGCCCCAAAGTGTGATTTATCAGCCTCTTAGGTCTCTAACATAAAATAACATATGATACCTTCCCTGCTCAATAAATAAATAAATAAATAAATAAATAAATAAATAAATAAATAAATAAAATATTTATAAAGACAAAGAAATGATAAGGACATAGACAGATGAAGGCCTAACTAGTTAGTCATTGTCCTATTACAAATATTTTGGCGCACACAGTGGATGGATATGGATAGGGAAACTTAAATCACTGGGCCCTCCATTCTTTTCTCCAAAAGTCAGGACAGCATTACCACTCTGGAATCACACAGGTGTATATTTGAACCTACCTGCCCCTTCCGTGCTTCCTCTTAAGATCAGAGGTCCAAGTTTTATGCCAAACCAAAGCCACACAGTGATTCTACTGCTATGATTCCTGTTGCCATGTAACTTTCCACATTTCCCTCAATCAGTGACGTCAATGAATCACCAAGATTGCTTCATAGAGCATCAGTCCTGCAGGATGATGTTCAGAGATGGCTTATCCCCCTCTCCAGAAGCTATGGAGCTACTAATAGCTGAAAAGATGCCACTCAGTAAAGAATCCTGCTTTGGTTCTCTTTAATTTAGTGCATTCCTCAAACACATGTGAATACAAAGGACTGTAAATTTACATTTAACAGAACTCTATCTCCTAAAGAACTAATGTTTCTTGAAACATATTTTTAGACATATTCTAAATCCATTCTGGGAAAATTGTTTCTGTATCAGAATAGAACAAGAAGTGGGGGGGAAATAAAGACAAGCCATGGAGCAAAGAATCCTGGGAAATGTAGTTTCTTGTGGCAATGCACAACTCTGAGACAGATAGAGAACAAATCCCAACATGAATTGCAGTTGCTTAGTAGTAATACAAAGAAGGTGACTATGGAAAGAACACTGTAAGATGTAGCAGACAACATCTTCAAAACAAACTAGGAAATGTACTGTGTGTGCTGCCTGACGTTTGTATGCACATGTGTGTTAGAAAATCCAAACACATTAGGAATCCAGAAGTTGATGGGAGGTGTCTTTCTTAATTGTTTCCATCTCGAGTTTCTTTTTGAGACAGAAACTCACTGAAACTGGAGTTAACTGATTGAGCTATGCAGTGAGCTCACAGGATTCACCTGCCTCCATCTCTCTGGTTATGGCATTAGAGCGGCACAGAATAATGAGAGCAGCCTTCCTGGATCATAGGCAAGCAGGACACGGTGAAGACGAGTGGAGAAGCCATCTGTGAGAAGAGCAGAGATATGGTGGAGGAAAGAAAAGCATAGGAAAAAGGAAAGCTGGAAATGAAATTCCCAACACTTAAATGAATTGAAATGTTGTGGATAGTGTCCTCGTTAGGGTTGCTCTTGCTGCAATGAAACACCATGACCAAAGCGACTCAGGAAGGAAAGGGTTTATTGTGTTGACACATACACTATCATCACTGAAAAAAGTCAGGACAAGAACTCAAGCAGAGATAGACCTGGACACAGAAGTTGATGCAGAGGCTATGGAGGGTGCTGCTTACTGACCTACACCCCAAGGATTAATCAGGATGACCAACCCAAGGATGGCACCATTAACAATGGGCTGGGCCCTCTCCTATCAATCACTAATTAGTAAAATGCCTTACAGTTGGATCTTATAGAGGAGTTTTCTCAGTTGAGATTCCCTCCTTTCAGATAAGTCTGCCTTGTGTCAAGTTGACATAAAACTAGCCATGAAGGATAGAGATCATCACGGGAAATATATCAGAGAAATGAGAAAGTTTGAGTTGATATCACAGCGAAATTTAAGTATATCCAAACAAGAGCAAAGATGTAATCTTATAGCTTCCAAAGAGAAAGAATAATTTGACATCAGACTTCTCAACAGCAACACTGGATTTAATAAGACAATAGAAAAAAAATTTCAAGACATTTAGATGAAAGAATGACACCTGAAATTTTATATTCAGCCAAAAAGTCTTCCAAATGCCATGGAAATATATGTCTTTGGACATATAAAGCTGCATTAGATTACTCTTTTAGAAAACCACTTTACAAGACTTTGTGAGAAAGTTCCCAAATAAGAAACTACTTAGTAGATATTACCAAGAGTGTATGAAGTAGATGAAAAGAAACACATATCTTTTTTCTTCACTTTTCTCTTTTAAGAATCTAAGAGCACTTTCAAACAGTGCATGAAGAAGGACATACATACAAAGTGAAATGAAGATAACGTTATTTGAGTGGTGAGGAGAAGCTAAGGGTGTGAAGCTGCTAAGTTCCTCATATTTCCAAAAACACACACAAAAAAGGACAAGACACCATGTGTCTAAAACATTATACACCTGATACTCTAACCTCAAAAGTTATCAAGAATTCCACAGAATCAAAGCTAGGCCTGAGGACACAACCCTGTAATCTCAATACCCCTGGAGACTGAGGGAGGAGAACTTCAAGTTCAAAGACTGCCTAGACCAAAATGAACAAGCACAAGGTTGGCCCAAGCAGCCGTGTTAGAAGCACTATTGAAATAAAAATGTGTAGGAGCTGGAGAGATGCCTCAGCCATTAAGAACACTGACTGCTCTTCCAGAAGACCTGAATTCAATTTCCAGAGCCAACACACTGGTTCACAACTATCTGTAACTTGAGTTTCAGGGATCTGACACCCTCTTCTGGCCTCCTCAGATACCAGGCATAAACATGGTACAGAGACACACATGTAAGCCAAACACACATGCACATAAAATAGAGGTAATAAGAAAGAATGGAAGAGGTCTGTGGGTATGGCCTGTGAGCATTAAGAAAAAATTATTCATTGAGTTATGTGAGTAAATACTAAGAAATATCCATAATCATTGGTCACACAAATCAAATAATCGACAAATATACAGAAAACATGAACAGCCAATTTAATGAGCATATAACTCAGAATTAACTTAAACATCCAGACCTTTCTCAGACACATAGAGTTCATTTCCAAAAGCTGATTTCATATTACACAAAACCAAGCTGTGAGTGTCTGGACCAAAAATTACAACTTAAAGCCCACCTGGGGCTCTCTGCCCTGGGCAGCAAAGAGAAAACAAGGGCCCGCCCTGTGCCAGGCTCTATTACAGTGAGCAAATATATTAAATATATCAAATATATGACGGAGTATGAAAGAGAGAGACAGAATAGTCCATGTCCTGCAGAGAGAGGCTGATCTGAAGAGGGGAAAGCAGTGAGGAATGGGGTAAGGCATGTGGCCTGCTTGCCAGCCGGGCCATGGTGATGTCCTGGGCCTGGGTTGCTGCCAGGTGCCATGTCTGGGTCCATGGTCTTGCTGTAGCTACAGGGTCTGTTTTGATGTCCCTGGCTCCTATGGCCACTGAAGGCCAAGAGGATAGGGCTACACAGAGTTGGTCTTGCCCCTCACTAGCTGCAAAACTAGGGAGAACTGGCCCTGCCCCTCAACAAAGTACTCCAGAGAGTGTGGGTTCTGCAGTTCACCTGGGTAGTAAGACAGAGTTGACCCTATTGGCAGGAGTGCAGGCAAGCTGGCCTTGAGGGGGTGAGAGCAGAACTGGTCTCCCATACCCCTCTCTTCCAGAGAGTGGCATGGGCAAGGTACAGATGCCCCCCCCACCCTGCCCCTTACCACCTGTGGCATGTGGGAGAGCTGGTCCTAAAGTTAGGAGGACTAGAGAGGTGGTCCTGCCCCTCACTGGTTGCAGCACTTGGGAGAACAGGCCCTGCACCTCACCTGGGCAGCACAGTAGAACCGACCCTGATGGCACGGGCATGGGGAAGCCTGTCCTGAGGTCCTATGAGTGGGAGAGCTGGTCCTGAAATGCTCATCTGCCATATGGTAGGGATGGCAAGAGAAAGATGGCTTCCCCCTTGCCACCTGCAGTAGGCAAGAGAGCTGCCCCTGCCTCTCATAAGCTGCAAAACTCAAGAAATCAGGTGCTGCATCTCGCCTGGGAAGCAGAGTAGAGCTGACCCCGTTCACAGGCTAAAGTGATGTGAGCAGGAGAGACCTGGCTCTGCTCATCTGCCATACAGTGATGTGGGTGGAGAAAAGGCCCTCTCTTTCCTTCCCAACCCTCACTACCCATGGCAGGTGGGAAAGCTGGCCATGAGGTCAGGAGAGAGAGCTGCCCTGCCTCTCACTATCAGCAGCACTCAGGAGAGTGGCCCCTGTACCTAGCCTGGGCAACATAGAAGAGCTGTCCCTGGTGGTGTTGATGTGGGTCAGCTGCCCCAGAGGGCATGAGAGCAGGAGGACCAGCCCTCGCCCTTGCTGCCTACTGCATATGGTAAGCTAGCTGGGGTGGTGAAGGGAAGTTTGCCCTGGTAGTGAGGATGAAGGAGAGCTGGCAGGCTGACCAACCCAGCTGCCACTCCACCCCAGAACTAGGGCTATGAGTGTCACTTCCCCACATCCATCACATCTGTCATCCACGGGAGCATATGAAAGGGCTGGTCCTGCAGATCCAATGCTGCAGGATCTCCATGACACAGGACAACAACAGGATATCCAAGAGGAGTCCCACTGAGGGACCAGTGTCCGTAGTGTAGCAGAAACCAGAGGCATTGGATAACACCAATGGCTCATTGCAATGAACACTTGCAAGTAAAGATGTATGAACTAATGGGTATACTGTGTGACTCATGTGTCACACTGCAGCTTCCATGATGGGATTTTTCCTTCCCATTTTTTCTTTTAAATTTTCTTTTATTTTCTTGTGGAGTGAGGTTCTAAGGGCAGAGGACAGATGCAAAGGAATGGGGAGATGAGTGGGATTAAGAATCATGATGTAAAATCCACAAAGA
The DNA here is from genome assembly GCF_903992535.2 of Arvicola amphibius. Classification (NCBI taxonomy): domain Eukaryota; kingdom Metazoa; phylum Chordata; class Mammalia; order Rodentia; family Cricetidae; genus Arvicola; species Arvicola amphibius. The sequence goes on along the minus strand of NC_052058.2, from coordinate 35,163,228 downwards.
ATCAATTAAAGTTAAATTAGGAAAAAAGTTAAACTTAAGTAGCAAAACGCACTTATTACATTTTCATATACATAGAAAAAATTAAAATGCTTTTAAATATCTTTAATATAGAAAAATGAAATGGAATAATTCAAAACTAACTAGAAAAAATTAATTACCCTGCTATGATCAGTGTATGATATATACATGAGTTGAGATTCATACCATATCATATAATTTTATATGATTATCTCAAGTATATCAGAAATATGAAATTAGACAGCTACAATTGACTAATTGAAGAAATAACAACCACACTGTAAACATACAGAATGTATCAAGAACCATGATTTGAGACAAATATGTAGCTTAAATTCTTTTATTTGAAGAGAAACACAGTGTAAGAATCTAGAATGAGAGCAATAATAACCCCAGAAACATAACAAAAAGGGGAGAAAGAGCAAGACATCTACTTACGAAACAAATTTTACATGTCATCACCTGTGCCAAGCACATACTATGAAGAGGGGTAAGCATTATTCCTTGTGGCAATTTATGAGGTAGGCGCAATTACTATTTCCCATTTTACAGAGTCAGTTACTGAAACACACGGTTTTGGTAATTTAGATAAGATGACACAGCCAGTAATTTCTGGCGCTAGGATATGGCCCCTAAGTTCGGGCTATTTGTTCTGTTAAAATAGAAAGGGTTTGAGATAGAAGTAAATAATTTAAGAGGAATTAAAATGTAAGCCTCTAATTAAATCATGGGAGTGACACAATTACCAAGCCAGCACACTAAATATGAATATTATTAGCTTCTTTGTGCTAATAACTTTTTGGAAGTTAAAAAATAGATATGTGTAAAGATTAATATAAAAAGTATTTAAGAAGAAATAAAACATGAAAATTTCTACAGCTTTTAAAGACATAAAAAGCAGTAATTAAAATTTGCCCACAAGGAAATTCTTGGCAGTTTTACAATCAATTTTTACTGCCTTTTCAAGCATGTTTCCTGTTAAAATTATTAGAAAGGGAAGTAGACTCCAACTCATGTTATGAATCTAGTATAAAATTGATCCCCGGGGAAACATACACAGCACCAGATGAGGATCAGAGTCCCATTCACACGCGGATGTAGAATAGAGTGAAATCTCTGGAACATAATTCAAAATAACTAAGTTCAGAAACATACAAATTGGATTAAGTAAATGAATGGAGAAAAAAACATTACCACATAGGCACAAAAGGCTTTCTGTTGTATTTCATAATGGGAATTACAATATCAGGAATACAAAAAAGTTTGCTATTCTAAAAATATCTACAAGGTACATTTAATAATCATGATCATAAATGGGTAAATAGCAAAGAAAATAATAAGTATGATAGGATGATTACTATTATCTATTGTATTTATATTGCCATAGATATTCTAGAACATATGGTTATGAAAAGAAATGACAAACACCTATGAATCATAAATGAGAAAACACAGGTCATTATTTGAGATTATATGTTTATCTATTTATAAAATAGGAAAATTGTGAGAATGTAGTAACTCTATGAGAGGAATTTAGGAAGATGGATTAATAATGTATATATGATGCATAATATATATGCCAATTGCATATTTATGCACCAATTAGAAAGATGCCTTTTAAAACAACATAAAACATAAATAAATCTTAAGATATCAAAACGCACATGGAGAAAAATGATAAAATGACTTACAGTCCACAAAAGAATCTTCATACAATGAATATTAAACTGTGATCAAAGAAAGAAAGGGAATCTTATGGTAGAGATGGCAGTTCTCTTTAAATTAATCTCTCCAAACAGAACCACTGATTTTAAAATCAGTTTACAAGCTACTGGAAGAATAAAGAAACTACAGCAGCTCAGGCATTCCAGAAACACTGGCAATAGAGACCCAACTTGTTCTGATTTTATTATTTATTGTTAAGTCATAGAAGCTGAAATAATTCAGCATTGCAGGGTGACAGACCAATTGTCAATCACAACAGAAGAGAGAACTCAGAAGTTCACACACATGCACACACAGGCACACTCACATGCATGTGGAAACACATCTGTGTGAAGGTAGGGATATGATAAATCGTCAGGGAAAGGACTCCCAATAAGTGAAACTGGGATACTATACCTATAACTTTTAAATGTACAGTTCCATGTGAGCGAACATAGCCACGTGTGTGGGTCCATGTATATGAGGGCATGCACAAACATGAAGTTCCATATATACACACACATGAACAGAGACACAAAATATACATAAGGGGTGAAATATAAATACGAACTCATTATTCACAATAGTTATCTCCAGCAGTTTCATATCTTACATTTAAAGGAAAAACTTCAAACGCTGCTGGAAATGAATCCTAATCATAGCCACAGCACAGCAATCGTCCTACTAACCTAGTTCTTCCAGCATAAACAAAGCGCTGGACTAAACGTGTCAACAATCAATAGCTAAAACAGAAGAGTAGGATTATTACCTTTAGAAGATAAATAGATGCGGACACATCTATGGTCTTAGCAGAACTCCAAAGTGTACCAAATTTATACTTTTATATAACACACACACAGAGGACACATACACATAATACAGAAATCACAAAATTTGCTAAACTGGAGGAAGTATAGGAATCACCCAGAACAAAATAGGAAATATCGAAGAAGTAATGATAAAAAAATTGCCACAGATTTACAACTCCAAGAAAAAGAAAAATGAGGGAAAAAAAGATGGAGGAAAGTTACCATCAAAAATAATGTTAAATTCCATTAAAATAAAGTCCCGTTAAAAGATGTAGAGAAATCTTGTTGATAGCTCAATTGTTAAGTGACTCATAAACATGGGAAGGTGATCAAAAGATGTAGAGAAATCTTGGAGATAGCTTAATTGTTAGTTGTCTGACTCATAAAAATGAGCACGTGATTCTTATCTCCAGCTCCCATATAAAGCTAGGCAAGGTGGTCCACATCTGCCTGGAAAGTGTCAACTGGAGGATTCCGAAGACTTGCTGGACAGCCAGTCTGGACTACTTGTGTGTCAATGAGGGACACTATCAAAGAAACATGGTAGATGGGTCTTGGGGACCACAATCTAAAGTCAATCTCTTGTCTCAACACACACGTTACACAACGTGTAAGTGGATACACATGTAAGACATTTAAAGTTATTTTAAGGTTAAGAAAATGTTCAAGAAAAATGGCAAAGGCTGTAGAAAAGATTACCAGTGAAGCTAACAAAGCAATAAAGAGTGATGAAGAAATAACTGATATCCTTTTCCACTTTAAAATTTTTGAGTATATTAAGAAAATTAAAATAATACTCTCTTGGTCTGAAAACTAAATATAAAAAATAATGACAATATAACAAAGAATAGTATGGTAGAAACAGAAAATATATGTGTGTAGGATTATTACACATTATAATTTTGTATATATGTATATATATATATATACATATATATATGTATATATATATATTGAACTTACAGTGGTTCTTAACATTCTGAATGTGTGATTCTCATGTTGTGGTGATCCTTAAACCATAAAATTATTTTATTGCTATTTCATAACTATAATTTTGCGGCTGCTGTGAATTATAATATAAATATTTGATACCCAACCCCAAAGGGGTTGTGACCCACAGGTTAAGAACCATCTTAGGTAGGAGGTAATAAATTTAAAAGGCCAAGTGTTAGAATAGGCACAAAAGGAAATTTTAATATCCAAGATAACTAAATATATGTAATAAAGTAGTCATGAAAAGCTATGTAATAATGTAAAAAAGGGAAATACATAAAAACTAAAAATTCTAGGTCACAAAACAGAAAAATGTCATATAACGAAGTTGCAAATATAAGACTATATAATAAAATTAAATGTAAATAAACATTAAAGATAAAGATTGCTGGAAAGGGACTTTTAAACAAAATATGCTATCTATAAAAATTTTTTTAAAGTTAAAGAAAAAGATCACAAAATTAAAAATAGAACTTGTGAATGACAACTGTAACACTCATGAGTGTACAGTGCAATTCATAAGTGAAGGAGTCCGCGTCAATATGCAACAGATATTTGAACGTACCATTATTATGGCACTATTCACAATAGCCAAGATATGGACCAGCTTAGATACCTACATGCAGATGAATGGATAAAGAAAATGAGGTGTATATACACAATAGAGTTTTACTCAACAATAAAGAAGAATTGCATCATTTGTAGGAAAATGAACAGAACTACAGATCATCATGTTAAATAAAAGAAGCTAGATAGACCCTGAAAGGCAAATATCATATATTTGCTTATACTCAGAATCTGATGGAAAGAGGACTAGGCCAAAAGAGGAAAAAAAACCTAAAGGGAGTAGTGACTGGCTAATAAGAAGTGTCATGGAAGGAAGAAAGACTAATACATGCTTTCTTTTATATGTGACTATAGATTCTCAAAACTATAGAACATGAAGTAGAGGGGGACTATGTGATAGGTAGAAATTAGCCTAAGACTAGAGAAGTTAATGGGCAAGGAAAAGAAGCATTGTGTGTTTTCTTTATGGAGAATGTGGATATAAAATCCAAAGGAAGATTCATGTGGAGGGAGGGAGGGCATCCACAGGAGGAGGAAGGGCATCAGCAGGAAGAGTAAGGGCATCAGCAGGAAGACGAAAGGGCATCAGCAGGAAGATGAAGGGTATCAGCAGGAGGAGAGAGGGCATCAGCAGGAAGAGGGAGAGCATCAGCAGGAAGATGAAAGGCATCTGCAGGAGGAGGAAGGGCATCAGCAGGAAGACGAAGGGTATCAGCAGGAGGAGAGAGGGCATCAGCAGGAAGAGGGAGAGCATCAGCAGGAAGAGGAAGGGCATCAGCAGGAAGAGGAAGGGCATCAGCAGGAGGAGGAAGGGCATCAGCAGGAAGACGAAGGGTATCAGCAGGAGGAGAGAGGGTATCAGCAGGAAGACGGAGAGCATCAGCAGGAAGAGGAAGGGCATCAGCAGAAAGAGGAAGGGCATCAGCAGGAGCAGGAAGGGCATCAGCAGGAAGACGAAGGGTATCAGCAGGAGGAGAGAGGGTATCAGCAGGAAGAGGGAGAGCATCAGCAGGAAGAGGAAGGGCATCAGCAGGAGCAGGGAGGGCATCAGCAAGAGGAGGGAGGGTATCAGCAGAAAGAGGAAGGGTATCAGCAGGAGGAGGTAGGGCATCAGCAGGAGGAGGGAGGACATCAGCAGGAGGAGGGAGGGAGCACAGTAAAGATAATAGTTTTGGCAATCTAAGAAAGATTAAATTGTGTGTGTATGCCTGATGAAATCCATTATTTTGCATAATAACACAAAATACTGCAAAGGCTAAGCTCATAAAAGATAAAACAATGAACTTCTAAAGGCCAGCCACTGAAGATGGTGTAATGATTACCTTAAACAAATAATTAATTACACTTCACAGCAAACAAAAGGGGCTTTCTTTCCTTATATAACAATAATTCATTAAGCAGTCACAATAAGCTGTGTCTAATAAAAGAATAAATATACTAAACCAAAACTGACATAGTTTAAGTCTTTTTAAGCAATTGGCCTTTTTAAACACTGTCAAAGCATTTTAAGTACATGGAAGTCTTCCACTAGTCATAACCTTACCTAGCAGGCACTAATGGAGCACTAACTAAGTCTAACACCTACTTATACAGACACTCCACTCACCTAAACTAACTATTGCTTCTACCAAACAAGCTCCATTGAGTTTAGAGGACAAAAATCACATTGAGAATATTCTGTGGCCAAAGTAAAATTAACCGACAAATCAATGCTGAAATTATTTTCAAATAAACCTGAGTAATAGAATTTAAATATCAAGTCATAAAAGTTCAATAGGTCAAAATTTTAATGAAAATTAGAAAATATTTTCAACCAAAAGTATATATTTTGTAGAATATCAAAGTTTGGAGGATATAGTTAACACAGTACACACACACACAGACACATACACAATTCTAATAAAATATGTACACACAAAAATTTTAATAAAATGACAAGAGAAAAAGAAATTAAACAAAATAAATAAAATTAGTGAAATATTTAAAAGGAGTAATCAATAAAATTGACTACATAAAGGGAAAAAACATAAATTAGCTTTTGAAAAGATAACATTAACAATCTTGTTAAGGACTAAAAAAAAAAATCATGACAGAAATCATGACAGACTCCACAGAGAGGAAAATAACAATTTAAATGACTGTTATAAAACTAGTATGCTACAAAATTTGGAAAATAAATTTGAGAAAAGTATTTTCAGATTCAAATTACCAAAACTGATACTATAGAAAATTAGAATTCTAAACTGAGTTTATAGTCTAAAATTTCCAACACAAAAATGCAGGTCCAGAGGTTTTATGTTGTTGCTTACATGTAAATTACCTGGCAAAGAATGATAATACTTACCCCAGTAACCATAGCTACCTAACAAAAACCCTAGTACAAGGCATGAGGAATCTCCTTTTGCAAGTTCTTGGTCTACAACCATAGGCTATCAATATTGCCTTTGGTTACGTCCCAGAATTTGTTTTTTGGTTTTTTTTTTTTTTTTTTTTTTTTTTGGTTTTTCGAGTCAGGGTTTCTCTGCAGCTTTTTTAGAGCCTGTCCTGGAACTAGCTCTTGTAGACCAGGCTGGCCTCGAACTCACAGAAATCCACCTGCCTCTGCCTCCCGAGTGCTGGGATTAAAGGCGTGCGCCACCACCACCCGGCCACGTCCCAGAATTTGAAGGTAACAGGCTGCTATTGGTGAAGATACCACAAAGGACAGAGTTGGATCTGACCTGGATGACCCCTTACTGAAAACCAGCTCTCATAGTATGGGAAATACCTATTAGCTGCCGAGGGAAGAAACAATCAATAGTTCTACCCAGCTGAGATGCCTACAACCGTAGCAATGACCATTACGACAACACAGACCCACAAATACCTAGATACGTTATGGACAAACTATTGAAAATCAGAGGCATAGGAAATCTTCAGCTACAGAAAAACGCACTCCTATAAGAGGAGCAATGATAAACTAATGGATGACTTCAAAAAGAATCTCCCAGAGGAGAATCTAATGCTACTGTTCTGTGAAAAGGAAATAGTACAGACTGCCCCTAAGTCTACGCCCATGAATTAGTGCACCTCTCAACCCTCATTGGAGAAGTTGGGTTACAATTGTCAATATGCAGAGGATAAAAGACAGTGGCATGCTAAGCTCTAAATGTTATACCATATCAAACTTTTCAGTCTCGGGGCTTATCACAAAAGAGGATGCAGAAGAACTGTTGTTGGTTGTTATTTCCTTTTTTTTTAACTCTACTCTTTCGGGGACCTGCCACTCAGATCCCAAATAAATACAAGAAGGCTTATTATTACTTATAAATGCTTGAACATAGTTTGGATTATTTCTTTTACTTTTATTTTATCTTTTTTTTATAGATTTTATTGAGTTATACATTTTCCTCTAGTCCCTTTCCTTCCTCTCCCCTCCCTTTCAACCCTCACCCTTGGTCCCCATGCTCCCAATTTACTCAGGAGATCTTGACTTTTTCTACTTCCCATGTAGATTAGATCCATGTATGTCTCTCTTAGAGTCCTCATTGCTGTCTAGATTCTCTGGAACTGTGAATTGTAGGCTGGTTTTCTTTGCTTTATGTCTAATGCCACTTATGAGTGAGTACATGTGATAATTGTCTTTCTGGGTCTGGGTTTCCTCACTCAATATGATGTTTTCTAGATCCATTCATTTACCTGCAAATTTCAAGATGTCCTTATTTTTTCTGCTGTGTAGTACTCCATTGTGTAAATGTACCACATTTTCCTTATCCATTCTTTGGTCAAGGGGCATTTATGTTGTTTCCAGGTTCTGGCTATGACAAACAATGCTACTATGAACATAGTGGAGCACATGTCCTTGTGGTGCGATTGAGCATCCTCTGGGTATATACCCAAAAGTGGTATTGCTGAATCTTTAGGAAGATTGTTTCCTAATTTTCTGAGAAATCACCACACTGACATCTAAAGGGGCTGTACCATTTTGCATTCCCACCAGCAATGCAGGAGTGTTCTCTTTACCCCACTTCCTCTCCAGCATAAGTTGTCATCAGTGTTTTTGATCTTGGCCATTCTTACAGGTGTAAGATGGAATCTCAGAGTTTTTTCGATTTGCATTTCTCTGATGGCTAAGAATATTGAACATTTCCTTACATATCTTTCAGTCATTTGAGATTCCTCTGTTGAAAGTTCTCTGTTTAGGTCTGTACCCCAGTTTTTATTGTATTATTTGTTCTTTTGATGACCAATTTCTTGAGTTCTTTGTATATTTTGGAGATCGGCCATCCAATGTGGGGTTGATGAAGATCTTTTCCCATTCTGTAGACTGTCATTTTGCCTTCTTGACCATGTCTTTTGCTTTACAGAAGCTTTTCAGTTTCAGGAGGTCCCATTTATTTATTGTTTCTCTCAGTGTCTGTGCTACTGGGGTTATAGCTAGGAAGTGGTCTTCTGCGCCAATGTGTTAAAGTGTACTTTGCATTTTCTCTTCTGTGAGGTTCAGTGTGATTGACTTCATGTTGAGGTCTTTGATCCATTTGAACTTGAGTTTTGTGCATGCATAGATATGGATGTATTTTCATTCTTCTACATATTGACATCCAGTAATGCCAGCACCATTTGTTAAATATACTTTCTTTTTGGCATTTTATAATTTTTGCTTCTTTGTCAAAAAATCAGGTGTTCGTAGGTGTGTGGTTTAATATCTGGGTCTTTGATTTGGTTCAAATTGGTCCTCCTGCGTGGTTTTATGCCAATACCAAGCTGTTTTCAGTACTGTAGCTCTGAGGTAGAGTTTGAAGTTAGGGATTGTAAAGCCTCTAGAAGTTGCTTTATTGCACAGAATTGTTTTGGCTATCCTGTATTATTTATAGCCAGATTTTCTTAAATTATTTCATTTACCTTTCGCCTCTGGGTTTTTCCCTTTTCTTACTTCTGTGATCTGACTCTCATTCTTACTCTGTGCATTGCTGTGTGGCTGGGCGGCTGGCCCCTTCTTTTCTCACTCCTTGATCTTATTCTTGCTTCTGGATGCCTCTTTTTCTTCTTCTGTTTATTAGCTCTGCCAGTCAGTCCCTCCTCTCCTTTCTCCTGCCTTGCCACTGGCCATTCAGCTTTTTATTAGACCCATCAAGTATTTCAGACAAGCAAGTAACACAGCTTCACAGAGTTAAACAAATGCAACCCAAAAGAATGTAACACAACTTTGCATCATTAAAACAAATGTTTCACAGCATAGACAAATCTAACACATCTTAAAATAATATTCTATAACAAAAGACTGTAAGAAGTAGAGGTAGTGAATAACTGAAAAAACACAGCTTTGAGTGGCATGATAGGGTCATTGCACACATAAACTCACAGAGGCTGTGACTGTATGTACAAGACTTGCATATGACCAAGCCAACCAAAACCTAAGCACAGATGGGAAAAGGGCTTACCTGTAGTTGTGGAGCTACTGACAGTTTATTGACTGCTATTGACTGCTGTAGGATAGGCCATTTTCTTTAGTGACAGAATTCCTGAAAGCTACTTAGGGTCTAGTAGCTGTTTCTATACCCATGCATATACAGGTAGCACTAAGTAAACTAAGTAGGTTTAAAAGAAGAGCACAGAAAGAAGGGGAAAGTGATGAGGGAATAGGGAAGGAATTAAAATAAAAGGAGTAGGAGGTGAAGCTGACCAAAACACATGAACACATTGTCTCTCTTCTTTCTCTCTCTCCCTTCTCCTCCTCATCAAAACACATACATATATATATATATATATATATATATACTCTCTTCCCTCTCCTCCCCCTCTCTCCCATCCCTTTTTTCCCCTACTCCATCTCTTCTTTCTCCCCCTCATCCATCTCTGTGATGGTACTGGTGTGTTGGTATTTTTTTCCCTCTGTTCCTTCTATGTTGCCCTTAAGAGGTCTCATATGGATATCAAGGTGGTGGCAAGCATAGTACCTATACATAGATACCTTAGAAACTCGTCTACTTCTTTGTATTCAATGAACGTGAATACATGGCATCAAAATTGTTCAAACCAAAGATAAAAGAGGGTTAACAAAAAGACCAAAGGATGGAGAGGGTCTCCAGACTTACAGCACAACGTTAAATTTCTAACATATGTCCCAGGACAGCTCTATAGAAGGGAGAGTTTCTCGCAGATAAAATATTTAAAGGATGATTATAGAAATTCCCTCAGACAGATGAAGAATATACATTTATAAGTTTCAACTTCATGAATTCCAAAACACATAAGCACAAAGAAATCTAATGTCTAGACATATCCAAATTGCTGAAAACCAAAAAAAAAAAAAACCTTATTATAGGCATCTCCAGAAGAACACATCATATCCAGAAAAATCAAGATTAAAATGACCTTACACTTCTCAGGAGAGCATACGCAAGCCAGAAAAGCTAGAATAGCCGCTCGGAATCACAGAGCACTGACCAAAGGAAGGATAGGCAGAATTTTTTATTTGTGAAAATATTCTTCAAGAAAGATTAAAGTTAAAATATTCTCTGAAAGAGGAAAAGAAAGGAGTTTTCCCCACCAATGTCACAGTATTAAAACCATATAATAAATTGCTTCCAGAGGAAAATGATACCAAAGGAGAGTGTGGGAATCAGAAATGAAAGAAGAAAGTAAACAGTGAATATGTAAAACCTCTGACTTCTGTCTTAAGCCTTTTTAAATGTATGCAACCAATGAGCACTTCAAAATACATTGTCTAGCAGTTTCCAATGGATGGAGATATAGCCAACATGTTATAACAAATAATCAATGTAAGGATGAGAAGGGAGAGTCATGGTTTTCTTTATTTGGTGTGAAGATGAACTCTAGATAATCCCATGAGCACTAGTGCAAAAAAAAAAAATAAATAAATAAATAAAACAACCACCCAGAGAGCAAAAACTAAATAAAAATATTCAGATAGCCCAAGACAAAACAAGAAACATGGAGGACGAAACTGAAGATATAATAAAATAAAATATCAATAATATTCTAGGCAAAATCTAGCCCTATTAATGACATCATAAAATGATAATATTCAGAACATTCCCATTAAAGACAGATGCTGACGTTGAGAAAGGCCCTGGCTGGCCATATGCTGCTTAGGCAAGCCACAATTAAAACATAAATATCAGACAGATTAAAAATAAAAGTAAATGGGCCCCCAAAATAAATAAAAATAAAAGTTAAAAAGTAACTAAATAAATGGATAAGTACTAGTAACATCTATCAAAATTTGTGGATGTAACCAACAGGATATAGAAGAAAATGTATTGAATTAAATTATTTTATTAAAGAAAGAATAAACACACAAATCAGTCAGCAACTTTTCCACATTAACCAAAACGAAAAAATAAGAAGAAATTAAACATAAACAGTGGGGCAAAATAATAAAGGCAACAAAAAAATCATTATGGTTTAAAATAGGAAAACAATAGAAGAAAAATCAATGAAGTCAAAAGCTGGTTCTTAGAAAAGATCAATACAATTGATAAATCTATTGCTATATTGGCCAAGAAATAAATAGAAAAGACAAATACCTCCAACATCTGTAATGAACTAAGCAAATTACTACAGACCTTCAAATGAAGTTCCTTGAAAGACACAAACTGCCAAGGTCTGCTTAAGTCCAAATATCCTGCCAGTCTGGATTAAAGACACCACTGTGCAGTTAAAAAAAAAGACAACTTCAAAAATGGATGACACTGGCCCAGATGGCTTCATCAGTAGGCGGGAAGAAACTATACAAATAAAACATACTCTCTCAGATACACAGAGACAATGTGTGTTTAGCCACTCATTTTATGAGGTCAGTATAGCCTAATAAACAGAACAGAGATTACAAGGAAACTGGAGGACATTTCATTTAATAGACATGCAAGACCCTGGGTTCCAACTGAGTGTGGCTGTGTAAGATTGAAGCCCCACTACTACTTCCAGGGGAGAGGCAGAATCAAGGTCATCCTTGTCTACAAAATAAATTCAAGGTCAGCCTGGGATACACGACACCCTCTTTCCATAGCAAGAAAATCAACAAAAAAGTCAACCACTAAAACCACCATTCCATAGTGCTAGAAAACCTACAGAGAAAGATTTACATAAGATAATCTCAATCCTTAGTAGTCTGCAAAATTAGACATCAAACTATGATCTAAAAAAAAAATAACCTCTCCCTATAAAGTAGAAGTCAGAAGGGGACTTTATTTACCTAATGGAGGTTTCTAGAAAACAAGCCTACAATAATGTCAAGCAAATGCCTTCTCCCTAAGAAAAAAACTGAAAGCAGAGAAGGGTACCTAAATAATAATAATAATAATAATAATAATAATAATAATAATAATAATAGTAATAGTAATAATCTCCACACACCATCTTCTTGGAATGCTGACTGAATATAAGATAAGGAAAGAAAGTAAAAGAAAGAGAAAGAAAGAAAAGAAAGAGAGGGAGGGAGGGAGGAAGACAGAGAGATAAACAAAGAAAAGAATAATATTCATGACGGAATTTATTTCCTATGGAGAAACCCTAGTAAATCACAGCAAAGCTACAGTTTTCCTAACAGGACAGTTGGACAAGGTCACAACATACAACCCAGATAGGACCACTACTGTCTGGCAGTTTCCACAGAACTGAAACTGGCCCTCCACAACCTTATGAAAATAGTAAACCTCTCCTGAGGGAGAAGACAGCCCAACCCAGCTGCTTGGAGGGGATTCCTACAATGGTGAACTAGCTGCCTACAAGCAGAGAGCTTCAGGGTATTCTGTGAGTCTACCCATGTTGGGGTGAACTTTTCCATGATATAACTGCGTCTGAGTCACCCCTGCTTCTCTACATGATCCTTCACACATATTCCTAATTTTAAAACAAAACAAAACAATGAAAGCACCTTGGTTTACCAAGTTGGACCTGTGTTCATTTATTACTTTGGTAGCCTGGATTCCTTTCTCTGGGATAAATGGCTCTCTTTTCCCCCACCCCCACCCTCTCCTCCTGACCTCCTCTCTCTCTCTCTCTCTCTCTCTCTCTCTCTCTCTCTCTCTCTCTCTCTCTCTCTCTCTCTCTCTCTCTCTCTCTCTCTCTCTCTCTCTCTCTCTGTGTGTGTGTGTGTGTGTGTGTGTGTGTGCATGCAATATAGCAAACATTCTTGAACATAAAAGTTTCAAACGTCTAGTATATAGGAAAACATTCTAATGTTCATAGGTTTATAGAGGATATAGATAAGACACCAAAAGCCTAACATATCAAAAATTTCAAAATTTGTAATGTACAAACATTCAAATAACCCGTGCTTTAAAGAACAAACTATTACGGGAATTAAGAAGCAAGTGAAAAATGGGACTAGCTTTAAGACACATAGCTACGGGACAACTGTGTCAAGATCCATTTACAGGTAGGGGAGATGACTGAGCCGCTGAGAGCACTTGGCCCCTGCAGAGGACCTGGGTTAAGTTTCCAGCACCTGCAGCAGGTCACCTACAAACGCTCATAACCCCAGCTCCAGGGAATCCAGTGCCCTTGCTGGATTCCAGAGCAGCACGCGGTGGTATACATATACATACACAGGCACGTATACATTCTCATAAAATAAAAAAAGACAGTAGATAAAAACATTCTAAAGAATACACAGAAAATCAAGTTTCTCCTCAACAATCAACCAAAATAAATGCACTTTGAAAGTAGACACAACAGTCAAATGGACAGAGGACCAAGATGGCACACAGATGACAAATCTGAATGGTTGAAATGAATGATACTAACAAAAAGTGAGAATGCAGAATCCTAGGAAGAATGTGAAGCATAAAACATATCAATTCATTGCTGGTACACACGCAAAACTGTGCAGACTCTTCGATAAAGGGTTTGGCATCCCTTACGAAAATAAATCCACACTCACCACATGTCCCCTCAATCCCACAGCAAAGGGTTTATTCCAGAGAACTGAAATTTATTTTCACGTAAAAGTATTTACACAAATGTTAATAACACTTTTATTTGGAAATTCCAAAATCTAGAAATAATCAAAATGTCCTTCAACAGCTGAATAAATAAATGAACTGGTACACCCACAGAATGAAATACCATTACACAATAAAAGAAACAGACATTAAATTACAAAACAACATTGGTGAATATTAAGTAGATTTTTCTAAATAAAGGAAGACAAATTCTAGAGGCCCACAAACTGCGTAACACATTCATATGAAGTTCTGGAAACATCAAAACTGTAGGGACAAGACACTGAACTGCCAGAGGGTTGAGCGGATAGAGGGCAAGTGTGGAAGGAAAGCCTTTGGCCATTTTTAGAGTGCTGACATTTTCCTGTTGGTTGATATGCAACATTGTGCATTCATCACACATATAGAACTGTAGACCACGGGCCATAAGCTTTACTTTATAATTTGACAAAAATTAGAGGCAGAATGTCAGCAGATCCCAGGATGGAAAACGAACTGTGAGAACACAAATGTAATCCCATTATAAATGTAAGGCACAACCTCACTGAAGACAGTCAGGGAAAAGGGAGTTGACTAAGGAGCTCTGGGAAATGGTGTTTTGCTTGGATTCTGTGAGGCTAAATACCAAAAGGACCGTAGTTAAACATTGTTCTATAGTTGGTCAATTTGTCTCTCACAAGCCTATTTGGAATCTGGTGCTACATATATTCAAGGGCTCCCTAAGTAATAATTTGCAGGCAAGAGGAACCATATAGTCAGCTGTTAGAAAATGAAATAACAAATAAGCAAGGAGAGAAGGCTATAATGAGGCCTTCACAACTGACTTGGAAATCACAATTACGTACGCATGCATATGTGTGTGTATTTGCATCTGTTTGTGAACATTCACAAAAGTACACACAGAGGATGAAGACAGATAAAGATCAACAAGCAGACAATTAGATAGTAGCTACTAGAGAGAGTTAGACAGATAGATAAATGACAGATAAGAGGGATACAGAAATGCACACCTCTGAATCTACCTGGAATAACATACACACATGTAATTCTTTCCTCTGTCCATTGAAAGATCTTGAAAGCACTGATATGTCAGTAACTGTAGACATACCCATCACTGAGGTCTTAGTCTTCAAATACAAGTCCTCAATAAAATAAACCTGAGTTCTGTGAGAAATTTCTACGTCTATGTCAGAGGCAAGGAAAACCCAAGACATACTCTCAGTACTGTAAGCATAAGAAAATAAAGACGTCTTCAAAGGGGCAGGAGGTTAGAAAAGCACATGGAAAAAGGAAAAAAAAACTCCTCTTTATACAAAAACATTAAGTAATGAGAAAGTAATCAAAGAAATATAAAGGACCCTTGAAACACAGCAGTCCTGAATGCTTCAGACAGAACACAGACAAACGATAAAATCAGTAGGCAAACTTTTAAGGGCAAACAGAATATTTGTAGGGTTTGAAAGAATATCCTCGTAGTCCCCTAGACTGTTACTAATTAGTGCAATGATTGCACCATGTAGCTACTTTTTGCATACTACAAATACTAAGGATGAATATTAACTCCCTTCAGACATGGTTCAGACACAGATTTGATTCTAATGATTAACACATGTAAACAAAAACAGTTATTTTTACATTGGAGAAGCCTTAGACATCACCTTAGACAAGTGATCAAGGTAGCATCACCAGTGACACATGGGTATCAAATGTCATTGGATAGGACATCTGATAGACAGGACATAGGCTAGACTCTGGAGATGGGCAGAATACACCGAGAAGAAGAGAACCTCATCTCCCTGGAGTTCTTCCCATAAACACACAGTTCCCATCCAAGCAAACAAAAAAATCTCTGACAGACTCAAAGTGGAGAGGCCTGAAATATTGTTTCAGCTTTTCTGCAAACACCGGATCACTCCTCTTTATAGGGATCACAGACACAAAACAAGGAAAAGCTGTCAAAGGTCTTAGATGGCAGACACCAGGAAATCAGAATAACTAAAGACTATGCAGCTTCGTAGAAAAGATCCAGAAACAGAAAAGGAACATTACTATGCATATAGACAAAATCAGGCTAAAGTCCACAGTCAGTAGCATTGTTTCAAAGTTAATTTCTTGGTTTTGACATGCTTTGTCATGCCAAATGCATTAGAGGAAGTTGGGGCAACTGTACACAGTAATGTTCTGTGCTGTCTTTGCAACTCTTCTGAGAAATATGAAATTATTTTTAAACACACTAAAAAAAACCACAGTGACATAACTCTATATAGGAATTAAATGATTAGAAAATTTAAGCTTGTCTATGCCAAGTGTAGGCAAGGATGCATAAAAACTCAAATTCTATTAAACTGCTCGGGGAAACTGAAAATAGAATAGTTGGAATGGAAAATAGATTGGAATTTTTTTTACAATTTAACATCAACCTGCCATATGACCCAGCATTCTCCCTTTTTGATATTTACCAAAATAAGTAAAATCTATGTCCACACAAAGTCTTTTTACACAAATATGTGTAGCAGCTTTATTGGTGTAGTAAAAAAATCTAAACACAACACAAATATCCATTAACAGAAAAACCATATAAATAAATCGTGCTTTGCCCCCTGTAAGGAACAGAAGGCAATATTTTATAACAAAAGGAAATAGCATAGAATCGCAAAATGCTCAATCTGAATAAAAGGACAAAAGAGAAGACAAGATTCTATGAAATTCTAAAATGAAATCAAATGAACTTGTCATAGTAAAAAATAAAACGGTGGTTGACGGAGAATGAATGTGTGGGATAGATGGGCAGGGAGATTTTCGGGTGATGCTAAGATTTGAAATACTGATTGTAATGAAATATTATCATGCTACAAGTATATATTGACATAGATGTGTACTTATACATGTGTGTGCATTTGTATGTGTGAAATTTTTGTTTCAGTTATGACTCTGTACATTGCTAAATGTCATTGTAATACACCAAGGAAAATGGTGAAATAGTCTACAAATAAGGTTATAAATTATGTGGCATCCTGTTTAAGAAAATTACAGAAAAATGTGAATGATTTAAGAGATGACTAGAACATAATTATAATTTATATGCATGAGTTAAAGGAAATAGAAGATAAATGGCATGTGTTGACTTAAAACAAAGAAAAAGAGAAAAATAACACAAGTTGCAGATACAACTAGATTTTCTGAGAGAGGAGAAAGACTGCACTAAAATTAACGCATTCAGGCTTAAATTGTGCAAAAGTAATAATTAATTTAAACATAAAGAATCGATTAATTCCATTATACCCAAGAAATGAAAGGAAAGCTACACCTAGATATGGCACCGTTACTGAAAACTTAATAGCACCCGAATTAGTAACTTTCAATTAAAATCATCAGAAATAGTAGGATAACAGAAAAGACAATTATACCTTTAAAATGTGGGAAGGAAAGCATCAACTAAGAATTCTGAACCTAGTGAAAAGAGCCTTCGCCTGTGAGTGTGGAATACAGATACAAGGAAGACCACAACAGAGAGAACCTGTTGCACTGAAGACATCTGCACTGGAAGCAAACCTGAAGGGGGTTCTTCAGTAGATGGTGGGACCAGAGGAAAATGGGGCAAAAGGCAAAAGAAAACTGTATTTTCAGGTGTAATTTCTATAGCTCATGTCTGCATGCGGTGGAGGAAGGAGTCAGAATAATTGGAAAGTCAGTATCTAGGGCAGAATAGTTAAATAGTAACTGAATAATAGTAACTAAACATAATAACAATATCTTATAGCATTTAAAGCAAGTGTACAATTTACCCATAAGTCTAAAGAGGTAGAGTTTTAAAGAGGTTAATGTTGACAACATTAGTCATGTGGGTGGAAATGGCACCTAATTATAATGAATCAAAATGTATATTTTAATCTGAGTTATTCACAATTCTGTGAATAATTAAAAAGTCTGTGAAAGTCTGTATGAATAAGATAAAAGATGTGAAAAAAGAACTAATTTTAAAATATGAATCACCAGAAAACAGCAAGAAAATATTCAACAACAAAAACAGGGTAAATCAGATCTTAAAGAGTAAGTGGCACCTGTGGGTTGGAACCCTTTGAGGATCACATTATTAGATATTCCACATATCAGATGTTTACATTATGATTCATCACAACAGAAAATTACAGTTATAAAATAGCAATGAAATAATTCTATGGTTGCGGGGGTTACCATAACATGAGGAATTGCATTAAAGGGCTGCAGCATTAGGAAGGTTTAGAAACACTGATCTACAAGAAACTATAAAGAAAACACTTCAAGCTATAAGAAGAGATAATGACTTCATTAATAGAACTCCAATATCTGGGGAAATGATAGCAAGCTCGGCAAAGGCAGTTTCATTACAAAGCTCTGTATACAAAATAAACAACCAACAGAGTGAACAGAACCGGAGAACCTTTAGTGCCTTTTTATCCCACAGGATCGTGCAGTGCCCACACATCCCAGACAGATCTAGAACACAACTCCTGTAGCTAAGGCTCAGGGGACATCGTGGAATCAGGGGCAGAAAAGACTGAAAAGTCAAAGGACCAAAAAATATGCTGTGACAGTGTGTCTCCTAGGAAAGCCACATACATGGTATCTCAAAGATATGACTCCCTAAGCAAGTCTTGAAAAACAACATCACCAGAAGATGTGTTCATGTGTAAGAGGGAAATTGCCCCAGCCCTAGACAAAGAACTGCAGGCAATAAATTACTAAGGAATTTATTCTGAGGAAGCAGAATTAGTCTTTTTCAAAGATAAAGCCACTAATGGTTTCTGCATCACCAACTGGTCTGCCTTAAAATTATATACATACGTGCAACAATAAGTGGACTCAGCAGATTGCAGCTATGTATTAATGCATAAATATATGCAACAATAATAATCAAAAATAGAGGCTACCAATTTGAGAGGGAAAGAGTGAGCATGCATTGGAAGGAGAGAACAGGGAGGCATTGAAAAGAGGACAGAGAAGGAGGAAATGATATAAAAATTTTAAATGTTTTTGAATGCTGAGAATAACTGACCAAAGGCTGCCCAACAACAGTTGATACATCTTCAAAGTGACCCTTATATTGTGACTCAGGGGAAATCATGGGAGAGTTGTGGAAAGATTGTGAGAACCAGAAGATGAAGATGCCTGCTGTGAAGGAGTTTCTTTAGAGACAAGGAAGCTACATCCATGAAATCTCAACAATACAGGCACCTAAACAAGATCTGCATAATGACAAGAGCAATAGACCAGCTAAGTCAGGTGAAGGAAATTTCACTAGGTCTCACCCCTAATGGTAATTAATGGCTGCTGAAAGAGGGAGAAGCGGTTTTCTCCAGATATGAGTACATTTGGTTTTCCTATTACAAGTATTATTAGGTACTTTATTGCATTTAAAAGTGTATGTCCATCTATGTGTATGTGTGTGCACGCGTGTGTATATATTGGGGAAGGGGCACACATGCCAAACAGTCTGTAGCGATCAGAGGACAGTTCACAAGAGTTTCACCCTGTGGGTACCAGGGATTGAACTCAGGTCATCAGGATTTGTTGGGACAGACTTTTATCCACTGAGCTACCTCACTGGATGAATTATTTTCATTTTTAATGACATGAATACAGCAATAAATTACATATATTATCAGAGTGTATTTAATAAATTATTCAACTATTGCTGTTCATAAGAAACCCACTTTAAAGACAATGACAAGGATGTCTTAAAGTCACATAATATGACGATATATCATATGAAATTAATTTTTAAAGGAGAAATATAAGCTGGGCAGTGGTGGCACATGCCTTTAATCCCATTACTTGGGAGGCAGAGGCAGGTGGATCTCTGAGAGTTCAAGGTCATTTTGGTCTATAAGAGTTAGTTCCAGGACAGGCTCCAAAGCTACAGAGATACGCCATCTCAAAAAATAAATAAATAAAGGAGAAGTATCTATGGTGGTAGCAGATAAAGAAAATTACCAGAAAGAAACACGGATAGTACACAAGCTTAAAAGGATAAATCCACAAGGGAGACCTAATGATCTGATAAGACTATATATATATACTCAAATAACAGATCCTAAAAATACATGAAGCAGAAACTGTTAGAGCCAAGGGAAAAGTAATAAGTTCATTAAGTGGGGGTAGGGAGCCAAGAACCCCATCATAACACTGGATAGAAAGAAGTCAACGGGGTAATTGCATTCTCAACAGTTCAGCCAGTCAATGCTGTCTAAACACAGAGGCAGAACACCCACCACAAGTATCAGGTGAACATATGCTTCCTCAAGTGCTTATTGAATATTCATCAAATAGGCCATGTCCTGGGTCATTAAAGTAACTCAACAAATTTTGAGGCATTGATAGCACACAGGTTAGGCTCTTACATTGTAATAGAATCTGAAAAGAACTCAATACTACAAAGAAGAGATGGAAATTCCTTAGGCATGTGAAAATTAACATTACACTCCTAAGTAATCCATGCACCAGACAGGAAGTCTCGAAGGAAATCTATAGAAAACATAGAATTGAATGCAAATGAAATAAAAAGCATACTAAAATGAAAGTTTAAAATTGTTCCAGTATAGGGAAATACATAGCACTGACAGCTTTCATTACAAAATGCCATCAATCCCAAATAATTGAAGACTCTACCTCAAGAATTCAGGAAAAGGGAAAACAAAGGAAAACCAAAAGGGTCAAAAAAATAAAAAGTAATAACTGAAAAAGAAGTGAGTATTAAAACTTAAAATGGAGAAACAACAAAATAAAAAATAAGACAGAAGGATATATCTTCAAAACGTCATAAAGAGGTGAGATGGCTCAGCAGGTGGAAATGCCTACTGGGGTTCAGTCCCCAGAGCCCACAGAGTGGAGAGAGGGCTGACTACCACAAATTGTTCACTAACCTCCACAAGAATGCTTATCACACACATACATACATTGAATAAACAAACAAATAAATAAACAAGCAAATTAAAGGTGGGAGGTAACTCAAAAAGCACCCCCCAAACTGGTAAACCTTCTGACTAAGTTATTAAAAAATAGAAAAGATATAATCACAGAAAGAACACAAAGACATTGCTACATATGCTATACCTACTTAATGATACGAAAAGTTATAAATTTAATAATTTGGAAGAAATTATTCGGGGTGTGTGTGTGTGTGTGTGTGTGTGTGTGTGTGTGTATTTTCAACCAAAATTCAACCATCATAAAACTGGACACAAGAATAATATTTTAATTTTAAATCTCCTAAAACAGAAAATTCCAGACTCTAATGGCTTCAGTGAAGATGCCTATCAAACATGTATATAATTTAAAGAAATCATACACAGTGTTCTCCGTAAGATGGGAGACAAATGAATGCTTTAAACATATTTAATGAATTTAGTACTGAGTGTCGAAAAGAGATACAGTACAACTAAGGAAATTTAAGACTGATTATATCTTATGGACTTTGAATAGAAATCCTAGTCTAGTCTATGACATATACAACATGGCAAATATGACCCAATAATGAACAAAAGCTACAGCAATTGAGACACAGTGATAGTGGCAGACACTCTAGCACATTGACAGTGAGACAGACTGCAAGACCCAAAAGTAAACACACACAAACATACCTAATGATTTATGGGAAAATCCAACCGCAATTCAGTGGAAGATGGAGTAGCCTTTTAAACAAATGAAGATGAAGACACTGCTAACAGAAAAAAAAACAAACCTCAACCAAAATTTCACAACTAACAATGCAGCTCAAAGTGGGTAACAGTGTTAGCACGGTGTATATAACTCTTTCATAACTGATGGGCTACAGCCCAGGTAAGGCATTTTCAGTAGATAGCGGTATTTGAGAAAAGTCAGTTTTTACCTCTAGGTACATTTGAGGAAAGTCATAGTTAACTTCACCCTATTCCTCTCCTTTAAGAACTACAGAAAATAGAAACCTCTGTCTACCAAACCCACTCTATCTTTTTTTTTTTTTTTTTTTTTTTTTTTTTTTTTTTTTTTTTTGGTTTTTCGAGACAGGGTTTCTCTGTGGCTTTGGAGCCTGTCCTGGAACTAGCTCTTGTAGACCAGGCTGGTCTCGAACTCACAGAGATCCGCCTGCCTCTGCCTCCCGAGTGCTGTCTTAAGCTGTGCCCCAAATCAAAGTTTAGATGATAGATTGATAGAAATGATAGATAGATGATAGATAGATAGATGATAGATGATAGATAGACGATAGATAGATAGATAGATAGATAGATAGATAGATAGATAGATGATAGATAGATAGATAGATAGATAGATAGATAATAGATAGATAGATAGATAGATGGATGATAGATAGATGATAGAGATAACTGTATACATATAATGTTAATATATTAAGAAAAGCATAAGAGAGAAGCATCTTCGGATTATAAGGATAGGCAAATAATTCTTAGGGTGCCAAATATGGTAGCATGCACCTTTAATCTCAGCACTCAGGAGACAGACGCAGGCAGGATGTCTGAATCTGAGACCAGTCTGGTCTACATAGAGAATTTTAGGACACTCAGGACAAATGGGCAGTGGTGGCACATGCCTTTAATCCCAGAACTCAGGAGGCAGAGGCCAACAGTTTTTCCTGAGCTCAAGGCCAGGTTGTTCTTCAGAGAAAGTTCCAGGACAGCCAGGGCTACACAGAGAAACTTTGTCTCAAAAAAAAAAAAAAAACCAGAAAAGAACATCCAATAATCCAAAACAAACAAAAATTCTTAGGATGACACTAAAAATATGAGCTCTAGTTAAATTTTATCAAAATCCAAATTTTAGTTTCATACAAAAATCCCTAACTGAAAATGCAAAAACAGGTAAAATATTTATAAACCATACAGCCAATAAAAGACTAATATCTGGAATATATAAAGAACTGTCAAAACTCAATAGTACAAAGTAAGGCATCCACTTAGAAAAACAGGCAAATAATTAGATAAAGATTTAAGCACACACAAATGGCTGAATATTCTGGTCATTAGGAAAGAAAAATTAAATCAAGACCACAGTAAGATATCTCTTCATCATTATAAGCTAAAAAGAAAAAAATGGATAGTGGTAACACTAAAGGCCGCTGGGGCTGGGGAGAAGTTATCTGTGTCACAGCGCATCACTGGAGTATGGATGGGCAGTCATGCAGGACAGCTGTCCTCTTAGCACTGAACACACAGTT
Source organism: Arvicola amphibius (assembly GCF_903992535.2). Lineage (NCBI taxonomy): Eukaryota > Metazoa > Chordata > Mammalia > Rodentia > Cricetidae > Arvicola > Arvicola amphibius. The sequence goes on along the minus strand of NC_052058.2, from coordinate 35,140,000 downwards.
TCCACGGGACACAGCAATAGCAGCATCCTAGGCATTTATCCTAGGCAGCCTGCACATTAGCTTCATAACAGCTTCATTCTGAAGAGTCAAACATTACAAAGAATTTAGACAGTCCTCTGCAGTTGAAAGGTTAAAGGTTAAACAATCATTGGGCCATTACCTCTCTGAAAAGCACTAAACAGCAGAACGATGGAACCATTGATGAAGGAAGCAATGGGATGAATCTCTAGGACATTATGCTGAATCACAAAAGCTGGTTACAGAATTTTAATCACAATACTGCATGCTTCAGTTTATGTAACTTTTCAAATTACAAACATTTAGAGATGGAGGATCTAAGTACAGGCCTGGCTGTCCATTGTTAGAAGTACACAGAGCAGAGGCACATGAAGAAAGATGTGCAATAATAAATAAGCAATGGGAGGAATCATAATGGTAATATTTCTTGAGAAATATTCTGACTGGATTGCGGTAGCAAACACATCAACTGCACAGAATAAAATTATGTATGAGTGCACACAAACACAAATGAAAGCAGGAGAGTGGAGGTCTGAACCATATCCATGGGGTGCATTCCTGCCCATGTTCTTCTTCTGTTATGGAAAAACAACAGTTGTGAACTATCACTCATTACAGCTGCAGGAGAATCTATGCTAACCTCAAAACAAAAGTTCAAGTAATATTATGAAATGGAAGAGAAATTAGGGAATAACAGTCTCAGTAAATACTAAAGCCTGTTTTAAATCCTCAAAGTAGGGTGGCATGCCTGATGCACAAAAGATAAAGGAGCAGCATCAAAAACAATTAGTCAACATAATTTATCATGCTATCGGGAAAAAGTAAGAATTAAAAGTTTATAATTATATAATCACCTTGATAGACTAAAATTGTCTTTTGTCTTTGGCAAAATGTAACTATCTTAATTTTTAAAACTATGAGAAAATTGGAATCTAAGGGAATGTACTTTATCTGAAATAGTGAATGCAAGCAAATTTATGTAATCGGTATAATGTTGAGTTTTTATCCAAAGGATATATGTGCAATTCTTTAGTGTAAATCAACAAATATAGTCTACTAGTGATGGAGGAGGGTCATCTGTCTATGTGCTACTTTCATTGGTTAATAAAGAAACTGCCTTGGCCCTTTGATAGGACAGAAAATTAGGTAGGCAGAGTAAACAGAACAGGATGCAGGGTAGAAGGCAGTGAGGCAGTCGCCATAGCTCTCCTCTCTGAGATGAACGCAGGTTAAGATCTTTCCCAGTAAGCCATCACCTCGTGGTGCTACACAGATTATTAGAAATGGGTTAAAGCAAGATGTGAGAATTATCCAATAAGAGGCTGAAACTAATGGGCCAGGCAGTGTTTAAATGAATACAGTTTCCATGTAATCATTTTGGGTAAAACTAGCCAGCGGCCGGGAGCTGGGCAGTGGGAAGAGGCCTGCTGCTCCTTCTACATACTAGAAACAAATTTAATACATGAAACCAAATAAATTTCTATTCACATACAATAAATTAGTAAAAAATGATTGTGAATATTTGCTACATATAATGTACCTAGCAAGCATCAAGATCTAGGAATAAATCAAACAAAAGGTATCTAAGTCTTTGCCATGAAATCTGCAGCTTCCAGAGAGAAATTAAAGAGGCTGTAAGCAGACTGCAGGGTACGCTAGAGTCATTAATTTATCAATTGCTCTGTACTGAGAGGCTGTCAGTGCCTCCTACAGTGATGGAGAGTCAGTGCAACCTGTCTTGGTGGGGGTTTCTATTGCTGTGATGAAATACCACCACCAAAAAGCGAATGGGGGAGGAACGGGTTTATTTGGCTTACACTTCCATATCTGTGTTCATCACTGAAGGAAGTCAGGACAGGAACTGAAACAGGGCAGGAACCTGGAGTCAGGAACTGATGCAGAGACCATGCTTGGTGTGTTCCCCATGACTTGTTCAGCCTGCTTTCTTATGGAACCCAAGACCACCAGCCAGCCCAAGGGTGGCATTACCCATGATTGCTGAACCCTCCCCCATCAATCACTAATTAAGAGAACATCCTTCAGGCTTGTCTGCAGCTCAGTCTTATGGAGGCATTTTATTAATTGAGGTTCCATTCTCACAAATGACCTTAGTTTGTCAAGTTGATATAAAACTCTCCATCACACATCTTAGTCATGAATCCAGATTTGTTGTGATAAAGGAACATGCTATTTATAACTGTTAATGCAAAACAAAGAACCAAGATCAGCCAAATACACCTTGAAACAGTACCGGAAACTTCCCATGTTCCCCCGTCCTCAGAAACACCCATCTGTCACATACCATGTGACCCTCCAGTATTATGTGTCCCTTTCTCCTCTTGGGATCGATGAGAAACGTCTTCATATTGTGTCATTTTTATTTTGTTTTATCATTTTGTTGGTCTCATTATACCTGAGCAATAATGAAACTTTCCCTTTAAGAACAATCAGAAAGAATGATCCAACACTGCTTATGGTGATGATTATGGCTCTCAAAAACACACTTCACAAAGGAGGTCAGTTCCAAGAGCAGAGAGAATCTGATGGTATGCTGACTGTAAAACTAAGTATAGTAGAAAGTAAAAAGGAGACCAATGGTGGGTGTGGTAACTAGAAAGGGACACAAAGTATATTCCATGGGTGCTGCAGACATCCGGGGTCTGGTCCTGAGTGTTGGTGACAATGTCATGCTTGCGTTCTTAAAGTCCACAAGGGTGCACTTGAGAGGTACACACATTTCAGTGTATTTATACTTCTGCTTCCACTAGAAAAACAACTAGGATTCAGGCACAGCTCTACTCGAGACAAAACATTCTAAAGCATGCCAATCTAAAAGGAAATTATTGAGCATTTCCGATGATAGCTTTAAAAATAAGAGTAAAACAAATACCAGGAACTGGTCAGCGGGAGAGATAGCATAAATCAGTTCATTGGAACACGGCAGAAGTGACTAAGCAAACCTAGTCTTATGCCGAATGGGGATGAAATATAAGAACCTTTGTGAGGTCTCATGGAGAATTACAGGCCGACTGCAGTGTATAATAGCAGGATGAGAGGGAGCTGTCCCAACATGCAATTTTTAATTGTTTGCAAATACTGTGTAGAGCCTTTTTTGCCAAGATTTTCAGTGAGGCAGACAGGAAAAACAATGTAATGAAATGTGGAAACCAGGGCAAAATGGTTGCAAATAGCATAGTGAGGACTCCCAACCCACAGCTACATCAGAGAAGTCCACGGTTAAATCCCCGCCTGCCCCAACTCTTCTGTGTTCTGTCCAGAGATCTCAAAAAGATCTCAAAAAGAACAAGTTCTCTTGGTCCTCATCAAGCTAAATGCAAGCAGAACAAAAAACCCTGGAGAAGAAGAGCACAGAGCCTGTGCAATGATGGAAGACACAGTCACACCCAGATTTCCACGGTGGAGAAGCACACACCAGGGCAGCATGGGAAAGCATGTCATGTCACACTCACCAAGGTGACCAACGGCAGGCAGCAGCCTTCTTCCACGGGCTGCTGTCCTTGGAACTGGCACAGCCAGGCCAAAACTCTAAGGAGACTAAAGACAATGTTCAGAGAGTTGGCCAAATAGAAAAATAGTAAGACTGGAGCTGTTAACTGGGTACTGAAGTGAGCAAGCCTGAAGCTTCCTTAGCTCCATGCCTTTTCTAATGTGTGGGGAGGTCTGGAGAGGGCCATTTCCTTACCTACAGACATGCACATCCACTAATGTACATAAATGAAATAAATTTAATCTAGAAGAAGAGAAAATGACTACAAAAAATAAATTATCAACTATTGAGGAGATACAAACTTAGAATAGCACAGACTAAGATGACCATTCTAGTATTTTCTGTATATAGGGTTGTGAATATGTAAATATATATATATATATATTTACATATTTATATATATTTACATATTTATATATATTTAGTGAAACACTATGGATGCTGAGCCATACCATCACAGTTAACTCCAAACTTGTTCCTAATATATTCTTAAAAAGAAAATCAGACTATAAAACTCAGTAGAAGAAAATTTGGGTAAATGGAATCATCTGTGCAAATCAGATAAAATTATAAACATGGAAAACTACCAGAGTGAAGAAATCTATTTGACCACATAAAATTGTGTCTGTCATGTACAGATATCCTTTAATCCCGAAGAAAGCAATTTATTGAGACAAATATCTGACACAAATAACCACCAATTCCCTTCTAAAGAGAAGTGATTTTTATGAGTTAACAAGAACATTTCCTTACCCAATATAAAGGCACAAAGGATTTTAGAGATAACTTTTAAAATGTGAAAATATATGATCAATAATTATATTTTAACCATAAAATGCAAATTTAGTAGCATTATCCTTATATTGATATAAAATTAATGCATCACTGAATTTTTAGCATAGAATTAAACAGATTTCTATATGAATGAATGTGAAAATTACTAAGCTTTCCCATAATCAATTTGAAAATATGTATGAAGCATATTAAAATAATCATTATCCTTGGTTTAGTAAACTCCCTTCTTAAAACATATAATAAAGAAAAAATATACATATAATGAAAAATCCCATGTATTTTATGTTTGTTATGATATCATTCTTTAACAACCTGGTCATAATGCATTAACAGATGTCCTATGGGAAGATTAAATGTATAATAGCCTACCAAAAGTTTAGTGATACATTTGCATTTTTAAAAATCATAGTTGTAAAGAACATTTTAAGAAATAAGAAAATATTCCCAATATGCCACTAAATGGTAAAGGCAGCGCATTAAAATATGTATGTAATAAACAACAATTTTGTAAACTATACCTATCACTCCCCATATCCCTACAGAGAGGGAGAGGAGAAAACCCACATACAAATGACACCAAAAATCCAAAGCTCTTTGTTCCTTAGTTTAGAGAATATAATTGACTTTAATATCCTTCATTTCATTTATCTGTATTTTCAAAGCATTCTACCTTAAATGATCACCCGCTGATGAAATGTTACTTAAAATGAAATACTTAATTGCATCTCTTCCTTGGGCCTCTATTGGGATGAAGCAGTGGCGTTTGTTTCGGTCCACTGCTCTGTCAGAAGGAAGTCTCCCACACTGGTTCAGATTGGTTGGCATTTTTCTTGGAAACAGGCTGCATGAATGTTAGTCTGACAGAATAAAGTTTGCTGCTGCTGTTGTTCTTCTCCTCTTCCTTCCTCCTCCTCCTCCTCCTCTTCCTCCTCCTCCTCCTCCTCCTCCTCCTCCTCCTCCTCCTCCTCCTCCCTTCTCCTTCTCCTCTTCTTTTCTCACTGTGCACGACCTGAAGTCTCTAGGAAGCAACTACAAGAGACACTTCAGGATGCCCAGGCTAGACCCTGGAGCCCCAGCTCAGCACACAGCTGCCTCCCTTCTGCTGTGCTCATTTCCAGACCCTGGCATCACCAGATCAAGGCAGGTCTGCTTTGTCTTCAGAGCTGGCCCCGGCTCTTAGGTGCCATTTCAACTTGCCCTTACAACTTGGAACTTCTGAACTCTGAAAATAAGGGATAAATTGTAACACTGTGTGGCAGAGAGGGAGCAAATGCTAATGAGACACTTTGAAGCCCAGGAGAACTGGGATCCTATGGCGTGGCAATTGCTGTACCATCAGCAATTATTACTCTGTGAATTATCAGTAGCCACAAGGTCCTCCCAGGGACATCACATCACGGTGGAACTGTTAGATTCCTGTCTACCTCCAGCTGTCATAAAGAACCAGAGATGACAAGATAAAAGCAGCAGCATGAAACAGTACAGGAGGATGGAGACTTCCCCTCTCCCTGGGGAGTTGTTGGAATGGGAAGGCTGAGCCAAGCTGAAGTGATGGAATTGAAGCTAGTGAGCCCAGGCCAGCAGGAAGGGATGGCAATGCCCTAATGCGCTGGCTTAAGGGAGAAGGGACACTGGAATGGAAGAACTAGAAGGAGGGACAGAATCACAAAACTGTAATGCCCCGTGTCCAAGACATTCCCTCCCTTTCTCCTTCTTCCTTCCTCCCTCCTCATCCCTCCTCTTCCTCCCCTCTTGTCCTTCTGCCTTCCAGGCACTTGCATGGTCACAGATATTGTTAAGATTTTCTAGTCTGTGAACCTCAATTTTCAAAAAGAAAAAGTTGTACATCAAACCATAGAGCTATGAAGGACAGAGAGGAGTTGCTGCAAAACCAAGTACAGATCTCCCTACCCAAGTTCCTTGCCTACTGCAAACATAATATGTATCCTCTACCGTTGTCTAATATATCAGATCCCAGTAAGAGCTTGCTTGACCAGACCTGCAAGGCCAGAGGAAAAGTTTAAATGCCACTGAGCTAAACACTTTCTCTGCCTCTCCTGGTTCTCACTCAATTCTCTCCTCAAGTTCTCTAAAGCGACCCCAGGGTCTCTTCAATCCTAGTGTATAGGTCTGAAAGCAAACCCCACAGGCTGCGTAGATGCTCCTCCTTCTTCCCTACCCTTCTCGCAAACAAATTTACTACTCTCTACTGAGCCAATGAATCAAGTGGATGCCACCCAGGGAAATGAAGTTCCAAGCACCTGTAGGCAGTGGGCTCATTTCCCAGAGTCCTGCTGCACATGGGATCCTGTGTTAATAGAAGGAAACAAGGCCCCACACCAGTGCCAGCAGGGTAGAGAATAGCAGGCATTCTCAGTGATTGGGTAATGGGAGATGGTCCTCCGAGCTTCGGCTGGTGTCACAATCCAGGAACACCATGCTTGGGGCAAAGGGCAGGATCTAATATCCATGTTTACCAATACAGCCCCCAGTAGAAAATCGCATTTAGAAGTGATGTTTTTAAGCCTCAATTCACACCTGGGTCTTTTTTAAATCGTGGAAATCCGTTCCTGGGCATGTAAGAAGAGCTAGGCACAAGCCTGGCACACTGAATTGAGCAATCCCAGATATACCTGGAAGGGCTGGGCTACCTTGCTTTTGGCACTCTGTGTAATAAAATGCTGTAGCCCATAAAACTACGCAGCAGGGAGCTGGGAGCTGCGTCTGTTTGTTCTGCACTCAAAGAAGCATGACCTCCCGTGGCTAAGGCTGAGGGACCAACCAAAGGGAACACTCTCCCCAATAAGAGCCAGGTAGGACAATTACTCTAACGGTGCCTCACAGGCAAAGAATCCTGAGGATGAGGATTATTATCAGAAATTTTGTCTGAGGAAGACCCATGCAAGGAAAAGGGGCCATTGAAACTCAGGAGAGGCGGGACCAGGAAGACCCAAAGGCTTTGGCAACAATAAGGACCCATGCTTAGAATGTACCCTTGTATTCAGTACATATTCAATGGTTTCTGTTACACTCTTTCCTGTTCTCTGCCAAGCAATTTCCATATATTCCCATCCTGGGAAATTTTGCCATACTGGCCTCTAATGTATTTGTCCCTGCTCATGTCATAACCTAAGGACATTTATACAGACTAGCTTATTGTCCTTTGGATATTTCTGCTTGTTTGCCAAAGAGTATCACAGCAAGAGAAAATGTGTGGACTTTTAATAGTTCTGAGGCCTGAAAAAGCAAGTCACCAATTGAATAGACAGTGGAAACCAGCCAAACAAACCTCCTTGCAAACACTGCCCCCTTGGCAGACACAGGCCAATCCCAGTAACAGAAGATTAACACCTGTCTGTAATTCACAGCAGGCTGGCTGTGAACTACCTCATATACTTTTGATTTGGCCATTCAGTGATCCCTCAACAAGAACACTCTTCCTGGTTTAGATAATTTAATCAGTATCTGTCCAGTAGCCTGCAGGGAAAAGCCATCACCCACTTCTTCCTATACAGAGGCTGAGTAATCCTGCCTCCCTATGCCACTTAATCTAAAGCGGCTGGGTGACTCACCCTCCCAGGGAGGTCTCTCTAAGGTATTTAGTCTAAGAAAAATATCTCTATGTTCCCTCACTTAGATGATTCCTCACAGTTTCAATCTTCAGAAAGCTCTTGGTTTTTATTAGCCTTTGTTGCATTTCAATTCAAATATATGTGGTCTGCATCATCTTGGCAGGAATGCACATACTGCACCCAGCAAGCAGCGGCCAGCCATCTTTCTAGCTGGCTCTCCTGGTGATCATGTGTAGTAAGGGGCCACAGAAAAGTATCATCTATGGAGTTCCTCAAAAGACAAGTCTTTACATTGTCACTGATGGCTCAGAACATCCCGAAACTACCCTCAAGTCTTACACCCACTCCCAGCTAATGGAGGAGTGTCTATGTGTTACTTTCATTGGTTAATAAAGAAACTGCCTTGGCCCCTTTAATAGGACAGAAAATTAGGTAGGTGGAGTAGACAGAACAGAATTCTGGGAGAGAGAAGGCAGACGCTTCAGGCAGTCGCCATAGCTCTCCTCTCCAAGATGAACACAGGTTAAGAATCTTCCTGGTAAGCCACCCCTCGTGGTGCTACACAGATTACTAAATATGGGTTAAAGCAAGATATGAGAATTAGGCAATAAGAGGCTGAAACTAATGGGCCAGGCAGTGTTTAAAAGAATACAGTTTCAGTGTAATTATTTTGGGTAAAGCTAGCCAGGTGGTGGGACCCAGCCCCGCAGCTCCATCTACACCCAGTTATTTTGACCCTCTATCAATATTCTTTATCATATTCCTAAGGCACTCTGGCTTCCCATTATTTTCTACCAGGACACTGAAGCCCTACTCTTCCTTCCAAGGCTGCAGTATGCCCCGGACACCTACTCCCAATATGCTCTCCTTGCTTCATCCTGAAGCCCATCCCATCACTCTTGTATACACTCTGGGGCATATCAGCAAATGCTTGCTATAGTAAATCCTATTCCTTGCCTCCCACATAGCTTCTCATTCCCGATGATGAGCTGCTAGGCAGAGAGATAACAACTGGGATATGCAGTTATTAAGGGCAGGCTTTAAAATGACAAAAGAATACATTTTAAAATAAATCCCACTTGAAAATCAGCTTCCCTCCCAACTCAATTACATCTAGCCCTCCTGCTCCGAAGCTCCTTATAACCAGGAGATTCCAGCTCCCACTGGCTACAGGATGTTGCCTTAGCAACACGGAAGGCCCAGACACCTGAAATGGGGAGTGAAGCACACCACGCTCCCCCTCATTCAAGGACTTGGAGAGGCTGGTAGGGTACAAGCAGGGGGCTCATGGGACTTGAGTATAAGCAGTCTAAGAGGAAGCAGAAGACCCACTGTCAACACTTCACAGACTCTGGGAGCCTTGCGATTGGAGCCGAGCTAAAAGAATGGGGTGAGAGATACTGAAGGAACTAGCAGACAAGACTCTAGAGTTCCTAACTTAGAAGGATGGCACATACTCGTAGCACTCAAGGATGGCATGTACCCATGTCCTGTGCTGATGTCAATAGCGGTTTCGGGAGACTACCATACTCCTCAATCACAGCAGAGTGGCTGAATGAGGTCCCCTCTCCTTCTGTCCTCTGAACAGATGAAAATGTCAACCAGAAGCAATTTTTCTTATAGTCTTGCCCAGACCAGCACCAACTATTCACCTCCCGCCCTCAACCAAGTGTCGCAGGTTTGGGCAGTTCCTCAGAGATATCATAAGCGAGCCTCAGCCTCCATGACACTGGCAACCACACTTCAATTCTATTGGGTGGGGCAGCACAGTCATTAACCTTCTTGGTAACACCATAAACTGTTAGGTTCTAAGATGTCATCAATGTATATGTTTTCACCACCCCTAGATTGATATGACCAAATTATAACTCCATCTTCCAATACAGGATGGCTGAGAGGCCCTATTCTGCTCATTATGCTGGGACTCCAGGACACAGTAGCCTTTCCCCGGAGAATCAGCTCTCCCATGGTGCTGTCACTGCCCATTTCGTGTGCTGCAGATCTCATTTCTTCACTATTCCACAGTTCACCCCTCTTCCCCGATCCTTTAGAAAGGAGATTCAAGTCCTCTACCCAGGTAGTGGTGCATCATTATCATCTAAACTGTCTATCTCTGCATTGTCCCTAATTTGTCTACAAGTCTCTCTGATAAGAGTTTATGCATCACCTGCTAAGGCTTCATTTCTGACAAGGATAGCCTTTATTTCTGAAGCACTATCACTGGTGGAGACATCCCTCCCCCCACACACACAAAGTGTATGGCAAAGGTTAGGTGTGATTACAAAAGCCTGTTCCACGGGTAGACCAATCAATGAATGCTTTCATTCTTTCCCAAGAGGACTGAGTTCCTACACATGAACACTGGCTTCTCTGGCCCCAACAAGCACACGGTCCTCCTGCACAAAACTTTTCTGGAAAAGCTTACAAGGCAGCTGAGTAGACCAGGCACTGGGTATCAGGTTCCACCCTTCCTTCATACCCACTATAAGCCCCAGCCAGGCTCATCCAGATCCTATCTGAGGGATGTCTATTGAATACTCTGCCAAGCCCTCCACTGTTATAATGACATGTTAGATGTCCATCAGTACCACTGGAAATATGCTTCTGGACTGTCAGTAATGCACCAAACTAAAAAGCCAAGCCATACCTTGAGCCATCCTACTCTCTTGGCTTTCATTTCCCTCTTCATCGAACGCTAGGTGGTTTTGTTTCAACCCTGAGTCTGGCAGACACCCTGGCTATACCTTCTGGCCCCATCCTCAGCCACAATTCACATTTGTCTCAGAAGCTAGGCTGACTTCTCAAGTCTGAGGAAACCTGTGGTCCCCCTTAGCATCTAGACAGCTCCCCACTAGTCAATGGACTCTGAAATAGTTCCCAGGAAACCCTGCTGGACTCAGGTCTGGGATATTAGCATTTCCTGCCTGAATCTTCTCTGCCTCCTCCTGGAAATTTCTCAGGAACATCAGCATTAATGGCAGCACCAAGAAGAGAAACAGGGAAGGGCTTCCTCTGGCAGGCATCCCTTGCTGAGAACAGGAGGAACCAACTAGAGCTGTTGCTGTCCTCAGAGACATGGAGGCAAGACGACCAGGATGTGACGACCTCGGGGCTTACCTTGCGCATGTCTTTGCCAAAGGTCTCACTATAGGTTGTGCCAAGGATTTCAAACTGGACATAGGGATTCGAGCTGTCTTCCCGAAACTCCATAACTCCTGTGAGGCCAGTGATGTGTCCCTGCAGAAGAGGAGGAAAAGCCAAATGGAGGTGGGAAAAGTTTGGTGTGGTAGAAAATGGAGTGACCAAGAAGGGAACAGATATAAGTGGCTATAGCAAGGACAGAGCCATTAACAGTCCTAGGACATCAAAGCAAGATAAATGTCTTAATCTTACAGAAGAAATCCCAAAGGCTTTTACCTGCCATTACTACAGCAGTGTGTTTACAGCTATTGCTACGTGGCAGCACTGTGCTACTCTTGAAATTTAAATGTGATTGTATTTGTCTCTCTACAGTTCAGTGGGGTCTAGAGGAGCATTAGACAGTGTGAGACTGAGCAAGTTGTGACGATCTCCCTTTTGCTTTTCAGTGTAGGGTGTGGACCTTACCCAATCTTCTTGCCTACGGCTTCGAGGAGCATGGAGAACACCATAAAGTGCACTGGTCCAGGAGAGGCCTTGCTCTCTCTGAGCTGCAGTAAACTTAAAGCACCACTGGGACATGTCCATTGCAACTAAAGCCATGTACAATCTATTGGATAAGGCTCTTGGCATTGTAGATTCCCCTAAAAACCCATCTGGAGCCCCTAAAAGCCCGTTACTCTAACAGTTCTCCTGTGGGTTACCCCAATTCACTTTGAACCTCTTCTCTGATACACTGCCACTCTCTATCACATAAGACATACTACATGTGCAGAATGCATAGACACACATGGGCACGGATGGATGCACATTCACACATACATCTGCATGCTCAGGTCCTGAATAAGCAACATATGACCATACCACCAAGATGAGCTTTTTCTGAAAAGTGGCAGAAAGAAAGGGTGTTGGGCAGACGGGCAGCTATGACTTCACTTACTTGTGACTTTGGGCAAGTCATTTACCTTCTGAAGCCAGATCTCTTGAAAACATAGAAACATTTGAAGAACATGTCCCTGGACCACAGTTTATCAGCTTTCAAAAAGGCAAAGGAAGAGTGACAAAAAGAGAAGCCGATGAAGAGGACTCAGGCAATCTCTCTCTCACACACACACATACACAGACACACTACAGAAGAACTTCATACCAACTGAGTCAGGACACATCAAGGGACTTGTCTCTAGCCTTGTACAAGTTTACAAAGCAGTGCCCCCGACACATACCTTTTTAATCGTGTCTAACATGGATCTCCCTCCATTCCATGGCTTGGTAGACTTCCTTATGCAGTTAAGACTTGCCATACTGTGCCATTTCCGGTCCTCCAACTTCCTGTGGAAGGCGTTGGCCAGCATCAGAACACTGTCATACAGGTAGAGATTGGAGATCTGTAAAGAAAAAGAGAGTGAATCTCTTTCTTCCGATGCATTTCCAAAGAATGAGGTGAGGAGCAAAAGCCTGGGGTGGTGTGGAAAGCAAGAGTATCTTCTCCAGTTCTGTGAGCTTTGTGTGCATGGAACCTCTGGCTCCATGGTATTTTCTTTCTTTCTTTCTTTCTTTCTTTCTTTCTTTCTTTCTTTCTTTCTTTCTCTTCCTTCCTTCCTTCCTTCCTTCCTTCTTTCTTTCCTTCTTCCCTTCCTCCCTCCCTCCCTCCCTCCCTTTTTTTTATTTTAGCAGCACAACCTAAGAAATGGTTACATTAGGCTAAGAGAATACATAATCTCTCTCAGGAATAGAAGTAGGAGCACATCCACACAGCAACAAGGAAAAACAGTGTGATCAGCATGATGATTGAGGTTTGCAAGCAGGTATATCACCTGTTGAGATAACAGGACACAAAGCAGTATAAGATAAAGACGAATGTGCTAAGTGATGGCCTAATATGTGTAAAAGCATACAAGTATAAAGGATCAAAGTCTCCACAGAGGTCTTAAAGGCCACCAAACTTTTCTGTTAAGGACTAGATAGTAAAAACCAGGCTTTGAAGGTCCTGCAGTCTCATCTGACCACTGCTCAACACTGCTGTTAAAACCTGAAAGAATCAAGAGGTGACTCATAAGCAAATGCTCCTAATAGACAGTGTGCTAGATTCAGCCCAACGGCCATGGTTGGCTGACTTCTCCATCCATTCTGACAGTGCTAACAATATGATCGGAAAGGATTTAGAGGAGGCCACGATGCAGCCATGCAGAGCCATCTGGTATAAGCTAAGGAGAAGCAGTAGGGAAGAGCTGGAGAGATAGATGGTACTGATGAAGCTATGCACAGAAAGCCGGTGATTGAGCCTGGAAATAGGCAAGACCACCCCAGCCACTGATAGATCCAGAGTGACTAGGGGCCTGGATGATGGTACAGAAGTGAGGAAGTGGCAGAGATTCCTATGCCTGGTGGGCCGTGCCATCCTGGATGCATCCAGGATTTGTCAATTAGATTGGCCAATGTCATTGAAACTGACCCATACAGGAAACAGCTCCAGCACAGAGCTTGTGAGAGTTATGAGTGTGAGGAGCTGAGGAAGCCCTGAATGGATGTAAAGAAAACAACAATAATAACAAAAAAACAGATAAAGCCTGAAATAAATCTGTATTGTCAGAACACGCATAGCCATGTCAAGGACAAATGCATCAGGCTTGTGGGAAGTTGCCAAAGCCCTCCCCAAACAGGCCAGGCTTAGAATTGACCAAGCTTTCCTCTGGTTCAAGAGCAAATGTGGCAGTGTGTGTGCAAGTACAAGTGTTCACAAACTATTGACCAGTGTGTTCAAAACTAACAACTATAAGCCAGGCGGTGGTGGTGCACGCCTTTAATCCCAGCACTCGGGAGGCAGAGGCAGGTGGATCTCTGTGAGTTCGAGACCAGCCTGGTCTACAAGAGCTAGCTCCAGGACAGGCTCTACAGCTGCAGAGAAACCCTGTCTCGAAAAACAAAAAAAAAAAAAAAAAAAACTAACAACTATAGCTTCTTCCTCCCAGTGTTTACAGTCTGAGAGTCCCTTGCTTGCAGAGACCTTGTCCTCTGACTAGCTAACATCATAAATGCTGTACATAATAAATGCACTGGGGTTCTAGGTTGTTGTTGTAGGTGGTACCACTCCATCAGAGCCCCTGACCCCAGCTTTTCTGTACGTGTGCCTGCCCTTTCTTCATTCCCTCCTCATCTCAGGCAGGTTTCCATGGACATGGCAAATGAGAAACTGGAATACTGCTGTAAAGAGCAGCATCGATATGACAGAGCCAACCTCTTCATCAATCCAAGGATTGGAAGGGTTTGGCTCACCCCCTGGCTTTGGATGAGCTGGAAGACTGGGTGCCATAGTCTAAGGAAAGCTGAAGGAGCCCATCCATATGGAAGAGAGAAGCCTTGTTCTCAAGGAATTCTCCTCATAATACTTCATTCTCCAAGAAGACATCAAAGCACAAAGGAGAAGAGAAAAAGTAAAGAGATGTACTGTGTCTGCATGTGTGTGGTATGGGGGGAACATATACTCTTGGACAGGTTTGGGGTCCTTCATTGATATCTTGCATAATCAATCAGACAAACTGGGTCAAAGAGACCAATCTTTGCATCCCTAAGTAATAAGAAGCCTGTTAAAAATATTTCAGAAGAACATCACTGAATATAAATGGAGAGAAATAGGATGCAATGTTGACCTCACAGGACTCCTGAGAACAAACAGGCTCCTTGTAATACAAGAAGAGCCCCTGCTACTTCTACCTCATCATACACCCTTCCCTAACTACCCCAGGACCTCATGTATTATTATCTGTCATTAATCCTAACATGAAGTCACAGAATCAGATTCCTATATAAAAACTTGGACAGGATTCATCCCTCACAACTGAAGCTGAAGTCAGAAGTAGACCAAAGGAAAGAGATGTAGAACATCAAAAATGTCTGCTGTATTAGGCCTGTACAAGCTCAAACTAGCTAGCTCATCCTCTATAACACATCTAAACTGAGCTGATCACCTCCTCTGTGCCAGCCAATAATGAAAGTTTGGGTCTGTCTGCCACTGCGCTGTGTCCTTGCTGTGATTACGATGGATTTCATGACATAAGCGTGAAAACTGGATGGATACTAGAAAAATGATCAGAATGTACTCATACGATTGTTCCTGCTACCATAGCAGAGGTCCCAGCCCGAAGCTACATGCCAAGGTCATGGCTGTCACTCTTCAGATGGCTGAAGCACACAAATTTGACATCAAGCACTCTCACCACTGGGAACTTGTTCTTGTCCCATGGCGAAAGTGATAACAAGACTATGTCGCCAGCATTTCAAGCTTAGAGGAAGGTTTTCTCAATGAACAAGACCAGCTTCCTAACTCTACCAGCAAAACAGCCCCCAGGAGCACCTACCTCTGCAGGGTTGTGTTGATGTTTCTTCTCCACCTCTAGAATACAAACTTGTAAAGGAGATGCTCTTACAAGGGAATATGAGTCACCTATGAATTGGAATGGAGTTCGGGGTTTTATCATGTTATTTTGTTTTTGTTTCTCTTCTTCTTCTAAAAGGCTTTAACTAGAAGATGAGAGTCCTTGATGGTATGAAGATCTCTTCAGACATTCATGGACCACATCTGTGGACTCACTCCCACATCAGAGAGAAGTCTACAGTGCTGCTTCAGCTTGGGCCCGGCTGACACTCAGTAGACCCTCCTGTCCCCCAACGCTTCTAATCACAATAGATCAAGGCACTCAACAAATGTGGGAATGCCAAGAGGCCTGCAATGAAGAGGAAAGGCAGAACAGGAATCAGAAAGGCAAAAAAAGGCCTTTAGTTCTCCCACTATTATTCCTGCTTGGGAGAGTGAACAGAGTCTAGTTTAAAAGAGCAGTTTAGAGAAATGTTCTTTTCCAGGTATTGATAGACCTCCCCCTTCCACAGCCTTCTCTATGTTGACAGTTCACGGACATGTTGACCTGACTAAACTCCAAGCTCTTTGAGTACTTATCTCTGGAACATGTCACAAATAAGGACACACGTTTGGTGGGTATTCAGTGTTTGATTGGTAAATGCCCTGTGGATATACTCACACATAGATGGAAAGATGCTAGACAGACAGACAGATAGGAGTGGGTGGAAAAATAGATGGATGAGTGGGTGGATGGGTGGGAAGATGAATGAGTTGGTAGATAAAATACTAGGTGGGAGGATGATGAAAAATAATAAATGAATGAGTAGATGGATGAATAGATAAGACAGTTGAAATGGATGGATGGATGGATGGATGGATGGATGGATGGATGGATGGATGGGTGGATGGATAGATGGATGGGTGGATGGATGGATGGATGGATGGATAGATGGATGGGTGGATGGATGGATGAATGGATGGTGGGCATATGATATAGGACGGAGGTTGGGAGTGGGAGGATATATTGGCTATCAGATGAATGGATGGGTCTTTTTTATTAAGAATGCACATACTAATGCTTCATCTATATTCTTCAAATATAAAGCATTAGGAGAAAAAGATGTTCTGCTTCCAACTTTGGGAGGGAACTTCCTTCATTTGTTTCTCATTAAGAACCTACTAAAATAACCTATTGATCACATCCCTTACTGCTAGCCGTACCTACTTTACTTGTATACCTTCTCCTGTGCAGAGGTCTCAGGACTCTGCCCAGCCCTGGGCAGAAACTGACATTCCAATATTGGTCTGTGTATCTACCATCTATTTTCCAACCTTGACACACACACTTCTGTGATCTACTTTATCAGAATTCAGTAGAGGGTTCATGTTAGGGATACAGAGAGCTGGAAGGCCCTGCCCTCACAGAGAAGCAGTTTTTGTGCATAAGGAGCCAGAGAAGATGGTAGAAATGTAGACTATGCTCAGAGCGCTCTTCAGATGCTGGGAAGTGAAGAGGAGGTTTCCCTCAAGGCAGGTTACCAGTGCCACTCATGCCTAGGAGAGCTTGGAAGCAGAGAGACTTCCAGTTACACATATACTCACCCATAGGAAATGAAGGGCCAACAGCAGCTCAGGCTAGTGCTAGAGTCCGCAAAACAGAGATTTCCTCAGCCAAGGGAAAACAAGCATAGCATCCTCAAAGCCATGCTTGAGTGGGTTCAGGGAAATGACTGGTCTAGGGACAGTCACTGTAGCACAAAGTGACAGGAACCAGTAAATCATTCCAGATGAGGGTAAATTTGAGATTCACAGAGGTCACACAGATCACAGCCTCAGACATGACAGAGACATGGTGGCCAAACAAAAAAAAATCTAGAACCAAGTCAGAGTAGTAATAAGGGTGCACTTGGAATGGGGGAAAGACGGACTCAGACAAAAGCCCAAGGTCTTTGGGGAACCTGGTGCTCTATTCTAAATGGGCAGGAAGCTTCTGGGGATGAACTATGTTCATTTAGCCACTCAATGGATATATGCCACGCTCGTCTTCCAGTTGTGATTGTGCATTACAGCTCTCAGGCTGCTGAATGGACAGTTCGAAGGCTGACAGAATCATCAACAGGTTTGGATGCATGTTAACCTGGGCCAGATCTGGTCACCGCCTGACCCTCACTGCTCGTGTCTACAGCACTGCATGAATGAGAGTGGCTGACACTCAATAAATGTTCACAGAATTAAATCTTTTCTCATACTCACTTGCTGGGTGACATCCAACAATTTAATGCTCATAGATCTGTCTTGATAACAACAAAGTACAATGTGATCTGTGTAGGACTCAGCCAGCCAAGTTAAGCTTAATAGAAACAGACCACCCAAAGGAAGTTCCTAACTTCCAACCACTATCACCTGCCGGTGTAGGACTCAGCCATAGATAGGTTTAATGGAGGCCTGAGTCTCAGTTGTTTACCCTGAAGCAATACCTGGTTGTAGGAAGAACCACAAACTGGGATTACCTGAGCACCACCCAAGAACAGATAATCCAAAGGAAATGCCTGATGTTCCAACCATTGTAGATGGGATCACCTGCCAGCACACAGTCACCAGGACATCCCTAGACATAAGTCAGCCAATCTTAGAAATCTCTCACCTCCACCTTTCCTATTATAAAAACCCAGCTTTCTCTGAGCTCGGGGCTCTTCGATTATTCCAACACATTAGACACACGGAGAGACCGAGTTTGCAAGCTTGTATAAGATAAAGGCTCTTTGCTTTTACATACGGGACTCAGTCTCCTTGTTGGTTTTGAGGGGACTTTGTGGATCTGGGCAGAACAATCTGGACTCATGGAGAAGTGCAATGTGAAATCCATGGTTACTCGCCCATGAAATGCAGATGGTAATAACCCTGTGCACACAGCCTCCTTCTAAGATCTTTCTATGTATATTCATTCTTAGCAGCAGCAGAGACAGAAAAACATGGAAAGGCAAGTGAAGGCCCTAGGCAGGCTCCTGATTTCAATTCAGGTCAGGCCCAGGGTGTCCTCAGTATCTGCAGCCCAGCAGTGATCTGTTACACAGATTATGGGGATGTGGACCATGGAAAACTAACTTCTGTTTGCTAGCATCTTCTTCC
Source organism: Arvicola amphibius (assembly GCF_903992535.2). Classification (NCBI taxonomy): domain Eukaryota; kingdom Metazoa; phylum Chordata; class Mammalia; order Rodentia; family Cricetidae; genus Arvicola; species Arvicola amphibius. Next base: position 35,121,486 of record NC_052058.2, on the reverse strand, counting down.
TTGAGGCTCCCTGGCCATACCTCTTTTCAAAGGCTGGGGGAGGGGCTACATCTGACTCCTGTAGCTTACAGGGCAGAAAACTAGGCAAAGATCAGCTCTGGTCAGTAAGTCCACCTGTGTCTGCTCACCTGGACCTGCCAACATGTCCTGACCTCCTCCTAGCAGCACACCCATATCTGTCGTGGTGCCAACGCCTCAGACAGGCTTCTCAGGGATGAATGCCCTAGGCCATTCTGTGAGGCAAAGACCACTTCTCTGTCTCTGGTGTTTCATGGATGGACTAGTAAGAGAAGGTCCAGAGCATACAGATGGAGATAGAGGACTCTCTGGTGGGCTATAGACTGCTTTGAGCAGGTTCCCAAAAGGGAAGCATCATAGCACTTCATGAAGAAGCTTAATGGCTCAGAGACCCTTCAACATAAATGCCACAGGTATGGGGAACCTGAGAAAACAAGGGTCAGCAGAAACCCAGTACCTATAGGAATCACCATGTCCTATATTCTGCCACACAGAACCTTCTCCAGCCTCAGACCAGTGGATGTAATTTTAAATAACCATTTAAAATGGTCACTATACTGTCCGCTGACATAGTATGGTTCAGGCCCCTTCATTTCTTCCTCAGGAGATGGTAGATGTTGGTCCCCTTGTCCCTCAGCCCCAGGCCTTCTTGCTACACTCTGCCTAGCTGATCCTTTACGAACATCCTATCACATGGCAACTCCAAGGGTCATGCCCTGGTGGGTCCCCCTCCAATTTCACCCCATACATCAGCCATGATTTTCCTAGGACCCATTGCATGTGACATTCTCTCCAATAAAAATATAAACACGATTCCCAATTTTAAGGTGTTTGGGAGAACACACCATGAAGATGTTTGTGAAGTGTCTGACTTAAGCATTCCGCACAGCTGCTTCGATAGATTTCTCTGAGTTAATGAAAGTCCAATAGATCATTCTAAAACTATTCTAAGAAATAAAGGAGCTACGAAGTTATTTTCACAAAGGATGCCTCTTCTTAGCGATGAGGCATGATGGACAGAGGCTATACCAAGGAAGGTGCGGGAGCTCCAGATGGGTAGCCTCCACCCCCATTGCTTGTCACAACCCATGGCAGGGTTTTCATGAGATATGATGGAAGATACAAATTTCTGATTTCCTTTATCTGTACTGAAACTTGGTTCTGAGAAAGGAAACCAGAAATGTAGGAGACATATCCAGGAAGCAGATAAAAGAACTCAGCCATGATCCCTATGGGGTCCATAACTCTTGAAAAACCCAAAAGGACCTGCTTGACCACCGGAGAATTAGAGACCAATTACATGAAGTTAACTAAGGCCCAAAGATGAAAGAAATATCGATGCTATTTTTTTTCGTAGGCATTAGCACAGAATTCCCAATACATGAGTAGCTAGGTTTAATTTGGGAACATACCTGTGTCAGCAGGAACAAAGGCCACTAGAAAGATTGTTAAATTGATCTTCATGAAAAAAATAAGAATTTACTTAAATAGTCAAGGCCCAGAGGAACAAACAGAGGAAAGATAAGGGGTCCGGCTTGAAGGGGAGAGAATAGAGCACAGGGGAAGAAGGAACAGTGTTTGGAAATCAGAAGTATTCCTGAGAAGGATCGACACTGAAGCAATGGCAAAGCCACTCTCTCAGCCAGTGGTGACACTAGCTTGGCCTCCACACTGCTCTTGCAGAATAGCACGGAGCCATCACTCTTCCAGGGAGTGGAACTCCCACACTGAGGTACTGTCACAGTCAGTGTCTCCTGAGGATCTAGTTCCGGGCTCCTAGGGTACCTCCTTCCTATGTCCCGACCTAACCTCACTCATGGAGCACTCCAGCCTGTTGGTGAGGGCTCGACCCTGACAACCAAATCGCCTTCCCATGGCCCTACGACCAAATCCCCTGGGAACTGGGTTTCAATATTGGCATTTTAAGAGAACACATCATTGAGATCACAGTAAGCAGCTTGTCCAGGTATGGATGTCTCACACTAATGGAACCAGGAAAGGAGACATTTCCCACCCAGACACCAACAAGGGAGGGTGTAGGCGACCTGTTTACTTTCTACTGAAAAGATTGGGACCTGAGGCCATGCCACATAGGGTCTGTCCTAAAATATGCTGATACCCCCAGACAGGCCTTGCATGTAAGCCCATGTGGATGCCAGCAGGCTGAGTCCTTTGCCACCTCTACTGGTTGGGAAAGGAGGGGCTCGAACAGGTCAGGATAATGTGTGTGCCACACCATGCAGCCAGACTGTCTGCCTCCTGGCGCTTGGTGCTTGTCTTCTTAGTAACTCTGAGATTCTAGGCAAGACTTATTAGGGTACTCCAGCTGTGTCCCCGTCATGCTCTAGGAATAGATGGTTGTCTATTGCATTATCAGGGTGAGAATCATTCTTGAAGGAAGAGGAAGATGAATGGCAGGCCAAGGTCAGAGTCACACAAGCCAGCAGAAATCTCTCGCGGGCCCATTATCCTCACAATCCAGAGCGCTGGGAATGCAAGATTTTCATTAAGCATGGCCACATTTCCTCCAGGCTCCTAAAGAGCCCAGTGGTCTCTTTCCCCTATCATTAATCAAGCAAAGTGGGCTGTTCGTGGAGACATCATAGAGATAAACGGCAGGCACTGACCTCTGACCAAATCTGCAGATGGACTCCGGCTGGCCAGCAATGTCAGAAAAGCAGTGGACAGAGGGTCCAGCTGGGAGGGCAATCTGACATCCAGATGCCCCAGCATGAACAATCTATCCCCAGGCAAAGCCTCTGTGCCAAACTTCTGCAAGCCCACCTGTCTTGAGAGGTCACTGCGGCCAGATCAGAGGATAGAGCAGATGGTAGCCCAGGGTCAGGGATGGGAGGAGGCGCTGTACACCACTGAATCAGAAGAGAGAAGATGAAGGAGCATCTGTCTCCACACAAGCCTCTCTCGGCTCCAAACATACATGTGGACACCTGCTGCCAGAGCAGTAAGCAGCTGGACCCGCAGAGACTACCTATGCGCGTGATTCACAAAGCCTTCCCCACTGCCCTTGCCCAGTTGCCAGCTGGAGTCTTTACCATTAAGTAAGGCACTGGAAGTGACATGAAATCTTAGGTAGCTGGGATGGAAGCCTGGGGAGTGTGTCAGAGGAAAAGCTCCTCTTACCAGATTGACAGAGACCTATGACAAGTGGAAAGACTGGAAGCTTCTAGGAAATGGGGGCTAGCGGGTCTGTGATGTACTTTAGCAACTTGAATGCCAGAGGGAGGGGCGATGCTGTCAGGCTATCCCACAACTTTTAAGTACACAGAGATGTAAAAATTCCAATCGGAGAGCACATTTTATGACAATATCATATTGGCCCCCCACAGCTTAGATCAGACTGCATCATGACCAGACAGGCAGTTCATAATAGCCCACCACACTCTGGAAGCACATTTGAATGCATGGGGTGCCAATGGGATAATGCTTCTGCTAGTTCAATTACAAGCTAATATCACTGGGAGAGGCAGTTCTAATGACAGAGCACAATAGCAAGTCTTCCCTGAGCAAGGCTGCCTGGGAAATCTTAGCAAATTCTCAGGGTTCTGAGGGACTGGTTATCACTTTTATTACTGGCTGAGTCAGCCAAGCCCTAAACTAACTTGTCAAGAAAACAAAAACGAGAAACACCCAAGTCAGGCAGTGCTTTGTAGGGAAGAATAAACAAGAGCACACAGGCAAGTGTAATGCCTTTTGAAGTCGCTGGAAGCCACTTACTTAGGTATTTTTCTTCCAAGGGACTTTCTCTGTACTAAATAGCAACCAAATTGATTTGCTGCAATAGTACTTGGTTGGCTTTTCAAAACAGAAATCCCGGACCACAAGGCTAAGAGAGGAAGACAGAGTCTCTGAGACCAGTTCACTTCGGTAGAGAAACCTGGAGATGGATGACCTTGCAATAATGCCCTATGCTTTTACAATCCTTGGATTCTTAGGATCATCGTCCCAAGGGCAGCCATCTGGGGAAGGAACTAAAACGGACTTGGGAGCTCCATTTCCAGGGGGATTTTCATTAATTTCATCAAGACAAAGTTAATAATCCATGACAGCACTTTTTTTCTTTAGTTGGTTGTTCTAAGCATGTTAGAGTCTTTTCGATAAATCTCACAGCTAGCGGCTAGTAGAAATTAGTTTGCCTTCTACACTGTCATTAGGAAGGAAAGAAGTGGTAATAGTTTCTGAGAAAACTTGAAGCGAATGGCTTGTAAATGAGATGAATCTACAAGCTTCCCAAGTGTTGGGCAGAGGAGTAAATAAATCCACTCTCCCCTCCCATCATAGCCCCACAGAAGAATGTAGATACAACAGACAAAGAGAGAAACAGAGAGAGAGAGAAAGAGAGAGAGATCCTTCTTTAATAAAGTGCTTTACTTATCTCTCTATAAAGAGGCTTCTAAAGACCATTTAACTTGGGTCTCGAGTCCCAGGTTATTAGCAGAGTCATCCCATATATTCTTATTGATGGCCTTCAGGGTCTTTCATGGAGAGCTAAATGGATTTAAAACATGCTCTGTCTTCCTCAGACAAGGCAGCTGAATGAGGGATGTGGGCAGTGAGAAGCACAAAGCTTCTGATCCGGGACTGGAGGGGATGTAACTGCTCTCCTATACAAGGTGATGTTTTCAGCTACCCAAATACAGGTATGTGGGCATCTTCAGCCTTTCTGTGGACACTTATATTATACTGGCCACCTCTCCCATACTGATGGCTTTCCTAACAGATCAGTCCTGTTCTACACAATTTCCACAAGTTCTCTCATTTACTTTTGATAATTATTCTTTACGGTAGCAGATTTTCATGTCTTGGATTGACAATGCAAGAAACAGAGGCACAGAATAACAAATGAATATTAATTGACTAAACAGTAATGGTGGTGTTGGTGGCACAACTGCCATAAACAGGTCTCTATGATTTTGTTCTTTATTTTTTCTCCTTATGTGATACCTGTGTCTCAGAAAGAACAAGGACAGGGAGGGGCCCTGAAGTGTGCAGCTCAGAGCCTTTGTTACAAGTGTGGGTAATCACCACTTTAGTATGCCATCAACTGAACTTCCCTCTCATCCCCCCAAAACCCCCTTTCTCTCTTCCAGAAAGCAGGCTCTTTGTACCTAGCAGGTCTGAACTCCTTACAGGTACCAACTCCTAGCAAGGAGAGCCATTGTGAACTTTGACAAGTGTAGACCTCTTTCCTCTGCCACATCCTGTACTGCCCCTGTCTGTATGACTGAAAGTGACCCTCCTTTGGGGAAAACTGAAGTAGTTCACTTAATGAAAACTGGAAAATAGGCACAGGGATAGGAAGTAGGAAAGGGACCAGGATGACATAGGCTGGAGATGAATAAAACACATCAAGGGAACGGGAACCTGGGAAATCATCAAGGGAAGGAGAGACATGAACTTAGGTCCAGCCAGCAAAAACATTCCCCTCTCCCCCTGACAGAGTGGGGACACTCATACAGCCCGGCCCCTTGTCCAACTTCGCACGTATCAACATGGAAAGGGAGAATAAGCAGACATGCTTCCAGTGATAGGGGCTCACTTGACCCTTGTCACCTCTTCCATTTTCCAGGAAAAAGAAGGCAAAACAAAATTATACTATAGGCCTTTCTAGCCCACAGCTCGAAGTCTCTAGTTCATGGCTCTGTTGAGGACCAATGCTTCAGTCTCTTAAGCAAATCCTCACCACCTCGGAAAATCTTAGCTGTTCTATCATGCCAATTTAGCCAATGTGCTCTCTGGCACAGTGGGCACCAAGGGAGGAAAGGCGCCCCAACTGTAACCAGTGTCACCTGTGTTTCCTGCCCATTGAGAACTAGTTTCTCATGTGTAACATCTACAAGATGTTTTTCTTCTTCCTCTGACAACATAAGATTATAAAGTTGGATTCTATGCTTTCACTAATAAAATATTTCTGGAGCCCACCCAAGATTCCCATGGTCCCCTCTCCATTATGAAGACCCTCTGATGTGGAGACACCAAAAGGTCCTTAGAAAGGCTGACACTCATGGGCAGACACAGCTAGCACTGATCCAAACTCCTGATTAAAGATCATCAAGTGTTCTTGTTCATCATATTCCAAATGTTGATGTGGATGCAGGGAAACCAGTGGGCACTAGCCACACTAGCTTCCTGTTTTCAAAGATCTACACAGCAAAGTATCTGTACACAGAATACCTATCTACTATGCCAAGGCCACAAGGCTAGAAGATGAAGACCACACATATACCAAGACAATGACTGAAGTACGAACAAAATGTTTACACCCCTGTTTAGGAAGAGGTACAGCAACAGGCGATGCTCTAAACCTGTTCTCTGGCCTTTTTGCTTGGAGGAGATCATGCAAATGTGCCAAGACTGTGCCAAATGTTTTAAAAGCATGGTGTCTGTGTAAGTGACTTCTTACAAGGAAAAACTCAAGGAAGTCTCCATCTCCAGCCCTGCCACAAAGCACTCAGAATAGAGGCCTAAGAGACAGCAATCTATCCTACCCCAATCATGTAACTTTTAAATACCAGAGGTAACCTGTGAGTTAATCAGGCCTTGCCTGCTGGTACCAGGATTAATTACCACTAATGCTACTATGAGGTACTTGTGTCCAGCTGACTGGTTTCCATTTCAGCAAATTATAGCATTTTAGTCATTAAAGTGGGTGGGTAACTGTGTTCAGCTAGAGCCTAGCAGGCCCAGCATGTCTCCTGTCTCAGACCAAGGGTGTGGTAGGTGACCCCTGCATGGAGGAGACATGTGCACTGACCTGCAGCATTTGGAGGTAGCCTTCCTGTGGATCACAGAGCAGGGAAGAGATACGATGGTTGTTCCTCATGCATTTCTGGTTGTCCTTCGCAGATGGGAAGATTTGCCGGACCACGGTCATCCTGCCAAGGGCACTGTGGACCAGATCCAGGATCTCGGGGTCACTGATTTCCTGAAGAAATAACCAGATCCATGCTTATACCCTCATGAATAAAAAAGCCACTAGGAGGCATCCGGGCCAAAAGCCCAAACAGTTAATGCTGAAGACATCAAAGGATTAGGCCCAGGCTCTACAATTCATTAGCTGATTCTTTACATAAAATACTTACCATCCTTTAGGTCCAAACAGCATTACTGAACATTCCCTCCGAGAGAGGTCTGGTCTATAGTGTCACCAAGGTATAGGAGAGGTCAAATATAATCCTTTACTGTGGAGCAAACTGATTCTGCTAGATCTTGGCACACCAGGTGTTTTACATGCATTCTTTAATGCCATACTCAAAAAGCAACTCTAGAAATTCGATGAGGGGGATCCAATTATTATGACATTTCATCCTCAAGCTTAGGAATTGAAAAGGGAGCTGCTTATAGGCAGACCACTCCAAAAGAGGCTTCTACAAGAAATCAGCCTTAAACTGAGCCAAAGAATGAACAAAGGTAAAGAAAGTGTATGTGTATGTCTGTCTGTCTGTGTCTGTGCACATGTGTGTGCATGCGTGCATGTGTATGAGTGTGTGCTTGTGCTGAGGGCAAAGTGCAGCTGGGAACCTGGTGCTATAAAGGCTACAGCAAGTAGATAGACTTGGCTCCATGTAGAAGTATCAATGGAGGAGAGGCAGATGGAACAACAGGGTCCATCCATTCCACTTCAAACAAACAACGACAGCAACAGAGAAAGCAGGCATTTTCCATAGCAGTAGCAATGAGCTTGAAAAAATTTAGGGAAAAAATATGCTATAATCAAAATGGCCTTTTTGAAAATTTCTGGTTGTTTTCTGGAGCAAGGATTGGGGAGGAACAAACAGAGGAGGCAGAGGCAGAGAGGCGAGGACAAGGCTTCATGGCTGGGCCCACAGCTGAACTACAAACAAAGACATGGAAACCAGTATTCACCCAGTGTTCCAGAAGTGGAGCAGGCAGACTAAGGACATCCCAGGCTCACTGTCTCTGAGAAATTACTACATCAATGCTTGGCTCCAAGTCAACATTTTAACTAAAATTAGTGGTATTTTAAAATAATCTTTAAATCTTCCTCTTACAGATGAGCCATTCTAGTTTTGAGACCCTGTGGCAGTACAAATGCAGCCAGCCAGGCAGGAAATTAGTGGTTGGGATTTCAAAATCATTTAAATGAGAGCATAACATTTTAAGGGCTAAGGCGCTAAATCAAGCATTTAGGGTCTGTCTTGGGTTTGCCGCTGTGGATCTGTGGAACCCGGTCAGTTGACAGCACTTGCTAGATTGGGAGGAACAAAGCACAAAGATCCACCTGCTCTTAGTGTCGGTTCCGAAGTGTACTGACCTAACTGATCTCAAAGAAGTCAAAATGCTATTTAGCGTGAATCTAGACCCATGCCACCGAAATTTAGATTCATGATGGATTGGGACCAAGAGGGAATCAGAAGTGAAGAAATCGGTCAGAAGGGACAGTCCCTGTACACAGAGAGCTTCAAAGTGGGCAGAATGCATGCGCACTCGGTTCTCTTCTAGCAGCCCTGAGACTAAGGTCCTTCCAAGATCATTGGCTAGAGGATGAGAGAAATCACAGCCTAATCTCAAAGGGATGAGGGATGTAAGAAAGAGGAACAAGTAGGCCGTTGACTTTGCCTAAACTAGAAGCAGAGAGGACTTGGGGAGGAAATTTCCTATCTAGAAAATGCATGATACTAGCCAGGCACAGGGGCTCGCGCTTACCATCCCAGCATTAGGGAGATTGAGGGAGAAGAGTTGCTGCAAGTTCAAGGCCATCCTGGGCTACCTGTTCAATTATGGGCCAGCCTGGCCTAGAGTGAGATTCTACAAACAAACAAACAAATCAGCAGAAGGGCAGAAATGAGGAACGCAGGTGTCATGAACTACAAAAGTGGAATTGTGAATAAAGGTGTCAGAGACAACACAACTGCAAATCAAAAAAAAATGTGTTTCATGCCATTTATTTTTCCCACATATTTTTGATAGAAAAATGCAACTATAGAGGCAACAGCTATTTTATAAAAAAATCCTTTTACTAAGCTTCTCCTGCTTCTTCAACCGCCAGGAGGACAAGCAGAAATACCCAGTTCTTACCACCATACTCTAGGCACATTTTGGAAATTTTTTATGGGTTTGACCTACATGGTGGCCCAGTACTTTCGAGGCCAACTGGCTGCTTCACCTATAGTGAGTAGCTAAGTCATACTGTGCTATGGCCTGTGGTGGGTACTCAATGCTTGCCCCATCGGCCCTGATTTGCCAACACTTCCTCTTCCATTATGCCTGCCCAGGACCTCATAAAGACTTGGCACAGTCTTATGGCAACCTAATAGCTTCCATATGCCTCCCTGGCAGTGGGGATCGGCTGGAACCTTGTATACTTTCCCGTAATCTCTCACCCAGTTCTGCTCCACTGGTCATGGCTCACAGCATGGTTCTGTGACTCCTATCCCACTCCCTGTGCTTCTAGACTATCCTTCTTGTCCAATCCGGAGATATCTGCAAGGAAGACCTGGGAGTCCACTCAGTTATTTACAGACAGCTAAAAGGGTTGAATTCCGTCCTTGCCCTAATTCTGAATATAGATGAGCAGTTCATTCCAGCAGCTGCACGCCAGGATCTACTCCTGTCCTCCTAGCCCTGATGTTACCAGAATGTATGCTAATGTCCCAGTGTAAGAGACCCCAAACTCCAGTCTTCCTGTACAGAGGGAAATATAAGCAGCCAATTTAAATGGGCAGGTGGGAGGGCAAACTCCCCTTGTCCCAGTTCAGCACATATTCATAGTGCTGCTGATGAAGGGAAGCAGCAGGGCAACATGCAAGCAGCACTGTGGAATAAACTAGGAGAGGAGAAAGGAAAAAAAGCAATATATCATATGATGCTCGCAGGAGTTCAAAGGATCAAAACAGGCTTGAATTTTTTTATATTGTAAGTTATAATTTTCACTGTGAGATATGCCTAATCGATTTGTACATTAAATATGAACAACAAAATGAATTCACTGTATCTTCGATCAAACTAAGAAGTAAAATGATGCCCACATCTTAGCTGAATGGTTTCTCATGCCCACTCCTTCCGTCTAGCCACAAGCAGCATCTGTCATGTAAGAGCCTAGATTCCATGGAGCTTAGGCTTGTATATGTTGCGCAATATGGATGCTTTTGATCGTGTTTTAACATCATGTTTTTAATACGCTGTTGTACCTTAGAGTCATCTGGGAGCTCGGTAACTGTACAGGAAACCAGCCCTAATACACCTCAAGTAGCAAACACTCTGGGCTCTCCATGAGCACTCTAAATAATACCCCAATAGTCACCAGCTTGTTCATGGGATGGAGAGATGGCTCAGTGCTTAGAAGCCAGAACCCATGTGGAGACTTGTAACCATCTGTAACTCCAGATCCGGTGACCCCAATTCCCTTGTCTGGACCTGAAGATACTGCAAGCACATGGTGCACATACATACATGTAGGCAAAACACACACGAAGTAGAAATAAATAATTATTTAAAAATGAAACAACTAGCCAAACATTAGAGTTCTGACATTTATCCATGGCGATGGGAGTGGCTCTGATTTAATTTTTCAAAGGTGTGCGTGACAATACTATATGACAAAGTCATCATTTATTCATTCATTGTTGATAATGTTTAGGATGCTTCATTTGTTGGCGTCTATGAACAATTTCCTATGCACCTTCATGCACTTATGCAAGAATCTCTCTTGTATATATCATATACCTAGGATTATAGAATCCTGATAAGAAAATAGGAAGGAGACTGGAGAGATGGCTTAGAAGTTAAGAGTACTGGCTGCTCGTCCAGAGAAGCTGGGTTCAAATTCCCAGCACCCACATAGTGGCTCACTGTATGTAACTTCAGCTCCAGGAAATCTAAATCCACTTCTGGTCTCCCTAGGCACCTAATGCAATGGGTATACAGACATTCATTACATGCAGACAAAAATTCAAACAAAGAAAATAAATATAACTTTTTAAAAAAGAATAGGAGGAACATGCTCAAATTTATTAGAAAGTATCAAATTCCTAATGGAGTTGTACCAATTTATAATCATGTATGGCAAAGGAGCATTAGTCTTGCCTACTTGCCCACACCTTATATACTATATGACTTCCTAAGATATGCCAGTCTCATGCACACCTTATATATTATATGACTTCCTAAGATATGCCAGTCTCATGAGTATGGATTGGAATAATGCTTGGGTTTGTTTTTGCTATTTTAATTCTTAATATGGTTGAGTATCTCTCATGCATTTCTGAATCATTTATGTCTTTTTTCCTGTATTTGTGGTTTGTTAAATTTCCATTGGGCAAATTTCTTGCATAGTGATTTATGGTTCTCTTGTTTTTAAATTTATTCTAAATAAGGTTTGTCATGTGCTACCAACATTTTTCTCCAAGGAGAGGGATGTTTGGGTCAGGCTTTAAACCCTTCTAAGCTTAGGCCTAGACAGCCTTGCTCTGTGGGCACTGTGCATACCTGCTTTACAAGGCATTGCTATACAGTTGCTGGTGTCAAATATCTGTTGGCAGGTCCATTAGATCAGGACTTTGTTTATTCTTGAATTCTGTCTGTGTTTTCTTGACATATTTTAAAGATTTGTTATTAGTTATATACAAGATTATAAGTCTAGCTCCCTGTTGAGCTGGTGGTTTTATTAGTATTTAAATATCCTCTTTATATCTAAGAATGCATCTTGCCTTACAGTTTCCTGTGTCTGTGGTTACTATAGCTATACTATTTGTAGAAAGGTTATTTATCCACGTTTTTCATAGCCTTATTTTCCTTTTATTTTTATCTGCCTCATGTTTGAGTGATGTGGGAATCCCATCTGTGTGCTATGATTACCATTAACGAATAAAGACACTGCCTTGGCCTGTTGATAGGGCAGAACTAAGGAAGGTGGAGAGGGAGACACTATGGAACAGCCAGAGTCAGACATGCTGAAACTTTGCTGGTAAGCCACCGCCACGTAGCAATGTACAGATTAATATAAATGGGCTAAATTGATATAAGAGTTAGCCAATAAGAAGCTAGAGCTAATGGGTTAAGCAGTGATTTAATTAATACAATTTCTGTGTGGTTATTTCAGGGCTGAGCAGGCAAGAATGACCAAACGGCCTTTCTCCTTGCAACATCTAAGTTGGAATACGTGTAAATAAAATACACTAGAAATATTCATACCTGTACCTGAGATGTAAGTAGAAATTATAATCATTTATACTGATTATGATTATTTACTATTTGGATTTATTTCTATCATATTATTTGCTTTATAAATTTTGCTCTTTGTTACCATTTTTCCAAACTTGTAATGATTTTTTTACTATTTCCAATTATTTATGTTTTAGAAAATTAGATTTTTATATTAGTTTTTATTATTTTTCTTATCTATTTTAATAAATATACTTAGGTGTGAAACTGTTCGGTATTTACTTTTCTTCCTTGGTGCTTATCCCCAATTTCCAGAAGACCAGCAAATGTGCCAACAATGTCCAGCATTTAATTCTGTCTTTCTTTATGATCTTCCAGTGTACAATATCCCCACTGTTTTATAAAAGTACTTGTATAAGATATGTGTAATTGGACTATGTGTATGTATCAGTTACACATTCTTTTCTGGACTTTAGTCCTTACATTTGACATTTTTCTCCTTTGTCCAAAGTATATCATTGCAAGTGCCCTTTTGTGTAAATTGTTGTTGATAAATCCAACAGTATCAACAGTATTCTAAAGTCCAAAACCCAAAGTCCCTTCTCAGGCCTAAAACAAACTATAAAATCAAAATACAAGTTACACATTTCCAGTTTACAGTGACAGACAGCAAATACTCCCATTTAGAATGGGAGCTTAGCAAAGAAAGAACAGGCCAAAGCAAGACCCAATCCAACAAGGAAAATAACACAGTGTCTCTAATATCTGTGGTTCTTTATTATACAACATCTTGTGGTTCTTTGCCATACTGTAACATCAATAGTCTCAAGTCTTCCTAGGAGAGCCCTTTCTCTACTCTAAAGTCTCATAAGCTGGGTCACCATTGTCTGATATTTCTCTCGACATTCTGAGCTTCCATTCTTCCAGCAGAATAGCCCAATGGATGCTGTTTTACATTTAGCATTCCAGGGTTTCTCTAGCCTATAGCTCCAAACTCTTCTAAGTTCTTCCTTAAAATAATTTCTAAAAAGTCCACCAAGCATGAGGTCAGACTTCTCCTAGTCAGGAAATCAAGAGACAAATAAAGATGTTGTCCATTTACTTTGTCCTTTTTAATCACTCTAGAAGGCCAGTTCACAGGATAGTGCTGCCCACATTCAGCGTGGGTCCTTCTTCCTTCTTCAGTTAAACCTCACTAAATGCCCTCACAGATATACTGAGAAATGCGACCCTTAAGAGATTCTAAATCCCAGCCAGTCGGTCATTAAGGTTAATCATCACAGTTTCTCTTTTGTACAGTCAAATTTCCCTTGACGGCCTCCCATAAAGATGCAAGGTAAGGAAGGCATTTAGAAACCATCTGAATAATCCAAAGTCCTCACTTCAAGATCATTAATTTCATGGCATTAGTAAAAGGCTTTATGCTAAGAAACATTCACGGGTTTCAGGGTTGGCATGGAATCTCTCTGCAGGCCATCATTCAACTGTGATAAACATTTTGTTGGTAAATTGCCATGCACTGTTTAAACCTGTTGACAGTAGACTTGGAGCAAAGAGGGCTATCTTGTCCCAGACTTCAGAATGTTGAATTCAAGTGTCCAAAATTCTCTGTCCTAGGGCAGACTGGTTCCCTAACTCTGGGACAGAAAGAAAGAAAAACAGCAAATGGCTATGGGGGATTAAGACATTGTACCCTTGAGAACAGCTGGAAAAGAAACCATTCCCAACAGAGGTTACTGTTGTTTATCCCACGGTATAAAGATGCCTTTGGTGAGAACAGGAAGCCAGTTCATCCGTGGAGGGAGCACTCGACAGTGCTAGAAACCTCTCAACAAGGACCCAGCACACGGAGGTTTCCTCCGGCTTTGCTGAGGACTTCTACTTGGTTTCCTAGGCATCTGGTTTAAGGGTGTTACTTTGCTTCCTCTCCCAGTAGGATCCCTCCAGTTGTTTGTGCTACATGTTGTAAGCGGCAAATTCAATGACCATTTGCTCTCTATTTGCTGCTTCTGTCTATCTGATATTTGTTACCCATTCTTTTATTTTCACTGTTTGTCATATGCTTTTATAATCACCCTTTTGAAACTGCAAGTATGGCCACTGTTACCAAGCTTGGGGTGCCAGTTTGTTCCCCAAGAGGCAGATATGGATATCCATCCTCAATAAGCTGATCAGAATAACCAAGTTAATAGCAAAGGGGAGGATTTATTCAATATGGCCACATTGAAGAGGTACAAAGAAGTCTAGTAAGTACCTTTAGTCTGCCTTCTGTGTCCTCAAATGAGGTCAAAGTGCAAATAAAGGACTAGGAATATGCACATCTAAGTAGTCCTGGTAAGGGCATGGCCCTACCTACCTTAGACCTATTATTGCCAGAGGCTATAATGCTCTTTTCCAAGAGAAGGGTTTTCACTCAGTCTGAATCAGCTTTTTCTCCTCCTATAATAAGATTCCAAGAGAAATTACTATTTCTTGGGGCCCTTTCTTTTAGTAGTCTGATAGCTAAAGGGTCTCTTTAGAAAATATTCATTTCTGCCAGAGAAACACCATTGTCGATAATTCTCCATGTGGGACATCTCCTTATCATGTACAGACACTAAAGTCATTTGCAAATGGTCTGTGCTCTCTGAATAGAGCCTAGGCTGTCCTTTGTCTTTGATGTCCTATGCTGTCACTGTATGATGTGCTTCTGTATGAACTTTTTATTTTGAATCAGTTCTTGATCCTGGATCACACTAGATTTCTTTCAATGCTCTTTAAGAGCAATCAGCCATGATATCATTTACTACTTTAAGACTCTAACGCCCGCTCTTTTCTCAAAAGTACATTAAATATTGCTATTCTGTTTTCCTTATGCCTGTGTCACTATCTCACTTATGGACTATACCTCAGATACCCTCTTCATAAGTTATA
Source organism: Arvicola amphibius (assembly GCF_903992535.2). Lineage (NCBI taxonomy): Eukaryota > Metazoa > Chordata > Mammalia > Rodentia > Cricetidae > Arvicola > Arvicola amphibius. Next base: position 35,106,414 of record NC_052058.2, on the reverse strand, counting down.
CTACACCAATTACTTCTCTTTGAACAACTTGACACTTAGGTTTCCAACTTCTAGTTATTACATTTGGTGACCAGTCCATTCCTTTCTGAATTTGGCTTTCTTTGAGTCTTTTGTTCTTTGTTCAGATTATAAGTCTCTATTTTTGAAACATATTTATTCTATGTTACATAGTATTTCCTAGATCTCATCATACAAACTTCTTCTTTACTGCCTCTTCTTCTTCATCCTCCTGACTTCTCTCCACATACATATAATTTTCCATAAAATGCCTTTAGGGGTTTGTAATCATTAATTTTAAAAGTCAACTTGTCACAATATAGAATCACCTCAAAAGTCTCCATCCACTGAGGAATTATCCAGATCAAGCTGGTCTGTGGGCACATCTACAGAGGTCTTGACTTTGAAAGTCCAGTGTGCATCTAAGCATTCCCAGGGCAGGAGGGCCTGAACTGCAAATGAATAAGGGACACTGGCTAAGCGCCAAGTAAGAAGACAGCATTGGAGCATTAGTGACTTTCTGCTCCTGACTGTGGCTATGACATGACCAGCTGTCCAAGCTCCTGCCTCTGTGACTTCCCCATGTGACAGGCTGTATCCCAGAAGAGTGAGCTAAGGACACCCCTTCCTCCCCTAAGCTGCTTTCTCTCAGAGTATTTTTATCCCAGCAACAGGAAGGAAACTGATACAGAGCTCTTTGATTCAGACTCGCATTTACATTGCTTGCTTCTACTCTACGTAGAAAAGGGTTATCAACTACTGTACAACCACAGTAAACTAACCTTTCCTCAAACCTCGGCTGGACAACAGAGGTGTTATGACATTGGGTCAAACTTACATGACTTAAGAATGTGTTCACTTCATCCAATTCCAAAATCATAATAGGGAATGCTGCTTTGCACCTCCTTCTGCTCTATGTTTTCATTTCTTACCAGCTCTGATAGACAGCAGCTGTTTACAACTGTAGGTGGAACTCTTTCATTAGACACCACACCTGATTGGTCCTTAGCTTGATCTCAGATCTCATATTCCACAGAGAGCTCTCAGGACCAAAGCTCAAGACTTCTACAGTTTGACCAACTCACTAAAAGAAACTCTTGAGTTTCCATTGTCACGTTATGTTTGGCCTCATGGTTATTACTCTTGAGACTTAGTTAAAAATATTTTAAAATATGCTATATTCAGCTGTTTGGGGGACCCTTTTCCCTTTGGGAGTGTTATTCAGACTAATCTTTCATAAAAACATACTATTAAACTTTTCATATGGGATTTAAACTCTTTGTTTGTGAACCTATTCTTTTATTCTGATTCATACAACTGTGTTTCAAACTGCTCCCCATATGCCCTAGCTGTGTGGCTGGTTGAAGCTGAGAAATCATTTTAGTATTACAACTCGTATTTGTTGCATTTGATTTCCCTTTCCTAACTATATTGATACTGACACTATTTTAAGAGGATGTAAACCGAGCACACCTGATCAAAACCTGTTTGTGCTTACCCCTCATCTCTGTATCATGGATGCAAGAAGATAAACATTGTAAGGTCCTACCTGACCATATTTTTTTCCAAAATATACCCATCTGTTACCATCTTCTCCTACAACCTAGGAGGTTCCACCCATAAATTCTCTTTCCTATTATTCACTGGACTAAGGTGTGGGCAGATAGATAATCTTTAGAAATAGTTAATATTTTGATTTTAAAACACTTATGGACAGAAGCTACAGAGAAAGAGAAGAAATATACCAATAGATCTCTTTCTATTTTCAATAGGAGAAGAACTTATTTATAGTTTGATCAAAAAGAATATTATAGTAAGTACAGAGAGATGAGGTTCAGAGCTCCCAGCTAACACAGCTATTGAGCTCTTCTTGCCAATCATTGGAAGCAAAACAAGACTGCTTTGTGCCCTTGCAACATGCTCCCACGAAAACGTCTATGGATACGAGAAAGAGTGAGAAATTGCTTCATGCAATGAATAATAAAATTACCCAGGTCTCTGATTCTGCAAGAATGCACACTAGAAGCTTAGAAAAATATGCATTTCAAGTCAAATAAATTATTAAGAAACTCTACAAATCTCTACCTCACTTTCAATGAGTTAAGAGCATAGGAAAGTAAGAAGAATTCTAAAGCAAAGGCAATCCTCACATTTTCCCAGGAGGCACATACTTAATTCACTGATTGAAAGCAAAATTGTCCTTCTCGTGGAGCACACGATGGAAGAGAATGAGATCTGATTGCCTCTGTTCCCGAGAAACATGTGTCTTCAGCCAGGTTCTATGGCTGACTTGACAGGATTTTTTTATTTAAGAAAAAAGGTGCCATATATGAGCACTGTGTGCATTTCCCTGCAGAGAAATCCCTCAGGCTGTACTGGACTTTGAAAGGAAGCCTCTACGCTCCCTCCAAAAACACAGATCACCAACAACTGATATGGAGGCTACGAGAGTGTTTAAAGTGCTCCTTGTCACTCACTCTGGGAAGAATGCAAATGATAACAACTCCAACAGGATAAGCTGGAGACAAAATAGTATCTGTCAGACTCGGGTACCTTTTCTTACTTCCATTCAGGCCTCTGATGTGATCCTCAGGAAAAAAAGAATCAAAGAAGCAATGGAGCTTAAATGGACTACTATGTAGCTATTAAAAGAACAGAATAAGCTCACTGTATTGCATTATTATCCATAGACATATACAATATAGCTAAGAAAACAGAAAAAAAGTATACATGAAGATATACATACCAACACATACACTCATACATGCATACAAATAATAGCATCAGGGAAATTCAGGTGTAAAGCACATGCAATTGCTGCAGGAAAGTGGCTAACAGTGAGGAATAGATGAAAATAGCAAATCTGCCTATAAGACATCCCCTTCCCATGCTCATTTAATTCCACTGCATGCTTTTCTCCCACTTTGAAGTTTACGGTAGTAGAAGGTGAACCTGCACTCTGAACCAGAGACACATCTTGTTTGGTCTTCCTATTTTAGGCGGTGTTAGGCAAGAAGGCATTCTGATTCCATTTCTGATTGTGGAAATGGTAGTTTTTCCTACATAGATTCTGAGAAGGTCTGTAAAACCCTGACAAAATCTACCTTAGGTGGCCACTTTCTATGACCTTTCTGAGCCATCGAATGATTTAACCTAAAGGCAAACGCATCAAACTGCAGAGAGCAAGGCCCTAAGAGCACTCTTTATATTTATAAACACAAATGCACACACTGAAGTGCTGGGCATGAAACTCAAGGCCTCAAGTATTCTAGAATAATGTTTGAATGGTGAACCACATGCCTAGCCCTTGGTTTTTGTTTTGTTTTGTTTCACTTTGGGTTTTTTTTTTTTTTTTGAGATTGAGTCTTATTATGTATCACAAACGGGCAACTGTCACTCAACCACCCTTGAACTCACACCCTTTCTGTCCCTGCTTTGGGAGTTTGGGGGTTTGATTTGGTATGTACCCCTACACCTAGTCTGTGTATCCTACTCCTGGCCTCTTATTCATCATGCCCTGAAACCTTCTGGGATAACTCAGCCTTGTTAAGATGAGCAGATAAATTCTGACCCTCAAGAGAGCAGGTTTTGATTTTCCTGTTAGTATATGTATAAACAACCAGGATACTATGAAATCCAATAGGATCTGTAACAGGACACAAAGCAGTGTCTCATTGTCTGTGACATGGTCAGTCTCTAAAAGTCTAAGGTTTGCAACATTAGAAAATTTGAAAGGCAAGAATGTGGGTATTCACTATATTACTCCCTGTAACTTTTCATGCTTCTTAGAAACATTTGACTGAAACCAGACAAAATCACTGCAGAAGTCTTACTCAAGCCAAGACACACAGCAAAGAGGGAAAAGCTATAAGGAGATACTTTTTTAAATGGCAATTAAAATGAGGATGTATTTTTTTCAAAATATGCATTTTGACAAGTTGGATGCAAAATTCACATATAAATATTCTTTTGTCAGACCTTTAAGACCATAGCAAAATGTTGGAACCTTCTAATACCAGGGGAATTTATTATTAAGCATTTATATAAATTGCTAAACTCATACTGGACTATGCAGCCACCTTATTATTATGTGTTTTGTTCCTCCAAGAGACCCAGATCTACCAAACAGCTGTGTGATATCAGCATGATTCCATCTCTGGGGGAATAATTAAAGTTTATGTCCCCCTTAAGAGCCATGGCATCAGTAATCTGAAGTTAATGATAGGAGAGAAATTTCACAGACAAGGCTGCCTTGTTGAGAAGTTGAGGAAATACAGGAAGAATTCAATAAAGTAGTGATAAGAGAGTTTGCCTGGCTGAAGTCAATAAGGCTTCAGGAATGTGTGTGCTGCTGAGAATGCTGCTGAGTACTTAGGTCTGGAGGAGCTGAAGCTCCGGAGAGATGAGGACATCTTGATGAGGAGAGGGCACGAGAACTGCTGCCAGCGCTCAGTGCTGGTACATTTTTCTGGACCAGCGACAACGGGTAGAACAACTTCCAAGGAGTTATTCTGACCTGAGACAGACCCTGCCTCCTTAGTTCTTCCCTATAAACTGATGAGCTGAGCATGAATCTCTCCACTCTATGTAGGATGTGAAAAATTGCAGGTGATCTCCTTACTTCCCAAAATGTGGTCCATGGGACCAATAACATCAACACATTATGGGAACTTGTTGGAAATGCAGAATCTCAGACCTGTGCCTACCTAATAAGAATCAGCATCATAAAAAGATCCCCAGGTGATTCATGGGTGCATTAATGTCTGCTGTGCCCTCGTTATTTATGTATAGTGATGGACTGAGAGCACAAGATCTGAAATCAGATAGCTTTGGCCTCCAATCCTAGCTTCACCGCTCTTGAGCTGTATAACTTCAACAAAACTTTATATTTCTTTGAAATTCATCTGAAAATGTGAAAACAATCCTTCCATGCATTCTTAATGCAGTTCAGGGGGGTTATTTAATGGAACAAAATGGGGCTAGCACAGAGCTAAAACAAGTCCCCTATCCTTCCAACTCAAAATCTACAGCTGTCTATAATCTTTGAAAGTCAGTATAGACCTGCTTCAGCCATGTCAAAGTATTCTGTTTCCCTCTTTTTTTCTTTTTTTATTAAATTATATAATTTTACAAATTTTCACCTCCTCCCATTTCCCTTCCACTTCCCCACCCGTCCCCACTCCCCCTCCCTCCCCAGTCCAAGGAGCAGTCAGGGTTCCCTGCCCTGTGGGAAGTCCAAGTTCTTCTCCCATCCATCCAGGTCTAGGAAGGTGAGGATCCAAACAGACTAGGTTTCCACAAATCCAGTACATACAGTAAAATCAAAACTCAGTGCCATTGTCCTTGGCTTCTCAGTCAGCCCTCCTCATCAGAAAGTCCAGTTTGATCACATTCTCCATCAGTCCCAGTCCAGTTGGCCTTGGTGAGCTCCCATTAGATCAGTCCCATTGTCTCGGTGAATGGACGCACCCCTCACAGTCCTGACTTCCTTGCTCATGTTCTCCCTCCTTCTGCTCCTCATTTGGACCTTGGGAGCTCAGTCCAGTGCTCCAATGTGGGTCTTTGTCTATATCTCCATCCAACGTCAGATGAAGGTTTTATGGTGATATGCAAGATAATCATCAGTGTGGCTATAGTAAAGGGCCAGTTCAGGCCCCCTCTCCTCAAGAAATGCAAATCAAAACAAATTTGAGATACCATCTTACACCTGTCAGAATGGCTAAAATCAAAAACACCAATGATAGCCTTTGCTGGAGAGGATGTGGAGTAAGGGGAACACTCATCCATTGCTGGTGGGAATGCAAACTTGTGCAATCACTTTGGAAATCAGTGTGGCGGTTTCTCAGGAAATTTGGGATCAACTTACCCCAGGATCCAGCAATACCACTCCCAGGAATATACCCAAGAGATGCCCTATCATACTACAAAAGCATTTGTTCAACTATGTTCATAGCAGCATTATTTGGAATAGCCAGATCCTGGAAACAACCTAGATGCCCCTCAATGAAAGAATGGATAAAGAAAGTGTAGAATATATACGCATTAGAGTACTACTCAGCAGTAAAAAACAATGACATCTTGAATTTTGCATGCAAATGGATGGAAATAGAAAACACCATCCTGAGTGAGGTAACCCAGACCCAAAAAGATGAATATGGTATGTACTCACTCATTAGTGGATTCTAGCCATAAAATTGAGCCTATATTTCATAATCCTAGAGAAGCTAGATAAGAAGGCGAACCCAAAGAAAAACATGTAGCTATCCCCTTGGATATTGGAAGCAGACAAGATTGCCAGGCAAAAATTGAGAGCTTGGGGGTGGGGGCCGGATGGAGGTAAGGGGAGATGGGGAGAGAGAAGTGAGAAGGGGAGGATGGAGAGAGCTTGGGGGAATGGGACAGTTGGGATGGAAGAAGAGTGGATATGGAATAAGGGAAGTATATATTTTAATTAAGGGAGCCATTTGAAGGTAGGCAAGAGATTAGACTCTAAAGGGGTTCCCAGGTGTCCAGGGAGATGTCCCCAGCTTGCTCCTCTGTTTCCCTCTTACCGCCTCATTGCTCCTGCAGCCTCCATCAAACTCCCAAAGGATGCCAGAACAGACTACGCCAAACTGCATTTGGCTTTGTCCTGTTCCTCATCTCTGATACATCTCCTTGACTCTCTGCCAAGACATCACATCCATAGGGCAACCATTCCACCCCTAAATAAAGTGGGTCAATGTTAAAAATAGAGTGCAGCTTATTTATAGAAATGAAATAAATGGTCTCTGCTACTACAAAGCCAACTCTGCCTGTCCCCTACCCTAAACTGCTCAGGAAAGAGTTGACAGAGTTATGTACCCGTCCCATTGATTACACCACATCACATACCCATTGGCTGCCCCAGACCGTCAGCTTGCAACTGGGTCACTCCTAAAGACCAACATCTGGGATGTAGCCACCAAGCAGGTTCCCTGCTTATGGCTGGAAACCAAGTTTCAAGATCTGCTAGAGTATCTAAAAATTGTGTTATCCTGGTAAGAGATACACAAAGAGAATTGGTGATCTCTGAATGTTGAATAGTTCTTATATTCTACTTCTTGAATTTATCTTGGATGTCCTTATTATATTTGATTATAAACTCAAAGTGAACATTTGTCCTCCAATGAGACTCACATATCTTCAGCATCCACTGTGGATTCTCAGTAGCCATCTCCTGGATGAATAGATTGATGGATGGATGGATGGATGGATGGATGGATGGATGGATGGATGGATGGATTGTAGAGAAGCCTATGTGGCCAAGAGATTTGTGCATAGCCTGGCCAACCCTCTTCTTTCCTGTCTCCTGTTTTTACTTTCTTCTTTTCTATTGCTTTACCATCTCCTTCCTTTCTCTCTTATTTCTCTCTTTTCCCCTTTTCTGGCTTGATCTTCTATGAACTTTCTATTCCCACTAACCTAGAATATTCTAAATTCTCCTAGCTCAATTTCTGGTACCCTACTCATGCACTTTCCCCACATTGCAATGGGTTCCGAATACTTGAAATACTCACAGAAATTCTAAATGGGACTGCTGCAATTGCTAACTGTGTCTTCACTTTTGCGGATGCAATAGTGCTGAGGTATGCTCAAAGTTGCATCTAAAATGTAAACTTGTGCAGGTCGAGACCCAAGGTTTAAGAACACTAAAATAACTTCAGGGACATGCTAAAAATAATTTCACCTGGCATTTGGAAGGCAGGACAAATCTAGAGTCTCCGAAGTCCAACACATCAGGACAGAGTCTGAATAGGAAGCCCTTCAAGTAATAGGATTCTGCAGTCAGAGGCAGAGAGGAGACCTTTCCTGCCACTCTTGACTCCCAGCAGAGCAATGTAGAAATGAGCCCAGAAAAGGACTCTCAAGAGTTGCACAAGCAAAGTTCAATTAGCTCTGATCTGAAATCCATATGCTCCTTCGGGTCCTTTATAATGCAGTCCAGAACTGCGATGCACTTTCAGGAATGCTGTGAATTCAATGCCTCCTCTCATGCACACACAGAACCAGAAGGAAACTACAGACGCTAATTCATCATCCCTTGAAGGCTAGAGTTCAAACAGACCAGTTCCGCAAGCATGTGTCCTACACTCTGCTGGCTTCCTAGTGCAGAGTACCAGGCCAGGGAGGTACACATGAAGTAAGTAGAGAAGGTCAGGGAGAGAGCAAGCCAAGAAGGGATGCAAGGAAACGCAGACAATTGGAGGGAATTCTTCATTACTATGGACACGCTCACACAGAGTGAAACTCCGCTTTTTTAATATTTAAAATTATGACCTAAGGAACTATCTCTAGAGCACAAAGCCAGCACTTTTCATTCTGTCATTAAAATTTTAAAAGCTTGTTGGGTCCTTTAATTTGCAGCTTACTCCCCAGGCAGATATTCAAACAGAAAAATAAATATAATCCCAGCCAATCCTTCACAGCACTCATCTGCTGGCTTGTTACAAACCATTTTAATTATTTTGTTTGCAATACCTATTTGTTTGTCCCAGGGGAATATTTAAATCTCCTTGCATTTGTGCACAAGCCTCCCAACCACTAGGAAAATGAGACCTTATGCTTCACATTAATACTTCTTAGTTGTCTTTAATCCCTGAGGAGTCGATAGAAAACTGTAAATTTTAATTGCACTTACAATTTAAAATTCTGAAATATTACCCTGAATATTTTTCCAAAGATGATTCAAAAATAAATTCCCATGGCCCAGAGCCCTACTGTAGTGTGGTTTTTGAAGTTAAGAGGTTTGCATGCAACATTGCAAAATCCTTAGCAAGTGTGTAAAGATGTGTGTGCTGGTTAGCTTTTGCTGACTTGCCACAAACTAGAGTTATCTTGGATAAGGTAAGAGGGAACCTCAATGGACGAGCTGCCTCCTGTAGGCAAGTCTGTAGTATATTTTATTGCTTAATTATTGATATTGCCCAATAAACCATGGGCAATGCCATCACTTAACAGATGATACTGAATTGTATAATAAAGCAAGCCATGAGAAGCAGGTACTCTCCATGGCCTCTGCTTCAGTTCTTGCCTCCAGGTCTTGAGTTCCTGCCTTGACTTCCTTCAGTGAAAAACTCTGATGTGGAAGCCAAACAAATTCTTTCATTCTCTCTTGTTTTTTTTGGTCAGTGTTTCATGGTAGTAACAAAAGCAAACCGGAAAGTGTTTGATGGTGACTTAGACCAAAAGTGTAGAATGGTGACTAAGAGTATGAATTCTGTCCATGTGGGGTTAATGTCAACTGAATCTACCTACACCTTAATCAACTAAAATAACATAAATAAAATAACATTGGTTAGACATTGAGCAACTAGCACAGATGGAAAATGATGTCCGAGAGAAGAAGAGCCAATGAAGTGGGCTTGAGTATCTTAGGGAAACTTTTCTTGTTGTAGCACAGGAAAGGGAAAGACAGAATGGACCGTAATCATCTCCATGAATTGAAGAAAAGGCTCAGGCGTTAGAAGTTTGGGGCAGTTCGGAATAATAAGGCAGAACACCATGTAGAGAGAAACAGAAAGGGCCCCTCAGAAATCTGTAAAGAATTCTATTTGAATCTTTCACAGAGTATTTATTAGCACATGTGCATGAAGAAACCACCTCAGTCTAGGAAAGGACCATCGAAAAGAAGCAGATATAGCTATCCTAAGTTATAGGTCCACTTAGACATACTGAAGAGATATGTCTGTCAAACAAAAGTTCAAAGTAAATCTTAAAAGACTGAAACACCCAAGAGGAACTGTGTCCAAGGACTGGAGCTATAAAAAGGAACAAAAATGAATCTGGTGTCCAATCCCAAAGAATTACAATGTATTCATGGAAGAGGATGTGGAAAGACTTTCAGAGTCAGAGAGCACTGGGGAAGACTAGGGTCAAATTGTGTTGTGTACACATGTATACTCCTATACAAATGAACACTCAGCAGCCATGGCTGCCAGCACAAGACCTGTACAAGATCAAGCCAGTTAACATTCCAATATAGACAATAGTGGGGCACATAATGCTCACCCCTAATTCTAGAGCAATTGACATTTGATGGCAGCTGGCGAAGGGAGAGTCAGTTTTCTTTAAGGGCATGTATGCTCCCTGGGTGATCATATACACGTGGGTGACATCATACGCATGCACTAATGGTGCTTAGTCAGTTTCTTAAATAAAAAAAAAGTTGGAAGGGGACATAAGGGAAATCTGAAAGGAGTTGGAGGGAAGGTATGGATGTAAATAAAATATGATTTAAATGCATTCTAAGTATATAATGAAATTCTCAAAAATAAATAAAATGTCTTATTAAAAATAGAATATTCTCCATTCAATCAAAAATTACAATGCATATAAAGTAGCAGTAAAATACAACTCCATAACTGAAAAACTAATCAATAGCAACAGATTTAGAAACAATATAGGTGGTGGCATTAATAGAATAGGAATTTAAAACACATAGTATGAATATTATAAATCCATACTATATATTCAAGTAAATAAAGTAAAATTTGTATGTGATTTGGAGGACGATAAAAATTGAATTCTTACAAATTAAATATTCAATGTCTGAGATGAAAAGTGCACATGATGAAGAAATAGAAGAAAATGAATGAATTTTAAGGTAAAGGATAAAATTTACTCAAAATTATTTAGCTAGTATGTTGAAATATACTCAGTAATTTTGACCACAACAATTGAAAAGGAACATTATTGAATAGTTTATTAATTCACTAATCAAATAAATCAGCTTATTTATCTTTACTAATAGACTAAAAAGGGAAAACCCATGTAATCATCCCAATAGCTATAAAAAGAATTCAACTAAATCCAACATCCAGTTGTTTTTAAAATAATCTCAGAAAACTAAGAATTAAAAAAACTTCTTCAATCTGATAAAAAGCAAAGGTATCTGTGCTCAACCTATAGCATAACTAATGGTTGAAATGATTTCTTGTAGGAATAGGAAGACACATATGTCCATTCCTGTTGCTTTACTTGAGCACCAAGTCCTAGTTATGCTCAGCTTCCAAGATGACACAGATCCAGCAAGCTTCCATTACTTCTATCTGACACTAAACTGAAGTTCAAGTAACCAAAAGAGGAATAAAACAAAAAAGAAATAAAAGATATAGATTCAAGAGAAAATGTAGTTCTCTTTATCACAGACGACACGTTAGTCTATATATAAAATCAGAGTAAATATATAAAAAGAAAACCTCTGTAACTAATAATTGAGTTTAGCAAGGTTGAGTATTAGCAAGGTTGAGTATTTCTAAAAGCTAACAACATACAATTGCAAGTTTAAATTGAAAAGCAATAGGTCTGAAAATTATAAATACTTGGAGATGAATCTAACAGAATGGCATGCACTTAACACTATAAAGTGCTGCTACAGATAACTGAAGACTGAGATAAATAAGAAAATATTCCCTCTCACAGGTCAGTATCACTAAGAAGTCAATTATCCCTGAAAAAAAAATCTCTAGTTTCAACATAATTTAAATTAAAAGCTTAGCTGACTTTTTCCTAGAAAATGATGAGTTAAAGTGTATGAAAATGCAAATCAGGAACCAGGGAGAGGAATTACTAGCAACCTGAGAAGGAATTCCTCTGAAATTTCTGTGGTCTGCGTGCCTCACACACCTTGTCATAACTCCAGTTATGTGGGAAACATAAAGGGACAGAAGACTAAAGACAAAGTTTCCCAAAATATTAAAGATTCTCAGCTTACCCCACTTACTTTTATGACCAACCAAAATGTATAGTTCTTATGAGTATCCATCATCAGTTGAAATATAAAACACAGGTCAAATCAAACAGAACCGATTATGTCTACAATTTGAAGACCAATTAATTTTTGGCAAAGACTCCCAAGAGGAAAAGACATTCTTTTTATTAACACTAGAATCAGACCAACTGTAATCAAATAAAAAAAAAAACTTTCTATATAAAATGACCCTCACCCCACACATACCAACTTTGTTTTAAACAGTGATGCTTTGCCCTTTGTTCTAGGAATGCCCACCCCCCTCCCATACATTGGTCTCATCAAATGTCAGTAAAATTTCAGAAAATAACTGACTCTTCCCACATCTCCCAGTTCACTCTGGTCCAAGCCACCATCATCACCAAGGAACTTTTTAACCTTTCCAAGTTTTCCCCTTTTACTTCCCTTTCCCACCATAACCTTTGTAGTTTATGTTCAAGGTAAGTTTCAGAGTGATCCTAGCAAGCAAAATTGAAATTATATTGTACCTCAACTCAGGCGGCCCAGTCTCTCCTCAGCTTAAAGATTTTGAAGCAAGAGAGCCCGGAGAATCTCCTCAAGCCCTTCCTCCCGAGTACTCTGGCACTGTGGCCATTGCCCAACATCTGATAATCTCATACCCTAGTTGTCACCACATTTCCCGGACTAGGTGGCATCGAGCTGAGACTGCTTCTCATCTGAAGCACACAATTGTCTCAGTCTGCTCATCCATCCTATGTCACTATAACAGCATAGCTGGTACGGGCGACTAAGTTTTGTCTTCTAGTTCTAGAGGAAGGGAAGTCGAGAAGAGCTGACAGTACCTGTAAGCTTCCGAGCAGCTGGCTTTCTGCTTCACAAATAATGAAAAGCAGAAGGGGAAAACAGACATATTTGGGAAAGGGGTAAAATGCAGGGGCATTGTGTTACTAAGGCCTGCTCTGTAGCAACTTGCCTGTTTCCAGGAGAGCTGGAAACCATTACTAGAACAAAGGGATTACTCCATTTCAAAAAGCTAGTCACCTCCCTGGGCCCACCTCACACCACTGTCACATGAAGGACCAACTTTCTGCATGAATCCGGAGAAGGCAAATCAAATCCAAACCACAGCTCTGTGGTGTGAGCCTAGCGACACAAACCTCAAGGGATGATGGAGGACGTCTTCCTGATGCAGGTATTTGGGGAAGACAAAATGGCATTTCGTGTGAAGCTGACCCACTTCGTTAAACTGAAATTTCCGTTTGAGATACTTAGATTTCACAATAGGAAATCTCACAGACATACGTGACCCAGAAACCTCTTGTCCAAGTAAAATGACTGACAATCAATTTCTCTGTCTCCAAAAGTTCTCACCTGTCAGGAGAATATGGAAAATACCGAGAAGTCAAACTGTGGGAAATATTTTGTGACAGAAATCTCTTTCGCCAAAGAAGAACATGGAATATTTCTCTTCTGTAAGGGTGAAGAAGGAACCTGTTTTCCATGGGAAGTCTTCTTCAAGGCCTTCGATCAGACCATTGAGGAGCCACACATAATGTAATAGAACCTTCATAAGCAGGATCCTTAGGATTTAATCATAAAGACTATTTATACCACCTTTGTTGTGATTTGAGCATAAAGCATCCCCAAAGTCTTGGGTGCTGACAGACAATGTCATTCTGTGAGTTCATGACAAAGTAAACCTGCAAATGAGTTCAGACCTGAACTAGGAAGTGGGGCCTACTTACAGGAAGAAGGTCACTGAAGGTGCAACCTCAAAGGGTATAACTTAGCCTGGTCCCTTTCCTCTTTCTCTCTCTGCTCTGGACTACTGTGAGGTAAGAAGCTTCACTATGCCCTTCTCCCATGATGCTGTGCCCCAGCCTGGCCCAGGAACAGTGGAGCCAACAAACATGAACCAAAACCCCTAAACCCAGAAGCCAAATAATCTTTCCTTCCTTAATTTATTGGTGTCATATATTTTGCCAAGGCAACAAAAGTAGCATAGAATTCTACTGACCTTTTGGAAACACCAACTCATTTCCTTTTATTGGTTCACCACACCACGTGCCTTTCATTATTGGCGGTGTTGACGTTTTTGTTTATTCCTAGTTAACGTAAAATTCCTTGTCACTTTAAGTATTAAAGCCAAGTTTTGTTTCAGAAATCAAACACAACAATTGGAAGGTTTCACTAAAGACACTGTCAAGGGATTGAGGTAGAAAGTTATTGACTATTGACAGAGGACTTAGAGAACATGTTTCAAACAATGAAGATTTGCATAAAATGTTATTCCTTCAAATGACAGTATACTATAATACCATTAAATATTATCTAAAAGGCTATTTACTGACATGCCAAAATGCTAATGTTGTATTATTAATTGAAAACAATAGGATTTCACACAACTGAACTGGCCAATTGAAATCTCTTTAGAGTGTCGCAGGGGAAGGAGCAGCTTGTTCATCCTGGCTGCCTGGCTAGCTTATACCTGAAGTAACCACACAGAAACTATATTAATTAAAACTCTGCTTGTCTCATTAGTTCTAGCTTCTTATTGGTTAACTCATATCTCAGTTTAACCCACTTCTATTAACCTGTGTATCACCATGTGGCAGTGGCTTATAAGGAAAGATTTGGCACATCTGTCTCTGGAGGCTCCAAGGTATCTCTCTCCTCCTCCACCTTTCTTCTTCCCAGCATTCAGTTCTGTCTTCCCCACCGACCTAAGTTCTGCCCTATCAACTAGGCCAAGGCAGTTTCTTTATTCATTAGCCAATGAAAGCAACACACAAACAGAAGTAACTCCTACATTAGAGGAATAATCTACAAATATGTGGCTTTTTGAAAGGATGATTCATTGATATATTAATTTCTGTTTTGTTTTACTGTTACAGACTAAGCAGGAAAACTTAGAGCTATTTTTCTTTGTGTTCCCTCTATCCATATCCCTCTTCAACCATCCACTCGCTGATTCACTATTTATGCTCAAGAAAGTTTGTGCCCTTCTTTCTCATAAGACAGTTCTTTAAAAAAATAAGGCTCGGTATAACACATTCCTTTAATCCCAGCAACCTGGAGGAAGAGGCAGGTAGATCTCTGTGAGCTGGAATTCAGACTGGTCCACATAGTATGTGACATAGTAAGACATTGTCTCAGGAAAAATAAATAGTGGCTATGACAGGTAGCTAAGCAATCTACTGTGACATTGAAAATTAAAGTGATCAAAGTGACAGAACCAAGAATGTTTCCAGAGAGGTCAGGGGAAGAAGTCTACAGGCTTCTTCAGCCCTTATAGACTTTTATACCTAGAATCGGGTATCAAAGAGGTGAGGCTGATTGATGGCTATTTAGAAAGGCCTAGACTTAGGGTCTTTCAAACACAGGAAAAGCACATTGGATAACTTGAGATCCCACATAGAGTCCACAGAGATATTCCTTTGTATTTCCATCACTATTGTTACCTTAATTATATTGGTATATCAAGTTCTACACAGTTGTAATATATAGCATGATTTTATACAGATACATTGTGGGATGGCTAAATATGGCTATAGACATATCCAGTTCTTCTCATAATTTTCTATTGCAGCATACTTTCAGCAACTATATATAGCTATGATATTATATTATATACATGTATGTAATGTAGTCATTAACTATAGTCACTATGCTGTATATTATATCACCTGAGATGTTCATACAGTCTGATATTTTATATTCTTTGGCCAACATCTAATCAAACCCCACTCCCACCCAGGTCTCTGATAACCATCGCTCTACTCTCTCCTCTGAGTTCTTTTTTGGATTCTACATACAATTTACATCATGTGACACTCATCTTTCTGCATGTTATTAATACTTAGCATAATATCCTCTAGGTTCAACTATGCTGTCATAAATGACAAGACCTCCTTCTTTTAGAAGGAGGTCAGATAGTTTTCCTTTGGGTCTACTTGCCACATTTTCTTTATCTGTTTATCTGTTTGTGGTACTTAGGCAACTTCTGCAGCTTGTCTATTAATAATGTAATGATAAAGTCAACCTGAGAGTGCAGATGCCTCTGCAGTATACTGATATGCTTTCCTTTGTAGATATAACCACTACTTGGATCTAATGATATCTTTCTATGATTGTTCCTATTGGTTTAAAACTTGGGTGACCTTATATATCTTTCACGAGATCACAGAACAAATTATAAGAGATCAAATTTGACATCATTTCCCTGAGTACATAGACCATTTTGTGTTTTTTTTGTTTTAAATTGTCTATATAGCATCCAAAGAAGAGCACATAATATGAGAAGTGTAAAGCTAAGGGTTATAGGTGGAGACCGTTGTTCCTTTCCCAGCCACCCAGACCTGAAATAATCACACAGAAACTATACTAATTAAAACACTGCTTGGACTATTAGCTCAGGCTTCTTCTTAACTAACTCTCACATCTTAGAGTTAACCAATTCCTATTATTTTGCATTTTACCATGAGGCTCATAGTTTACTGGTAAGGCTCCAGGGCGAATATCTCCTTCATCAGCTACACGGAGTCTCTCTGAATCCACCTTCTTTGCTCATCTATCTCCACTTAGAATTCCTGCCTTGCTCTATTCTGCCATGCCATACGCCTAAGCAGCTTCTTTATTCATTGACCAATCAAAGCAACACATATACAGAAGGGCTCCCCACAATAGAGAATAAAGAACAGGGCTTTCAGACACCAGTGGATTTACATGGTAAGCTCCTTAGCAATTCTTAACCAGGAAGAATGCTAGGCATAAAGGTAGTAATAGCTAGCTCCTTCGCAGCCAGAAAAGGAGCAGCCCCTCTGTGCAACTTACAAGCTGTTTTCTGGGGCTACAGGAGAATGCATTCTACTCTGACCACCTGACAACTGAAGAATCATCTCATTTCCCTTTCTCCCATCCATGTATTAACCAGGTCTGGCCCTAATTAGCTTCTGAGGCCAACCATGTTCAGACTGATATGGCTGTGATGTTACTGCCCTTTCTAAGGCTACATGGCATTCATTTGGAATTCTCTACCCAGGTTTAAGACAAGCTGTCTCAGTACATATTTCTCCTGGTTTGAAGTAGAAGAAAGGAGAACCAAAGTTGAGGCCCCCGTCTCTCTATGCCCTCAAATATTATTCAAAATACTTTATACTGATCAGTGCTAGAGGTTTGAACTGTCTCCTGATTCTGTTTTTGCTTGTGTTCCAGCTTTAAAAGGGCCTTCCCTGGGCAGCTCCACCAGGGGCCTGTGCTCTCCATACTGCGTGTGAGGCAGCAGCCTCTTGTATGTTTGTGTGCGTGCTTGCAGGCGTGCTTGCTTCCCTTTCTCTGTGTGACGAATAATGATTATCAAGCATGGCAAAGGAGGTGTAATAACAGGGTAGAAGGCACAGATAATAGGGCCTTTCTGGCACAAACAACAAGTTCATCTGAATCTGCCAGCATCCGCCGATGGGAAGAGCGATGGATAGGGATGTAGAAAGGTCGGCGCTAACCCTGAGTTTGCAGATACATTGGCTGCTTGTGGGAATTCAAGCTATTTTTAAAGCTCCCTAAGTGTCAGCACTCCCTCTCCCAAGCATTCTTCTGCCAAAACTCTGGAAAATGGCAATATGTTTGTTGGGAACCATTGACTCATGTCTAAAAACATGGAGTCTGGTTCTACAGCAATGGTAGGTTGTCTGTCTGAAGGAATTTCAGCTTGAGTAGCAGAAGATTTGGAAAGGCCCCCACTGTAGAAGGAAGGGCCACTTGTTTGTTCCTGCCACCCAGCCCCAAAATAATCACACAGGAACTGTATTAATTAAATCACTGTTTGGGCTGTTGGCTCTAACTTCTTATTGGCTAACTGTTACAACTTAATTTAACCCATATCTATTAATCTGTATCGCCACGTGGCTGTGGTTTACCAAGTAAAATTCTAACCGGCGTCTGTCTCAGGTGGAGGATCCATGGCTTCTCCTTCTCACTCTGCTTTCTTCCTCCCAGAATTCAGTTCTGTCTTCTCCACCTACCTAAGTTCTGGTCTATCAGGCCAAAGCAGTTTCTTTATTCATTAACTAATATAAGCAACACATAGAAAGAAGGACCAGCTACACCACCCCATAGCTTGTGCTCACTGGAGTTTAGTGATATATGGACATCTGTTTGCTCCAAGCTGTCTGAGGGTGGGGAACACAGATTCATAGGAGCAGCCTTGGGGTCCCAGTGCAATTCAATACCTATGTGATGAACTATGTCTTTTGTCATGATAGGGAGGCAGGATATAAAGAATAAGGATTGATAAAGAATCAGTTAATATCATACAGGGTGTTGGAAAAGCCATGGATGGCATCACAGTAAGTGAAGTTAGGGGCGGCTATGGTAACTGAAGTTGAGTCTTAAAAGGTCTGCAGGAGTTTGAAAGGCAAAGATGGAACTAGGGTTAGCAAGTCTAGAATACAGCTTGATACTGCAGCTCAGATTCATCCAGGCAAGAATCAAGTCTCTGCCCCATGTGCTCCTGAGAAAGAAATGTACACACTTAGAGTCAGGTCCTTACACTGGGTGTTTACTTTATTAAGAAATAAGTTTACTCTATTAAGTACATAGGCAAAATTACCTACAAGACATTACATCCTTGCTAAGGAAAAGAGCCATCTTTTGAGAGTATTTGCTAACTGTCCAAGTCCACACTCATTTAGCTACTTCCTGTGCGTCAACTCAACCACCCAAGTCCAGTAGAGGACAATTATGAATCTTATAAACAGGGGAGGAAAGGAAGACTGTGAAAGAAAGGAAAACCATCTGCCATGCCCAGGTCACAACAATAGGGAATATTGGAGCTGATGGAGGACTTTCATTGGCTAATAAAGAAACTGCCTTGGCTTTTTGATAGGGCAGGATTTAGGTGGGTGGAGTAGACAGAACAGGAAGAAGGAAGTGAGGCAGATGACTCTGACAATCGCCATGCCTCTCCTTTCTGAGCCAGTCACCATGAAGCCGGCCACCAGGTCAGACATGCTGAATCTTTCCCGGTAAGACACCACTTGTGGTGTTACACAGATTATTAGATATGGGTTAGTCAAGATGTGAGTAAGAGGCTGGAACTAATGGGCCAGGCAGTGTTTAAATGAATTCAGTTTGTGTGTTGTTATTTCGGGGCATAAGCTAGCCAGGCAGCTGGGAGCTGGGCGGCTGGAACACAGCCCGCAACTCCTCACTACATGGAGCCAAACTCATGTGCACATTTCCGAAAACTGTGAGCTAGAACCTAATGGCATATTTGTCCTGCCAACTAACCCCACTCTCTGTGTAGCCTGAGAGAGCCACTTCAGGGGCTCAGAGATTGCTGATGGTTCCTACAGAATAATAATGTCCAAATGTCTGTGGCCATAAACACTAAATCTTGGGTTCTCTATCTTGCTT
This sequence comes from Arvicola amphibius, assembly GCF_903992535.2. NCBI lineage: Eukaryota > Metazoa > Chordata > Mammalia > Rodentia > Cricetidae > Arvicola > Arvicola amphibius. Next base: position 35,087,273 of record NC_052058.2, on the reverse strand, counting down.
AAAACTCTTTCTTCAATTTCATTCCACATAGATTAAAAGCTACATGTATTACAGACACCACACTGACTTACACAATCTGGCCTCCTCTCTGCTACTTCTTCATCCATCCAGCTAATGTAGAACCCAGGAGGCTTCTAGAGCCTGTTGCCAGGCTCCTGCCCAGAATCTCCTGGCTAATATTCTCTCCCAGGCCTCAGGTGCTAATCCTCTGCTCATATACACAACTTCCTCATCCTCTCTCCTCTTCCAGCTCCTGCTCAAACGTTCCTCATCCAAGAAGCTTTCTATCGACATCTAATACAAAATAAATTATATTTAGCTAGTATCTCATCATTTGTCTTATCTCATTCAAATATTTTCATGCAAGTGCAGAAGCATGTACATGTACTCGTGCCTACATCAGAGAATGAAATAACAGGATTTCCTGAACCCAGAATGATGAGGACCACCTAGGCAATGTACTGAGATTCCGTGTCTTATAGAAAGGGATATGAATTAAATGAAATAGGAATGACTCCTATATTCAACCAAGATGGAGAATAGAATTAGATTTATCACTCTTCCCAATATAACCAACCAAACTACACAAAATATTTGGTGTGGTAACCATTTTTAAAATACTCAACAATAGGCAATAAGTCTAGGAGGAATTTTTCAAGATAAAAAAAAAAGAAAAGAAGCCATGAAAATACTGTCTGGAGGGAATTGTCCCACCACTGAAAAGCAGGGGAAAGGAAACAAATAAACGCCAAGAGGCTGCATGCATTAAGTGTATGGATCAGAGAGAGTGGGCAGCAGAGGAAGCTGGAGTTCACAGGACTGAAGACTAAGGAGGAGACAGGTGTATAGAGAAAGAAGAACACGGGCAGAGCCTAAAAGTCCCAGGAACACTCACCAGGGAACTGACCGTGATGCCTGTATGGAAGTCACTGGGTGAGGGGGAAACATCCAACCCACAGAATTATCAAGAACAGTGTCTGGAAGTTTCCACAGGCCTGGGAAAAGGGCATCTTCTCAGTACCCACACTGGAAAAGTGTGTGCTTTGTGTGCATGAAGTAAACTCCCAGGGAGTTGAGCTTCACAGGTGTGGAATAATTAGCCCAAGATGAAAGCCAACTTGGAAAATATCCAATAAATTACAAGGTCCAGAGGACCAATGTCTTTGCTGAGAAAGACATCTTAGAAAAATAAATATAAGAACAGGCAGAAACTCACAAGGTACAAGCCATAAGTTTGGTCTTCGAGCAAAGTTCATTAGGCATGTACAAAAGAAGCACGTAAGCAAAAGGAAGGTAAACAACGAATTAATAAGCCCTGTCCTAGAACTGAAACTGAAATTAGTCTAGCAGATGTTGATCTGTAAGCAGCTCTTATAATTATAGTACACATGTTCAAAAATATGAGCAGGCAATATAGATTTTAAAAGTTGCTGCTCAGAGCTCTAGAGATTAAAAAATAAATGCAGCTAAGAGAAGAATAAGCATTATGTGGCAATAATGGCAAATTAGATATGGAAGAAGAAAAGATAAGTAAAGCTGTATACATATGATAAAAATTATGTAAAGAGAAACAGAGGGAAATATGAATAAAATAGAATGTGAGACTGAGAAAATAAACCGGCAAGTAAAGTGTTGCTGTGTAAGCATGGGACCTACGCTTAGACCTCCATCCCCACATCCATCTAACACGGCAGTGCATGGCATTAATCCCAGTGCCCAATGGGAAGATGGGAACCAGAGACAGGAGGACTTCTAGAAGCTCGGGAGCAAGCTAGTGCGGTGCAAGCAGCACTGAACAAGAAGAAACTGCCTCAAGCAAGGCAAATGGCAAGGACCAAGACCAGAGAGTGTACGCTGATTTCCACAGATATGTTGTAGTAAGCATGCAACACACACACACACACATAACAAAGATACAAACAGAAAGAACATCTTTGATGCGGAGGACAACTTCAAAGGGACTATTTTGTGTGTAACAGAAATCCTTAAGTAAGAGAGTAGGAATGCAGAAAAAGTAATTGAAGAAATACATTATTTCATTTTTATGTTTTAAAGAAACAATTTATGAAAGTTTTGATGGAACTATATAACCACAAGTATAAGAAGTGCAAAAATAATGAACAAAATTAAACAATAAAGGCCAAAAAGAAAAGAAAAATCCAAGGTACACATACACATAATGAAATTCAAATGAAAGAAAGGAAACCCTAAAATACCACAGAGATTAATAATAGTAAAACAAAAACAAGGGCTGCCATCAGATTGCTCACATGCTGGTTAGTTATTGTTGTCAAGTAGACATGAACTCAGGTTATTTGGGAAAAAGAAATCTCAATTGAGGAATTCTCTCAATCAGACTTCCCTGAGGGTATGTCTCTGGGACATTTTTATTGATTAATGATCTATGTAGAAAGGAAGGTACAATCTATTAAAGGTGTACAGGTGATCCTATGTTGTATAAGAAAGCAAACTGAGCAAGCCAAGAGGAGTATGTCAGTAAGCAGCATTCTGCTTCAGCTCCTGTCTCCTCATACTGTATGTGAGGTAGTATACCTTAAAAGTACATTATGAGGCATTAAAGAGCCACTACTTACCCCCCATACATTGGGGTTCCACACCACAGCGTCAATCAACTGCAAATAGAATATCTCAGTTAAACATATTACTCTGCTGCTGAGATACAATCCAGCAATTCTTGCATCTGCTTTGAAGATGGACAGATTCTTTCCCCAATATTACCCCCCAATAATGTGGTATATTCATATTGTGCCCCCTTATCATTCAGGCAGAGCTTGCTGTAGTATACATTGGTTTATTGAGCTTCAAAGATCAGACAATACTTATAAATTGAAGGTTTAGGTAGAACAAGCTTTTGGGCACCATTTTCTTCCCAGGAATATGTGTTCCTACTTGTCTCTGTTATATTTCAGTACCTGCCACAATCTTAAGCTTTTCCTTATTATTATATTTGCTTTAGTAGTCTATGGCCCATGAGCTTTGATACCACTTAGAAGATTACTTGGGACACTAAAACATCAGTCATTTAAGATGTCAAACTTAATAAGTAACTGTTCTAACAACTGTCTGTGACCCTCTCCTTAGGTCACAACAATATTGAAGTCAGACCAGTTAACAGCAGTACAACTACTTTAGAGCATTTAAATAAAAGGAAGAATTACATATATCTCAAATGAAAAGTTTGAAGTGATTAAGGTTAATGAGAATGACATACAGAGAGCCAAGCAAGGCTGAAAACTAGGCCTCTTATATCAAACAGCTAAGTTATAAATACAAAGGACAAATTTTTGAAATTAAAAGAGCCATTCAAACAATAACACTTCATGAAGTGAAACAGATTTATTGGTGATATGGAGAAAGTTTCAGTGCTGGGGACTCAAGATCAAACCAACATCCTCTTAAGAAAAAGCCTAACGAGGCTCAGTTCTATAAAGAATCAGATGGAGAAGCAAGTTCCAAAACAAAGGCTGGAAGCAGAAACTGCCATATGGAGTTGAAGGAATAAGCCATCTCTGTAACATCCACATGCAAGATGAGGGTGCAGGACATGTTGCTTACCTATTAGGGGCTGATGCCCTTGATGACTTGAAGCTAAGTCCATCCTCATGTATCACTAAAAAAAGTACTAGCATCCATAGAGTTATACTACATCTACTCTGTCCGTACCCTGAAAACGGAACATCAAACCCTGAAAGATAGCACATCTGTTTGCAGCATGTTGTATCTACTGTTGTAGCTCAATTATAGTTTTCATTCAAATGTAATAATTTGTAAATTATGATGTAAATTCTAGACACATATAATAGTACGCATAATCAATATTTCAATCTGCCTATCATTTCTTTCTGTTACAGTCTTTAAATGTCTCTCTTTATCATACTTTATCATAAAACAATAGCAGGTGATTATGAACATCCATCCCCTCAGCCTATAGAAGGGCAGAACTTCCTTCTGTTAAATGTTATTTTAGTATCAGCTGCCCAGTTTTCCTTTTCATCACCCCTGAAGCTCCCTGGCTTTAGTAACTGCCGTTTTATTTCAGACAGATGTGCCACTTCATGTCACTTGACCTAATGGCTCCCAAATGTGTCCATTTATCTACAAATGAAAGGAATTTAATTTTTTGAGTATTACCTGTTTTCATTGGTATGTGTGTTTTGTGAAGGGGGTATGCACATGCTACAGCACACATGTGGTGGTCAAAGAAGAACTTGAAGTCAGTTCTTTTCATCTACCACATGAATTCTGGAGATGAAGTCAAGCTGTCAGTCTCAGAGGCAGGTTTTTATGTTCCAAGTCATCTCAGAGCCCCAGAATTCCATATTTTCTTATGAGATAATAGTATTCAATCATATGTACCTAGGTTAATTTCATATCTTTGCCATTTTAAGTAGTGTGTCACAAAACATGAAGTTATGATATCTTTGGGGTATCCTGACTTCATTTATCTTAAATATATATATACATATATATATGAATATACCATACAAATATATACATATATATATATGCATGTATGGTATGATAGTCTGCTGGTTTGTTTTACTGCGTATTTAGATAATCAAGAGCCACTTTAAGAGAAACAATTTCTTTCAAAATATCACTGTCATTGACAATGCTCCTGATTACCCATGAGCCCTGCTGGAGATACACAATCAGATTAATGCTATTTCCATGCCATTTGGAAGGCTGTGGATCAAGGAGTACTTTCACGTTTGAAGTCTTATTGAATGGTTGTGCTAACAACAGGCGAAGTATGATTCAGAGGAAAGAAAATTACCAAGGATAAAGGAAGTCATTTAATAATGATTTAGCGTCAATTAATCAAGAAAATCTAAATGTTTATGCCTTAGTAAGAAAGCTTCAAAATATATTATACAACAACTAATAAAATGGTAAAATAAATAAAACACAATTATCACTTAATATTTTAATAAGTATCTCAATGATTGTTAGAACAGATATACAAAGATAACATCAAAGACACAGAAAGCACAAACAAAACTATCAACCAAATTGGCTTGACTCACATATATAAACTATTCAGTGTAACAAAGGATTATATATTCTTTTCAAGCTTTCATTAACCATGAAAATAAATAAATAAATAAATGCATGCATGCATACATACATACATACATACATACATAAATGGATGATACACTGCACTGTAAATCAGTCTCACTAAATTTAAAAGGATCCATGCACTGGTAACTATGTTCTCTTATCATGCCAGAATTATATTTGAAAAGGATCACTGAAAAGTCCCCAGATATTTCAAACAAAATAACACACTTATAAATAATCCAGGGTCAAAGAAAAAACCAAAAAGTAACATGGAAGGTATTTTGAGCTGACTAATGAAATAATATACATCAACATGTCTGTGCTGACACAAAGTCACTGAAAGAGATACATAACACCGGAGAAAGCCTCCGCAACCTCATCTTCTCCTGTGGAGAACGAGCCAAGGTCAGCAGGAAAAAGAGACAACAAAGACAAAAGCAAAAGAAAGCAAGAGGGAAGAAGAAATGAAACAATAAATCCTTTATGAACACAGAGAAAATATAGAAGGAAGCAGAAAACAACTACAGAGACCATCAATGAAATTTTTTAAAAAAATGATTTTTGAACCAACACCAATAAATCGAAAGATTTGGAAAAATACAAAAGAGGCCCAAATAATGAATATGAAAAATAAAGGTGCTCTTATATCTACAGATTCAACCAATGTGAAAAAATAATCAGGAATCATTGTCAACTTTATAGTTCTCAGTTTGATAACTCAGATGAAATTTGGGGAATCTCTTGACTAAGTCAAAATACCAAATTACCAAAACTAACTCGAGAAAAATAGCTCTAAGGCTACACAAAAGGTTAATGTGTAGATAAAACATTCCTACAAAGTAAATATGGCCTAAGCCATGTTCATAAGAAATCCTAGAAGTCAAAGAAGAAAAAGTCTAGCTGAATTTAATACTTCCCACCTCACATTCTGAAGTCATCATTATACCAATACTAAAACTAAAGAAATATATTTGAAGGAAGAATAAGAAACCAAAATCCCTTATGAACACTGGAGAAACTTTCTAATCAAAATTTTCCTAAATTAAATGTGAAATTTAATATAAAAGATAATTATTATAACTATTAAGTTTCATCTTAGGGATTACTTAAATTAGAAAATCAATTCATGTATTTTAGTATATTAACAAACTAAAAGAATAAAGTCACATAATCATCTCAATACATTCAGAAGGAGTAGTATGCAAAATCTAATATGAATACAAAACCTCTGCAAGCTAAGAAAGAGAAGGACTTCCTTGGTCTGATGAGCTACGTGTATCTCATATGACACTCAACAGCAATGCACCACATTTTCTTCTCAGTGTCAAGACCGAGAAAAAAAAATCTAATCCTACCACCATTTTAATCTTTGTACTGGAGGCGCTAATCAACACAATCAGGAAAGACAAAGAAACATGAAGCATCCAAACATAGAGAAAAGGTTAAAACTGTTGCATTTCCAAAGGACATGACACTCAATGCAGAAAACTGTCACAGTGTGTTTGTAAAGGAACTATAATTACTAAATGTATCAAAGTTAGGGTCCCAAGACACAAGATCAGTACATAACAGTCAACAGTATTCCTACAAACTATCAATGAACAATTAGACAATGAAGTTTTTTAAAGAATAATTTACAGTGGTGTTGATCAACAACATAAAATATTGCCATAAAAATCTGACAAAAATATTAAAGGTCCAAACACTAAAATCAATAAACTATTGTTGAGAAAAATTTTAAATAAATGGAGAGAAATATATCGTAGATAAGAATTATCTATGCTATTAATTATCTATGCTGTTAATGTGGCAGTTCTTTCCAAATTCTAGCGTAGATTAAATGTAAGCAAAAATGAAACCGCAGGCATCGTTTCTGTATCGGTGACAAACTAAATCAGGAACAAGCCAATAACAAACTTTGTACAAAAAAAAAAAAATCTAATGGCCTCATGTAGCCAAAACAACTTTTAAAAAGAAGTTAGAAGTATAGCAAAATGTGATTGCAAATCTTACTATAAAGCAATTACAAGACAAAGAGTGTGCAATTGGCATAAAGTTAGAAAAAAAGAAAACAGAACATATGAACAGAATAGGATGATAAGAAGTTTTTGAGTTACTGCACGAAAAGCACAATCCACAAAAGAATTAACTGACAAGTTGCACTTCACCAACATAAAAAGGTCTGCCATTCATAAAGACATTGTTATAGTGGAAAACAAGCCAAAGACTGGCAGGAAATCTTTGCAAAGTATTTATCTAGTAAAGAATTTGGCATTGAAAATATAATTATCTTTCAAAACTCACTGAAAAAAGATATAATTCAACAAAACATGTAAAATATTTAAGCAATCTCAATATTTATGCCCCAAATACAAGGCACCCTCATATGTAAAAAGAACAAAAAACAAAAATATTACTAAAGTTTAAATCATGCATTAAGCCCCACACACTGATAGTGCAAGACTTCAACACCCCATTCTTACCACTGGACTGGTCTGCCAGACAGAAACTTAACACATTGGCACAGGAGACCACTTCCTAAAATATAATTCCACTAGCACAGCCACTGAGAGAAACAATAAATGGGACCTCCAGAAACTGAGAAGCTTCTGTAAAGCAAAGGACGGTCAACAAGACAAAACATAGCCTACAGAATGGGTAAAAATCTTCACCAACTCCACATTGGACAAAGACTTATCTTCAAAATATATAAAGAGTTCAAGAAATATGATATCAAAAGAACAAATAATCTAATAAAAAATGGGATACAGACCTAAATGGAGACCTCTCAACAGACAAATCTCAAATGAATGAGAGATACTTAAGGAAATGCTCAACATCCATCAGAGAAATGCAAATCCAAGCAACTCTGAGATTCCATCTTACACCTGAAAGAATGGCCAAGAACAAAAATACTGACAGCAACATATGCTGGAGAGGTTGTGGGGCAAAGGGAACACTCCTGCATTGCTGGTGGGAGTGCAAACTGGTACTGCCCCTCTGGATGTCAGTGTGGCGATTACTCAGAAAATTATAAAACAACCTTCCTCAAGACCCAGTAATACCACTCTTGGATATTTACCCAAAGGATGCTCAATCACACCACAAGGACATGTGCTCAACTAAGTTCATAGCATCATCGTTTGTCATAGCCAAAACCTGGAAACAACCTAGATGCCCCTCAACTGAAGATAAAGAAAATATGGAGTATTACTCTGTGGTAAAAAAAAAAATGACATCTTGAACTTTGTAGACAAATGGATAGACCTAGAAAATAAACATATTGAGTGTGGTAACCCAGACCCAGAAAGACAAATATAATATATACTCACTTATAAGTGGCTTTTAGATATAAAAGCAAAGAAAAACCAGCCTAGATTTCACAACCCCAGAGAACCTAGACAACAAAGAGGACTCTAAGATAGACATACACGGATCTAATCTACATGAGAAGTAGAATAAGACAAACCTCCTGAGTAAACTGGGAGCATGGGGGTCATGGGGCTGGGAAGAGGGGAAGAGGAGAGCAAAATGAATAGCTCAATAAACACAATAAAAAATAAAGAAGATTGAAACATGCATAAAATATCAATATCACTCATTGCTCTGTATAATTAGCACACTAAAAAATACTTAAGCAAACAATTTTCTCAGGCAGATAATTAGATGTGTGTATGGAGAGACAGCTCATCACCAGAATGCATGTCTAGCATGTGCAAAGTCCTGGGTTCCACCCTCACCAACTGAGGAAGAAGAGGAGGTAGAGAAACAAGAAGAGAGAAAGTGAGGAAGGCAGGATGGAGAGACCAGAAAGATACTCAGTATCATCCATCATCAGGCAAACACAAACTAAAATTACAATGTGAACTATGAAACAGTATAATGACTAAAATTTCAGTCTATGTCTCCCTATAAAATAAAAGCACACATTCATGCAAAGTCCTCTCATGCATATCCCTGTGGTGGTCTGAAGAAGAATGGCCCCCATAGGCTCCCTATATTTGAATGCTTAGTCATCAGGGAATGGCACTATTTGAAAGAATTAGGAGGTGTGGCCTTGTTGGAGCAAGTGCATTTCAAAGCCCAAGTCAGGACTCTCATTTTCCACATGCTGATGAGGACATAACTCTTAGCTACTGCTCTAGTATCTCCCTGCATACCGTCATGCCTTCATGATAATAGACTAAATCTCTGAAACTGCAAGTGAGCCCCGAATTAAATGCTTTCTCTTATATTAGCTGCATTGATCATGTGTCTCTTCACAGCCACAGATCAGTGACTAAGACAACCACTAATAGCATTAGACATACTGGCCAAAAAATCGAGATGCAAAATGCCCATCTCTGGATGTGATTTACTCATACGGTTGAATATTACTCATCAATAAAAGGGGAAAATTACTTCTATTTTTTAAATACCTACACTTGAAGAAAGCCATATCAAAAGAAAATAAAAAATAGATACTGAAGTGTTCTATCTATGCAAATCTCTAGAAGTTAGATATCATCACCAGGGACTGCTCTAGTTCCTGATCTGTTGCTGTGATAAGCACCAAGACCAAAGCAACTTGGAGAGGAAACAATTTATTTCATCTTATACTTCCAGGCCAGTCTATCATTGAGAGAAGTCAGACAAGAATTCAAGGCAGAAATAGAGGCAAAAACATGGAACACAATCTATATAGGAATGCTGCTTAGTTACATATTTTCTGGCTTCTCCACTTCCTCATTGTCGGCTAGCTTACTTAGACAACCAGGCCCAGCCAGCCTAGGAATGCCCTTGCCCACATGGTCTGGGTTCTCCGGCAATAATCATCAATGAAGACAATCTCTCTCACACACACAGTCAGAAGCCAATCTGATAGAGGTGACTTTTCAACTGAGGATCCCTCATTCTATACAACTCTAGATTGTGTCATTAGAAATACAAAGTAACCAGCATGGTACTAAAAACCCATCAGTAGTTGCCTAAAGAGTTGTAAAAGTTCAGAGAGATGTAGGGTGGAATACGAAGACACACAAAGACCCTTTGTGTGTTGTGGGTATGTGAACTGTCTTCACTAATTATGATTCATGAGTAAAGAAGCATTATATCAAACCTAATGTGTATACTAAAATATGTCCATTTGTTGTATATCAAACTTCACTAACACTAATCGAAAATAGTGCTGGGCCAGAGATATGGTTTAGTGAGTGAAGGCCCTTGCCATCAACCCTGATGATTTAAGTTGGAAGAACTATGTGGGAAGAACTGAGTCCTACAAATTGTCCTCTGGCATGCGCACGAGCACACACACACACACATTCACATACAAAATAAATGTAACAAAAAAATCAAAACAGTTCTTAGTTGCAGCTAATGCCTGACAAATGGCAACACCTATTCTTCACTACAGGATTCTGAGCTGGAACGTCAGAGAAGGGCAAGCTGTGGCCATGTTCTCTAAGGCTCCCCACTGGGGCTATGAAGGTAAACACGTACATAGATTACAACAAACCAATTGGCATTGAGTGATGTTAAATTAAAATTAAAGGTGGCAAACAGTACAGGGACTTAATGCTCAAACAAAATTAAAGTCTTCCAAATGAAAGGAAGAAAAAAATAACCCCTTCGTCTGAGCAATGCAGATAGACAAAGGGTTATAAACATCCCCAAATCTTAAAGCTAGGGGACTGCTTTCATGTGTTCCTCTGTTGCTTACTTCAGTTAGTCTTGGCATCATTTCCCACACTAACAAAGCGTAATCTAAGCCCACAGTTATGTGTTTACCCTCCATAGAGGTTCTGGGTAGGGTAGTCATGGGAGTTTGGAGCCATGCCTTCCTGACTGTTGGTAGAGTTTCCCCCATTGCTCCACAGATCCTCATGATGATCAGCAGCCGGTGAAAGCAATTAAATGGGGTAGGGCCTGAGGGAAAAGCATAAAGAATATCCTAGGGAGAGGGCACTGAGAAGGTCCACGTGCTGATGTGGCACCTACTGGAGCATAGAGTCCTCTTAAGGGCGAGTTGGAGCAGCTCCACAGACAGGACTTCCTTTAAAGATGGTCTCTGCACCACCCGTCCATAACCTACTCCAGCGAAAGTGAGCACATGAGGTCAAAAGCACATAAGATGTGTGGTGAGATCAAGTGCATAGGGGCAGCCAATGTTCACTGTATTGTACGTGGAAAGGTATGGTGTGCACTTGCCCCAGCAAGCCTGGATGGGAGATACCTATTTCTAACTATTTAACTCTCTGCTTGGCTGTCTATCTGTCTATCTGTCTTGAGGCAGGTTCTCACTGTGAAACCTTGGCTGGCCTAAAGACCGCTATGTAGACCAGGCTGGCCTCAAACTAATAGAGATCCACTTGCCTCTGCCTCCTGGGTGTCTGGCCACACTATTTAGCTCCAGTGTGATCCACCCTTTGATCACAGAATCTATTCCCACAGAGTTCTTGTAGATGAACAACACATTTTCCCCAGCGTACGTCTTGGAATTTCTGCAAGAAGTTCCTCAAGTGCTTACCCCGACTACTCCACTGTCTACCGGAGACCTGGTCCAAGGCCAGGAGAGCTTTGGGGTCCTCTGGTGAAGCACTGCTTCCCTTTGACCATAATACAAGCTCAGAAAAAATGGGTGCAATGCAGAAAGAGGAGCTGTTGGCTGTCGCTCAAGGAGATAATCACCATGGCTTCCTGAGGCCATGGAAGACTGAGCTTTTTAGCAATGCCTCTTCCTCCGCATTTAGGCAATCAGACAAGAAGAGTCAAGGTGAGCAAGCAAGAGACAGATAGGAGGTTTAATCAGAAATGCCTCCTCTGGTGAGTCCTTTATGCTAGACTCCTTCAGAAAAGAATCAGGAATGAGATTCAGGCCCTCACTTGTGGGCTCTTAGGGAGATGGGCATATGCGTCAGCTGCTAACAAGGCAGAGCCCTGTAAGGGATTTAAGATGGCTTAAGATTTGGGAAGGGAACAGCAGATGGAATACTCCTGGGGAAATAAGAGAAGCCACCATTCCCCTGCAGGCATGAGCCCTGACAATGGGAGACTAAGCAGTAAAACACAGTAGAAAGGTGGGGAAGAGCCATCCTGCAGCAGGCTATGCAGGCAACAAAATGTGAGCTACTCTATACTGCTAGGGTCAGCCAGAGCATGGCATGCTGCCCGAGGTCAGGAACACTAGCAGGACATAGGTTTGGAGGCGGAACAGGAACTCTGAGACAGACACAGTGACCTTCAGATGGACAATAAGGTCCTATGTTGTGTGGGGGGTGGGGATCAGGAAAGCAGCTAGTCTCTTGAGTTTGGAGCTTAAGAACAAGGTTTAGAACGGACAAGGCCATGTGGGTCATTGGTGTACACTACAGTGGGAGAGTAATGCTAACTATGCCCTCCCCCACCTCTGGAAACCTACCTTTTCTTGGGCCCTGACCACCTACCATCCCTGAGCTCAAATACCATAAGCATGTACATTATTTATTAAACATCTTAAACCATGTCTATCCAACTCTGTAATGGTTGTAACATGTCTCCAAGAGTGCACCCAAAGAAGTCTGCTGTTAAGCATCAGGTGGAGCAATTACCTTCCCCCTCACATAGAGTCTTTCAGAAGCCTGAGAATCACACTGCACAATCCCATGGAAGGATTTTCTGCAGAAAGTTCTCAAGAGAACAGACCACAAAGTACCTGTCTCTTGCCAGGATGAAGCTTCGTAGGAAGGCACTATCCTCCTTGTCCAGAGTTTAGCCGGCACTAAGGGCAGCATGTGTATTTTGGCCAACCATAAAGACATTTTACTTGGAATCTGATAAATCCAAATGGAGAGAAGGCTCTCACTCCAGCCTGAAACAGAAGTTCCAGAGGCCACCAAACACATCCAGGCTCAGCTGGCATAAAACAACATCTCCATCTCTGAGGCTCAGGTCTTTAATTACTGCTTTTTTTTCCTCTGCTACAGACTGTGAAGTGCTCATCAATGCCATTTGCTCTTCACTGTAAAGATTGACCCACCTTCAATCCGACCTTTCGGCAATCTATTTTCTCCACAAGGCATCAAAGACTCATTGATAAGCTAGTTCTGGCCATGTCCTCAAGGGACTCACAGTATACTGGCCACCTTGTCCAATGATTGGTTTCACTTTCCCTATGTTCTTAAAACTTAATCAATCAATAAAGATACACTTTATGCCAAAACTACATCTGCTTGCCAGTGTCCCATACTAGGACCCAGAGCATCACTGAATCTCCCAGAGACGTGCACAAATTCAGAAGGCAATTTTGTCTTCTCAAAAACAAAAACTAAAAAAGGCTTGTAATATGTAACACTACTCAATAGTGAACAAGATGTATTAAGAAACCCACCACAAAAATAATGCAAACAAAAACATGTATCCTTGAATGCTTATCCTGAATCCAGAAAAATACATGAAGCAAATCAAATACAGAAGGGTGGTGGCACACTCGTAACCCTGTCACTGGGGAGGCAGAGACAGATGGACTTTTAAGGACTCACCTAGCCAGTCCGGCATGCTTGGTGAGCTCAAAGCCAGAGCAAATCCCTGCCTCCCAAAACTCAAAGTGGATGGGACTCAAAGAACAACACCTGAAATTGGCCTCTGACCTTCCCATGAACATTTACAAATGTGCATGTGTACTTGAACATACATGGACCTATACACACTTGAACACACACACACACACACAGAGAGAGAGAGAGAGAGAGAGAGAGAGAGAGAGAAAATCCTAGAGCTGAGGTTGTGAAGTGAGTCTTCATCAAATGCTTGTCCCCCCTGACTTTTTATTTTGTTTTCCTTATTTTATTACTTGTCACTACACATAATACAGAGATCAGCAACTGAAAACTATTTGTCTGTGGCTCTGTATTGGTTAGTTTAAATTTTGCAGTGCTTAAAATGCTACAACAGGGCCAGCAGAAGAGTCGGGCTCGTGTTTTCTTTGGGACCACGCTTAAACAGTAAATAACATTCTCCATGGGTCTGGCCCAGTGGATAAACTGAAACGTCATTTAGAGAGCATCTCTGCCATTAACCATATGCCACATCTGAACTTGGGGTCAAGACTTTAGCAGAGCCTCCACCTGTGGACTGAAGTCTTTAAGAATGTCCATGTTCTGGGGCCAAAGGTCAGCCAAAGAGTGTCCCTACTGTCATGAGTACCTGAGCCCTGCTGACTGGCTTTTCAGAAACAGACTGACTGCAAGTTCTGGTTCTTTGAAAAGCCATTAGCACAATGGTGTCATTTATACCATTTGGAGCTAGACAATCTTCATAAAGAACTCTACAGGCAGGAAGGTGGAGATGACCCAGTGGTTAAAGCATCTCTATGAAAGCATGAGTTTAGATTCTCAAATAAACAAATAAATGAATGAATGAATGAATGAATGAATGAATGAATAAATAAATAAATAAATAAATAAATAAATAAATAGGCAAAACACATAAATTCTGGGTAGTCATGGCAGCCCACTTTGTAATTTCTGCTTCAGAAGGCCGAAAGAGTATTCCAAGAGCGAGCCGGCTAGACAGGCTGTATCAGTGAGCTCTGCATTTGGCTGAGAGATCCTCCCTCTATAAATAAGGTGGAAGAGCAATTGCAGTTGATGCCCAACAGCAACTTCAGGCTTCCACATGCTGACACACATGTGCAAACTCATCCACATGGGCAAAAATGTGTATACACACAAAAAAACAGGGGAAAATGAATCTCATGGGCAACACACAATCTGTGCCTGGCCTTGAGGAACTGATTCGACTCTGGCAACTTCTGGTTCCTTGCCTGTAAAGTAGGGGTGACGACAATTCCCTAGTGGGGCTATTGGGGAGCAGGTCCAGGGGTTAAAAGCTGAAAAGTGATTGACAAGGAACACTGGCTGCTGTCCTGTACCTCTCAAGGGAAAGAGCCTTCCTGGAGAAGGACAGAAGATTGAAGAGAGCAGTGGGTTTCCCAAATCCCCTCACTTCTGAAGAAAGACGTGTCTAGTTCAGAACTCTCAGATCAGCCTGTGCTTTGTGGCCAGCCCACGTGAGTTCTCTCTGTGGTGAAGCACAGACTTCCTCCTGTGGCTGCTCCTTTGCTGACTCTACAGGTGCCCCTTTCTATCCCTGTCGCCTGGGAACTCTAAGATCTGGGTTCAAGCTACTGCCTACAAAATACCTAGGTTCCTGAGGGTAGGAGGCACCCCAAAGCATCTCATACTTGGTGTTCAGCCCTGGAGAGGGAGTCACGCTAGAGAGACAGGGCCTGGGGATGAATGGGTGGGGATGCAGAAGAGGTAAGAGAAAAGGATCTTTAAAATGTAAAATAGTAGGTTTCTGAAGCCTGGCCACAGAGAAACACTGGCTATTCACTGTGGAGGAGTGATCCAAAAAGGAAAACCAGCGCCAGACATTTGACTTCAGGGACACTTGCAGAACGCTTCCTTTCACTGGAACAAAGGCCACTGGGCTTTGAAGAGCCTGAAGAGAAGCAGCAAAGCTCTGAGAATCAAAACTTAGTGAGGATCAATGGAGCCTCAAGCGGGTTCTGAAGATCAGGGTGGGGGCAGTCACATCCCCTCTCCTAATTTTACCAGCACAGTTACAGAACTGCTCTAAGCGAAAGGGGCGGTACCTTGTGTCTCCAGCTGGTCCATGTAGGCAGGGAGCTCATGAGATGTGGACTCAAAGAGGAAAACCATAGCAGTGGGCCTGGCGAGCAGTTAGAGTGTGATGCTACCTGCGCCATTATTAACAGCAGCCACCCAAAATGGATCTCAGCCATATTAGGCCTGAGCTAATAAAGAAATACACATCATAAAAAGAAGAAATTACCCACATAATAAACCTTAGATCTCCCAGAATGAAGCCATTAGAAATTGATCCAGCTAATTTAGGAGCAGTTGTAGGCTGTGCCCCCACTGAACACAAAACCAAGAAACATTTACAGATCTGCTCTCAACGAACAGCATGTGGAGGCCACACAGGTTGCCCTGACTCTGCTTCCTGAAAGAGTATGTGGGCAGAGGGGGTTTTTCAGTATAGATGGGGGCACGTGTAATAGCTTCAACACAGGCCGGCAGGACACAATCTCTAAAGAGTGAACAGGGAAAATCTTTTTGTGAATCTCCAAAATTATTTTATTTTGAGGTCCTTAATACTCATTATGAATGATGAATGTGATGATATAATAATAAATGGTCTTCTTAGGGAGAGCTAGCTCGTGTTTTCATTGTTGTAATAACTCAGGGAGTTGGGTGGTGGTGGCACACACCTTTTATCCCAGGACTGATGCCTCGGGCTTCCATTCACCCCTAAGGCCAAACTAGTGGGGTGGCCAGACCTAAAGATATACATACACACCCATATACATATAGTCACATACATTTACAATTCATGTATGCACACACAAACACACAGTTGACACACTTTCATACTCAGATATACCCACAGTGACAAACAACTCACACATACATCCTAATACAGTCACACATGCACATTCACATATCCACATGCACAAACCTATACATAACTCTCACAATACACACTTGTACATATAGAGGTTTGCACATAAGCAGTCACATGAATATACACGCACAGTAACAACACTCATATGTACACAATTCATACACATACTCTGTTATACCATACCATGTTCTCACACACATAGTGCTCCTCACATATATGTACATGCATATATATGCAAACCATTACATTTCACACATGTACACACTTAGAAACATATACACTCCTACTTACACTCAGACACATAATGATCTCTCACGCTTGTAATATTCTGCATGAGATAGGGACTCATAGGACTTATGCCTATTTCCTGCTGCCGTCTGTATTTATTTTATAACCTGGTCTAAGCTCCAAGGCCCTGGCTCCTAATTGACTAGCAGCCTCACCTTACCCCTTTACCTAATTCTGAAATCACTTCTCTGACATTTGCTAGTCTCATGGACTGGATTGTTCTATTGGATACCATGTGCTCCAGGTAAGCATCTTGACTGGCCAAGGCCAGCTCTCTGCCCTCTTGCCTTGGCAAAATGGAACTCCAGGATCCATTCCAGGCCCCATGTCAGGATTAGACTTGGAAAGATTGTTCTGAGTCTTCCCATGGGGCAGTGGGAAAACTCGACAGCAGGCAGCCCACACCCATCACCATTCTGGGGCTCTTACCTCATTCACAAAGACCCAGTGGCTGTCCTTGGAAGCCAGGTTAGTCTCCACAGCCTGCAGAGAGAACAAGAACGTACATGAACAGAAGCAAGGCAGAAGCTGGCAGACACACAAGACGATGGCTGGGATGACATTTTATAACCATTTTTTCTGCAGAATTTTTTCCTCACAGAACAAGCCCCCCAAAGCCCACTTTGGCTGCCTCGGCCACAAGAGAAACACATCTGAACACAGATATCTTATTTTCCCCTGTCCTTCCATGCTCTCCTGCAATGGCCAGGAGCAAGGTTAGAGGCCCTAGACAGTCCTACAGTTACCACAGACCCCAGGTACAGTCAAAGTCTTCCTTCCCCAAGAATGCATGCAAATTCCTTTCCAGAGGGGCACTTAAGGATAGCATCATCAACACACAAAAGTACAGAACTAGAAAACTGATAGATTGGATTTATGGCAGCTCGTCCTGCTGTGCTGAGAAACACCAGGAAACAGAAGATCCTCGCTAAACTGTAAAGCTCCTTTGCATTCTCTTTAGGATCCATAGAGCTGGGTTCTTTCCAGGTATTGAGGACGGGGTCCATCCCCACCACTCTCTGCACTACCTTGCTACAGCACTTACCGCTGTTGTGTGTGAAAGGCTGTGACTGTATTGTTTCTATTTTCTCCGCCAGGTTGGGTGGGGACAAGATTAAAGTCTCACAAGCCACAGTTGTGTCCCAGAACTTTGTTCTGACACCCACACATAGCAGGCATTCAATCAACATAGCCCGACATATGAACAAGTGAGAGACAGCAGCAGGCAAAATCCAGTCCCTTGTTTTGTTTGCATGCTTTGAGCTTGTTTGTCCAGGTGTTTGTTTGGTTTTGCTTTTATTTAAGAAAGGGTATTATACAGCAAAGGCGAGTCTAAAACCCACTGTATACCCAAGATAGCCATGAACTCCTGATCCTCCAACTCCAAAGGCCTAAGATTATAGGCATGCACCACCGTGCCTGGCTCTCTTGCATGTGTTTACGGGAACTTTCTCTCTCCTTGAGTTAGAAAGCCAACAGACGAAAAGAGCTGGAAGGGACTGATGATTTGCAAGCATGTCCTGCAAGAACCTTCACGGTGAGCATGTGCCAAGAGCTTGCTGAGCACCGGGCATAGCGCCAAGCCATCTATGAACCTGGGAAAGCACTTTCAGATTTACTCCTTTTCTTTTTACATTTTTTTTAACATTTTGGTAATGTAATTTTTATTACTCTTGATTTTAAAAATATAGACAAATTAAGATGCTTAATTAAACTCACCCCATAATACTTTCTCATTTTAAACAAATGTGCTAATGTCGTAAAAGCTCCCCCATTTATTCTTCCAGAGTTAACCCCTGGAAGCTGTCTGAAGTGACCCCTTCCAGAAGCTTCTACAGTCATATCATACAAATACATATCTATCCATGCCTATCAGGCAGATGCTTAAGTTAAATTCACTTTAAGAAATGCATATCAGGCAAAAATCTCATTGCTAACTTATCGATATATCAAATTTACATTTTCTTATCAGTATGTACAGAGGTGATTGTACTTAAGAAAGTACGTGTAGTGGTGTCAGAACATACACCTGTGACTACAACCTGTGTGTGGCTAGCAAAGTTCTCAGGCATGCGTGGTGCTGAGGCACCTACACTATCAGAGCACAGAGCTCCTTTAGGGCCTAGCTCCATGGGAACAGAAAAGTATGCTTGGGGTTGAAGAACAGGGATTGACCTCTCTATAGCCTATGAGTGAGAGAGTACCAGGCTGTGAACCCCAGGCAAGAGTCTAAAATAGGAAGAAATAATCCTACCCATTATCATTTGTCTAGTGATGTCATGTATAAAATACAGATAACCCTTGCCCCTTACCTGTCTGCAAAAGTATGTAACCCTTGAGGCCAGAAAGAGGGAAATTCAGAGAATGAGGTTCATAAGTGTCCCAAGAATTTCACAGGAAACAGAGATAAGAGAATGGCCACTCCAGAGGTTCACCCTCATTCTTCAAGTGCTCACGTCTATCCTGTATCCTTTGGTCCCAGAAGCCTTACTCAATTAACATTGTATTTCCTTGGATAAACAGAGCCCCGCCAACCTCAGGAAGGAAGCTCTTGGTACTAGTTTATGCCCTTGGAAGGAAGGAAGCCTCAAGGAGGCCAGAGGCATCTGTGGACCATAGTGCTTTTCCCTGAGATATTCCCCATCCCATTCTGCAAGTCTGGAGAGAGGCTGTCTCAAGAGACACCGATAAGACCCAAGAGTCAACGTCTCTTGAGGACCCTGAAGTGTGAGTGGTGAGAGGAGAGCACCCTGGGGTGGAGTCTTGGCCACCCAGCCTAGAGTCCCCCTCTTCTCTACATGCAGACAACCACAGATGTCTTTAGATAGCTAAGACCTTGGTGATAAGAAGAAAACGCACTGGACAGTGATCTAAATACTCTGAACACATGGCTGGGCCCTTGCTGCATTCAACCCTTAACCTTTCCGCACTTCCTTAATGCTCATTTTTCCATCAGCAACTTGCATATCAAATTAGCATATGACACAGAACTTGGAGGGTTTCATAAGGTCCCAAAGGCTGGAATGCTAAACTGAATCTCACCAGGGGGAGGTCAATGAGGCTGAACTCAAAACAGAAAATAGCAAATGCTGAGATAAAATTTGAAAGCAGTAGAGACTAAAGACCGATGGAAAGGCTGAGAGTTGAGGTGCTGGTTCTACCCTTGGTGTTGATCTGAGTGAGCCACCCCAGCGATGGGAGGAACCTCACCCTAGATCCCAGGCACGAAGTGAGACAGTTTAAGGCAACAGCCACATGAGTAACAAGGAACCCTTACTGAGCAGGACAGTAGAGGTGTCTAATCAAATGAAGAACTGTCTTGGGGAAGAGTTCAAGTTGCTCTTTGCAGCATCTAAGAGTAGATTTACTAGTAATCAGAGAAGATAAACACAGCAGAAAAACAAAGTTTTCTACATTTACAGATAAGGCAAATAGGCTGCCTCAGCGTAACGAGGCCCATCAGAGGTCCCCCAGGGTTGGCAATGTCAACAGTGGCTGGAAAAGTTAGAAATGACTTGGAGGGTGACCGTGAGCGGGAGGCATAACCCAATGCTGAACTGACATCCACCGCAATGAGCCCCAAGTCAGACTACAGTAAGGAGTCCCCAGAGAGTGTTTTAAATCATTGTAACTGGCTGAAAGCAGACACCTGCATAACACCCTCGTGGTTTTCCAGCTCCGACCTGCACCTTGACACGCTGAAACCTTTCCCACGGAACCTATAGCTCCTTGAATATCAAGGTGCAGGTGCATTTGACAGCTGAGAGATTCCAGCATTGCCAATGACCATGGGCAATTACTATGAGATCCTAGCGAGTGTGTGGGAACACGGCTCTCCTAAGAAGTCTTCCTACCTGCTAGCAGACTTAGCCATGGAAGAGACTGGCAGAGAGAATTGATCAGAAAACCCCGCAGGAAGGCTGGCCAACTTCCCTGTCCTACTTTCCCTCACCAATTAAGCAACAGCTAATTTGTTAAGCCTCTTTTTTCCCACGTGAGATAAATAGCACTTGGATACAGCCTTTTTTTCTTCCCAGAGGGCACAGCTCACACGGAGACTGGGATGGGTGGTAAGAAAGGGCAGCTACTGCAGACTGAGCAAAGCTACACTTGCCTCCCTTTGCAGTGAGTGGAGAGCTGCCAGCTCCGTGTGATGAGTCCTAACTGCTCACAGACCAGAGGGTAGGGTCCCGCTCATCACTGTTGGTTCCCCTTCTAAGCGCCAGCCTCTCCCTTCTCCTCCCATATATGTCTGTGGCAGATAGAAACAAGTCCTTCTTTCATCGTGGCACAAGTGTGGTACAGGGGAGCCTTTCCTATCTGCTCCCTGGTGATCTGTATCACCTCCCCAAGCACATTTTTGTGGCCAACAGCCCTTGAGTACTAACCATGCTATGGTATGCTACCTAAAGCCCCTCACACCATAGTGGGATATTTGACTACCCAAACTGCCGGTGTGCTAATTCTCAACCACAGACACCCAAGACTCCGGCTGCCAGAACTGTTCGTGGCACTCATGATTACCTGGGAATTTATACCCTAACCAAGAACCGAGGCTGCCAAGGATGCAGATTTCAGCTGCCTTGCCCCCAGGTGGGGATGTCTCTCAGTGTCATCTCAGCTGTTCCCAGAATCCAGCTACGGAATGAGGTCACAACTACGTCACCTGGCATCCTTCATTTCCCTGCTTCCCCATCTCCAAGTACCCGCTGGCTTTCTTGTTTGAATTCCTCTGGGAATACTCCATAAATAATTGTCATCTGATTGCTCCTCTCCAAGTCTGCTTCTGGGATCCCAATCTGAAATCAACAGCTCCAGCCTGGGGCAATGTTAAGAATTAAATGACGTTATGTGTCGTTTTACCAATCTAGAAAGGAGCTCAATACATGATCAGTCGTTGCAAAAGTCCTCCTCTTTCCGTCCCCCTGCTTCTTCTGCCTTGGAGTCACTCTGGGATCTCTTCCATCATCATTCCAGAGCCTCTGCCACATGCATCATCCCTCATACTTTCTTTCCTTTGCTTAACAGACAAGAACTGCCAACCATGCCTTGGCATCTGTCCTGATGCTGTTAAACACACAACTCCACTAAATGCCATGCCTCTGCCATTATAGGGTCAAACCGTGATTTGAGGGGAAAAATACAATGTGTATTTTGAAAGGTGATGTCTCCTCCATATTCCCAGAGGCCTCAGAGAAGCCCAGCATGGTATCTCCCTTCTCTTGCCCAACATGGAATTCTCCAGCCACATAGCACGGCAGGCATCTACAGAGAAGAGCTGACTCAAACAAATACACTGATGGTAGCTCCTATATTCTGCAAGTGTGTATTTGGGGTGTCGGTGAGATAGCCTATGCTCAGAGATGACCTTCTCATTCACCTCCGTCAAGTGACAAGTTAGTTAGGTTTCTCCCTGGAGCAACAGCCATGACTGTTGGTCCCATCCTTAAGAAAAAGCAGGGAAGATACCTAAGTAACTACAGGAGTTACACATGGACCTAGCCAGGTCCTAGGTTTCAGTGAACACAGAGGGATTGCTACAGTGGCTCAAAGCTTTGGTCCAATGCAGATAGTCCTTGTGCACTGTCATGAATCCTACAAGGCACTGCCGAACTGACCAGAGCCTATGTGCCTGACTAGTGTGTCTTGTCAAGACCAGCAAACACAAAATTTTGGAAAACAAGATGAGGAGTTGGGACTTCAAAGGGATCAAGTTCATTTTCTTCTAGCCCTTTAGATCAGAGCGAGGCAGCAGAAGATGGTGGTAACAGAAAAAAACCAACAGATGTGGAAGGTGACACAGATGGTGGAAGGTACACAGTGTGCACCCACATGCCCATATATGTATAGATTGTATGGACATTCACATGACACCAACATGTCAGCCTTTGGAGGTGAAAGTATAATGCCATAGACAGACCCTGGCTAAAACAGCAGAGAGCAACTGTTCTTCCCACCCCTGGGAAAGCTAAGGGTAGATGGGAAGGTGTCTCATTGGTCATAAGCAGCAGCCTGATGTGAACCTCCAGTATTTTTTTCCCACACGCCATCCTGTGGGCCCACTCGGAAATGAGACATGTGAATGCCATTCTGGCCACCCTGATCCGCAGCCTCCATAGAGAAAGAGATTCTGGCTATGTTCCAGCTCTGGGCTCCCAAGCAGGCACTGGGCAGAAAGCAGTTCCTGGGCATAGCAGAAATGGCAAGTATCAAGCATCATGCCAAGACTGAGGCTGGAGGGGATTGACAGATGTCCCTTGATCATGAGGTGATGAGGATCACTTCCATACGGAAGCAAGAGAACACAGGTGCTCAGCACACTGTAGGATGCGCCTACACCAGGACACACTTGTGTCCTGAGACTGCAATACAGAACCAAGTTTGAGGCATCTCTAAGGCCGGTGGGAGCCTACTTCTGAGACTCCTCCTGGACACTTCAATCCAGCATCTCCTCTACTTTATAACCCATGCATGTCATTTATTCCTAAAAATCTAAATAGGTACCCATTTCACAATGGAAAACGGATTGTTCTATGCAGACTTAGATTTTTGTAGAAGAATGTTTCACAGAGAATGGATTTGAATGCTAGCCCGAGTCGGTACACTCAAACCTCAGTCATATGGCTCCCCAGAAGGCCAAAACAATTGTCTGAGAAAGTATATTATCTTGAAAACCTAGCCCATGTCCCACGACAGTGGAAACAAAATAAGAATTTTTTTGTTTATTTTCATGTTTATTTGTTTGCTTGTCTCATTTCGAAACAAAACCATTACATGCAGCAGTGCCTGTATCCAGGCTAATTTGTCCTCGTAAGCTCAAGACCATTATTCCACTGGTTCCTTAGGTGTGAGCCTGTTCCCCTTTATCTTAGCCTATAGGACTAGTAAATGGAGTGGAAAAAAACTCCACATGGAAGCTTTCCAACTCCATTGCTCAGGGTTTATTTTACAAAGTACAAACGCCACGGATAATTTATGCGTGCATTAATTGTTGGCCACTTATCTAGGAACCCCCCCCTTCCCAACACTGGCAGCCCGGGATAATGAAAGCTTGTCAGCAATTAGCATCTTTTGAAAACCTGACTCTACCACTTGAGAACATTCCCCCCATGGAGCCTAAGGCCTGGCACTCTCCCAAGGACAGGCATTGAGCTAGCTTAAAGACTCACTGCTGCCCCTACAGCCGCACGCTGTTAGGAAAAGGTCTGCCCATGCAACATCACCCACTGAAAGCATGATCTGCATTACTCAGGGATGGGTGATGATGGGTGATTTCATTGATGTAGGAGCCCGTTTACAAGAAAACCAGCTAAGCAGCCACCATGAATCCTGAGAGTGAGAAGCTATGTCCAGAACAATAAGGCGACTGGAAAGAGCAGATATTATGAACTACCTGGAGCCACTGTACCCCCAAATTCTTGCTGTCTAAAGACTCAGGCCCAGACACTTAACTTAAGTCTTGTCTCCAGAACTTCTTTGGATCTTGTCTTCACAGAAAATGTCTCTTCTAGTTTCTTTCCTTCTGTGGCAATAGAACACTCTGGCCAAAGCAACTTGAGGGAAGGAAATGGTTTACTTGGCTTCTATGTCCATCAATGAGAGCAGTCGGGGCAGGAACGAACACAAGGAAGGAACTTGCAGCAAAAATCATCTGCAATCTGCCTGTATGCTTACCCTTTCATAGCTCAGAACCACCTGGACAGAGAATGCTGCTTACCACAGTGGCTGGGGCCCCCACAGCAATTAAGACAGCCCCCTGCAATTTTACAGGATGGTCTAATGTAGTCAACTCTTCAGTAGAGGATTTCTTCTCAGATTTGTCAAAGCTGCCTCAAGTTAAAAATTAAAGCTAGCTAGGCGATGGTGGCTCACACCTTTAATCCTAGCACTGGGGAGACAGAGGCTGGGGGAACTCTGTGAGTTCGAGGCCAGCCTGGCCTACAGAACTAGTTCCAGGATGCCTAGGGCTGTTACACAAACCCTCTGGAAAACCAAACCAAAAAAAAAAGAAAGAAAATGAAATTAAAGCAAACTATAACAGAATCCTAAAATTATTCTCATGGCTCCTACAACTGGTTCCACCAAGTTCTAAGATGGACCCACGTGGTCTTTCCAAGGGTGATCCCCTGAGCTCCTTCAAGCCACCAGCCCTTCCAGACTCACCTTGTGTCACATATTTCCAATTCACCAACATTTCTTCTAGAGCATTATGAAATCTCAGGGACACAGAAAAGAAACCCAAGAATCAGGAAAACTGATCCCACGAAAAGTTTGCCCTGCATAGAGCAAGGTGGGAGAGTAAAAGTCTCAGAATATCTATTATGCTGATTTAGGAAAAAAAGATCAAGTGACTAAATACATGTAAACTCGAACAGAGTGAAATGTTTTCTAGTCTTATCTTTCGACTGACTCCATACACTCTGTTGTCCAAGTTTGAGATAAATAGGCAGTCCAGTCCGTACTGGACAGAGACAGGAGTGTCAGTTCCCAGCCTCCAGTGGAGGAAGATTCATTACAGATCATTTGTGGCTCCTTCAGATGAAATAGAGACAGGTTCTAAGGCTATGCCGGATGTGGAATTCATTGTAATAAAAAGAATATGCTACATGCGGACAATTTATGAGGAAACACTAATATCAGCAGAAAAATGACACGGAGTCTGCTTGCAGGCACAATCTGTGTAATGAGATCAACTAGGAAGAGTGGAGCCGGGCACTGCCAATGAGTATTGGCTGATGGATGCTTGGACTTTAATCAGTGATCTATAATTCCCCACCTCCTGCAGGGCACAAAAACCAAATAAGGCTGCCCATGCTCTTGCCCCCATTGACACTCGTCTGTATCCTGAGGGGAGGCCACAGGAGCCTGACTGTTCTATCCAATCTTGTCTTACTGATGAACAAGAGAGACTTTCAGGCCCTTGGCCACATGGATGCTGTCATGCAATCCCTTTTGAGGACCCAAATCTACAGTAAGACAAATCACTTCTGAGCTTATTTGTGCCCTGATCTGGTTTAGCAAGGGCAGCCACCAACCTCTGCAGTGTGGGCTGGGAGCCATCAAATGACTTGGTCCTTCTCCAGTCCAGGGCAGGGGACATAGACCTTGGGTGGCAGGTGGGGCTTGGAGCCATTTCTCATACATTTGCTCTTCAACTCCCAACTTCAAATGACTTTTCAGAAACAAGCAACTTAAAGTCCAGACTGATAAGCAATGTTTTCATCTCTCTCTTTCTCTCATGGGTAGTTCCATGTTCAAACTGGAGCTTACAGGGGCGCTGCTTGCATCCAAAGACTTGCTGCTCCAAGTACCCGCAGCATCAGATGCTTCTAATGAAGCACACAGGGGAATGTGTGGGGCAAGATAACCCTACTTTCCATCTCTGAGCCACATCACACACCAGAGGCCTGCCCTCCCATGTGTAGCTTTCAGCTCCAGAGACCCAGGCCCCAGGTGGGGCTATCGACCGGAAAAAAATCAGTTACAAAGAAAACCTCGATGTGCTCAATTAAAACATCAGTCTCTATCACCATGGCCCTTCAGATCATCCACAAGCAACTGCAGCAGTTCCTGAGCATGGCTCTAATTCCTTTCTTGATCCAAGTTGTTTTTAGAAGATGGAAACCTTAGAATACTTTTTAAAGCAATAAAGTTGAAAGTAGCAAAGTAGCAATCCTTTACTGAGCTGATAAGAGTTGCCAGGTGTAATTTGTATTCTTTTTATGAGCCTGGATTTGTAGAGAACAGAATAGAAGAAATATATATATATTCACTTCTAGAGACAAGAATGTTTTTCTTCCTGACTGTGCTGGGGAAGAAGCTGTCTGGCTCAGGAAAAGTTGGCTCTAATTTGGGCCATTGGAAAGCCAAAGAGGCACCTGTGGGCTAGTGGGAAGCTGGACAGAGGTCAGAGACACTATACATAAACTGCAGTTCACATAGGTAACCTTGGCACTCAGTTTGAACTTCTGTTGCCAAGCTGACCAGGAGGCTATGATGGAGCTGAGATTTCTTGACGAACATGGAAAAGATTTGCAAATTCAGTGAGTATCAGGAGAAGGAGCAATCTCTCTTCCTGAGAGTGAACAATATAGAAAGATGTAATGTTTTACACACAGCCATTCTCAAAATATGAAGGGACACACAACTGAATTATAGAGTTGGGAACGGCTTGCGGGTTTGCCAAAAGCCCTATGGGCACCCAGAAAAGCTAAAAGACCCTTCATTCAGCTCCTAGAGCTAATAAGAACAGAAGCAGCCATTAAATAAGCATAGGTTTAGTCCTATGTGGCATCCCCACCAGCTCGAGCAGCCTTCTCCACTGTCCCCACAAAGCACCTGTAAAAGCTCCACCCAAGGATGCTCTACTTTTGGAGAGAAAAACGAATGCCTGTCTCCCAAGGAAACAACACACTAGACCTGGAGGCAGAGAAGAGCCTTGAGTCCTGTAGGGTTGCCCTTGAGTCATGTTCACGAGCTGTGAACAAGGATTTGGTTCTTAAAGTATTCAAGGGGGTGAAACCCTCCACGGCCCTCAACTGGAGCTTCACTCTCGTCTATGGATACATTGGCTAAATCATCATCACTTGCCAAGCCTGTTCCATCTGGCCACAGCTCTATCTAAATATTCCACAACATTAGAACTGCTTCCTGCCTCACACATGAGGACAGGAAGTGTGTGCTTGGAGCTGCACAGGGAGATGGGAAAGAAGCCGTGGGATTATACAGCATTGTCCTCACAGGGTCTCTCCCACTGCTCCAGGCTTCAATACACCTGCTACCTTTTGATACAGATACAGTATTTCTCTGCCTAAGACCCAATCGTTTGTCAATTAAAAGTGCACATGGTACATCTTCAATGCTGATTATCCTCTGGCTCAAAGTCAGAGGTAGGAGGAGCCACAGCACAAGCCAAGAGCAAAAGTCTGGAACACAGTCAGACCCATCTGCAGGGTCTTACACTGACCAACAGAGCCTATAAATTTGGAGTTCCTGAATTGTATTTCAGGGATCAGGAAGGTTTTTAGGAGATAGAAAAAGGTTCCTGTAAAACTAAAGATCTGGGGCTAGAGACATGGCTTGGCGGTTAAGAGTGCTTGCTTGCTGTTCTTCCTGAGGACCCAAGTTTGCTTCCCAGCACCCATGCTGACTGACTTACAACTGCCTGTAACTCTAGCTCCCTATTCTGACCTACACAGGCAAGCACACATAGCATAGGCACAGATACATATAAATAAAAAGTAAACATTTAAAAGTCTCTTTTAAAAATAAAAACATGTGGTTAGTATCTGTCAGTCCCACCTTGAGAATCACAAGCACACTAGCAGGCAAGTCCTCATGACACAGAACTCGTCAAACTTGGCTTAGCCTGCCGTTCAGCAAACTTCTCTCTCAGGATATTAGATTTCTTTGTTAAATAAACACACTGGTGAAGCACCAGGCACTAATGTTACCAAAACACAGGGGACTAAATAGAGCCCTAGCCTTTGGAGACCCAGAGGAAGAAATCAGACTGGGAAGTCCAAAGTCAGATTTGGAGTCCATAGAGATAAGGCTGGCCTTGAAGGTGAATGTCACAGGCAGGAGGGACATTTGGCAAATCAGTTGAGCAGTAACCGTGGTCTAGAACAGCGCTGAGGGGGCCCCAGCATGGCAGGGATCATTTGCTGGAGAGGAGAGCATGCGTCTTGAAAGTGTTACAAAGAGAATATGGAGAGGGTGTTGTCCTTAATAGAAAATCAACTAGGGTTTGATACAAAAAAAGAAATCTACCATTACTTCTATATTCATCTTCATCTAAAGAAAGATTAGGCTCAACAGGGAAGATGGTGGATTCAGACGTAACTTCCTAAGGAGACAGGCAATTGGACAAGGCAATCTTAAAAGTTTGAGAATGGTAAGTAATCCAGGCAATGAACAGCACAGGGGCCGGTGATACAGTAACACCTTCGTCTGCAGAGTCCGGCTTCTTCCACACACATTCAGCTCTAGCTGTGGGACTGTGACCTTGAAAACTGAGAGCCAGGCAGGGAACAGCAGGAGAGCAGGAGCCACACTACCCCCCAACTTTTACAGGTCACAGTGGCCTCACTATTACTTCCCTGTTGCCAAGCCACCAGTCCAGCAATGATACCCTTTATATTCCGCTCTATCATGTTCAATCTCAGATGACCTATTTATTAACTTCTAGGTTTCCACACAGCATTTGTACAGGAGCACACACTTCCCTTATATGACCTGCACCAATACAGAAGGTTCTCGGGCCTAACAGAAAACTTCTTTCTCAGTTGCTTGTGATTGCCATTCTATTGAAAGCAGCCCACTGCTCTCTCTAAATTCTCAGACCATTTCAGGGACCGCTCATGTCTCCACCCTTAGTTCACCAGCAGAAACATCACTGAGGCTAGCACAGTATGTGGTCGGAAACAAGTATAAAGCCAACCAGAGAACTGTTCCTTCCTTTTTCTGGTTTTCAAATCTCCTTGCCTCCATTCTCTTCAACTTGAAACTTTGAGAAAAAGACAAGATTGATGGCTGGATCTTAGTATAGTCTTGGAGTCTGTGGGCATATCCCCAATAGTATGAGAAATGAACACCACTGGTCTGAAAAGAAAAAGAAGGTTAGGCCCATGATGGATATGTATATGACAGTAGTATGTTTGCTATATCTAAAATCAGAATCCTTGATTTGTGTATACATCATCACTGTTTTGTAAGGAACTTAATCTCCAGTGTAACTGTGTTAAGAAATGACCCTAAAGACTGGACTGAATAGATCACGTTATTATCCAGGGAGTGGATCCTAATAAGAGCTGGTTCTCTACCCACATTCTACCTATTTTCTAACTCTTCAACCTCCTGCCAAAAAACAGCACAGCATGAAGCACCACAATGACTAAAAGACCCTTGATCTTGGATTCCCATGTCCAAGCTGTGAGGAATACATTTATTTTTCTTTCAACTACCGAACCCGTGGCATTACTGCAGCAACATAAAGTAGACCAAGTCTGTGTTATGCAGACTACATCTGGGGTGACAGAACTGTGTCCAGCATCCCCCAGTCCCCAGGATCTCATTCTCTAACATTCTACCCACTGTGTTTGCTGCCCAATAATTTGAGTAAATTCCTTGTATTTATCAACTCCAACTGAGTTTTAAAAGTAGTGTCAACAATAGGGAAAACAACACTTATTTTTAAAACCCGAATATCAAACACTGGTAATACCAATGTACTAAGTAGGAACATAATCAAATGTTTTTAAAAGTGAGAATAAACTGAGTAATTTCAAGGCACAATGTAACAATTATAGACAATGGTTTATAAACCTGTTATTCTATACTAAAATCATAATTTACAAAGCTAGTATTTTTGAAATCTTTAATTTTAAAAAGGCCAGCTACTGACAAATGACAGTTGCCAGTCTGCCTGCCACCTGGTCTGTAGAGACAAACATTCTAATTCTTAACTCTTTCTATATGATTTATTTCCATATCTCTGAATCACACATAATCATATTCCTACTGCTGTACATGGATGATCCATTTTAGACATTAGCATTATGTATTATCTTCCAGATATGATAATGAGGATTTAAATCTCTCCTACAAATCTTCCTTTTCATTCCCCTTCCCAATATTTCCAATCTAGTGGTGTCACAATTTCTAAATGAAAACTGCACTGCTGTGTTTATGCTAGCACTATTCACAGGAGTCAAGATGCGGAGACAGTGTAAGTGTCCATCGGGAGAGGAATGGATAAGAATGCACATACCCACATACACATGGATAAGCATGCAATTCAACCCTTAAAGAATAGAATCTTCAGTTCATAGCCACATAGATTAGCCTGGGGAACATGTTAGGTGACATGGAAGCTCAAAAAGCTGGCTTCACAAGGGAGGAAGAACGGGACTGGATAGATAAGTGGGCAAAGTGTATGCTACACAAGGCTGAAGGCCTGACCTCAGATCCCCAGAACTCATGTAAAAACCTGGGGGTGTCAGGACGTACATAATCCTAGTGCTGAGATACAGAGGCGAGAGATTCCACTGCTCACTGGCCATCCAGTTAGTCAGTGAGCTCCAGGTTCAGCGAGAGGCTCGATCTCAAGAAACAATGTGGGCAGTAATTGAAGAAGACAACTAACAATGACCTCGAGCCTCCATGTATGTGTGTTCTGGTACATACGTGCACCTGTACATACACATATCACATATCACATACACACACACACACACACACACACACAGAGAGAGAGAGAGAGAGAGAGAGAGAGAGAGAGAGAGAGAGAGAGGGAGAGAGAGAGAGAGAGAGAGAGAGAGAGAGGTATTTACCAGAGATATCAGGATATATTGGTCAAAACATACTATTTTATGTACACATAAGTTACATATCCGGGATAACAAATACAAAGAGGTAAGAAGTAGGTAAGTGATTGCCAGGGATCCTAAGAAGAGGGATGTGGGACAGAGGACAGGGGATCTGGACAGAGAAATGGGGAATGACTACTGATGGCTACAGAGTCTCATTACCATACTCTAAACAGGAAATGGTGATGCGTAGCTCAATAAACCTGCTAAGAACCACTAGGAGAAACAGTCTAAGATGATGGCGTGGACTGGCGTGGACCCTATGATCATACTAGAACTGTGAGGACGACTGTGTGATGGGTGAGTTCTATTTCAATAAGACTCTTTAATATAAAACTAAAATTTTGCCTCATAATGCTGGCATTATTTGCGTCTCAACTCAGCTGTAGATTATGATCATACTATTTTTCCTTCTATTTGTTTTATTTTTTAATTACCTTGATTTATATTTATTTGCACAAGCACTATGATATCTTTTTCAAAATGTTTACTGCCTCATATAATATAGGCTTTTAATATCCAACAGCCCTGGAAACAGCCAACCACAGCATTCACTTCCCACCTCCCACATACAGCGCTGGCCTCTAATTCAGTCATTTACCCCGAGACACTTCTGCTGGGACCTGCAATTGCTAACTTTTAGGCCTTTTGTGGGACATTATTTTTCTGAAGACTGACATATAGACATTTCTTTTAAGAGGTACATTCATACATTTTTTTGAGTTTCATATAGATAGATTTTTGGTTATCATAAAAACTGATAGATTCACTTAGCAACTCCACCATCTCCCCCCCCCACCCCCGCTGCTTCCCACACTCCCAATTTACTCAGATCTTGTCTTTTTCTCCCTCCTATATAGATCCATGTATTTCTCTCTTAGGGTCTTCTTTGTGGTCTAGGTTCTCTGGGGTTGTGGACTGTAGGCTGTTATTTTTTGCCTTATTTATGTCTAAAAACCACTTATGAGTAAGTACATAATATATTTGTCTTTCTGGGTCTGGTTTACCTCACTCAATATGGGTTTTTTTCTAGTTTTGTCCATTTGCCTGCAAATTTCAAGATGTCATTTTTTTACCACTGAGTAGTACACAATTTTCTAAATGTATCACATTTTTCTTATCCATTCTTCAGTTTAGGGGCACTTAGGTTGTTTCCGGTTTCTGGCTATTACAAACAATGCTGCTATGAACATGATTGAGCACATGTCTTTGTGATATGATTGAGCATTCTTTGGGTATATGCCTATGAGTGGTATTGCTGGGTCTTAAGGTAGATTTATTCCTAATTATCTGAGGAATCGCCACAACTGATTTCCAAAGGGCTATACAAGTTTGTACTCCCACCGACAATGGAGCAGTGTTCCCTTTACCCCACACCTTCTCCAGTTTAAGCTGTCATCAGTGTTTTTGATCTTGGCCATTCTGACAGGTATAAGATGGAATCTCAAAGTTGTTTTGATTCGCATTTCTCTGATGACTAAGGATAATGAACATTTCCTTAGTATCTCTCATTTATTTGAGATTCTCTGTTGAGAGTTCTCTGTTTATGTCTGTACCACATTTTTATTAGATTATTTGTTCTTTTGATATCTAGTTTCTTGAGTTTTTTGAATATTTTGGAGATCAGTCTTCTGTCCGATGTAGGGTTGGTAAAGATCTTTTCCCATTCTGTAGGCTGCCATTTTGTCTTATTGACTGTGTCCTTTGCTTTACAGACACCTCCCAGTTTCAAGAGGTCCCATTTATTAATTGTTGCTCTCAGTTTCTGTGCTACTGAAGTTATATTTTAGAAAGTGGTCTCCTGTGCCTATGTGACCAAGGCTACTTCCTAGTTTCTCTATCTCTGTAAATCTATTACTAATAGGGTTTTGGAAATTTTCATGTCGGTCAGTTTATCCTAGATTCTTTTCTCAATATGATTTTCTTCTTTGTTTCACATAAGAGGTATTTCTAAAATATATAAAGGATGGGATGAGACAATAGGTAGATTAGTGAGAGCTTATTCACACTAATAATAATAGTGTGCAATAGTGAGATTACTTGTGAGCTATTATTTATAGACAATTTACATTGGTATAGATTCTGGTATATTGATACAAATTCAAATTATATTTGTTATATTGAATATACTCCTATATCTGTTTACAATATTTATTCATCTATGCAAAGTTATTTTGTCATATTGTAAGCATGCATGTTTCTACCTCTGCTTAAGATATTTTGTATATTGATGCAATTTTAGGATATATTTATTATATTGCACTATACATTTCTACCTATGATCAAGATACGTATATATTGTTTACATTTTGAGGTCTTTGTCCTCATTTGCTGCACATTTGTTTAAAGATTGCTTAATTTTTTTAATATGAAGCCATAGTTTTTAGCTATATAGGTTTAAGAATTACAGGTTATTCGTGTTTATCATACTTATAGTTAGACTAATCAGGTTCTTTAGATGCATAGAGATTACATTCCATATAGATACATAATCTTCAAACACTTCGATGAGCTGTAGAATATGTCATTTAAATAACTTAGGATTCTGTTGATATGAGATATGATTGCTCCTGGCAGCACTGATCTATTCCCGAGAGAATGTTTGAAGATACTTGGAGCTTCTTTTCTTCTTGGCAAAACTGGCCTTTGAGCAAAGAACTGTCCATGCCTTGACAAAATGCATGATGGACAAACAGAATACAAGCAAAACAACTGTCAAACCTTGATAAGACAGGGTAAGATGGCTTTTCATATTTTCCTGTCTCTGAAAATTGTCTGTCAGATACTCTAGACCTTAGCCAAAGCTGGTTGCACCAAATGTTGCAAATGAGACTTTGAGTGCTTGCCCAGGTAGCTGGTTGTCCCTGTGATTTCTTGCACCTTTTGGGAGTTGCTTAATTGCACTTCCTGTTTATTCAAGTAATATTATTTCCCTTCTCAGGTCATTGATGCGGTTGAAGACTAGATAGTCATAGTTACTTTCCTCTTATAACTTAGCCATGCCATTTTGAATATAAGACTTAGACGCCTTAGGATAGGATAACTATTGAAATAGTTAGCATATGTTTCTTGTTTGATGTTGTTCATGCTGGTTGTAATTCTAATTTTTATGTATGTTTTTGCTTCCTCTTTTCCCTGTACAATATTTGATATTTGCTCTTATTGTATATAATTTTGTATTAGGCCTAGAACTCTCTTATTTAGACAAAAGGGGGAAGTGCTGTGGGAACTCTTTAAGGCAATAGCCTTTAAGATACCAGCCCACTTTAGGTGTGGTCTCATATACTATAAATGCAGACAAAAAGTGTGCACAATCCTCTTGGCTGCTGGATTCGGTTCCACTTCCCAACACATGCAGAGGACTGTGGATTGCTATTCTTTCTGTGAGTTTATACCCAAATAAATAAACTTTTGTTATACTCCATTCCAAGCTATTGTGGAACCCTTTTGTATGCCAACAATATAATGGTTCATTGGTAATCTTCCATATTTAAAGTGAGACATTAAAAAGTTTATTGAAGGGCATAAGATGTAGCTTGTGGCCAGTAAGTTCTGTCTTAGTCTATTTCCTATAAGAAAATACCTAAGGCTGAATAATATTTTAAGTAAAAGAAGTTTGTTTAGGTTGTAGTTCTGGAGATGAATGTAGTTGTCATTTTGACAGGGGGTTGGGGTGTGACACAAAATGGCAGGTGGTCTCATGGTGGAAGTACATGTAAGAAAAGTGGGCACATAGCAAGGAAAGTAGCATGCAAGAATCAGGAGCCAGGCTTTGCTCTTGTTACAATAGTTTACTCTCATATTCATAGACCATGGTTCAGAAAGAAATGGCGTTACCAGTTTTCTTGGATAATGCTCCCCTACAACCCGATCTCTTCCACAAGGCCCAAGCACCCACCATCACCACCATAAGCTTTAGTTTGATCTTTTAGCACTTGAGATTTTGAGAGACACATTCAAACCGCAAGGAGACAACAGCATCCTTTGCCTTGAAAGATGCCCTTCTTCACAATATCCTTTCTGTACAGTTGTGCTATTTTATTTCAGAAAAGTGTTCTTCAGCATCCTGAAGGGTGTTGTGTTAGTCGGCCTTCCATCACTACCACTACAACAAGTGCTCAAATCATCATTGATAAGGAGAAAAGGTTATTTTCCTCCACAGCTGTAGAGCTGAGTCCATGAGCAGTTACCCACATTGCTGTAGGACCAGGAAAACCACTCACCTCAGGCGTGAGAAACGGAAGACAAAGGGGAGCCTGATGTGATTGCTCACACCTGTAGACCCAGCACTCAGGAGGCAGAGGCCTAAGGATGCCACAAGTTCAAGGCAAATGGGGGCTATAGAGGGAATTCTAGTTCAGGCATGACTACATAGCAAACTCTTGTCTCAAAAAGCAAAAGAAAGGTAGAAGAGAGGTTAAGAAGAACCTGGGGTCTACCAGTTGACTTCAGAGGCACACACCCAGGGACCTAAAGACCTCTCGTGGGACCCTACCTTTTTAGGTGCTATCACGTCTCGCAGTAGCGCTATTTAGGAGCTGGAGACCTAGGCCTTTCAGCACATGGGTCTTTTATGGAGGCTGGGGGACTTCTGGGCACCTGTCCACACTGTAACAAGTATACTCCAGCTACCAGCATTCTGAGCGTGCACAAGGAAGAGAAGATTCTGTTCCACATTCTTCAATATGCAAACCTATGCTTATTTTCCTGTTTTCTCTTGTCACTTGCCTTTCCCCACTTTCCAAGGTCCAGCTGCTGAGAATCTCAGAGGCTTACAAGCAGAATCAGTTTACACCCACCCGAAAGCATCTTATTATCAGCATTTACATATAATATCTTCACATTGCTTTAGCTTTCCTCCACTCTCTTTCATACTTAAATACTTATTCATGTATTTATTTATTTACTCATTTATTTATTTATTTTTAAAGATAGGGTCTTATGCTGTAGGCCAGACTGATCTGAAATCACAGTGATCCCCTGTCCAGAGTGCTGTGATTATAGGCACGTGCCACCATGCTTGGCTCTCTACTTTTTGCTTTCTGATATCTGGCCTCAAGTTCCCATCCACTATTATGTACCTTTGTTAGTCACAAGAATGTAACTACTTACTGTCCTTTCAAAATGCTCTGGGAGGGAAAGAGGAAGAAATGGGCAATCCAATTTACTTGATTAATTAAAAGATGATAAATAATGACATTTATCAGAGTCAATAAATGTCTTTTTACTCAAATAGTGCAGGGTTACGACACTGGCAACTAAGGTTGCCCGATGGTCAAGGGTGAACATCCCTGTAGATCTTCATATTTATGGGCCTTTGGGGATTTGGAATATTTTACACAGTTTATATGATGTCTGTGCTCTCAAAAAGTAGGATCTTAGAACCTTTAGAGTTTGGGATTTGAAAGTCATGTATGTTTAGTCTGTACATAGAGGTCAGAAATGGGAAGGATGCAGATGTTCCATGGTCTGTACCAGGCTGATGGAAGACAGCAACTTGGTAGCAAAGTTAAAATTGAAAAAGAATGTTGTTGTTTTTTTCACCATATCCTGAAAACCAGCTGAGACACAAACACCAAAATGTTGTACATGAATGCATTTTCCTGAGCCTTAAAAAGGTGAAACGACTTTCGTAGACATTGGAAGAAGGGATGACTCTCCTCGCTTTCATCTGCAGCCATGAGGCCCAGGGGCCTCTGTGTTCCTTGGGATCCAGCAGTAGAACAGACACAATTTTCTAGAGAATTCTTGATCAAGTCCACAAGCCCATTCTGGGCTCAGGCCTGTTTATCACTCCTAGAGGGGAAGGATGTCAGATTCTTATCCAATAGCTTCATTGAACAACCTACTGAAATGAGCATATGTCAGGCTATCCACGGTAAGAGGAGGGGAGGATCCATCAGTAACCTTAGGACTGACACCTTGTCAGATAGATGGCACAGGGGCTGGGGATTTATAACAGCCTGTTCAAAGAAATAGTTCAAACATACTGACTCACTTTGATCAATACATCTCTCTGGAGGGATGAATGATTTTAAAATCTACAGAACAGAGGACCTGGGATGCTTCAACATCCACAGAAGGAAGCATTCTGTCTTCTACCAGGGTGAGTTTGGAGGGTACAGAGAGGTTGCAGATGACATTTTTCTTCAATTGGACTGGGTTCTATGAGGGGAGACAGAGGAGGGACAAGAGTGCATGTGTTCTGTGGAAGGGGGATATGCTGTGGGTATGGGCTGTGATGGAAGAACTGAGAGCAGACTATGAAAGTGGGAAAGGCTTTAGGGACATGGACGGTGACTGGAAAGATTTACAAAAATACAGATATGACTAGAGTCCTAAAAGGTAACAAAGAGTAAGGCATCTCCAACTTCCCAAAGTAACAATATGATTGTGGACAAAATGTTCTCAGCCATATTCCTATAATATGCTCAAAATAGGAACGAGAAGAATCTCATGCTATAGAAACTAGGAGCACAAAGGCAGTCAACTCATTCAGGTGATGCCACAAGTCAAACTAGGGACCAAAAATGAATAATGGAATACTCTTGAAGGCATACCCTTACTTACTATGCCTGGAACAAACCCACTCTAAGTATCAAGTCTGGCCGAAGTGTCATGAATAGTAGCTAATTTTGCTTTCTAACCTCTATGTGGCTTTCAGGGCAAAGAGCAGTTAGAGTACAAAACACACTGAGAAGTCCACTATGTCTGGAATGTACACAGGCATCTGAAAGGCTAGTCAGATCATATCAGACCTCATCAAGCCTCCACATTCCCATGTACAGTATCAAGGCTTACAGTAGCATCATCTAGACTCCAATGGGCTTGGAAGTTTCAGCTTCTACAACCCTGCTATCTATGGCACACAAAGTCTCTCTTAGACTTTCTGCACTGAGTGCCTGTAGCTTTTCCCAGGGGGCATCCCATATACCAGACATCTCAGTGTCCTGGGATCTACATTACAACTTGGGCCTTACCTTCCCAGCATCATGCCCCTCTTAGGACATCCTTGCTAAAAATCTAACACTCGCACATCTGTCTAGCCCTCAGTGGCATTCTGGAACCTCAGGTCAAATTTATCTGACCTTGAAACCTTGAACTACTCAGGAGTTTTGCAGGCCTGTAAAACCAGCACCACATAGACAATGATCCCCAAGTTCTGCTGCCTGCTTGACAGAACACCCAACTCCCATTTACCAAAACTGAGGAGGCCTCTAATCACCGCAGTAGCCGTGCGGTGACTGTTGGAGGATGCCACTGCTGTGTCAGGTAATTTTGGTGATCTTTTGACACGCTCTTTCCTTTTCAACTGAACTTTTTCTCAAGTGACTTTTCATTGTTAAACCCTGGAGCTCTGAATGGGTGAGATCCTGTCCTCAAGACCCTGTCCCCATTGCATGGCATAAAGTACTTGCTTTCTCTCCCACAGCTCTAGTCAGTCTTGCAACTATAGCCCCTTTGTCTGCACCCAGTGCGTCTGCAACGTTAACCTTGCCCTGAGCAGTACTTTGTCAGATTTCACAGTTTACCTTTCTGTTAACTCTCTGTTCTCACTCTTGCTGGAAGTCTAAGATCAGTGAGCAGTAAACACGCTGCTTCCTGAACGACACACTGTCACGAGATCCCTTCCCCCAAACGACTTAGTCCCTCACTTTTGAACTCAGTCTCACTCACAGTTTCGGAGCATTGACAGAACATAGCTAGATGCTCCCGCGAAAGTTATTGTGAAGGTCTCAGTCCAGTTCCTGATCGTGGCCTTGTTCCTCTCTGAAATCTCAGAAGTCCCGCCCTTCAATATCAACACTTCTATCAATATTCTGATCTTCACTCTAACCAAACTGGCCTATGAAACTCTGTTTACAACATTCTAGAGCTTCTTTAGCCCTCAATGCCAACCTCTTGCACGTTTATCCACAAACCAGCCCTCCAGGTCTGTGAACCAAATGGCAAGGCTTTTTATAGCAACAATAACAACACCCACCCCTGTTCTGCATTTCTGTGTCAGGTCCTTTTCTTATCGCCGTGATAAAGCACCTCCAATAAGAGAGATGTCTGTCAGCAGGTAAATGAAAATGCTGTGCACAGATACTGTAGAGTCTTATTGAGCAGTAAGGAAAAATGGAATCAGGAAGTTTTCAGGAACATTGACTGATCTAGACACCGTCATACTTAAGAGAGGGAACCCAGACTCAGAAGACAAAAATCACAACCTCTCTCACACATGAATCCCAGCAGTGATGCCGATCTCAACTATAGACTTGATGAGACCTGTGATCAGCTAGAAGGAGCCTCTGGCTGTGCCTGTGGGAGATTATCTTGATTATGTTAATTGGGTAAGAAGACAAACACAGTGTGTGTGGCACCATTCCCTGTGCCAGGAGCGTGTGCTATAAGAAAAGGAGGTTAGCTACCCACAAGCACACACCATTCTCTGCTTCCCTACTGTGGACACAGTGTGACTGTCTCAAGTGTCTGCTGCCAGGACTTCCCTGACACTGTGAAAGCCAAACTAAAACTGCCTCCCCTAAGCTGCTTTTGAAAGGAAGCTATGGGGGAGTTAAAAGGAGTCAGGGGGTACTATGGGTAAAATAATAATAATAAATAATGGGTATGATAATAATATAATAAAATTTAAAAATGGAAGTTCTCTCTTTAAGAAAGAATTTGTTTTGGCTCATGGTTTGAAGTGACACAGTCCATCATGATGAGAAACCCATGGCAGTGGGCAACTTGATGGCAGGAAGAGCAGGTGGTATTTCCTCACATGTTGGCAGACCAGGAATCAGAGAGAACAGGGCCAGCAGCAGACTTGCTATGTAGCCCTAAGGGCTGGCTCCTCTACTCAGCTGTCTACTTCATCCATCCAGGTCCCTCCCATCCCTTAAAAGTTCTGCAGCTTCCTGAAACACTGAAATTTGCCAAGGACTGAGTACTCACACACATGATAGAGAACAATTTATATCCTAATCATAAAGATTCAAGTTTGAACCTGGCAATCTGGTACCAAAGCTAGAACTCTGTTCTCTCTGCATAAGACCTTGTTGGTGTGAGTGTGTGTGTGTGCGTGTGTGTGTGTGTGTGTGTGTGTGTGTGTGTGTGAGAGAGAGAGAGAGAGAGAGAGAGAGAGAGAGAGATGCCAAATTGACACCCATGAAATTGTACTGTGTGTCACAGAACTGATGTCATACCTATCATTCAACATAGACACAGAAATAAGAATAATGATGAGGGCCACTTTGGGGGCAGGGTGCACAGAGACTTATATGAGCGCACAATAGGGCACATAACATGGCCTCAGGTAGCCAGGAACTGTTTCTTTAAAGAGATGATGTTGGAATTACATCTTTAAAGTTAAGCTAACTAGAAAAGCTAAGAAACACCAAATTTTTTAAAGCATTTAAACTCTACCCTGTGCCAAGCCAAATCCATAGGAAACTCCCATGGATGATACCATTTCAGCTTTCCACAGTTAAACTCACGCTGCACAGAAATACCACATTGTTTATGGCTTTGGCTTCCATCCAGGGCTGATAGAAGAAGCAGCCATACAAATCACATTTGCATTGTTTATAAAACTGCAAGCAAAGACACTATCCATTATATTGTTCCCTGTCCCTTATCTAGAAACTCATGTGATAAATGCCTCCAAAGCCTAAAATAAAATAAGATAAAATAAAAACGATGAAAAAGTGGTAACCCCTCTCCCAGTGGCCTGGCATTCTCTGTGGTGAGCATGGAGAGCTGAGAGCTCTGTCCTCTTCTATCTGTTGCATTGCCTCCTAGGAAGCTCAGAGCCAAAGTCAACTTGACAGTTTTCTCTTAGCACCTGTCTTCTGGCATGAGGTTCTTCTTCCCTTTGGTTATCTGCAAATTCATTTTAATGGATTCCTGGCCTTACATCTTTTCATTATTACATTTCCAATTATCAAAACAACTGTGACTTAGTACAGTCAGTGGACAATAGCCAAGCAGGTAGCTTCAGGACTTAGAGCTGGTCCTTCTGCCTAGATCACCGGGACCTACAACTCTCCTATCATTCATTTGTTTTTAGTCTTACACACACCTTTACATTTTGAAGGGAAAGCTTGGTACAAAAGCTGCATACATGGTCAGTTTGCAAAATTTCCACAGTCTGATGCTCAGAGAAAATCCATGCCATGGTTTACCCTTTCAGAGTCACAGGCTGCCTCTTGGACTTGCTAGAAGTGAGCCTGCCCCTCAGGGGTCGTCAGCTCTAAAGACATGCTTTCTGAGACTCAGCATCAGCAGGGCAAGCTGATGGGAGAAGCTTGCAATCATGCTGATAGAAAATGTGTGTACATGTATATGTATATGTATATGTATATGTATATGTATATGTATATGTATATGTATATGTTTGTGTGTATGTGCGTACATGTATATGCATGTGTGTACATGTGTGCACACATATGTGTGCATTTGTGTATGCATGTGCTATACATATATGTATGCTTGTGCATGTGGGTGTGCCCAAATCTACCAAACTGCGAGGCTTTGCCATGACTACATTAATGACTTTTCTCACCAATGTGATGAAACATCTGGCCAGAGCAACTTGAGAGGGGAAGAGTTTATTTGGGCTCCAGCTTCAGAGACCTCAGTGCACAGGGAAGGACAGCTGATGCCCTTCAGAAGCTGGAGCAGCCTAGGCTGGGGTGGCAGGGGCCAAAAAGAAATGTTCTCATGTGGTACCAACTAGGAAGCCAAGGGAGTCCTCTAGCCAGCGTAGAGAGTCAGACTATGAGCCTCAATGGCTGTGAGCCTCAATATCTGAGTCTCAATGGCTATGAGTCTCAATGGCTGTGAGCCTCAACAGCTGTGAACCTCAACAGCTTCCTCTACTAAGCCATTTCCTGCATCTAACCCTCACCTCCTAAAAGGTCTGTGACCTTCCAAGACAGCACCTCTAACTGGAGACCAATCATTCAAACACAGGCACCTACAGGAAGCATTTTACAATCAAATCATAACAATGACTAAGGCTTTTTTTAAATTTAAGACAGAGGCTTTTCTGTAGTGCAGGGTAGCCTGGAACTCATCATGTAGCTCAGGCTACCCAGAAATTCATAACGATCTTCCTGCCCCAGCCTCTCAAGTGCTAAGATTACAGGTGTGGCGCCATGCCTGGATCTGGTGCAGTTTTCTCTTCAGCCTCATGATAAGACTGGCGATAAAGCTCACAGGGTTGATGTCCACGCGACAGCAGCAGCACAACAAATGCCCGCCCCTCATTTGCTCATGTTAACTCGTGTCTATGAGGAGAAGACTCTCCGTGACTCCGTGGAATGCTGTCAGCCCCAGGGCCCAAGACAAATCCCAGTCCTCCCAAGGCACTCACAGTAAACATCGCTTCAATGAATCGGTGAAAACAAACACAGGAATAGATGGCATGAGATGGAGCTGAGTCACGAAATTACAACTCCCTTCTACTCAGATGTGCAAAAATAGCACAGCCTTTCTTTTTCCCAGAACCGTTTCACAATCCCTCCCGTTTTGGATACCAGGGAAACAAGCACTGTGTTAGCACAAGGTGTTGGTCACTTTGTGCTCAACTGATCTCTGGCAGATGCCTAGTCTCCTAGATCCCCCCAACCCCACATACTACTAGAAGGAGAATCACCTAGTAGGTATATGTAGGGTACTCAGAACTGTCCTCTGCTCCCTCTGCTCTGTTCACACCATAGCGTCAGTGGTTGGCTTCCTTGCTGGCTCATGACAGATGACACAGTCTAGGTGGCTTGACTTCATGATATCCAGACCTTGCTGAAACTGCTGCCATGGTATGTATCCCTTTGCTCCAGACTGCCTTATCCTCCATGTGGTCCCGTAGGAAGGACATTCCATCATCCCCTGTGGTGGATTATAAATTCATTTGGCTCTGTCTTTGTTAGGCACCTTAGGAAATGTTCACGATACCTCACATTTCTCTCCTGCACCTTCAAGCGTGGGTTTGGTCAGAGGAATGAGCAGCCTGCAGCCCTGAGTGTGAGCTTCCTGAGGCTTGGACACGCACTTTTCAGGTTCCTCACTTCTCTGCCTCCAGACCTCTGAGACGTGCTGACACACGACAGGTACTGCAAAGATCTGTTCGGCACCAAACTAAACCAACTGCCATGGCTGAAGTTGAATGTGACTCACAGTTAGGGAAAAATGAAAGCACAGAACCTTAAAACCCAGAGTCTAGAATCTAGTCCAGAGAGCCAGAGCCAACTCAGAACAAAAGTTGACCTCAAATATTTTATTGAGTTATTGTGCTATGCAAATAAAACATACTTAGTGGAAAGTGACTTTTTAATAGCATTAATAAAATCTCTTCTGGCACCCAGATTCCAGCTAATAAGTTCGTTTTAATTTATGTTGTTTTCACAACTCAATGAGGAGCTAGTGTTATAAGATAAAACAATGCTTTGACTTCTTGAAGTGGGCATTTCTTGACTATCCTAATATGAACCTTGCCCAGGCAG
Organism: Arvicola amphibius; assembly: GCF_903992535.2. NCBI lineage: Eukaryota > Metazoa > Chordata > Mammalia > Rodentia > Cricetidae > Arvicola > Arvicola amphibius. The sequence continues at coordinate 35,043,595 of NC_052058.2, read as the reverse complement.
AAAGCAACTTTCAAGAATTCCGCTAGCCTATACCCTAGTTTGTCACTCAAACCTTCATGCAGGTGATTCTTACTGTCCCAGAGACTTTTCATCCCCTGCACGTCTGACTCACCCTGAAGGTTTCTGAAAACTTTTGGGTCTGGACCCCACTCCCAGAAATCCTGGCTTTATTGATCTGGGATATAATCTAGACACCATTAATTCATCTAAAGAAATTGCAGAAATCCCAGAGACAGTAGTAGACTGTAAGCATTAAGATGGGCCAATTGCTCAACCTAACACAGAAAGCCAAATGTAAAAACAGTTTGAAGTCATCAGCCACAGAGGCAAAGTAGTATCCCGACTAGCCACTGCAGATTCAAACTAGTACTGAGAATACTGACTTCCATTCCAAACCCAGGACTGCTGCTTTGTAGCTAGCAAAGACACTATGATGAGGTCCTGCCACATACCAAAACCCTCCCTTGGCTCGTGTCAGCCTTGTTTTGTGCTCAGAGTCAGACTGACAATATCCACCTGCCTTGCCAGCTCTTTCTTGGTGTTTCCTCTACTGAGCTACCATATTTATATGGGAACTGAGTATAAAAAAATTCCTTGATATCCCTGTCTAGCCTGTAGAACTAGAGATCAATCTAGGGAATATATGCAATATCTGGACATACTTTCTCTATGGCCATAAAGGGAAAGGGGTGGGGCATGGCACCTACTAGTGTCTAGTTAGTAGATCAAGAATCATGCTAAACATCTCACAGAGCAGAGATCAGCACCCATGAAAAAGGAATTTCTTAGACCCATCCATATGGGTCTCAGTCAACACTCATGGAAAGCATAAATTGTCCAGCAGCACCTAGACCCGCCCCCCATGCCAAATTTGTCAGCCTTCTATGAGTGACAAACTTTTGAATCTACATTTTCCAAAGTCACCAACCAAGACAACTCCTCCAGAACTTCTGAATGTCTCCACTATAATTATGACTTCACAGATCTTGCCTGAGGGAGGGGGAAGAGAAAGCTGGACTGCCTAGGTCACATTAATCTTTCAGTAAGATTCAACAATGAAGGAGAAGTTCCATCACACCCATCCCCACTGAATCTCCAGCATCGAAATGCTCAGCAAAGTAAGAGTGTGCCCTTCCTCTTGACAGAACTTTCAGCAGAGCCAACCTTTTGTGTGAAAGTTTCTAAAATTTTGAAACAATGAGAGAAATGGGCATTTATACGTAAGAGCTTAATATACACTATGCAGTGTGCTCAAAGAATTATATATGACTTATCACTTTAAATTGCCTGACAATCCCACGGGGCAGTTTTGACTAGAATGCCTATAATACAAACGAGAAAAGTGAGGCCATGAAATTGAGATTCTCCAGTCCTAGCTAGTCATATTCAGCAGCCATCTACAGGATGTTACCCATATCAACTATAGTAATAGTTCATTTGTATTTTAATAAATAAAGTTTGCCTGAAGATCAGAATAAAACAGCCACACTGGCCAGCCTTATAGACCAGGCAGTGGTGACTCACACCTTTAATCCCAGTAGCCACACTCGTTTGACATAGAAACTGGGCAGTAGTGGTGCATGCCTTTAATCCCAGCCCTAGAGAAGAATATAAAACAGGAGGAGCCAGCTCTCAGGCACAGTCTCATTCTGAGGATTCCTGGAGGCAGGATCGCTATTTCAGACTGAGGTAGAGGTAAGAGCTGGCTGTTTCGCTTTTCTGACCTTCAGGTTGAACCCCAATATCTGTCTCTGGGTTTTCATTAATCATGCTATATCAACAACCGGAAACAGTCAGAAACCAATTCTGACCATCCCCAGATGGGCTCAAGCAGATAGTTGCTGAACCTTTGGCCCTAAAAACCTAAAAAATTAATGCTTGATGATATCAGCAATAAAAACACACTCAACCCAAAAAAGCCATATGAAAGAACATTAATGAAAATCTCATTTGAAACATAGATTCCTCAAGAGATTGCTCAATGGTGGAGAACCAGTTAGTATATATGAGGTTTTGGGTTTAGTACTGAAGTATAAGTATGGCCGCATGCATGCACACATACGGTTCATAAAAATAGTTATCAAGCAAAATATAATCAAGCAAATTCAAGCACAATTGCCCAAGTACCTCAGAGGCTAGTTGGTTTTCAAATGGATTTTGACAGTTTTAGTTCCCTTGGAAATTAGGCCTTGCAAAATGGCTGTCCCAAGGTGAACCCCAAAATGGCTGTCTCAAGGCCAACCCAACCTTCAGCAGATAGGTCCCTTGCTGAGAGGCAGAGCCACCTGGTTTGCAAAGGCAGATTCACTAGATTGCGGGCCATCTTTCCAACAGCTTAGCTGAACCACCAGAGGCAACACCTAGGTCAAGGTCTAGTCTGTGCTTTCCCAAGCCCACCCCACACTGAAGTGGGTCTTATTGAGCCTCCTGATGCTGAGATTTCCTGACTAGTCATGGAAAAGATAACATCTACGTTAGTGCGTTAGATGATGAAGGAGTTGCGTCCTGTAGTGGCATCAGCAACACTTCCGGCTATATAGGAGTCTGGTATATGCCTCACTAGGTTAAATCAGTGTGATGACAGTACCACATGCCCCTGAGAATGTGGGGTACTAGGACTCCGGCTGATTCCTGATGGGCAGACAGACAGGGAGAGGAGCCACAGATATACAATAAAGATGGCAAACTTCTGGCTTCTTATCCCTGACTGCAGACAAAGGCCTAAAGGCCTGGAAGGTTTTTTCTCCAGCCAGCCTGTGGACAAACTTGAGCCCCAATCAGGACAAGTTTACCCTAAACTTGTGGACCTATCAACAAGCCCAAGCAAGAGCCCAAGATAGAAGCTCAAGGTTGCAGGCCACTTCCTTGTACCTTCTAGAAATGGCTCACATTTCTTGGCTTGCAGTCCCTCCTTCTATGCTGTTCTCAGTGTGCCTTACCTGTCTTCTTAAGAACCCTTTAGACTGTCTCTAGTCCAGTTAATAGTTCATGATGATGTTTCATGGTAAAAGCTGCTTTAACTAGCAACCTTCATTCCATTTTCAGCCTTAATTGTCCTGCCCCAGGAATGTGAAATAGCCAGAGAGACCAGAGGTTAGGGCACAGATATTATTACAACTCTATCTCTGTGACAGGGTGCAATGTTCTCAGAGGAATTCCCATTACAACCCCTTAACTAATCTGAGTGTATTCAGGAAGACACCCCAACTCTGACATCTCTGTCTTAATCCAGTCTTCACCCAGCCATCTGCCTTCGTTTAATTATTGCCTTCAATGAGGCTGAGACTGTTCTGAGCCTGGAAGATGTCTTCAAAAGGTAGACAATCTTGCTTAGCTCTCTTCAGCTCTTCTCTTAGGATGCCGGGCTCAAAGGAGTGCTCTCTGCCCGCCACAGATCCCAAGAGTTCCTGGCGTCTTGTCTTCTCCAGTCTTTTCCACAGCCATGGTGTGAATTCTGAGTACTCAAGTCTAGGGTAGCTTCCAGAAAAGAAATTCAAAAAACATTTATTTCCATCTATGCCTGGGTGAATTATAGCTCTAGCTAGATCCCTGGGATGATTTGTCTGAATTTCATAGACCTGAAGCTTCTCGCAGCTGAAACCCAGTTACTATTTCCACAATAAAGTCACTGGATTCATTCCTTCAAATTGAAACTGACAAGCGGCGTTAGGAGAACTTTGGCCAACTGTACTGTTTAAATCTTTTCTTTTGAGAAAAGGCCATTGTGTTACTGGGTGACCTAAACAAAAGCACTATGGGTCTAGAGGAATGACAGGACACCTGGGGGGCACAGTGCCAGGACCTGACTGGGAAGACATGAGCCAGAACTTGGGCAAAAAAAGACCAAAGCAGAGGCTCAAGGCTCAAGGCCATGGAGAGAGGAGCTTGAGGGACAGCAGCTCCACCAACAAGCTCTTGCAGCAGGGTTGTTAGGAGACAGACCACTCCCAAGGAGGAGCATAGACTGCCCCCAAAGAGTGGTTCCTGAATACAGACTGTCTCCCAGGATGCGTTCCTGAATACAGACTGCCCCCAAAGATAGGGTCCTGAACCCATAGACTATCCCTAAGGTAGATTCCTGAACTCACAGACTGTCCCCCAATAGTGAATTCCAGAACCCACAGACTGCCTCCAATGGCAGGTTCCTGAACCTACAGATCATCTTCTAAGGGTAGGTTCCTGAATCCACAGACTGTCCCCAAGGGTGGGTTCCTGAATCCACAGACTTCCCCCAAGGATAGAATCCTGAGCCTACAGACTATCCCCAAGGATAGAGTCCTGAGCCCACAGACTATCCCCAAGGGTGGGTTCCTGAACCCACAGACTGTCCCCAAGGGTGGGTTCCTGAACCCACAGACTGTCCCCGAGGATGGGTTCCAAATGAAGGATAAGACCAGGAAGGTGTGGGAGAAGAACTGAATTTATTAGAGACCCGTACATGGCAAGTACTTTACAACAGCCTATCATATTTCTTCATTTATTCTTCCGTCCCTGCCAAGGTTGGTTTCGATAAGCAAAAAACACAGGTTCAAATCCCAGGTGCACTGCTTGCCAGCTGCCTGTCCTTGGATAACTTGCTTCACCTTTCTAACCCTCACTTCCTCATCCATATTTAGAAATTACAGCATAAACCTCACTGAATGTAGAACTTCTAAAGCAGATCCAAAGAATATTTAATAAAAGGAAATTGCTCATTAGCTGCATTGGAAGAAAAAATATACATGATGATGATAATAAATTCAAACAATACAATTCTGATTTCATTTAAAAAATACATATACTTTGAATGCATGCATATCTATATGCATTAAATAGATATGCATATATATGAGATAAAATAAATAAAGATATTAATGATAGTTATTCCCACATAGTAGAAATTCAAATGATTTAATTTTTAAATTACTTTTCATATTTTGCAAATTGCCTACAATGAACATGGCATACTTAGAAATATTTTTCTAGATTTGCATTTTTATTGCAAAAGTGATCCATGTTCAAGTGTAGAGAATTCAACTCTGCTACCACTGGCAACAGCTCGTTAGGAATTCTTCCAGATGTTTTGCTGCACCGATCTAAGTACCCATGCAGAAGGCATGAATTTCACAGGCCACAGAGCCAGGTGCTGTGCAGAAGAGGGCTCCTTCAGAATCCCAAAGCCTCTGGAGCACCTCCGGAGTTTCGACTGCACCTAGTCACAGACACAAAGCAGCCAGCAATGCACAGTATGCTCTGGATAATAAGAACGTGGATTATCTCACAAGGGCTCATGTACAAACATCTGTTTCTTATTTTTATGTTTTTAATTGAAATAGAATTATATCACCCCCCATTTCCTACCTCCAACCCCTTGAAGATATCCTTCCTTTAACCCCTTCCACCCCTTCTCATGCTCAGTATGAGCTTCCTTTCCTTTGATTATATTTGTTACATATGTGTCTTCATTAGGGTTTCTATTGCTGGGAAGAGACCCCATGACCACAGCCAGTCTTACAAAGGAAAACATTTAATTGGGCATGGAATTAAAGGTTTATTCTATTGTCATAATGGCTGGAGGAATGGTGGCACTCAGGCAGACATGGTACTGGAGAAGTAGCTGAGAGTTCTACATCCAGATCAGAAGGCAGAAGGAAGAGAGAGTGATACCAGGCTTGAGCATCTGAAACATCAAGGCTCATTCTCAGGGACACACTTCCTCCAACAAGGCCACACCTATTCCAACAAGGCCATATCTGCTCAAAGTGCCCTATGAGCCTATGGGGACCATTTTCGTTTAAATCACCACAATAGGGGTATATAGACAAATACATATATATGTTGTATTTGTGTATGTGTGTATGTTTATGTGTATATATGCATATATGTATATATGCATATATGTATATGTGCATATATGTATATATGTATACACACACATATGACCTGCTGAGTCTATTTTTGTTGTTATATGGTTTCAAGGTTGACCGCTCTGCACTGGATAACTAATATGCAGATTCATTCCTGGGAGACAGTAACTCTTCTCCCAGCAGTCGGCAGTTACCTGCAGTCCTTTGTTCAGGGGTGGGACTCTGAGCACATCCCCCTTTCACATTAACTCATCCACTGATGTTGCTGTTGCTCCAGTCTTGCTTATGAAGCCATTTCTTCCTGGCATTCTGTCTCTTAGTCTTTCTGCCCCCTCTTCTGAAATATTCCCTGAGCCATAGATGCAGAAGCTGTAATGTACTTGTATTTAAGAGATATTTTTTAGACCTATAGTGATCTTTTAATTGTACTGCCACAAAAACAGACATGCAGATGAATGCAACAGAGTGGAAGGCCCAATGAGTAGTACTTCTAACTATAGCCATGGGATATTTGACAGAGGGGCAAAAAAATATATAAACTGGAAGGAAAAAAGTATCTTCAACAGTTGGTATGTCCACATGCAGAAGAATTAGACCTACGTCTATTACCCTCCGCAAAAATTGGATTCAAGTAGATCAAAAGCCTCAACTGGAAACCTGAAGCAGTAAATACTCCTAGAAGAAAACATAGGCATCACTCTACAAGACAGAGGCATAGGATAGCACTTTCTGAACAGGGTCCCGTTTGCCAAGGAATTAAGGCCAACGATCAACAACTGGGACCTCATAAAACTAATACACTTCTTCTGTACAGCTAAAGAAATAATCAGGTGAAGAAGAAACAAACCCATGGAAAGGGAGAGAAACTTTGTCAGCGATACATCTGACAGAGGAATAATATTCAAAATACAAAGAACTCAAAAAACAAAGAGTCAAGGAAACAGATGACCCAATTAAAAAAATAAGCTAGGGATCCAAACAGAAAATTCTCAATAGAAAAAAGTAAAAAAGGCTACTACCTCAAAGAGTGATATTCATCCTTAGCAATAAGGATAATGCAAATTTAAACAACTTTGAAATTTCAGTTCACCTCAGTGAAACTGGCCAAGATAAGCAAAACAGCTGACAACAAATTCTGGTGAGACTGTGGAGAAGAAGAAGCCTTATTCACTATCAATGGGTACACAATCTGGAGTCAACAACTCTGGAAAGTAGTATAGAGAAGCCTCAAGAAACTAAAAATAGTAAATCCATCATCTGATCCAGCTGCACCACTCCAGGAACAGGTCTGAAGGACTAGACATCCTACACTACAGATACTTCCCTAACCGTGTTCATAGACGCTACTCATGATAGTCAGGGAAGGGAGACAAACTAAATGCCCCTCTGCAGATGAATGGAAAACAGAGTACAACACCAATATACAATGAAATACTATTCGGCTATAAAGAAAAGTCAAATCTGCAGGGAGATGGGTGAACCTAGAGAAGATTGTAGTGAGGGAGGTAACAGACCCGGGAACCCAAACACCACATGTCCTCTGTCATCTGCAACTCCTGGATCTGAATCTTCAGATGTGAGTGTCTAAAATGGAGTAACGACAGAAACCAGGAAGGTTAAAGGGATCATGAGGAGATGGAGCCTGAAGATCTAATAACAGGACCAGGTATGATGAAGTAGGGAAAGAAACAGTAAGGAGCGAGAGATCAATACAGAAGGAGAAGGAGGGACAAATACCACCAAGGTTATCTGATAACGTGATAAGGAATCATATTATTTTGTATTTACCTAAAATTATATAATTATAAACAATGCATATTAGTATGTATATATATATATACACATACATACACACACATACATACATAAACACTACATACACATATATATCTTTGCCACTGGACTGAAAATGCTCCCCACAAGAACACTGCAATAACACAACTGCTCTCCATAAGAGCCATAAACGCAATAACAAGCCCCAGTACTATGCATAAGAAATCTCTTTTCAAAGGGTTAGCCAGAGTAGTCCAAGTGACTTCCCAAACAATATAGATCATCAATTTTGGTCACCTCTCCGAGGTTGAAGGTGGGTCCCTATTGCTGAAGGAAACCACACACATAAGACATGGGACTCAGAAAGTGGTGGGGGGCATCAAGAACATGATGGGAAAACCCTCAGAGACAGCTGACCTGGGTTCCTGGGAGCTCATCAACTCTAGACAGACAGCTAGGGAGCCTGCATTGGACTGACCTAGATAGACCCTCTGCATGTGACAGTTGTATAGCTTGGTCTGTTTGTGGGAGCCCTGGCAGTGGAACCAAGAACTGTCCCTGGTGTATGAGTTGACCTTTTGGAACTCATTCCCTATGGCGGGAATCCTTGCTCAGCCTTGATGCAGCGGGGCGAGCTTGGTCCTGCCTCGACTCAATATGCCATACTTTGTTGACTCTCATAAAAGATTTTGCCCTTACTGATGAGTGGATGGCCAGTGGGAGGAGGTGGGTAGGAAGGAGGTAGGGGAGCAAATCAGAGGAGAGGAGGGAAGGGAAACTGTAGTTGGTATATAAAATAAACAAAAAAATTAATTTAAAAAAAAGACATGGGACTTCAGCTGACTCAGCTAGATATGAACTAAAAAGCCTCTTCCTTCCCTGTGGTCTGGCTTAGATAGTTTCAGAAAAAAAAAAAACTATGCAGGCTTCCAAGGGATGGAAACACTCCAACAATCCTACCCAGCTTCAATACCTATGAACCGTGACAATGACAAGCATGGCATGAGAAGCATAAAGCTTCAAGAAGGGGCACTCACATATCAGTGGCAACCGACAGCTGTCTAATTGGACTTAAGACCCACTCAATGGGCAGAAATCATGCCAGGTAATAGAAACCTAGCCAGCTTCCTGAGTCTAGTGAGGTCATGACGTTAGGAAAGAATCCACTGCTGCACTTTGTTAGACCAGAATAATGCCTTACTATATTCTAAGACATCCCTATTCCCACAACAAAGAATAGTTACCACCCCTCATCAAAGAATCTTCTTACAGAAAATGGAGACCACTGTAGGAATCCACAACTGGACACAATGCAGAGACCAACAGATTGTAAGAAGCCCAGCCTCAATGGCTACATCAACAGTTCAGAATGATTGCAATACTGTTGCAAGACTAAGAAGTGGTAGAACTTTTAAGAGTGGGGGTCCTAATGGAAAGCAATGAAAATGGAAATTAACAGAAGCCCATCCCCTTGGAAGGAATTATGGCTCACTAGTGAAGGTCATAAACCTGAATATGGAATTTCTATCAGCTTCCTGACTCACCAAATAATCTCTCCCTCACTCCTGCCATTGAGATACCATCTGCTACGAGACCTTCCTTGATAACTGATTTGAAGTGACCATCTGATTTGGGACTCACAGGTTCCCAAACTGAAAGCCTACAACCACTTTGCTTTATAAATACCTAGTCTTTAATATTTGGTTATGACAACAAATAATAAACTTACATAATCCTCACCTTTCTCCTCCCTGGAATTTCATCCTAAGGATGAAAATGTTCTCACATGGCACTGAGATAAGCCATGGTATAGGTGGATACTCCATGTACTTGTGGTCTTTTCGGTCACTCCAAGCCAAGTGGTACTGTTTTCCTGCCCTTGGTTTTCAGGGTCTATCCTAACTGACAAATTACAAGAAACAAGTTACTAAGATCTACCCATCAATCCAAACTTGGTGTTCTGAGGCACTCATATGTATCATCTCTTCTGGTCCAACAGCCTTAGTTCCTTTATTTCATAAAGGTGAACATTTAAAAGTTCAGGATGTTATGCCACACTTACCCAGAAGAGGTTATCACAGGCCCTATCTGCCTAGGCAGCTCCCCTACTCCCACCCTGCCAACTTCTATGCTTGTGAAGCTAAGGCTGCTTGGCACAGGGATGTAAGTGAGGGTATTGCCTCTGCAGAGTCCTTCATCAGTCTCTAGTGCCCATGCCAGGAGGCCCTCAGTGACACCCAGTTCTCAGATACCAATTTCACACCAGGAGCAAGAGGATTCTTCTTCCATGTCCTATATTATCTTTATCCTCTGTGTGAACCCAACAGACTGCAAGCATGGATGTCCAAGCTTTAGAACACAAACCTGAAGCCTGGAGTATTCAACTCATTCTCTGGTGACTGCCAAAGCATTCCTTTCCAACCAGAATTTTTATCACAGGTAGTGTGTCTACTGTACAAATTCAAGACTGAACACTAACTTCTGAGCTGTAGTCACACATACTACTTAAGGAAGGGAGAGAATGGAGGAATGATCAGATATACACAGGTTGGAAAAAGAAATGTGGTAATTCTTCATAAAGTTAGATACTGTATTGTGTACATAGGCATAAGGAATGAGAAACATAGTTTACAAATATAATAATGTATTATCCCATTTAGACTTTGTGCAATATGAGTTCTGCACTGAACAGTACATCTTTGGGACACTGGTATAATCTATATCCATTGTAATAGCTGAAAATCATTCTATGATATTATTGGGTATCTAATTACTTGTTTAGAAAAGAGAGTCATTATTTTCAATCTTTGACTCTTTAGTGCTATAGAGAACACCTATATATGACTCACCTGCTTCTTTGATTGACTTTTGCTGAGAACAAATGTTTAGAGATGGAATTGTTCTATCAAGGTATATTGGCAAATTGCACCCAGCAATAAATTATGTGTGAGAGCTTTATAGATAACAAAACTAGAATAACAACCCAATGGGGAAAGTATACATTGTCCGATAAGTAAATTTAATAAATAATTCTAGGATAAATAAATTTTATGTAAGGTGTATTACATATGAAAAATTCAGTGTTAGACTAAAGTTCTAAAAGGAGACTAGAGAGATAGGGCTTCATGTTAAAGACCACTTGTTACTCTTTCAGAGGACCTGAGATTGGTTCCCAGCACCCACATTAAGTGGTTCACATCCTCCTGTAACTCCATCTCCAGATGATCCAGTGCCTCTGGGTTTCTTGTGCACTGGCATTCATATGTGTATACTCACATACACACAATTAAAAATTAAAAAAATTAATATTGTGGGGAGCCCAACTTGCCCAAGCCTTTCTTAGAAAGAACAACGGAGAGACCAGGCCTGAGGTAGTGAACTCCACAGAAGTAGGACTGAGCCAGCAGCCTAGGCCAGAGAACGCCTGAGGCAGCGTACTCCAGATAAGCAGGACTGAGCCTGCAACCTGGGCCAGAGCAGGCCTGAGACAGTGAACTCCACAGGAGCAGGTACAGGGGCAGAACCGCTGAGGGAGTAGGCCAGAGCCAGAGCCAGAGACCTCTGCAGGTCCAGGATGAGTCTGGGACCTTCAAGGGAGTAGACCTGAGCCAGGAACCCTGCAGGTCCAGGAATAAGTCTGGGACCTCTGAGGAACTAGGCCTGAACCAGAATCTCTGCAGGCCCAGGTATGAGTCTGGGACTTCTGAGGAAGTAGACAGGAACGAGAAACCTCTGCGGGTCCAGGAGCGGATCCAGACCAGGGACATTAACAGAAACAGGTCTGAGCCTGCAACCTAGGCCAGAGCAGGCCTGAGACAGTGAACTCCATGGGAGCATAGCAAACCACAGGAGTGCTGAGCAACCTCCAGGAACATAGAATGACCAACAGGGTAACTGGAACTGTGGCACTGACTGCACCATGAGGAGCTTGGATCCACTGGCATCTGGAAGATTGATCACCAGAATCACAGAAAGCCCCAACTACACCAATTAGAGGAAATGATGAGTAGACAAGGTAAGAACATATGCAACACCACAAAGAACAACATGGCACCAGGAAAATCTAGTGGGCATAAAACAGCAAGAGTTGAAAAACCAAATATAGATGAAGATGAGAAAAATGACCTAAAAAATAACTTCGGGAGAAAGTTTGAGGCCCTTAAAGAAGAAATGAAAAATTTCCTCAAAGAAATGGAGGAAATGACAAACAAAAAATTGAAAGACATCAACAAATCACTTAAAGAAAACCAAGAAAAAGAAATAAAACATATGAAAGAAACTATTCAAGATTTGGAAACTGATATAGAGATAATAAGGAAAACACAAGTCAAGGAAATCATAGAAATAGAAATCATGAGAAAACAATCAGGAACCACAAATGCAAGCATAAACAGCAGAAAAAAAAGAGATGGAATAGAGAATCTCAAGCACTGGAGATACAACAGAAGAAACAGACTCATTAGTCAAAGAAAGCATTAAATCTAACAAAAGCTTAACTGAAAATATCCAGGAAATATGAGACACCATGAAAAGACCAAACCTAAGAATAATAGATATAGAAGAAGGAGAAGTTAGACTCAAAAGCACAGAAAATATATTCAACAAAATCATAGACAAAAATTTTCCCAAAGTAAAGAAAGATATGCCTATGAAGATAAAAGAAGCTTACAAAATACCAATAGACTAGATTTTTAAAAAGTCCTCTTTCCACATAATAACTAAAACAATCTTGTATAATAAAGGAACTTCTGGAGGCATCATAATCCCTTACTGCAAACTCAACTACAGAGCTACAGTACTGAACAGCCTGGTATTGACATAAAAACAGACAGGAGGACCAATGGAACCAAATCGAGGACCCGGATATTAATCCACACACCTTCGTATACCTGATTTTTGACAAAGAAGAAAAAAATCAAATGGAAAAAAGAAAGCATATTTAACAAATGATACTGGCATAACTGGATATCAACATGTAGAAGAATGAAAATAGACTCACATCTATCACCATGCACAAAACTCAGGTCCACATGGATCAAAGACCTCAACATAAAGCCATCTATACTGAACTGAACTTCATAGAAGAGAAAATGGGAAGTATACTTGAACCTATTGGCTAGGAGACCACTTCCTAAATATAACTCCAGCAGCACAGACACTGAGATAAACAATTAATAAATGGAACATCCTAAAACTGAAACGCTTCTGTAAAGCAAAGGACATGGTCAACAAGACCAAATGACAGCCTACAGAATGGGAAAAGATCTTCACCAATCCTACTTCAGACAGAGGTCTGATCTTCAAAATATACAAAGAACTCAAGAAATTGGTCATCAAAAGAACAAATAATCCAATTTAAAAAATGGAGTATAGACCTAAACAGAGAACTCTCAACAGAGGAATCTAAAATGACTGAAAGACACTTAAGGAAATGTTCAACATCCTTAGTCATCAGAGAAATGCAAATCAAAACAACTCTGAGATTCCATCTTACACCTGTAAGAATGGCCAAGATCAAAAGCACTGATTACAACTTATGCTGAAGAGTTTGTGGGGAAAAGGGAACACTCCTGCATTGCTGGTGGGAGGGCAAACTGGTACAGCTGCTTTGGAAATCAGTGTGGAGATTTCTCAGAAAATTAGAAAACAACCTTCTTCAAGACCCAGCAATACCACTTAGGGTACATAACCAAAGGATGCTCAATCATGCCACAAGGGCATGTGCTCAACCATGTTCATAGCAGCATTGTTTGTCACAGCCAGAACCTGAAAACAATCTAAATGCCGCCCTCATCTGAAGAATGGATAAGGAAAATGTGGTACATTTACACAATGGAGTACTACAGAGCAGGAAAAAGTAACAACATCTTTGAAATTTGCAGGCAAATGGATGGATCTAGAAAACATCATATTGAGTGAAGTAACCCAGACCCAGAAAGACAATTATCATATTACTCACTCATAAGCGAGTACATAAAGCAAAGAAAACCAGCCTATAAATCACAACCCCAGAGAACCTAGACAACAATGTATGTCCCTAAGAGAGACATACATGGATCTAATCTACATGGGAAGTAGAAAAAGATAAGATCTCCTGAGTAAATTGGGACCATGAAGGGGAGGGGAAAGGCAGGCAGAGGAGCAGAGAAATATGTTAAGCTCAATAAAAAGGAGGAGAGGGGAGGGAGGAAGGGAGGAAGGAAGGAAGGAAGGAAGGAAGGAAGGAAGGAAGGAAGGAAGGAAGGAAGGACGGACAAAGGGAACTTTAGTTATGTGTCCTTGTCCGGGAGCAAACTTAGCAAGGCCTGTCTGATGCCAGAGCCAGTGCCTCATAGTTTCTGGGGACCTAACTGGATCTGACTCTGGGCTATCGTCATCAGTCCCTACGCAGTTGTGTCTGTGTATCCTGTGTGCTCTTTGCCAACTTCGTTTGACTTAGCTCTCTACTGACCTTGGCAGATTTTCCCCCACAAATGGTATAGATGATGTTGTACTTCTTAATAAACTTGCTTGGCATAAGTCATCACCTTATGCAAGGCCTCCTGGTCTCAGCTCTGCTTCCGTCTCCTTTACTCCTCATCATCTTTATTTCTCCTCCCCTGCCCTCCCACTTGATCCTTCACCATTCAGGAAGGACCATTATTCCTGCAGGCTTGGGTCATAATTCTCTTTTTAAAGGCTCCAAAAAAAAAAGTAAAATATCCATGCTATAAAAAAAAACCAAGAGATCTACCCAGTTATTCTGACAAGGAAACAAAAGTGACCAGCATGGTACAACAACCCTAAGTGTGCAGTAGCATGCACACCTTGATGATGACCAGCAGCTCTCTGAGTGGACCTAAGACCCACTCAATACGAGGGATGCCATGCCAAGTACTGGAAATTTAACCAACTACCACAGCTAGTGAGGTCGTGGACCTTGGAGCACCACCTCTAAATCACCATAAATCCTACTACATGCCAAGAATTTATTCTTATTCCTACACAAGTGTAGCCCTAGCCCCTCGTCAAGGAAACTAGTCTTTGCAATAGAGAAAGACCACTATAGAAGACAACAACTGACTGGAATGCAGGGTTGTGGGATCCAGTACCAGTAGATATATCTACAACACAACTCCAGCACCTAAGGCTCAGGGATCATTGCTGCAGAAAGAGTGGGAAAATTGTAAGAGCCAGAGGAATAGAAATTTGCTATGAGACTGTGTTTCCAAGGAATGTCAGAAGCTACCCCCATGGAATCCACCAGCATAACAACCTAAACATGAGCTGAATGAGGAAAACCATGACAGACAGTTATCAACATCCAGAGACAAAGATCCTCCATTATTTAAAAAAATTCAATTTAATTGTAAAAATCTTTCTTAAAAATAGTGTCTAATCATTTGTGATGCTGTAGCTTAAAATAATGGCTTAAGTTTTTTTTTATTATTTCAATACTTGATTCTAATTTTTACCATAGCAGAAAGGGGCAACTCTGTTCCGTGTCTCCATATTAAAGAGGTTCTCAATCTTAAATATCATAGAATTTGCCAAAAAGATGGCATGTACATTTCCTTCTATCCAAACATTAGAAGCAAACGTACCTAAGCATCCTAGAGGGTCATGTGTTCACAGACTCATCTCCAAGCACCCTGAAATTAATTATTTTGGAAGTTTCTGATACAGGTGTCAGAAAATTCTGTTCTGCAGGTCTGGAATTTTCATAGTGTTAATAATCACCTTGAAAACGCAGCAGCCTCGCCAGTGTGGGAGTTTTTAATATACAGGTTAAGAATCCTACCTCCCAGGAAGTTCTTTTTACTATGCAAATACAAGGCTTTCAAATAATTAGTACTCTTGAGAGACACATACAGTTTCCAGCAAGAACCAAATAACAACAGAAATATTTCCACATATCTATCTCTGAAATGCTTTTTCAGAACAAGCTTCTCTTACAAAACTATTACTCTCGCATGCATTGCTGCAACATCCATGGGGCAGATTATTACATTTAATTAAAAAAATCTGCCTCATAGTTCTCCAATGGCATAACTTATCACTAAAAAAGTCAGCAAACTTGAAATGGCTTTTTATGAAAGCAAAGTTATCTTAGCTTCAAGGTTTTTAGGCATTCTGTCCAGGATCTTCAGTAAAACATGGGGGGAATCTGGCACACTCTCCTGGCTTCTGTGGTCACTGCGGTCATATGCACAAATCCACACACAAACACACACATAATTTTTTAATATTTTAATCTTTTATTAAAGCCCTAGTTGTGCCAGGGCACTGTTGCTGCTCTCCAGTGTGTCGTAGAACAATCCTACTTGGCAAGCATTGGCATTTTTCTATAGGAAGGCACAAGAGCAAAGACACACACACACACACACACACACACACACACACACACAAGTGTGTATGTGCTGACCTCACAGAATTTTCTTAAAATGCTCAGTAAATAATATAAGAAGAAACTGAAGTCCCAGCAAAAGAAGAAAGTGCTGCCACGAAATCAGTTTTCTTGCCAAATAGGAAAGAAAAGAGTTTTGAGAAGAGTTTTGAAAAGCCTCGTTCTAACTAGAAATCAAAGAGAAGCACCTGGGGGGCTATCACAGAAGTTCCGAGTGTTGATTGGCAACGAAGGTACTGTGCCACCTTATAAGAAGTCTACTAAGCTGAAGAAAATTCAGGAAATCAGTGTTTCTGTGGGTTAAAGGAGAGCCTAGGATAGGAAAAAGGGAAGTTGTCTTAATCCAATGCAGTGCACTTAAGACACTAGAGCTAACAAGGGCAGGTAGAAGCAACACGGAAAGACGCTTTAAGCTCACACAGAAAACACAACCATAGAGTCCTGAAGCCATGAGAGAGGAGCAGAGGATGTGTCCCTCCTGGGAAGAAAAGGGCTGCTTCTCCTGGGAGGGGCTGCTACCGTTGCAGGGCTTAGGGGGAGACCAACCCTTCCTTCACACATCAGGTGGGGTCATCAAGAGCAGTCTGTTGAACTATGACAACAGTGGCTATCGTTAACATGTGTATAACAACCTTTGATTACATTTTAACTGAAAAATTTCTACCCTCTTTCGGAGAGCATTTGCTTTCAAATGGGCATTCTTCTAGGTGGGCTCTATATGTTGTTTAAGTATCTAAATATAAACTCAACAGAAACAGGATCGTATCATAATGATATTATATAATGTGCTTTCTTATTATCATGAAGCAAAAGATCATGGGATGCCCTTTGTGTATATAAGTCCATTTTAGTCTTTTGGAAGCGGCATTGTGTTCTGTTTTATGGATAAATGTTAAATTATTTATCCAGTTCTCCATACATTTTCATTTGCGCTGCTTCTACTGTTTTGCTATTTACAGATGGGGCTGCCAAGGGGCTCTTGGTCTGCTGAGCACAATCTTTCCATCAAATCCTCTGCTTCCACCCAGAACTTCTGGGTGCCACTTCTGGGCTCTGTACAGATTATCTAACCTGCCTAAAACTCAGTGCCTCCATTTTTAATTGGAAATCATTTCAATGCTATAGAGAGTGCTGGTTGCCTTTTGTCAACTTGACACAAACCTAGACATAGCTGGGAAGAGGGAATCTTAATTGAGAAAAATGCCTTCTAAAGATTGACCTGTAGTCAGCTCCCTGTGGCGTTGTCTTGATTAATTAGATGGATGTGGGAGGGTCCAGCCCATGAGACAGTACCACACCCCTGGGCAAGAGATCCTGAGTTATATAAGAAAATTGGCTGAACCAGTAAGCAGTGTTCCTCCACAGCCTCTGCTTCAGGTCCTTCCTCCAAGTTTCTTGCCTTGAGTTTCTGACCTTACTCCCCTCAGTAGTGGAGTGTCACCAGCAAGTGGAAGGTGAAATAAATCCTTTCCTCCCCCAGTGGCTTTGAGCCATGGTGTTTTATCCCAGCAACAGTAACCCTAACTAAGGCACAGGGGTAGTTGTAAATTACATTGATGAGTGAAGTTAAATGAACAGACCTCCTCCCCTCTTTTTCTCCCCCACTTTCTCTCCCCCTCCCTCTCCCCTTCTCTCTCTGTATAGAAAAAGATGGGCAGGGGGTGAATAAAAAAGACCAGCAGAAGTTCCTCTCCACTCACAGAGAATAGAAGGAATTTTATAAATTAATGATCAATAACTCCCTGAGTCATAGAAGCAGAAAGCAGACCAAAGCACAAAGGAAGTCCCACAGGGTAGACTTCAAGTGGAGAAGATGCTAGTCTTTTGGACCTGAGGATATGTGACTCAGAAAGTGAAAACAGAATTGAGAGAAGACATCCCAGTCATCCTAGCAGCAAACTTTGGAGAGGACAAAAATTCAACATGAGGGCAACTGAATTCCAGTGTTAATAAGAGAGAGCAGAAAATACCCAGAAAAAAGCAAGATGCATCCCCACACCTGAGGCTCCTACACACAACAGGCCTAGACATGGTGGGGCTCTCTGGACCCAAGGCAGGAGCAGAGAAGACAAAGATAGCAAAAGGCCCAGGAGATGACTAAGTATTGGGTTTCGTTTTTTTGTTTGTTTTTTTTTGTTTTGTTTTTTTTTTTTTTTGTTTTTTTTTTTTCAAGAGAGGATTTCTTTCTGTAGCTTTGGTGCCTGTCCTGGAACTCTCTCTGTAGACCAGGCTGGCCTTGAACTCAGAGATCCGCCTGCCTCTGCCTTCTGAGTGCTGGGATTAAAGACATGCAACACCACCACTACCCAGCTGCTTCATTCTTGAAGTCAATCAGTTTTCAAAGTCAGTTAACTTTATGCTCCCATAAGCTGCCTACAAAGGATCTGCCCAAGCCTTGTTGTCAGTCACTCTCTGCAGCCCACAGATAGAGTCCAGGAGTCCGACCCAGGGTTCACAGTGTTCTCAACTGCCATCCCAGCTTAACTGGTATTGCTATCCCCCACCCCACCCTATCCCACACACGATACTTTCATCACAGGATAGTGCTCCCTCCAGAGTCCCTGACATAGGGGAGACACCCATCTGCAGTTGGAGGCCTGAGTGGTGCTACTGTCCCATGGGGAAAGAATATGGCATGACCTCATCCTGTTCTGGTTAGATACCCCTCCACACACACACACACAGAGAGAGAGAGAGAGAGAGAGAGAGAGAGAGAGAGAGAGAGAGAGAGAGAGAGAGAGAGAGAGAGAGAGAGATGGAGAGGAGAGAGAGAGAGAGAGAGAGAGAGAGAGAGAGAGAGAGAGAGAGAGAGAGAGAGATTCTGCTCTACATTGAAATGGTCATTGGAACATTCTATCCCTCCACTCAGTGATGGGGGCAAAGCTGAGAGCCCAGTCTCAGCACATTCAAACTAAATCTTTCTAATAGAGTTTCTTGATGAATGTAGGACTTGGTTCACCTCCTTGGACTGGGACTGCGAGCCACCACCCTGCCTGCCTATCCTGAAAAGGACCAGCACCTCGGGTCCATAAGAAACGAATGTGAGAGTTTGACAGACTCTATATGCATGTTTGTTGAATGGATAAATTAATGCAACAAGAGAGAAACAGATCAACAAACATGCAAAAGGACAAGCAGGGAGGTGGGGGCAAAACATGCAACCCTGGACCCTCTAACTCAGGGCGCTTGTATGCTTATTCCCATCTGCACTTCTACCTGTGCAGGCTTCAGGCTTCACTTAGAACCTTTCCCTCAGGGGTGCCACAGCTCAGACCTCCACAGTTAATTCCTATGTTGCTTCTTCCATGTGGTCATCCCAGATGCTATGGGCTCACCTCCCCCTACCAAAGCCTTCATAATCTGCCCCTCCCCTCTAACACACTCTCTCACCACGGCTAACAATAACATGTCACACTTTCTATCTTGATTTAAAGCTACTTATTTACACAACTGCAGCAGATGCTTGGGCAGAGCCCAGAGCCCCTTTCTCTGGCGGCTTAAGGACTCATTCCTTCAGCACTTCTTTGAGCAAAAGGGAGTTCAGAGGTGCCCAGAAGTTGTTCCCAGCATTTCAACCCCAGCAAAAGGTTGAGGAACAAGCATTGATCTCTCTCCTCAGTCAGCATGGAGAGCTCCCCTCTCTGTGCCCCACCTCTCTCAGTCCTCTTTTCTGAGTTTCCTGTTCAGGAATCTACCTACACCCCAGAGAAGCCATCTAAGGCCACTGACAGCCCTGCTTCCCATCACGCCTTTTAAATGCCAGCTGTGGATCTGTTCCTCTCCTGTCTCTGTAGCACAGAGCAGTATGGAAGAAGCATCCTGGGAGGGAGGGGGAGGAGCAAAGCAAAGCAAACAAACAAACAAAAGCATGTGGGACAGAACGGAAACAAAAAGAGTGCTGGAGGGAGGGGACTTTCAGTAAGCCAGGAGCAGCCAGACTAAGGAAATTTCTAGAATACATTAGCACCTTAAAACAGTACAGAGAACAACAAGAGGGGCCTATTATTATTAGGTATTTCCAGAAGAAAACTTAGACGCAGATATTTACAGTTTTTGAAATTCATCTTTTCTTTCATTGATCCTCCAGTATTGGCTAAATTTCTGAACTCACCCATGAGGAAATATGTATTTAGACATCCAGAGTCATGCTAAGGAAAAGCCAGTGGGGTGTAGGACAGGGTCCAGGTGGAGTCTATATTGTAAGGATGTTCATGTTCACTTTCTCCAAAACTTGGTTCCCTCTGTGAATAAAACTTTCTGCTGAGAGATATCTACCAAGAGATACACAGAAACAGAAAGAGCAAAGGAACGGGGGAAGAAACAGAGACAGAAGGAGAGGCTGAGAAAGAAGGGGAAAGAAAGAAAACCTTGCAAATTGAATTCCTTCCCTGTTCTCTCTCATCCACCTCTCTGGGCTATCACGTTGGGAGAAGCATTAGTTGTGGGAGGGCACATTTTGTGAGAGGAGTCTTCCAGATTACGTGCAATGAAAAACGGTCTCTTTCTACCCTGCCCACCCTGTCCAGGCACTGAAGCAAAGCCAGCCTGCCAGCAGCACTCTGCACAGCCCCCTCCCCTTGCTTGCACACCTGAGGGCTGTGCTAGCCTGCTAACCGTCCCTCACTGGACCTCCCTAGCAGGCATGAAGGCACAGACAAAACTCTTCCAGGATAACGCATGTGCCCTGTCGCACACACCCTCAGCAGAAACATCACACTGTCTGGTTTTAATATTCATCGGCTGCTTCTCCATCCAGAGCTCCTAATTCGCAGTGTGGGACAATGTTTTCCTATTAAGCATTTTCCCCTAAGCCTCATTACCTCTCTGTGGTAGAAAATCACTGCGGTGCTTTGGCTGCCTTAGCAGGAGAGGAAATTAATTTACAAAAGAGGGCAAAATAATCTCCAAATAACAAATCCTTCGAAACTTGGAATCTGACACTTCATAATCAAGTCAGATACAAGGGGAGACTGTGGCCATGCGGCAGTTTACAGGTGCCACTGCAACTGACTGGACTGTAGCAGGCACAGCACACAGAGGGGAGAAGGGGAGCCAGTGGGAAGTGCTGACCACAATGAACCACACCAGGAAAGGCCGCAGGGGGTGGGAGGGTGTTAGGATAAATACAGAAGCAGCCTCTCCAGACAGGAGGATGCTTACAGAAAAGGATGTAGAGGTCAGTCTGAAATCCAACAGGAAGGACTTACCACAGCTTCCACAGCAAGCCAGCAGCTGCCAGGCACTGCATGAACAGGCATGCCGGAGACTCGAAATGCCAGTCTCCTCATCTTGGGCTCTACTTAATGGGCTGAGAGTAACTTGCAGCCGTGAGACATCTCCAGAAATTAGGTATCCATGAAAGCATGAATCATAAATACGAGAAATACAAATGGCTCTTTCATCAGCGCTCTAAGTAGGAAGAAAACCTTCCTAGCTCCTTTCTGATAACGGAGTCAACTCAAGATAAACACCGCTGGCCCTTGGTATATCTGAGAAAACTGTCCTCAGATCTAATGTTACCACATCCCGCATTGCCTCATGAACTGCATAGTCTGGAACCAACAAGACACAGCAAAATCAGTGTCACATGCCTCTTGCTAATAATCACAAGCTGCTGGTTTGTTTTACAAACTCAAAACTCTAATGGCAGTCGTTAAGCAGTACTGATACAAACCGTAAAGGCATGAACCCAAGCACAAACTACGTAATCCAGAGTGCTCAGTCGGTCCTTCCGTCAGCCAGCTGCCAACACTGCTGTAAAAACTGAAGGAGACCGTGAAGATGGAGCCTTGAGACCCCTGAGTCTTTGTTGTCTCCTTTTCTAATACTCTACAATGTTCTAGAGGATTGGCGTCTATGGAGACAAGAACATGAAATGGCTGAACAGCTCCCAGTGCCTCCTAACTTTGTGCAGTAGAGGTATCACTAGACTCCCACGCCCTCAGGGACTCCCACTGCATGACTTGAGAAAAGACTCCATCTCCCTGTTCCTGGAGTAGTACAAGGAGGAATTTACTCACCCACAGGAGTGGGGACAAAAAGCCTCCTTGCAAAAGTCCCGGCACATGGTGATGAGTGGTCAGCACCAGAGCGGGGAGCTTCTAACCCTGAGCAAACAGGGTGTGGAGGCGCAGAAAAGCCCTTCAGAGCCTGTACCCCACCTGCCAAGAGCAGCCATGACAGGCAACGGCTGAAGCACTGGGGACCTGTATGAAGGGCTGCCTTCGGGAGTCATGCCGCTGACACCAGTGGGTGTGGTAAGGGGTCTCCTGGCCCCTGCCCTGGAGGATGTGTGCCTTCCCGCGGGAACAACAGGGAACATTTGAGTTCCCTGATTTCTACATGAAAATATGGAGAATAGTGAAGGGGGAGAAAGGCAACTCCCACTTCCTGGATTTGCCTGGGATAAACAGAGAGAAAACTCCGGCCAGCCACTGGCAGGTCTACCTGAGTATCAGCAGCACTGCCGGGTGCCTTTCCTCCATGACTCACTTGTTTGGCCAGCAGCCTCCTGATCCCCCTCCATGACCTATGCTGTGCCATTGTCTGCCAAAGGCAGCTTGAAGAGTGAAGCCCTATGGCAGGGCTCCTCCTTCCAACTCTAAGCACCAAGTCTTTCCCCAGCTGAGCCTCCCCAAGAGAAGAGACAGTCACTGAGATCCTCAGCCCTCTCTCAGAATCAGAAAGAAGGTCAGATGTGACGTGAATAGCAGATTCTGGTGAGTCAAACCATCTGGGGGTCACCTCCCAGCACCCCAGCAAAACCAAGTCTCAGGACTATTACAATCCTGGTGCGGTTACTATGGGTACATGATGCTCAAGCCAGTGTGCGGCTTCATTCACTAGCCTCTGTCTTTCAACAGCCAATATACCCAGGCTTTAGTACTCAAATGTGCAGTCTCATTGTAAAAACAATTTCCTGAATCAAAGTATAAGCCACTGTACCATCCCTCTCCCAGTGACCTGCCTTTCCTGAGCCAGTCCTGGCTCTAGACAACTACAGGAAATCTCTTACCACAAGGCACCACGGAACTTGCAGGCGTTAGCTAGCTGAATCAAATACTTTCCAAAACAATTCCTTTTACACCCAGTCCCTGCCAGCCCAAATCTCCCCGACATTCTTCCACGGAAACTTCTAAGCTGCTGACACTCAAAGTTCATGAGGATATTTCCATCTTCAAAGAGATGAGCTACAGAAATGTCATGTCCGAAAAAGTAGGAAATAGATGTTCAGGGTTTCTGTTTTCAAATGAGGGCAGTCAGGGATTAAGTGTAGTTTGGACCCTGAAGGAGCCTCTTAGCCTGCTTTTGGGCTCACTCCTGTAGTCCGATTTTGCTAAGCTGCCCAAGGACTCAGTGAAAGTACAAGATCAACCCCCTTGACAAAAACTAAGCAAAATATATTCGCTGAGCTCTCAGCTGGAAACACCCTCTCCTCCAAGAGGTGATCGGTGTGCGAGGAGGTAGAATGGAAAACGCCAGCCTGAAACCGTTCCAGCCTGAAGCGTCCACCACTGGGTCCTTCTGCTTAAGCAATAGAAATCCATTCTAAGTACAGTCAGAAAATAATTGGGAGGAATCTGGGAATTCAAAGAATTGCTGTCAAAAGCTAGAGAATGAAGCTGGAATGGGAAGTAGCTACAGGGCTTTTAGAGAGGAAATACACACACACACACACACACACACACACACACCAGACCTCAGGAACAATCAGGATCTCTCCCAGAACACAGCAGGGAACATCTGGAAGGAGGAAAGGTTTGATTTATTCCCTGGTGAAAACAAGGTAAAGGTGTCTCAGCACTCAGAGTCCCCTGGCAGTCAGGCTCCACTCAGAAGACTTATTCCGAGCTGTGGTTAGAACCCACCCACCCCAAAGGCTGCTGATTTGGCTCCCCACTCCTGAGCCATCCTGATGATGAACCCATCTCCCCAACTGACCCTCTTTCAGTGATACGAAGAGGCTGAGGAAAAGGAAGCTGGCATCGAGATGTCTGTCTCTCATGTGATCAGGATAACTGGTCAGTCAAAGTCACTTTGCAAATCTGTCACCTGTTCCAGAAAACCCTGCTCCAAACAGGGACCTCCCCTAGCTAACTAAAACAGGAAGGAAATGACTAAAGGAGGCTGGGAAGCTTCTGGAGCTTGGGGACAGCTTTGGTTCAACAAGCAGACAGCCAGGAAAACACACAAAGTCCCGGGGCCACCTTTCTGAGCTCCTGCTGGCTCACGTCACCTGGATCTCCTGGGACCACACATGGCTCCTTGGTAGACATCACTACAATTTTAGTTTGACCTCCATAGCTGACATTTTACTTATGATGATCTCTTTCACCTGGCACAGTCTCCACAGACAGGGACTATGGGTTGCTACAAACTCTCTCCCTTCAATTTCAATCACAAGCACCCTAGTATAATGAGTGTGTGGGACCGTGTCACCAAACCGAGTTACTGTCTCGATTCCCCTTAGTATCTCTATGATTATTCATTTCATGTGTCTACATGACTGGACTATGACTAGACATTTGGTCAAACATTATTATGTGTGTGTCTGGGAGGGCATATCTTGAGTGAACAATCCTCCGAAGTGTGAGCCAGGCTCATCAATTAAAGGCATGCACAGAACAGAATAAGCAGGCCTAGATGCAACCGCAAGCACCCTAGTATAATGAGCGTGTGGGACCGAGTCACCAAACCAAGTTACTGTCTCGATTCCCCTTGGTATCTCTGTGATTATTCATTTCATGTGTCTACATGACTGGACTATGGCTAGACATTTGGTCAAACATTATTATGTGTGTGTCTGGGAGGGCATATCTTGAGTGAACAATCCTCCGAAGTGTGAGCCAGGCTCATCAATTAAAGGCATGCACAGAACAGAATAAGCAGGCCTAGATGCAACCGCAAGCACCCTAGTATAATGAGCGTGTGGGACCGAGTCACCAAACCAAGTTACTGTCTCGATTCCCCTTGGTATCTCTGTGATTATTCATTTCATGTGTCTACATGACTGGACTATGGCTAGACATTTGGTCAAACATTATTATGTGTGTGTCTGGGAGGGCATATCTTGAGTGAACAATCCTCCGAAGTGTGAGCCAGGCTCATCAATTAAAGGCATGCACAGAACAGAATAAGCAGGCCTAGATGCCTGGGTACTTGAGTTAAGAAATTGGCCTTTCCAGCTTTTGGATTCAAACTAAAACTTTTGTTCTTTGGAACCAGAGCTGATGGCATAGAAATTACCGGATCCCCAGGCTACTGACCACAGATAAGGTACATGCCCCCCCGCCATCTGCAGCTGAATGACCCAATTGTTTACAATAGATCTTCCTGTGTGTGCATCGATTCTGCTATCACTGCTCCTCTGGGAAACTCTGACTAATGCCACACTGCCCAGTGAGACCCATGCCCTGCCCTGGTCACACTAGACTCACTTCTGGGAAACCCCAGGCTTCCCTTCTCACAGCCTTGCAAACATGTGGAGTAAGACGTCGCATAGCCAGGGCTCCCTGGGATGTGGCCCAGTGAATCCCTGGATGGGCAAGTGCACACAGCTGCGCACTTGCCAGCCCTAATCATGACAGCACACCCTGATGCTGTATCTTGCATCACATCTATAGCATGCCCAGTCCCCATCCCATCCCACCCCGCCCCCAGGCAACCATGGACGGGCTTCCCATCTCCACAGATCAGATTCACATGGTTTATATATGATGGTCACCTTGGCTAGACGGAGAAGGACCTAGTATATGTGTGAAGCAAGGTTCTAGGGATGCCTATGAGAATGTGTCCAGAAAGGATTAATATGGGGACACTTGGGCTGAATGTGGGTAATAGCATTCAAGGGATGGCAGACCAGGTAGAAAAAAAGGAGAGTAAATAAGCCAGCATAGACATTTGTTCTTTCTTTCTCCCTTTTTCCCTTCTCCCCTTTCTTCCAGACCCATCTCCCCTCTTTCCTCTCTCCCCTCTCTGCCTCCTGGCTGCCATACGTGAGCTGCTTTATTCCGATGTGCCTTCCACACCACAGTAGACCTAAGACTCTGGATTTGTGAGCCGAAGTAAACCCTTTCTATTTAGGATTTTTTTGTTTGTGCGTGTTGCTTGCATATTTGTCACAGTGAAACAAAACCTGACAAACAGTAGAATTTCAAAGACTCTAGCAATGTGATGTTTTAGGATCCATCCCTGGGTAAGAACATTCATCTATAGCTATCTTTCTAATAATAAAGAAGAGCATCTCTCAAGAGTTTGCTATGCCCTGCATTTCTTTCAACATGGGCAGCTACGGGTGTACAGGGGCAGCCTAGGGCCTGGAAAACAAGAGATGATTGCAGACATCTGTATAGCAGGCCTTACAGGTATGGAGTTTCTCTCCAGGCCCCCTTCTCCAATGCAGATTCTTTACATCTCCAATGGGGATGGCGACATGCAACCATACAGCAAAGCTACACTAGGAAAATGAACGTTATATGTACCTCTGTCTCTCCTTTATTGCCCTATCCCTCAGGACCATGAACCACACTTGGCATTACCAATTTCTGGTTCTGTGAAATGAATAACCAAACAAATGAGCGGGACTGGCTTAGTCACTTCCAACACCATGCCTGCCTTACCAAATTGGGCCACTGTTTTCTACCTGAGTGCTGATCTCTCCCAGATAACGCTTTTGTTTCCCCCTTTGAAGACTTCCAAGTTTCCTCTGGGGAAGGTACTTCCACAGAGCCTTCTAGTAGTGCAGCCTCGAGAGAGTGGGAATTTCCTGGTGGATCCGTTCTGCACACCAGCTGGCCAATGGCTCTCTGGTGTTGCTGTCCTGGTACAAGAACAAAGGGCTGGGAGGCAGATGCCAGAATCTCAGCAGTGGGTCCCAGATGGGTTGGGTACCAAGACCCTGTAAGCCCAGATTTCCTCCTCTCAACAGTCGGAGCGGCTGGAACATGTCCTCAGCATCTCTCTGAGGACAGAATGAAATAATGCATATGAAAGTGCTCTGAAAACACTAAATTGCTCCCCAAAGGTAGGGTCTTATTATCACATGGCACTCATTCTACTCACTCACACGGGCTGCCCCACCCCTCTCTCAGCCAGCACCAGCCTCATTAGCTGTACCGAGCAAGTGTTCATCTTTCTGTCAGCCTGGAGGCTATAAAGAGACTAACTGCCACCACCCACCAGTGACCCTTGGAGCACAATGGAGCCCAGACTAGCTATGGGGGTGTCCTCCACCCTGGCCCTGAGGCACAAGGAAGCATATGGCTTGAAGCGACAGACCACAGGACCCATAGGCCACACTATCTGTTGTCCCTGTCTTGCTTCCTTCCTTCCTTCTTTTCTCCCTCCCTCCTTCCCTCCTTCCTTCCAGGTTCTTTCTAAGCATCCTCAGGTTCATCTCTCATACCTACAAAACTGCTCAGCATCTTACGGATAAACCTAGGTGGTCCTTCCCTACAGCCTTCTCTTCCTGTTTCGACTTTACATCTCTACTTAAGGACATAGCCTAAAGCTGTCCATCTCTAAAATCAGAAAAAGTCCCAGCTCAGCAAAGCAGCACACTGCTGAGCATCTGGAAAATGCCACAACTGTTCAAAAGTGCCACTTGAAAATCCTGCCCAGAGAAGTTACTGCCTGAAGCCATATCAGCTTCCCAAATGGACTGAGAGGTAAATATCTCAGATGCTCTGTCCAGGCCAGTCTGGGTTGCCTGCAAGCTGTGGAATGCAAATGGTGGCTCTGGAGAAACGTGTGAGGCTCAAGAGGCTACCCTTGCTCTAGAGAAGCTCTAGTTAAGCATTAGAGCCAGGCTATCACAACATCATGCCTAACCATAAGGACAGAGCCCTGTTCCAGGAAGATATTACTGTTGCTAAGCAGTCTGGGAGCCCTGGTTCAGTGGCCTCTCCCCACTATAACATCAGCTCACAGGCTTCCCCCGAGCCTGGGAAAAGGCAATAGAAACTGGGAGAGGAATCAAAGGTTCACATAACAGCAGCAAGGAAACACACGTATTGATGTATGTGAAGGTGTACCTAGGGTAACCTGGCCGTGCTGAGGTGAAGGCCTTGCTCAGTATCCATCTACGATGCTGTATACTCTTACAATGATCGCTAGGCACAGTGACCACCGTCTGTGGACAGTCAGCTCTGGAGGGCAGACACTGAACACACTGCTCAGGCTTAGGAAGCACAGTTTGGAGGGGAATTTAGAAACTAACAGAACCCTTCAGCACTGGACTGCCCCCTTCTCTTCCCTCCAAACACCCACACCCTCCAGCAGTTCAATGCAGAGCAGCTAAGTGCCTGTCTAGGACAAGCTGGTAATGGCATGAAGAGCAAGAGTTTGTTCCCAGGCTTATAGAACTCATATTTTAGAGGAAAAGCTAGGCACCCAGGCAGATAACTTTTAATATAACATAAGGAGTGTTCCACTGAGAAATGAGGCAGGGCAAACACACACACACACACACACACACACACACACACACACACACAAAGTGTCCAGTGCTACCAGGGGAGTCTGGAAGAAAGAAATCAGAGCTGAGAATGTTTCTGCTCTGCCCACTTCCCCTCCTTCAGACACATCATAGATTCTGACACACGTTCCTAAAGGTCTAGAGCCCAAGTCCTTCTTCATGAGAAAAAGCTACTTCTTCAGAAACTATAGTGATTCTTCAGACCTTCTCCTCCACTG
Organism: Arvicola amphibius; assembly: GCF_903992535.2. Classification (NCBI taxonomy): domain Eukaryota; kingdom Metazoa; phylum Chordata; class Mammalia; order Rodentia; family Cricetidae; genus Arvicola; species Arvicola amphibius. The sequence continues at coordinate 35,014,897 of NC_052058.2, read as the reverse complement.
GCCCCCAGGGATTCCATTCCAGAATTCTCTCTCTACTCTTTTCCTTCCTTCCCTTTTTCATCTGCCATCACCGCCATGTTCCTCAATGCTGACCATCACCCTCCTGCCTAGTCAGGTTGCCAGCTGTTTTCTAGGGCATCATCTCTGGTCACTCACTTCCCATGCACCTTCCAATCAGACCGCTACTCAAATACGTGCCAAGAGTCCCATTACCTCTCTATACTGGCACTGAAATTGTATTTTAATAAATAAAGAATGCCTGAAGATCTGAAAATAAAAAAGTCCCACTGGTCAGTCTTACAGGCCAGGTTATGGTAACACACACCTTTAATCCCAGTAGCCACTAGTTGCCATAGAAATCGAGTGGTGCGTGTCTTTAATCCCAGCCCTAGAGAGGACTATAAAATGGGGGAGACAGCTCTCAGACACTGTCTCATTCTGAGATTCCTGGAGGTAGGATCACCATTTTTAGACTGAGGTCAAGGTAAAAGACAGTGGTTGGCTGTCTTGCTTTTCGGATCTTTAGGTTGAATTCCAATTTCTGTCCTGAGATTTTATTAATAGTGCTTCATTTAATCCTGATTCACCTCTCAAAGAAACTGAACTCTGGCATCAGGCTCTTACCACTTTAGAACACTGGAAATCAACTAAAAGCTTCAAGCAACACAAGGAGCACTATTTGTAGAAAACAGCTGAACACCGGTGTGACATCAGCTGGGCATTTAACTGGTTTGTCCCCATCAACTTCTCCCTGGTTCCAGAGAATCCTTAAGGGCCAGAAGCTTCTCAAGGCCGGTGGCAGTGAAAACCACCACCCCTATAGATACATAAGGGGAAACAGGAAAGCCACTGAGAAAGTTCCATTCCCTGGGATAGTTTGCTATGCAGCTCCCTACAAGGTCCTCCCACTGCCACCCAACAAGGCAGAATCTCACTTCGGAGGAAAAGTTCTATCTCTGGGAATTAGTCAGAAGAAGTCAACACAATTGTTTAGCTTCACATTGTCTGGGGATACAACAATGTTCATGACTAACAACATCCTGGCCAAAGTTTAAAAGGAAAACATGGAGAGTAAGTTGTAGAAAGCTTTGGTCACCATGCACACATTCTTAGAAGGCTGCATGACTTGGCCAACTGCAACCCTACCCAGGAAAGACCTTAGGAAGGCCCAGAGTCCCTTCTCTCTGACCTTGACACCCACATAGCAGTAATGCTCCTGTCCGAGCAGAAAAAACATGCCCCAATACATACAAAGTCCCTTAGGAAAGGATGAAAAACTATTAGTCATTGTATTCAAATACAGATCTAAGAGGTCATCAACAAGTAATAAGTTACCTAAGTGGAAATTATGATGAATGCATCCTATAAAGAATAGAGAGACACCCTAGAGAGAGATAAATACATACGGCAACGTCAAGACCACAAAAACTATTATTTTTGTAAAAAAAAAAAAGAAAGAAAAAAGGAAAGAGGAGAAAAGGAGCAACAGCAATAAGCCTAGAAAGGGAAGAATTAAGTCCCAAAGTAATATATATATAATTCCCAGTTGTCAATAAAATTTATGAGACATTCATGAAAAGGGTGAACTGTATTCAACAGAAACTATCTGTTCCTGAGAGGGCCTAGATGTTGGAATTAGTGAACAAAGACTTCAAATCAGCCATTGAACCATTTTCAAAGAGCTAAAGAAAATCATGTCTAAAGAATTAAAGAAAGTGCAACGACGGTAGCTCTTTAACTAGAGAAGATCAATAAAGACATAGAAATTTAAGAATTAAAAGCTATTAAGTAAAATTATGGCATTCAAAAGCTAGAATAGCTGAAGTAAAAAGTAACCAACAAGGGTTGAACAGCACAGACAAACTTAAAAATTTATCAGTAATAACTTGATTATAAATTACTTGAGATTATCCAACCTACTAAATTAAAGGTGAAGAGGAGTAATATAGATGTGGCAGCAATCACACGTAATCCGAGCATTTGAAATCTGAGGTAGGAGGATCAGGAATTTGAGACTAGCATATAGCAAACTCTATCCAAAAAAAACCACTAAAATCAATGGGTGGAAGAGAGAGGAAGGAGAAGGGAAAAATAAAACCACATACATACATAAAAAGTTGGGGGACAGAGTCTCAGATACCTGCAGGACCACCAAACACAATAACATGTACATCATATATGAGTCAGGAAGAAAAGAATCAGGCTCTAGAGAATGGCAAGAGAAAAATGACTCATCAAAGACAGGGCAAAGATTGCCATCTTCTCATAAGAAACAATGGCAGCTCAGAGACATATCTGAAATGATGAAAGAAGAAAAAAAATGTCCACCAAGAATTCTCTACCCAGCAAAACTATCACTCAAAAGTAAAGATACAAATCAAGATATTCACAAACACAAGTAGATGTCCTTTACTAACATACCTGCCCTACAATGTGAAAAGGTGTCCCTCTAAATTGAACTTAAAGAACAAAACAGTAAGCTGAACTGCCATGAGAAATGAAGAACATTTAGAATGAAAATAGGCAGACTAAAGCACAAACGGAAGCAGTGAGGAGGACCCTGGAGTGACCAAAGCCTTGCTCCACTACATCCCTGCTTTCAGTGCCCAAGTCCCTACCATGTCCCACCAGCACCACCACACACCAAGCCTAGAGGAAAGGTTGAGGGGATGCTGAATGAGATGAGCCAAGGTGAAGGGAAAGCCCCAGAGGAGACCTGCAAGGTTGTCTGCTAAGCCTGTTTCCCAAAGCCCTTCCATAAACATTTCCTGAAAATGAAAACAGGGAATACTTTCCAATTAACTTGATGAAAGCACTGCTCGTGCCCTGATGGCAAGATGAGAAGAAGACAAAATGCTAACAAACTAACTCCCACCGCATATAAAGAGAAATACACATGATAGCCAAGAAAACGATGTAGTCCAGGAATGAAGAATTAACCTGATGTCTGAAAATCAATCCATGTAATACATTTATCAATAGAAAGATAGAAACCACAAAATTACCTGAAAATATACAGAAAAGGCATGTGACAAAGTCCAACAGCCTTTCATGTTTTGCCAAACCCAAACCAGAAATATTCAAAAAGTAGGAATAGGAACAAACCTTTTCAACTTGGCAGAAGTCACATGTGAAACATCCAAGGACAACTCCATTCTTATTGAGAGGAAACTCAGTGTTTCCCTTTGAGATACAAAATCAGTCAGCAAATCAATGTAGATGGGGGAATTCTTACAAGGCTCCGCCCCTAAGTAAAGAGTTACAGGCAATCAATGGATACTGAGAAAAAATCTGTGTGATCCAGAGATGTGCTCCCTGACAAATGACCCAATTACAAGCTTCCAGATTTAAACATTTCAACATATGAAAATAATAAAGGACTCAGAAGGTCCTCCGTGTGTGAGAGAGAAGAATCAAGGAATAAGATGCCATAAAAAATAACAAAGGCATATCCATTCTTTCAGCTTCTAAAACCCAACATTATCATGAAATTTATAACAATTACAAACAATGAAAAAATACAGGGACGAGAAATAAAAGAGGCCCAGATATACAGAGAGAATGGAGTGAAACTGTTACTACTTAAGAATAGTCTAAGATATTCACAAAAATAACTACTACAACAGGGAATTAATTGAACAATGCCACAGGATACAAAGTCGGTACACAACAGCTATTATGTCTTAAAATAGCATGGAAATAAAAGCGAAATTCATAAAACAATTCAATTTGCAATAGCATGAAAAAGGATGCAGACTTGGAGTAAAGTTAACAAATCGAAGGTAAATATGGGGCCAAGATTCCCCAGTGGCTCCTTCTCCCTGAACTCACTGTTTAGATCTTAATGCAAAAGGTTAAAACAATAAACTTCTAAAGGAAAACAGACTCATGACCTGAAGGTAAGCAAAGATTTCTTAAATGGATTCAAAACAAAGCAACCATAAAAATGCTGATCAATAGTACGTTATTAAAAATTAATGACGGTTGGCCATCAAAAGGTAGCTGGCCAAAATGAAAAACACAAGCAGAAAGATTAGATATTCCAGGTGGCTATTATATCTTTGTTATGATGACTAATTATTTTGTTTGTAACATGCTATAAGATTTGTGGAGTGTCAAATCAAAATATTATTGGTTTTGTATTGTTATAAATTGATGTCATTTTCTCAATTTTTTTTCTTAATTTAGTGACCTACTTCATTCGTAGAAATTCCCAGACCATCAAGTTTCAGATAAGATGCTGGTATTCAGAATTTGTTACTTTTCAGAAAAATATCTGACCAACTAAAAAAAAAATGGGAAGTGAATCAAGTTAATTGGGAAAGTAGAATTAAAAGATGTGAACAAAAGCTTTACCATAGAGGAGACCCAAATGGCCACCAGAAAGGTGAGAAATCCCTCAGCAAGAAACGGAAAAAATAAATAAAAAAAATAAATAAAACTGCAGTGAGCGGCTCAGGAAAACTAAATGAAAAAGACTAACAACGTTACACGATGCTGAAAATACAGTGTATCTAAAACCCCCATACACTGCTGACTGGAGCAAAAGTTGCCACAATTGCTTGTGGACAATGCCAGCCAGTAGGTTCTAAGGCTAGACCCCATCTACTGATTATTTTATAATCCAGTGTAGCAAGAGAAAGGCATGCAGATGCCCAGTAAACCACCAGAGAAAAAAGATTAATAGCAAAAATTAAATAGCCATCTATCAGGTAATGAATGGATAGATAAACCGCACTGTGTTCATAGGACAGAAAGATACCTGACAAGAAAGAACCCAGGAAGGACTCACAGCGAGAGTAAAAAAGGTCAAGTTCAAAGACATTATACTGCCAGTCAGAAGTCAGACATGGGAGAATACGTACTGTGTAGTTCTATTCACGTTAAGAAGGGGAAAAAGACAGTGGTTACCACCAGGCAAGAGCATGAAAGCTGACTACAAAAATCTGGGCGGTAGCTAACATGGCTGTGCACATGGGCAGTAATAAAGAAGTCTTTGCCTCTGTCGCTTACGTGATTTACCAAACTGTGACCTTTAAAGGGCTAAAATTAAAATAGATTAAATAATATAAAGTTAATTTTTTAAGGAATCAACACTGGAGGTTTTCTCTACTGTATCTCTGTTCCCTCCTGTCTTAAGCATCTCACACTACATGTCTTTACAGCGAGAAAGTATTCCCATTTTAATTTTTGACAGGCCCACAATTTTGATGGTGTCGCGCACAGGGAACAATCAACATGGCGAGGCCCCACTGTTCTCATTCAGTCTTTTCTTATCTTCAAAAAAAATTAATGTGACTACTGTTAATTTTCCTGTTTCTACAGTTTCACAATCCCAGCACCAATATCCCACCACTGGGAGGAGGACAATTTCCCACCAATCACCAAGGTCCAGGGTCCTCAAGCTACCGACACTTAATGTTTAATTTTTATGTACTTATAATTATCCCACAGATACAGTTTTGCTATTTTATGTTTACTATAACAGCATAAATATTTTCCCGTAGTCTTTACAAGAGCCATTTTCTCTGGCTATAGAATAGTCTATTGTATGGCTGCTCCATAACTTACTTAGCTAGCCCTGCACTGGACACGTAGGTTGTTTCTAATTTCTCGGTATGAGCTGTATCGGGGCAATAGCATCCTTATATCGCTATGCATTTCTCATTAGGCCATGCTGCTACAATGAATTTCTACAAAGGGAAGTTACTGAGTCAAATACATGAGCACGCTAACAATTTTAAGTATGTTTTGCAACATGGTTTTTCAAACTGACATGATCACCAGCACCATAGGAAGGTATCACTTTTATCGACTTTAACAATATTATCATAATTTTTCATCAGCTGTGGTGAATTTGAAATGAGTCAATGGGTTTTGTTACATTTTGTGATTCCTTGATTGTTCCAATAGGTATCTGCTTGGTGTTTGTTGTTGAAATGTTGGAATTTAACCCAAGACCAGGCGCAGTAAAGATGAGACAGAAACTTGTTTCTTCTGATGTCAGCGTCCTTAACACCTTTATCTATTTTAAAATCGGGGTGCTGATGCTGTCTCACTCGTTTGGATGAGGCTTGGCAAATATTTTTAGCTTGTCATTGTGCAACAAATACCTTTCACTCCGTCATGATGTTCTTCTAGTTTCCCTTCTTAAAGTTTAATTCTTATAAAGTTGCAGCTAGCTGCCTCTTTAATATTTTTACCATTTGAAAATGTAGGAAATTTGCCTGAAAATATTAATCAATTTTTGCTATTTTCTGAGATTTAAATACATTTAATTCTTTAATAGAATTACTAATGCTTATTTGTAATTTTCCCAGATAATGAATAAGTCCTGCCAACATCATTTACTCTAGAAGGCTTCCTTTTCCCACAGATAGAATCCTCCTTTGCCCTCCTTAGGTTGCATTGCAGCAGCTCCCTGATTTAATTACTGCGGGGCTATGTGTTCCAAATCTGTTAATAATGGCTTCCTTCATTATTTCCTATTTTCGGAGGATTTCTATTGGAAACAGATTCCTATTTCCAGTTTTATCTTCTAGTCATTTTGTAAAAATCCAATGGAAACCTAATTGAGATCTAGAGAAGGACTGAGCTACAACTAAAAATCGAGATTATACTTTTGAAAATGAGTTGAAAGGCTGTAGCAGGCAGGGCGAGTGAGATGGCTCGGTGGTTAAAGGGTACTCGCTGCCAACCCTGACAGCCTGAGTTTGTCCTCTGACCTCCACACGCAAATAACAGAACAAGCTTGTTATGCGCACGTGCACACACACACACATGCGCGCGCACACACACACACACACACGACAGACAGACAGACAGACAGACAGGCGGGTGCACGAAGGCTATAACAGGGACTACATACCAGGCACGTGCAGCTGCTGTGATAAAGCACCACATCCAGGGCAACTTATGAAAGAAGACGTTCCCTGGCGCTTATGGATTGAGAGGACCCTAGCTGAGCAGAGTCGCGGAGTCAGGAAAAACTGATATCAGACGTCCTGATGCACAAGTTCGGGGGGGTGGGGGGACAAGAGAACTGAACTGAAATGGTGTATTTTGAAATCTCAAACTTCTCAAAACACTGTGACATGCCTCCTCCAACTAAACCATAGCTCCTAAACCTTCCCAAATAGTTTCACCAATGATGGCCAAATTCTTAAACATATGAGTTTATGGGGTCATTCTATTTCAAAACACCATTATCAGAAATATGTTCAATTATTTATCCTATTTCACCCAAAGAAATTCATTTAAGAGATGGTGAACATGAGTTTGAATGCAAGCTCAATTTTTAACTAACAATATGCATCAGTCAGTGTTGTTAAGTGACAAGTAGCCACAAACTCTTGGTGGAACACAAGGCTGAGGATGCATTTCTCACATGTGAAGCTACATAGCTATGCCTTGTTCTCATCCTGGTTAGAGGTGGAAGAGCATAAAACAGGCCCACTACTTAAGATTGGGTCTCGGAACTTGTACACGCCTATTGGCCCACATGGCGTTGGTCAAAGCAGGTGTACGGCCGGGTCCGCTATCAAGGAGATATGGTAATCAGCTTATCCATTTGTATGTGGAAATAGAAATTAATATTTGCTGTATAAAGATTAGTCTTCTACACCCCCATGACTTAGGGAAATTCCCACAAAGGTCAAGTCTCAGTTTCCTTCCCTTGAGAAACAGATTGTCACCCTGTATGAGAACTTAGTGACATAACATGGAAAGAAAGCTCAGCGCTGTGTCTGATAGCATCCAGAGTACAGTCCATGCCAACTGCTGTCCCTGGATTTAATTACAGAGCAAACATTGTGATTGGCCTTTTGAATTCAAATGAAATAGTTTCAATGATTCCGTGTCAGACTTCACCTTGTTGCCTCTGATGCATTGTTTCTGTAGCTGGAGGAAGCTAGTAGCCTCATCCATCAAGCAAACAAATTCTAAGAGCCCTGCACTCAGTCGGTTTTGTACACGACCTGGAGAGCTTGTACACCACGAAAGCAACAGTGACCCCCTTCAGTTCCTGAAATCCTTCCACACATCCCGGCAGCTGCCATCTTCTGCATACGGTGGTTCCCATTTACCCGCATTTTGTTCCACATTTCTGCTTTTAAGAGCATCTCCTCTTGTTCTGACAAAAGCCCTGGGTTCTCTCTGGTGGGGGGGGGGGGGGGGGGGGCTTTTACAGAGGCCCAGGATAAGAAATGCTTTACCCACAGCTGTCTGGGCCTCATTCTGATCTATGTGACCAGAGGGTTGTTTTATCCCCTCCATGTTTAAGGTCAAAGAAAAGAAAGCCTTCAGTTTATCCTCTGAAATAAAGAAATAAATGAACCTCAGATGTTTAATGAAGCCCCTCAGAGGAGGTAACGGTCACTGGAGTTATCTCAGGGGTGAACCTAGCATTTACAAACAGGGGGAGCCGAGTGTCCTTTCTGTGAACAGTAAGTGAGGTTCAACTTTTAGTGGCTACCATGGACCCCAAATTTCAGGTCCTAACATTCAGTCCAAGGTTACTACGCTTACAGAGTCAGGGACTGCCCGGCAAGTCCTCACAGCCCCTCACAGACCACCCTGACTCAAATCTCTGCTGCCCAGAAGAGACTAGTGGCTTCTTCGCTATTCACAGGCAATAGTAACATATCTGTATAATTTCCTTTGTTAGTCTTCCAAAAGGTATCATGGAGAAAGTGTGTGCTCTCTATGAGAAGCTGTGAAGCCCTGAGGGAGCTCTCCTGGGACTCGAGTGCCTCTTTGTTTACTATCCCAGGTCCCCATTGGTGGCAAAGGCCTAAGAGAAGCCTCTGCCTAGGTACTTTATTTTTCTTAGGAACACATTAATGCTATCCTTGTCTCTATTTTATTTCTTATTAACATAAATGCATTTACTTTCTCTAATTGATTATCAGGGGGGTTGTTTTGTTTTGTTAAGTAAAAACAAAACAAACAGAGATCAAACTGTGATCAATTTCTGTACACAGGATTGACTTTTCAAAGACACTTTGACCTCAGTGAATCATGACCTCTAGTGTGGCCTACGTCAGGCAATAAAGAATTGTTACCCCTAGGAGCAGAGGTGGCCCCAGATTGGGTAAGGATAGACTGTCCCTATTGTCATATAGAAAGTAAATAAAATCTGTAAATTCTATAAGATGCTCACCAAGCCCACTCCTGGATTTCTGTGAAGAATGATGGCTCTGCTTTAAGAGCCTGGGTTGCCCTGTGAAGGCGGTTTGCCTTGACTCAGAAAAGCCTACAAAATCATGCAAATCAAGAGTTTCAAATCTTTGTGTTCACTTTTAAAAGCCCCCTAGCCATCAAAGGTATGCATATCCAGAAAGCCATTAAGTATAGGAAAGATGTTACTTTAAGGAAGTCATGTGTGCCACTCAGTGGAGTCAGAAGGTGTGTCCGTGCCAAACACTGGGACTGGAAAACAGAGTCTGTGATCAAAAATGCATGCTGAACTTTTACTGAACATGCTTAAAACTATAGCAAGTAACGCTGAACCTCGGGGTTTAGATGCAGAGTCTATAGTCACTGAACCCACCACGGGAAACAGAGAACCCAGCATTCTCTGAAGAACTTACAGAGTTCAGGGCTGGATTACCTCACACATGAGCTTCCCTACCACCCTTAGACAATCCTCACTGGAAAGCAACAAATTGTTCCACAGCCAGAAGAGGAGGGTGCACAGGAGCAAAAGGTAACCCAGAATAAACTGAAGAAACAAAAACTCATGGCACAGGAATAAATTCAGCAGAAAGTAAATGCAGAAAAAGGAAAAATGATGTCTCCTTCTCAGTCCCCACTACTTAAAGGAACCTCCAGATTTCTGGCTCATCCAGGGATTCGCTTCCTTATCAGAAAACCTGGCCCACCTGCCAACTTCCCCGTGGCATCCCCATATATATACATTCTTCATGCCAGGCTGACATCCCAGAGATGGCCTTGAGTCTCCATGTCCCAGCGACCACCTAAGAAGAAACCTCATCCCCTCGCCCCTGTGCCACATGTTCTTCAGAAAAACTTGCCTTGTGCCTCACAAATTTCCTGATGTGACAGGCCAGACAGAAATGGACTGTTTCCAAGGACCCAGAAGGGAGATGGAGACAGAGCCCCACATTGGTGCACCGGACTGAGCTCCCAAGTTCCTGACGAGGAGCAGAAGGAGGGAGAACATGAGAAAGAAGGTCAGGACCGTGGGGGAGCCTTCATCTGGTGATGGATGGAGATAGAGACAGAGCCACACACTGGTGCACCGCACTGAGCTCCCAAGGTCCAAATGAGGAGCAGAAGGAGGGAAAACATGAGCAAGGAAGTCTGGACTGCGAGGGGTCCCCCCATCCACTGAGATGGTGAGGCTGATCTATTCGGAGCTTACCAAGCCCAGCTGGACTGGGACTGAAAAAGCATGGGATAAAACCGGACTTCCTGGGCATGGCGGACAATGAGGGCTGCTGAGAGGCCAAGGAAAATGACACTGTATTTGGATCCTACTATGCATGCAGGCTTTGGGAGGGGCCTGGCCTGTTTGGATGCTCACCTTCCTGGACCTGGATGGAGGGGGGAGTAATTTGGACTTCCCACAGGGCAGGGAACCCTTGCTGCTCTCTGGGTAGGAGAGGGAGGAGGAGTGGAGGGGGAGGGGGGTTAATGGAAGGCAGGGAGGAGGCAGAAATTTTTAATAAAAAAAAAACTAAACACAAGGTAGCAGGTGCTCCTAGTCAAAATGGGAATTTGTGCAAAGCATTATAATCCATGAAGTATCCCCCTCCTCTACCCCATGATCAGAGAAGTATCCCCCAAACCCACATCCTTGGTGTCCAGGCTCAACATCATTTGACATTTTCCTTACCTCTGACTATCTGAGTGCTACAGAATCTTAGAGAACCCGGAGATGTCCTTCCAAAGCCTGAAATCATTGTGTGTACTCAGAAAAGGCTCTCTAAAGGGACTGGGGTAGTTTACCATAAAGAACATATTTAATCAACTGGAACAACATAAATAAAGCATAATAAACTACGGCCCAGGGGAGGGGAATACAGCTATGCAAACATCGGAATTAACAGGTTTGCCCTTCCTGCAGTGAGAACAGGAAGGCAACATCACTGCTGCATCCATGGCACTGCTAGGGAGGAGAAGCAGACACCCCCAAATCTCAGAAAATGGCCTTCCAAATATTATGAGGAGCAGTAAGCTCAAGAAGGAACTAAACACTTGCTCTACTGTAAGCTGGGATCACCACAAGCCTCCTGATTTAGAGGGTTCTCTCAGCTCCAGCTCATGGGTTCCTTTATTTAAATTAGGAAAACATACCCCTTTGAAGAAGGTCTATAAGCCCCACACTGAGTGTGGCAGGGTGGCTCTGACTCTCTTCTCTACCTGTGTCAAACAGTCTTGGCATTAATCAGTGTCTTACAAAACCAACAATGGCAGAGCCCCATTCTCTCACTCCATATGTGAGTTTCTTAAAAGATCCTGTGAGCTGCCACCTTGTCAGGGGACTTTTTTATTCTGAAATTGGGTCTCGTGTAGCCCAGAGTACTCTTCAGTTCATTATGTCCCCAAGGCTGGCCTTGACTTCTAACCCTTCTCCCTCAGTCTCAGGTGCTGAGAGTTCAAGTGTACACAGCCACTCCCAGCCGGAAAATGGGCTCTTAAAGGGGTCTAGAGTCATATGAAGACATGTGTAGAGTTTCCTGGTATCCTAAGGACCAAGATTGTGGATGGATGGTCATGGGGGCATGGGGTTGTGAAATCTGTGCTCTTGGCTCACAGTGTCTAGCCCAAGTGCTCTTCAGCATTATCTGGAGAACATGCACCATATCTATGCATCTGTATAACAGGACCCAGATGTGCATCGGCCATATCTATGCATCTGTATAACGGGACCCAGATGTGCATCGGCCACATATATGCATCTGTGTAATGAAATCTGAATGTGCTAAGAGGTTGGAGATCCAACCCTGCAGATCTACAAGAGATGATGGCATGTTATTCTACCAGGATTCCCATAACAAAGTACCTCGGACTGGAGGCCAAAGCAACAAAAGGTTACAACCTTCCAGCTCTGGGGGTGAAAGCGAGAGATCTGTCAGTGGAGCCAGATTCTCTGAGGAGCATGAAGGAGAGACTCTAGGCTTCTCTTCTTGGCTTGGAGATGCCGCCTTCTATCTGTCTCACATCATCTCCTCTGTAGACCTGCCTCAGTTTCCAAATGTTTCCTCACTAAGGTCACCAGTCACACTGAAGGAGGATCTCCCCCGATGACCTCACATTCACCTATAATCTGGTTACATGCTGAGGTGCCAGGGTTTGGACTCCAAAATACCCTTCAAAGAGAAGCACAATTCAATCAGCCACAGAGGTCACTGCACCAATGTCCTTGCTCTTCTGCAGGGCTCAGAAAGAGACATAGGGAGCCGGGCAGAGAACCTATCCATCAGTGCCCTATTCCAAGCCACCTTTATCTTCTGCCAAAACAGCACAGTGGCCTCCTTGCTGGTCCTCAATCTTCCACAATTGTCACTTCCTTCGAGGTGCCACACAGCAGCTGGAATGAACTTTTCAATCAGAACACAAATCTGATAATGGCAGAACCTACTTAAAAGCCTTGATGACTGCCCATTATGTTTGAGGGAGGCAGGAAACAAAACTGCACTGACCTCATTTCCCTCCAAATGCTGCCCGGTTCCTGGAACACTAAGCCTTTCTCCCGACACAGGACTCACTTAGACCTGGTGACAACTCCATTTTTCTCACCAACTCACAGAGGCAAACCCTTCTTGCCCATCCTTCATAAGCCATGGTCCCTGCAGAGGGTCAAGTCCATCTTTCTCCTCTGTGCTCCCAGCTCCTAGGACAGTACCAGACTCATAGTAGGTGCCCAATATTTAAGAACAGAAAAACTTAACAATGGTTACTTAAGTGCATTATGTTATCTTGGATGACATCTTTTTTCTTTCTGAAAACCTACCATGTATAAGGGATAGGCATGTTGAGAGATTTAGCTACAATGATAATTCTAGTTCCATAGAATAAAGGAGAAGGTAAATTTTCTAAACCCAGAAATGAATCATCCAAGGGCACATAGCCAATCTTATGATTCTGATACTGAAACCTCAGTAGCAGAGCTCTTCCTCACATCCATGCTGGGAGCTGTACAGGAGAAAACCAAGTCCTCTTTTACAAGTCAGCTCTGGGTAGTTTCTGACTAGCAAACAAACCTCTATGTTCCTCCATCTGCCCAGAAAACATGTCCATATCTTACCTAAGCTCCTGGATTGAGGCGGTTGTGAGGTAGTGATGAGCAGAACAGAGAGAGTGGATCTGACTCCTGTGGCCCTTTCAATGAACACTGGGTCTGGGGTCCCACACCAAGGGCATCAGATCCTGCCTCTGATCCTTAAAGGAAGCCAGAACTGACTAGGAAATTCTCATGATGAGTATTCATTTCAATCATCAACATCAAAAATCACCCAGTAGAAAAGCCTTGTGGTATGCCCATGGAGAAATGCCTTGATCCAGTCCATTAAAGTGAAAAAAACCCATCATGGTGGCACCATTTAATACTGAAGCGAAAAGACCCACCATTGGTGGCTCCATTCCCTAGGCTAAGATCTCAGACTGTATAAAAAGTGAGCTGAGGATAAGTGTTGACCACTCCTGCTCCTTGGCTTTGACTGGTACATAAACAGATGTCCCTAGGTTCTTTCTCTGTGATCTGTCTGCACTGCTGAACTACAATCAACTGTATGCCAGGAGAACCCCTCCTTCCTAAGTGGCTCCTGTGGAGGGATTTTTTTTTCTTTATTTTTTTTAAAAAAATTTCCATCTCCTCCCCTCCTCCTCCCCCTTCCCTCCCCTCCCTTCCACCCATACCCCCACTCCCTCCTTCTCCAAGCCAAAGAGCCATCAGGGTTCCCTTTACTATGTTAAGTCCAAGGTCCTCCCAGCTCCCCCTAAGTCCAGGAAGGTGAGCAACCAAACTGACAAGGCTCACAGTGAGCCCATCCATGCTGTAGAGTTCAAGCTCATCGCTGTTGTCCTTGGTTTCTCAGTCCTCCTCCACCGTCAGCCACATTCAGAGAGTCCGGTTTGGTCCCCTGTTCCATCAGTCCCATTCCAACTGGACTTGGTGGTCTTCCGTTAGATCTGTCCCACCGTCTCAATGGGTAAACGCGCTCCTCACGGTCCTGACTTCCTTGCTCATGATCTCCCTCCTTTTGCTTCTCGTCAGGACCTTGGGAGCTCAGTCAGGTGCACCTATGTGGGGCTCTGTCATTTTCCTGTGGAAGGATTTTATCCTAGCAACAGAAAAGATGGGCTGATGTGGGAGAGTCTTCTGTTTGTGTTGATTTCATTCGTTAATAAAGAAACTGCCTTGGCCCATTTAATAGGCCAGCCCTTAGGTGGGTGGAGTAGACAGAACAGGAAGAAGGAAGTGAGGTAGATGGCTCAAAGAGATGCCATGCCTCTCCTCTCTGAGCCAGACGCAATGAAGCTCCGGCCCAAGATGGACATATGCTAGAATCTTCCCGGTAAGGCACCACTTCGTGGGGCTACACAGATTATTAGATATGGGTTAATCAAGATGTGAGTAAGAGGCTGAAACTAATGGGCCAGGCAGTGTTTAAATGAATATAGTTTGTGTGTTGTTATTTTGGGTGTAAAACTAGCCATGTGGGATCCAGGCAGGATGAAAAGCAGGCCTGGCCGCAGCTCTCACTACAATGGGCAGGGCCTCCAACTCTACTTTCTTCCTCTGGAGAAAGCATGAGAGAATGTGGAATCCATTTCAGAGTGAAGACTCAAGAAATGATCATAAAATACCTTTTTGGTTCTAGCCATTGTGACACCCAGGGAAAACAGTGGTCTCTTCCCTTCCTTCAAATGAGCCTCATGTGAAGGCTACTAGCCTCCACTTAAGCTATAGAACCAAGTTGAAAGTGAATGTCAATCTTGGTAGCCCACTGCTTATAGAAGCCCATAGGTACAGAGAATTGGTAACTACTCCATATTCTAGGCCAGTCTCCGTGAGGCATGTGCTACCATCAGCCAACTGTGACCTAGGTGCCTGCCCTCCACCCCCTCAGCAGGTCTGACCAGCTTCCTCAAGCTCCTGCTTTGAGCTGGACATGAAGCTACAAAGAAAACAAAGTTTAGCTTTGTTCTATTTTATGCCCTGAAATATGCAAGTGAAGGGCAAGAACCGCAGTCACTCCAGGGAAAAGCCCATGTGAATTAGCCTTTGAAGAAGAATCTGGAACCAGCTGGAGGCCTGGATCCTAACTTCACAAGGGCTGCCTTGCCTCCCAGCTTTTGATGAAAGCCCAGAGGCTGCTAGGAAGCTTGGCCAAGAGCTTCATGCTGGCCTCCTTCAGATGGTGCCAAAGCTCTTCCAGGCTCAGCTTTCCTGCCCCAGGCTGTGTAGCAGCTTGGTGCCCCACTCCTGGATGCTCATTCTTGGAGGTTTTATCTACATGATATGGCCTCCCCTTTCTTGTTTCATGTTTTCATTTCCCTACCCTCACCACCCCTCTGATCTTTGTATTTCTTCCAGTCCTTCCTTCCCCCGGATGACTTCCTGCGGCATGCAGGTGCTGTTGTCAACTGGAGGGTATACGGGTAAATCGCATAGACTGTCTCATGTTGAAAAAACAATTAACAAACCATCCAATGAACATATGAGTTGGAACAAACTGAAGAAAGGTAGGATAGAGGCCAGAGAAGAGAAGGGTATTACTTTTAAAAACAAAATACAAGGATGTACAGAGGAGCCAAGGAGATACGGAGGTGAGCCAGGTAGCCATTTGCAAAAAGTATTGTCTATTTAGAGGGGGCAGCCAATGCAAGCAAAATACAAGCTTGCTTGACAAACTCGAGGGAAAAAGGATAGAAAACAGAGCTGTTGTGTAGGTGTAGGAGGATTTTCTCAGAAGCCATAGGTTATAACATGAAAATCCCAATGCCAGGGTGGAATACAGCTCTATGCTGTTGGTCAGAGAAGTTGAAAGTCCCCTCGAACACTGCAGGCTATTGACATTGCTCTTGGTTGTATACCAGAACTAGATGACAAGACCCTAATGCTGAAGAAAACACAATTTCAGGTACAAAGCACAGAGAAACAAATTTAGAACTAGATGGGAAGCTTCCTCCCTGCTGGCTACCTTTCCCAGTGCTAGAAGGTGCTATTTAGGCTAACAGGAAAGTGGGCTTATCTAGCTCTGGATCCTGCACCCTATAATAATTACCTGCCATGCAAGATGTGCCCATTGGTACAACAGGGGCAAGATGGCTATGGGGCAACCAGCCAATGATTGTATCTGAAGCCCATTTCACTAGAGGAAGATCATGGTTGGCACTATATATCTGGCCAGAAGCCCATGTCTAGGGAGATCATAAGTTCTGAGGAAAACCCACCAGTCATGTTTTGCTAAGTAGACAAGTTGTCAAGCTGCCTTTTAAATATTTATGCTAATAACTCATAGATTAGTGCTAATTTCACCCCTGGTTAAAGAAGCTTCTATTTGCAGCACACGGTGATGAATGCGGCAGCTCATAACGGGTCAAGGGGATAAAAGCAAGAGACTGCTGAGTGTGCAAACCTAAACAGAACATTTGCATCACCCTTCCAAGGATCAGGGAATGTCTGGAAGAAGGCGTAGGAAGAACAGAGGGGCCAGTGGATGGGGACAGTGAAGTGAAATGATGTCCTCTGAACATGACATAGCTGTTGCCCTTAGAAACTCACAGTGGCTGTAGTCTACCTGCACAAACCTGCACAAGACATTACTGTCAATAACCCATCACTAATAGAGAAGGATTCATGATACCGACCCCTCCCTGAGGAAGTATAAGCAATTAAAGGTGAATGAGGGAGGGGTAGTCAGAGTCCTCAGTGGTAGCTGCCAAAGCTCAAGTATCTTTTCACTCATGCTTAGGCAGACAACCCTCATAAAACCGAGGTTCACACACAAAAAGGCGTGAAAGGAGGAGCTGGGTGGTGATGGTGAACACCTTTAATCCTAGCACTTGAGCGGTAAGGCAGGCGGATCTCCGAGTTTGAGACCAGCATGGTCTACAAAGCAAGTTCCAGAACACTCAGAGCTATACATAGAAATCCTGTCTCTAAAAACAAACAAACAAACAAAAGCTTTGGCAGAGTGTAAGGGTATTAAGAGAGGCTAGTGAGATAAATACAATCAGTGTGTGTGTGTGTGTGTGTGTGTGTGTGTGTGTGTGTGTGTGTGTGTGTAACTAAAAGAAAATTTTTTAAAAAATTTATTTTTTTAATATATTATTTAAAAAATTTATAAAATTCTATTGTTGCTACCTCATAACTGTAATTTTGCTACGGTTTTGAATTGTATATCTGATATGTAGGATATCTGACATGTGACCTCTATGAAAGAGTCGTTAGACCCCCCAAAGGCTGAGAACCAGGGCTCTAGGTGCTCCAGCAGGTCAAAGGTTAATCCAAGGCTCTGTGTATATAGTTGGGTAAATATTGAGGATGACTGGGTTGTGCTACACTGGAGGACATGGCTAGGTGGTGTCACACTGGAGGAGATGGCAAGCCTAGCTCAGCGACAGCATAATCAGGAACACGAGACACTTCTGAGGCTTGGCATCTACTTGTGCACAGTAGGGCACTCTCCTGTCACATGAATTTCTGAAACAGAGCAAAGGATGGAAAACACTGACTTTTCATTGCACCTGGCTCATACCAGCCCCCTCCCTAGTGACACTTTCCCTGTTCTGCCAGTGTCCCTTAACATTTCTCCACTGTAGTTGTCACTAGAAGGGGGACTTGCTGAGAGGCGGTCCAAAGACCTCCACAAGAGCACCCTACAGCAAAAACAGAAAAACTTACAAATCTCCTAAATCATGACCTTAAGAACCACCATAAAAAAGACAACCTGGCACTTTATGACTCCCTGGAAACACTTTAGAAACACCGGTAGCATTTCTTCCTGGAGCCCTCAACTGTCAGTCCCATTAGCCAATCTGGAGCCTGAGAACAACACAGATTTCCAGAGGCCAGGAGAAAATGTGCTGCTGAGACCTACAGAGGCATCCCAGAAGGGGGACAGATGAGCCAGAAGAGGGACAGACGACCCAGGCCATGTGTGATTTAGCCATACCAGTCTTCAGCTTCCTACCTTGGGTCTTACATACTGGCCATGGCCTGCGGACAGGTCTTCATTGTGGGGAGGGTTTACAGCTACTGGGAAAACCTCTGTTGAGGCTTTGCCACACATGCTCACATACGCTGTCATCCCAGAGCTAGGGGTAAGACAAGCAGGAAAGGAGGGAGGAGAAAAAGAAACAGGCTGTTATGCAAACCCACCAGAATCTGTTAAAGGGTCTCAAGAATTTAATTAGGTATGCAGATAAACACTCACTGATACAGAATAGATTAGACACCTCAGTGATCTACCTGTTGTGTCCTGTAGTTCTGCCCAGGGGTGCTGGGGTCCAACTACCAGAGCCAAAAAAGTGAGAGAGGGTATGACCCTGCCCCGTCAGCTTTTAAGTGGCTATTTATGCAGAAAAGACGACACCCTAGGGCTTGCTGCCCCAAAGGTCATCCCATAACAGCAAGCATACGATATACAACTGATGTAGGATTCCCCTTTGTATCCTGTGAATATGTTTTATTACCAGTGGTTAATAAAGAAGCTGCTATGGCCTATGGCAGGGCAGAATATAGCTAGGTGGGAAAACTAAACTGAATGCAGAGAGAAAGAAGGCGGAGCTGTGCTTTCTAGTCTGGAATGAGATACAATGAACACACAATTATAACATTTAACAGTAAACATAGGTGCATTTAAGTTACATGTATGAGCACACACACACAGAGTGAACAGAAATTGGGTGACATGGATGTTCTTGGTGGGCTTTACCAAAGGCATGCCATTGTGCAAAACACACATGCAACAGAGTCAGCAAGAGGAGTTTAGAGACAAAAACATAAGTAAACCAGGGAACCAGGGTTATACCTCAATAAAGATGGCAGAACTTGATCATCTGACCTGGCTCTCAGTTAAGATGGCAGCAAAGTCACGAGAGGAGACAGATACCAGCCAGAACCTTACCTGGTAAGCCACAGCCTTGTGGTGATACACAGATTACTAAAACTTGATTAAAAGATGTAAGAGCTAGCTAGGAATATGCCTGAGCCATTGGCCAAAGCAGCTTCTTTATTAACTAATGGTAATAAAAACTTTTCACAGCATACAGAGGGGAATTCCACATCAGCGACTTCACCTGGACAAAGTCCAGGTATAACCCAACATGTGGGAAGAAATGTCAGTGTCAGACAAATGGCTCATTGGTAAAGGTACGTGCTACTAACCCTGGTGATCCAAGTGTGATGCGCAGGACCTACACAGTGAAAGGAAAGCGTCAACTCTCACAAGTTGTCCTCTAACCTCCAGGCATACTCTGTTTCATATGCCATACATGAACTCATACACAATAGACAGACAGATGATGATGAGGAGGAGGAGGAGGATGATGAGGATGAGGATGAGGATGGATGGATGGATGGATGGATGGATAGATAGATAGATAGATAGATAGACAGACAGAGAAGGGAAAGAAAGAGAGAGAGAGAGAGAGAAAGAAAGAAAGAAAGAAAGAAAGAAAGAAAGAAAGAAAGAAAGAAAGAAAGGAAGACTTTAAAGAAAGAAAAATTTTAAAGAAAAAATTTTTAAAGAGAAATTTCAATGCCACACAGACCCTGGAAGTTCTTAGAGATTTTAACATAATACAGTGAGAATGAGAACCACAAGGGGCAAGGAAACATTGCCCATCAGCATTGGATCAGACTTCTGACAAAAGCATACAGGCACATTCTTGGCCCCATTCTGGCTTCCAGGACTGAGCCATAGCGTATGGAAATCATGGGTGGGAGCCCAGCAAGGAACTTTCCAGATCTAGTGCTAGGTCTATTACAATTATTCTCAATTAACACCCTCTAGGGTGCTAAATATTAGGTGGTACTTCACCATTCACACCATGGTTTCTCAATCCAGCACTACTGACACTTCAGATTGGTTCCCTGAGGGGCTGACCTCTGTTTTATAGGATGGGTAATGCATCATTGGGCTCTACCCACTAGAATCCAGTGGCATCCCATCTACTTCAGCTGTAGTAACTGAAAATGCTTCAGACATTGCCAGATGTTCCCCTGGAGATAGGTTTACCCCCAAGTGAGAGCCACTAACATACACTCACTGTAGTGACAGGCATGGCTACTTCAATTTGCAGGACAGGAAGCTGAGAACAGAGAATCAGAGGGGTTCTCATGACTTGCCCAAGGCCACGAAACAAGCAGCAGAGCTCATGTTTAAACTTGGGCTTTCTGATTAAAAGTCTAGGGCACTTTCTAATACCTAACTCTACAGATGCAAGTACCAATATCAAGTTACTGCCTGCCTCAGTCTCTCACATCTGTGAGTCAAACAGACAAAGATCTGAATCTGAACTATAAAATAGATGGATCTACTATGCATCTAACTTGACAGTGGCCTTCAGAGGCAGGTGGTAGGGATTATCATGTGGCATATCAAGTTCACTGGTTAGGGAAAGGCCTTCCCTTATAGGAACCACTGTTAGAATAGAGTTAACATTTAGGGCCCTAGAACTGTAGCTCAGTCCCTGGAATGCCACACATGCATTCACACTCACCACCAAGTGAGGAAAACCTTGGCTCTGTGTCCAACATCTTCTCCATAATGATCATCTTCATTCTACCAACCTCCTTCTTCCTTCCAAGTCCTTATCCAAAACTTGGGGGAGTCCTACAATCAGATGGAATGCAACTCAAACTCCTACCTCTGTCTACCTCGTTCCCAAGAAAAAGAAAAAGACCAGCTAGTGTTAGCAGCCTTCAACTGCCCACAAGGTCAAGCTCACGGGGAGAAAGGAGCAAGGCCTGGTATCCTAAAACAATCCCTGACAAAATTTAATTATGCATTTTCATCTCTCAAAGCATTAATTTACTCCCCCAAAGAAGAAATACCACCTCACCGGGATGCGGTAGAAATAAAACAAGATGTTGGAGGCTAAGTGCCAGGCACAATGTCTATTGCATTCGAGGTGCTCAATAAATCATTCGTTTAATAAAATTCGGAACCGCTAAGCAGGACGAAGGGAAAAGTTTTGGATGCCTCCCAGGTGTTTTTAACTTACAGACACACTAAGTGGGTACATAAATGGATGCGAAGGACTCCGTAGTAGCAACTCTCCTAGATCTGAGGCAGCCCAAATTCAGTGGAGGAAAGCCTGGAAGGTAATGGAGTTGTCTCTGACCAACCACCTTTGTCTTAAAGCAGCTGCCTGCAGAAAGCAAGCCCAGAGCATTTCCAGACGAGATGCCGTGGGAGAGCCTTCGGTGGGCACCAAAGCAGTCCGTCCAAGAGAGGAAATAATAATAATAACACAGGCAGTTGTCAGAGACATTTGCTGTGCACTCTGGTGGAGAACTAGCATTAGCTGCAGAGACAGCCCTGGCAGGGGGGCCAGATGGGAAGAGCTTCGAAAAACAACTGGATAAATACAGCAGCTTGCAGAAGCCTACAGTTGCTGCCAAATTCTGACTGCAGCCTGGTCCCTTCTGCCAGCCATGCTGGGAGAGAGGAAAGGTCTCAGCAAGCATCAGCGAGCCAGTCAGGCCCACAGAGATGAGGAAGATAGAGTGGCCTGTCATCTGAACCTCGTCCCTGCTCCCTGGTTCGGCACTGTCTGCACAAAATCTATGTCTAAAACACAATGCAGTTCATTTATTAAATGAGTGTATGTGTAACACTGTGTAAGTCCAAAGGATTACACTGAAGATGCTGTAAAAGCCAACACGAAAAAGCTTCCTTCTCTTGGAAAGTTTCATTTGAGAAAAGAGAACTGTCCACGGTGTGCATTTTGGTCGGGTCATTCTGCGGAAAATGGACACTGCCACTCCTCCCGTTCGGTACTTTTAAAGGAACATCCCTGTCCACACAGTGGCATCTCCTGCCCAGGGGTGCTGATGCCTGAGAACCTCTGCCCATGCTCCGAGTCCTGCCCCCATAAGGCTGCTGCAAAAGAAACCAGTATGGAGGAAGAAGGACTGTGGGACTCCCAAATGCTGGGGAGGGCAGCCCCTGGGCACTCAGGTTTCAGAGTTCGCCCAGCCACCCATGCTGTCTCTTTAGGGCGATTGAACTTCCTCTGAATGGGAGGGGCTTTACCTCCCTCATTCAGCCCCGCCTCCCTGTTCCCACTCCCATCCTGGTCCTCACTCATCTCCTGCCTTATTGTCCTTCCACTCATCCTTGTTTCTGCCTAATCTGAGATGCCCATCTCCATCACTGACTTCGCCACTGTCATACTTCAGACCCAAGAGTAAGTGCCATACCGGCAGGAGCCTCCCCAGACCAGATGTGTGCATCTGGACAGAGCCCTAAACAGCATGACCTCACACCTTCACATCCTCTGATTCTCTCACTGGCACCTGAACTTGTGACTCCCTGGTGTAAGAGGGTGATGGTTTGTTGAAGGTCTATTTCCTACACACATTGAAAAAGGCCGTAAAGGAAGGAAATATGTTGGGTTTGCGTACCACAAAACCTCTGTGCTCATAACAGAGGCTGGCACCAAGTAAAAGCTGAAGAAACAATAGAAGATACTAGGGACAATGAAATTAATGTCTGGCATTTCCCTGTACCCACACCCAGGTACTCACCTCCAACCACCCCCAATGGACTTGGGAGCGCCATTCTTCTGCCCTCTCTATATGCCTCATATCGTCAGGGTCAGAGGGAAAGGCAGTCATTGACTGGCACGCCCAATGCTGGCAGGCAGAGGCAGAGACACCTGACTTTGTAATCCCCACTGCTAGCACAAAGCCTGGAACACTTTCGGTTGGTATTACATGGATGAAAGTTACGGATGAATGGGCACTGAGCATGTGATGTCATACATGACACAAGAGGTGCTTCTTTCAGCTCCTCAGTCTGGATGATTTGTAACTACTGGCAGAGGCTCTATTATCAAGTTAATTATTTACAAGGGCAAGTGACATTTTCATACTTTTTAGAACTTAGTGCCCTCAGCTGGGACGGCCTAGATCCCTGGGCTCAACAGGCCATAGAATGAGGTCAAGCAAGGAAAACATGATCTCTTCAAGATCTCCATCTGCCCGCAGGAGCACCATGCCCCAAGGGTTGAGAAGACCAGTATGAGTCGGGGGCAGAGGGGTAGGAGGAAAATGTGAACCCCTCACCGTGCCTTCTGAACCTGGTCTTCAGGATTCCAGTGAACACTTATAACCAGTGGAGGCATCAGCCTCATGCACTGAACAACTACTAGATCCTTAGACCTTTGACTGGTAAACAGCCACTGTTAGACTAGCTAGACCATAGCCTATATGCCACCCTAATAAACCACACACACACACACACACACACACACACACACACACGAACATAACTAATAGGATGAATATATATTCATTCTATTTCTTATTTAATAATTCTATTTATTAATGAATATATATATATTCATTCTATTTATTAGTTCTATGCCTCCAGAGACCCCTGACTGACACACTGCTATGAATATTACCAGTAGGCTCTGGGGAGTCAGAGGTTGTTGAAGTTGTCTGGTACCCAGCCCCGCAGTAAACAGGGTAAAGGAACAGTGTGTTGACCATTAACAATTCCATAAGAGACAGCTGTGGTGCGGGCTTCAGATTAGCTCCCACATGCAATGTCTGCTAACGGTCTCTTTCTTATCAGCAGGTCCCAAGATAGTTAAGTGTTATAAAACCAGAAAATAAAAACATGTAATACAGGACTGGAGAGATAGCTCATTCTGCAAAGTGTTAGCCAGGCAAGCATGACATCCTGAGTTTGATCTCTAGCACCCATGTAAAAAGCCAGGTGTGGAGAACAATTATAATCCCAGCACTGGGAGACAGAGATAGGCAAATGTCTTGAGGTTCATTGCCCAGCCAGCCTAGTCTGACCACTGAGCTCCCGGTCTTAATATGAAACCCTCTCTCACAAAATAATGTGACAGAACCCGAAAAGGAATGACAGTTGAGGTTGGACTCTGCTGTGCATGTCTGCACAACACATATACAACTGCACACACACATGAACATGTATACATATCTACCCTTGCATGTATACACATAAATAATAAAAAGCATATAATATAGTGGTGATCTGCAGGAAGAATATAGAAAACACTATTTCTGGGCTGGGTGGTGGTGGTGCATGCCTTTAATCCCAGCACTTGGGAGGCAGAGGCAGGTGGATCTCTGTGAGTTCGAGGCCAGCCTGGACTACATGAGCTAGTTCCAGGACAGACTCCAAAGCTATAGAGAAACCCTGTCTCGGAAAAAAAAAAGAAAACACTATTTCTTACTGGTAAGGCTTAAACCTTTGCTCATGCTCCCATCCATATGTAGAAATCCCAATCCTCAGAGTGGTCCGGCCTTTAAGAAGTCTCATGACTATACTTAGTCATGAGAGTGGAAACATGACAATAAAATTAGTGTCCTTACAAAGCAAGCCCCAGGTCACTCCTTTGTCTCTTCACCCAGGGGCAAACACAGCAAAAAGATGGCCATCTGTGAGCCATGGCCCTTCACCGGACATTGAAATCTGTCACCACTCTGATCAGAACTGTGAAAATACGTATCTGTTGGTTTTAAACTACCCAGTCTAGGGTATTTGGTTATAATAGCTCAAACCTATAAAGACACTTTTGCAAATGCTTCAGAAGCATATGAGCTTGTCAATCATATTGTCTTAAAAGGAACCATTCAATGACACTGAACGAAGTGTCATTGGTTCTCAGTAGCTACTACTTTCTCTGTTCATCAATATAGATAGATAGATAGATAGATAGATAGATAGATAGATAGATAGATAGATAGATGATAGACAGACAGACAGACAGACAGACAGACAGATGATAGATAGACAGACAGACAGACAGACAGACAGACAGACAGACAGACAGACAGATGATAGATAGACAGACAGACAGACAGACAGACAGACAGACAGACAGACAGACAGACAGACAGACAGGTAGATAGATAGAGATAGATAGATGATAGATGATAGATAGATAGATAGATAGATAGATAGATAGATAGATAGATAGATAGATAGATGGTGGATGGATAGATAGATAGATCTTGCTATTTCATGCCTAAACTAGAAAAGAAAGAGCCCTTTAAAATTTTTGTAAGACATTAAGTAAAATGAATTTTATACTTCAATTTTTGAAATATCTGTTATGCTCTAACACATGCCAGGGCTTATGTTAGGCTGAGAGAATAGTAGTGACCATCACTTCTTAAAAGTTTGGACCTGAAGTATCACAAAAGTCAATGTGTTAAAGCCCTACCCACGGCTCTACCAGAAGTAAAGGAACCTTTCTAAGAGGTGGTGCCTAGAAGAAGGACACTTGGCCACTGGGAAATGACCATGACAGAGCAGATAGGACTCTGACTTCTCCTCTCTTTCTCTCTCTGCTTCCCAACTGCATGAGGTGAGCAGACTTCCTCTGCCACACACTCGCTGCAATGCTGGTACTGCAAGAGGCCCAAAGCAATGGCACCATGTGACCATGGACTGCAGACTTTCAAACCATAACCCAATATAAGGCTTCATCTTACAAGCTGATGACCTCAGACATTCTGTCATAGTGATGGACGGCTAGCTAAAGCATCTGCCATCAGAGTCATTAAAAGGAGACAGCGCATAGTGAAACGGGTAATCCAAAAAAAGTAACCAGGAGACATGCACTAAAAGAGAGGTGCAGAAAGACAAGTCGGGCTCTGGGGCTGGCTTTTCTGCCAAGGCAGTCTTTTGAAAATGAGAAAAAAAAGTCAAAATCATGCTATGAATCAGATCACTTGCAAAGGTCCCAGAGCTAGGATGAGTCAAGGAAGAAGACAAAGCCCTCAGCAGGAAGAAGGTGAGCTCTATGCAAGTTCTGGTTTTATTTAAAGTTTAATAAAAATCTCAAGTAGGAAATAATGGAGTCAAGTTTATTGTGACTGCTTTCTTGAACGATATGAACCCAGAAGAAGCAAAACAGAAAATCTTTCCTTAAAGTTTTATATTCCGGTCCCAGAAGGACACCTATAACTTTAAAAGCCACTTTTAGTTATTAAAAAGTACAAGCTCTCTATGTTCCCAGTTAATACTTGCCTCCTTGGTCAACATGGCATGGGTAATCCTTCTTCTCTGGGTGAAAGCTTGACTTTCTAATATGATCTGTTTGCTTCTTCAGAAACTCTGTTTCCCCCTATGACCCACCAGGGCTAGAGGCAAGTATAGCAAGATTTCAGGAATCATTTGATTGCTGTCAGTGAGGGGAGATGCTCCAATAACCCTCTGTCTAACCCATACTCCTCACAATGTTGGTACACCCACTGAATTGAATAAAGAATGCATAGAAAATATCAGGATCAGGCATGATTATTATTTTGTGTAGTGATGAGCTGCGGACTGCGTTCTCGCCTGGCTCCTGGCCACCTGGTTAACATATGCCCCAAAATACCAACACACCAATTGTATTCTTTTAAACACTGCCTGGCCCATTAGTTTCAGCCTCTTACTCACATCTTGACTAACCCATAGCTAATAATCTGTGTAACACCACGAGTGGTATCTTACTGGGAAAGATTCAGTATGTCTGACCTGGCGGCTGGCTCCATTGCGTCTGACTCAGAGAGCAGAGGCATCTGCCTCACTCCCTTCTTCCTGTTCTGTCTACTCCACCCACCTATGTTCTGACCTATCAGGCCAAGCAGTTTTTTTATTAATTAACCAATGAAATCATCACAAAACAGAAGACCCTCCCACATCAGTTTTTGTGTTCAAGCAACTGGGAAACTCCAGAAATGGGTATGAGGTTGAAAACACTGGGGGAGAATAAGTTTGGAGAGTTCTCTTTTGCATATGTCAAGGCTGAGATATATGTGTGACAATCAAGCAGATTTAAGGCTCAGAGGGAAAGTGTGACAGTGAATGTCTCATTTTGAGTAGAACCTTTGGTCTCTATGAGATCCAGAGAGAAGAAGCAGAAACAAGAGAAGGAACAGGGACTCCACTTGGGGCATAGGGACAGTTGCAGTTCCATGGAATGCATCAATCTGTGAAGAAGATTGCAAAAAATGGCCTCACATTAGGACAGGCACTGGTATGATGCTAACACAGAGGACAAAAGAAGAGATGGCGGCAAGGAGGTGGTTCCCAGCATAGACAGATACTCGAGGAAGAGCAAAGAGGATAAAACAAGCAGTGAACATGAAAGATGGAAACAGTCGGTCTGCGCAAGCTCATCTCCAGAAGGTAAGGGTGACAGAGTAGCCTCTGTGGTCGGTGAAGAAGCAGACAAAAGGACAGAGAACTCAGACGAGTGTTAATGGGAAGACCCTGAGGACATGGATTTTTTTTTGCTTAGCTAGAAAATTCTAAAACCAAATTTTAAAGCAAAAAGCAATGGACAAGTTGGCTTCTGGTGAGTTTGGTGATTGTGTACATCTACTCCACAAAGACTTGAGCCCTTGGGTGTTACTATTAGGAAGTGGTTTGAAAAACATCAGGGAGGTGGGGCCTAGAGAGAGGTCATCCAGACACTGAGGACACGTTCTGAGATGCTTCACATATGACTTCTTACTAGTTCTTCAGCCTCTTGAATTCTCTGTCACAAAAGGAACAAACCTGAGTCACCATCCTCTTTCTGCCCTAGTTGGAGATGTGACAATGTGTTCCATACACACTCCCACCATGGCCAGCATCCATCAGCCTCCTCAGAGGCCAAGCCATGGGATCACAAGTCTCAGACCTCCATCTTTCAAAACTGTGAGCTGAATGAATTTCTCTATCTTTTATAATGGCCTGCATCCAGTACTTTACTGTAGCTGCAGAATATCGATTAACACAGCAATGCAGGGAAGACATGCGAAAGAATGTCTTTCAATACAATGCAAAGTATTGTCATGGAAAAGGGGGTATCTGAGACCCCAGGATGCAACTGTCTATAGCAAAGCAGGGCATTTCCTCTGGTGGATGAAGGTCAGGTGGAGAGCCAATGAGCACTAAAGTAAACAAGCCAACGCAGATAGATGAGGAGGCATTTAGGTGTGAGTTGGGTGTGAAATGTCCCTGACAGGAGCCTGTATTTGAACAACTGGTCCCCAGAGAGAAGGTTGTTTTTAAAAGGTTAAGCAACCTCTGGGACAAGGGTCCCAATCAGCTGATGCCCACCAATGGGGGCAGGCCTGGAAGGTTATACTGGGGCATGAGTCCCAACCAGCTGATGCCCACCAATGGGGGCAGGCCTTGAAGGTTATACTACTTCCCGTTCTCACTACAGCATTCAACTTCCTGATTCGTCAAACTGTGAGGAGACTCTACCGCATGTCCCAGCCACTGTGAATTCTGCCGTGCCGTCCCCACCATGAAGGACTGAAAATATGAGACAAAATAAATATTTCTTTTCTAAGATGCTTCTCTCAAGTATTTTTGATTGTTTATTTTATGAACATGGATGTTTTGCCTGTTTGTCTGTTCATGAACCACATATGTGCCTGGCACCCAGAGAAGTTGGGAGAAAGCATCTAATCCCCTGGCACTAGAGTTACAGGTGATTGTGAGCTGTCGTGTGTGAGTGCTGGGAATCAAACCCAGGTCCTCTGTATGATCCACCAGTGCTCTTACCCACTGAGCCATCTCTTCCTAGCAGCAAGAGAGCGAGGAGTACGAGGGGTTAAGGGCATGTGAAGCGCAGCTTGAGGGTTTAGGGAGCTAAGTGGGAAGCACAGTTTATAACAACAATGCAAAGTGAAAGCAGCATTCCGAGTTGTGATTTTCCTTCGCAATGCTCAGATACTCTGTGCAAAGGAGGGTGGCCAAGCTCAGTTTTACCCAGTAAATATCACAAGGGAACTGGATACAGAAAACTAAATGGGTAAAGCAGAGATTATTATGGACCAACACCATGGCCTTCGAGTAGGAAGACATGAAGCTATCTTTAAATCTTTTAAAAAAAATACAAGCATGATGAAATTGTCAAAATGTTCTCTACTTAAAATATTATTTTTCTCATGGCTTATGAGATATAAAAATATCCCAGACTTTCCCGATTCAGCTACTCCTTTTTCATGAGTATCATGAAAATGTTACCATGAGCATCAGTTTGGCCTTTAGACTTATTACAGATCGAGGTCTGATGTGAAGAAAACTTGATTGAATCTTAGCAGGTATTTCATGCTTATTTTCATAAATTAGTGATTTTTGTCACAATACTAAGTAAAAACTAAGATGTATAAAAGTAAAAAAAAAAAAAAAAAAGAACGTGGGGTTGGATTTGGGTCTTACCCCACAGAGTGATGTTCAGCGGGGCACTGCAAGTGGTAGGGGCTGTTCTGTTAAGTTTTGCATTATCAGGACATGCTGTGGTTGCAGAAAGTGACTGTGTATAGGGTATGATTCTAACACAGGCAGAGAAGGTTCTATTGGTGGGAAATGTAATTTATACAGATGAGAAGGTAGGGCGCATGAGAGGCCACACTATGAATGTCAGTAAGCACAAGTTCGATTTGAGATGGAAGAGTGAGTCGGGCTGTTCAGTGGAGGGTAAATGAAGGAGGAGTGTGAACTGGCATCCAAGATGGGGAGAAGCTAGCAGGAACAACTGACAAAGTCTAGACAGATCTAGACACAAAACATAGAAAGCCCTGCCATCTCGCAGCACGAAAAGAGATGACTTGCAGACAGTTGTGTGGACAGAGGAAGAGGCATCCTGGGAAGGAATGAAGACCTTCAACTTGGCAAGCTACTCGAGAACACAATCGGGTTCTACTCAAAAGAAAAAAAGAGAAAAGAAGTGGCAAGGGGGAGCATCCTGGTCCCAGAGCAGCAGCTTCAGAGGGAAAAAGTAGGTATAAGAGGGGAAAAGCAGGCAGGGATGGGTGTCGTGAAGGTTTGGAGCAGTTCTGACTGAGCACGGGTAGTTGGGATTGACAGATGCACAGGGGGAAAGAGTACTCAGTTCTGTAACTCAGGTCTGGAATTCTCTGGTCGATGGTATAGTGGGTCCCAGGACACAGCCTCACTGAAGCGAGTCACTGTGTAAGAGTGACCTTCCTTTGTGTGTTATTAATAGCAAAAAATGCAGAAGTATGGATGTGTTACAGGGTCAGGGAGGCTACTACTAATGATCTGCTGTTAGCAATTAATAACCAGCAATTTCCACTGACAGCCTAGGGGTCCCAGGACATTAGTTTGTCCCATTTAAACTTCTGACAAATCCGAAAAGGAGAGGACACAGTTCATTTCCATTTATCGCATGAGGAAAAATTCCAAGAAATTAGGCTTCTTACCAGGATCTCACAATTATCAGCAGGAGAAAGAAACGAGGGAGAAAGGCATCGGTCCGATATATTTAGCATTTATTCCATCCAGCTAACCATGTTTGCAAGCATTCGCCTATTTAACTACCATGACGAAACCACAAAGTGGATATTATATTATGTGTCTATCATATGAGAAAAGAATTGTGGCTTGAGAAGTAATGAGACTTGCCCAAAGTCAAAGCCAGCAGACGCTTTGGTTATGACTGGTGATTCATAGAAAATATTTGCTTGCATGGTAGCATGCCACAAAAGTAAGCTTGAGCCCCATCACGCAGCTGCCCCACTGAGTGACCAGTTCACATACACAGCAGGTGGCCCTGCCACTGAGATGAACACTGCAACTTTTAACCTTGCTGGACTCTTACCCCACTGAGCCATCTTCCACAATGAGCCAGCTAATCAAACATGTCCTGGGCCAGGGGCTGCAAGCTGCTTTCAATTTTTCAAGCCCACCAAAGAGGAGCGAAGAAAAATGAGCAAACCGAACCCAGAAGGAGATTTGGCCCAATGTCCCTAAAGAGCTCTTCCCACGCTAGAAACAGACCCTGTGTCTGGGACTACACGAGCTGGTCAGTGGCCCACAGGCTGGCAGCCTGTCCTGTGGGGGCTGCCACGAGGATCACAAAATGCTGGCATCTGTGTGATGGCAGAGGTAATTCAGGATGGTTTCTGAGTGTGAAGACTGATCTAGACTCAGGAAGACTCAATGAAATTGCTCAAAATGCAGCCAGTCACCATTGTAATCTATGCATCCATTATCCCCTTCCTTAAACCACATACATGACTTCAGAAGAAGAGGAACACACAAAGCTCCAGCCACTGGCTCAGTGACAGTCATAGACATGAGCAGACCCTGAAGATACATCTTTCCCTTGGTATCTGCAGGGTACTATTTCTGAGACCCCCCCCCCCCACACACACACACAGGTTTTCTAAAAAACATTGAAAAAAAAGAATCCACATACAGAAAATGGCATAGGATTTACATAAATCCCAAATATATCGCTCTGTATACCTTAGTTCATCTACCGATTATTCATAATAACTTAAATAATGCAAATGTGATGTGAATAGCTGCTGTGCTGTATTGTTTAGGAGACAATGACAACAGGGACACATCTGCACATGTTCAGTGCAGACTGGGCCATCGTAGACTCGCGCTCACTTCCGATCTGCGGTTGGTGCAGTGCGAAGATGCAGACTCCTCGGATACCAAGGGCTGTGCGAGGAAGTCATGGCAGGAGGAAACAGCAGTCCATCCTTTTGGATCACCTGGCACACGTACACAGGCAGGCATGCACAGACATGCACACGCACACATATACACACATGTACTTATGAAACCGGACTACTCAGCACACAATTGCACGTCAGTGGCATTAATGCTGAGCCATCCCAATGCACACAGTGGCTCACACACCAGTGAGACTCTGGGCTCCATCTTCCCTGGTAGAGGCAGATAATGTGATTCTCTGTTTTAAAGATCTGCCTTTCCCAACCAGAATCCCCTACTTTTAAATTCGGTTAAAAGTTATTAGAGCAATAAAAAGTACCTAATGTGAGGTTTATTAAGAAGAAGACAACATATTCAGTACAAATGTCACTGGGCTTGTATTTTTTGAACCTTTCTTCCAGCTTAGACCTGCCTCAAACAACTGCAAATGTAAAATTGCCCTTTCTAGACCTGCTTGGCTTCACAGGTCTCCTATAAAAATATTTTCAAAGGTGTGTGTTTGTCTCTTCCATTCTTGTCATTTATGTTCATGTTAGACTTGGGGATTTTTATGTTAAAAGTAATTTTCCAGAGATGGAACCCATACACTGAGAGAAAATAATGCCACACTCACAGAAAATTGAAGCTGCCTTTGGAACAAGAGTGCCCGTGGATCATTCCGGAATAGTGTGGTCTGGACTAGCCTGCCACTAGTCATGGGATTCCGATGAACTGGCCGGCTGTCAGATTGGTTGGGGGTGGTGGGTAAGCCACTAAAAAGTACCTAAAGCGTGGAGGGGTCCCCAGCTAGTGTGGAGCACGATGTCTTTTCTCCCCCAACTAATAGCAATTCCTTAGCATCCAAGGCCTCCCTCTTGACTAGTAGTTCCCAACCTTCCTGATGGTGTGGCCCTTTCACACAGCTCCTCATGTTGTGGGGATCCCTAACTATAAAATTATTTTTGTTGCTACTTCATAACTGTAACTTTGCTACTGTGATGAACTGTAACGCAAGCATCTGTGTTTTCTGGTGGTCCTAGGTGACTCCCGTGAAACGGCCATTCAACCAAGGGGGTCGTGGAGCGCAGCGTGAGAAGCACTGCTCTCTGACTATAAGGGGTCTCCAGGTCGAGGATGAGAAGGGGTTGCGAAGCCTTCTTCCATCTACACCGTTCAAGAGGGAAATGTGCAACAGCTGACTTGGATGTGCATGTCTGGTTAGGAACCACGGCAGGGGATGATGAAGTAATAACATCCCACGCAGATTGTCTTCTGAATGTAGCCATGAAACCGAAAGGAGGAAGGCATGGTGCTCACTCGGGAACAGGATCCGTTTATCAGCATCAAGAAACTGGGAACAGACTTTAAAGGTTCCAGACTGGCCACTGGGTGGCGCACCGAAGGGGAAAACAACTGTTAACGCCCTGAACACCTGACCCGCCTTGGGAACAGGCACACAGGCAACAAACTGAACCTGTAGTCTGAACCTAACCTGGAAGAACAAAAAGTAAACATTCTCTGTACGAAGTAAGTGATGCCAAGAATCTTGTGTCAGCAGGATGGGATCCGGAGTCACCGGAAGACCATCGCTCTGGGTGGGCCTGTGAAGAAAGCACTTCAGGGAAGAATTAACAAGGTAGGGCCCTTGGCAGTACCTTCTACAGTCTGGGAGAAAGTAAGCTTGCCTGTCTGCCTTCACGTGACCAAGAGTGTCTATCACTCCAGTGCTCAAAGACTGGCTCCTCAGTCCTCCGACAAGGACCGAGTACCAGTGACTCCCCAGAAAGCGTCTTTATTTTCAGCACCAGATTGAGACTGCTGAAGCCTCCAGCCTCATGAACCGAGGAGATGATCGGCCTCTCCACTATTCAGGCATCCTCTCTAGGGCGACCCAGCCCCTTTTGTGTAAGTTAGTGTAATAAATCCCATTTAATCACGCATATATGAATTTTATCAGTTCTGTTCCCCTAAAGACGTTTAATACTGATTTTGTAGGCTTTTCCTCACTGCTATGATAAAATACTTCCATTTACATGGAAGACCTTACCGGCCTATATACAATACTTCTCACACAGCAGCAGAATATCAGGTATTACCAAGTAAAGAGGAACATTGCCAAGAATACCATAGCCTATATGCTAAGACAGATACTGACAAAAAAAATGATCCATAAAAATACATTATCTAATGGCAGTGAGCTCAAAGTAGAATTCAGTAATACAAATATAACAAGAATATGCTGAAAAACTTGAAAATATAGTTATAAATAACCTAGGGATCAAAAAGACAGTCCACAGGAAACTATACGAAAAGAAAACTATAACATACCACAATTAAAATTTAACTAAAAATATACACAAAAGTGATTTTAGTTGTGCTATTCATAATCTACACAACCAAAATGGGCCCAAATTATTCCTTAACAGATGAATGTAGATATTACCTCTGTTCTATTAGCTGAAACACAATTTAAAAAGGAATGAACTTCTGTTACATGTATCAACTTAAATGAACTTAGAAACACTACTCTGAAAGAAGACAATCTTTTTATTTCCTTTATTTTGAGATCATAATATAAATCATGTCATTTTTTCCCTTCCCTACTCCCTCCAGCCTTCCCATATACCCCTACTTGCTCTCTTTCAAATCCATGGCTTCTTGTTTCTATGGCTTGCTGTTTTGATGCTGGTTTGGCTGTGTGTGTGTGTGTGTGTGTGTGTGTGTGTGTGTGTGTGTGTGTGTGTGTGTGTGTGGAGTGTGTGTGTGGAGTGTGTGTGTGTGTGTGTGTGTGTGGAGTGTGTGTGTGAGCCTGTGTCTCTGTGAGTACATGCACATATGTGGAGATTCTATACCAGGTGTCTTTCTTGATTACTCTCTCATTATTTCCTGAGACAGTGTCCCTCACTGAGCCCAGCCCTCACCAACGGTTGAGACTGCTGGCCAGCAAGCTCTGGAAACCTTCCTGTCTCCACTCTCCCACAGCCCAAGCTTATTGATGTCCACAACACCCACTTTAACGTGCCGCTCTGCACGGATCTCAAGCCCTGACTTTTTGTAGAAGTCACTTTATTGGCTCAGTCATCCACGCAGGCTGCTCACTTGCACTCATACAGAAGTCTAAAATGATAACACTGTCATGATGAACAGATGAGTGACTGGCAGGACTTCGAAGTCGGAAAAATGGCAAAAGCATGAGAGGAGCAGGAGTGGAAACGTCGGGTTAACTGTTCTGTACTTAAAACTCCAACCTGCAAGTGCCAGTAAGACAAGCAGACAGAAAGTCAGCATGGCATGGGCAGATGGGATTGCCAGCCTGATAGCCTGAGCTTGATCCCTAGGCTCCATGGTTCCCTAGAGTCACCCCCTAACTATAACATGCACCCCATGCACTCATGCAACCTCGTTTACATATATTTTACAACACACAACATATAAGTGAAAACTGGTAAAACACACATGAGACATACTGCTGTCAAATCTTCAATGAGAGCATTTTAAGTCAAAACTTACTTATTGAGCAAACACCCCATTCTAATTAGAAAACATGGAACATACATTGATGGGGCATGAAGCAGAGGTAAACGCATGAGGACCTCACCTGACTTCATATTCAAATTGCTCCTCTTGAGCCTAGAGCCCTATTTAGCCACCCCTCCTTGTGTTTGTGAGTCCTATGAAACATTCCCTAAAGGAGTTTGGTCTTGCAAAGGAAGGACACCTGCTGCAAGGCAGAGTCTACTTCAGTGGCACCTGTGGCTGCCACACAGCACAGCAGCCAACAGTCCTGAAATAGCCCTTGACACTTGCAGGATGTGCCTCAGCTCCATGGCTGGAACGTGTCGGATCCCATGGCACTCTCTTTCTGGGTGTCTCTACTCTGACATTTTTCTTCTTGTTAGGTGGGGTTAGGGCCATGGGAATCTTGAGTACAACTGCAAAGGTCCTACTTTCACACAAGGCCACATCCGCAAGTACCAGGGCTGTGTTCTCATCTTGTCACTGAGGGGATACAAGTCAACCTAAAACACCAAGATTTCACAGAAAATAAGAAAGGAAAGGCACAACAACAATGTCAGCCCTGATTTGTTCCATGTACTAACAGCAACTAGCTCCACACACATTGACTGGCAGTGTAGACCCTCTCCCCTTATCCTCTATGACCCTTCTGAACTGCTCAAAAAAGCAGAAGGGCCCATCCAGGGATTGCACATTTTTATATAAGGCAGGCTGCACTTATTTTTTAAAGTTTTAGAACCAGGGCTCACAGATGTAAAATTTAATGCTTTTTTTCCACTTGTATCCTCCTGTGTTACAATTTCCTGAGTCTCAGCAAAATCCTAGTTTAACCGCCTGGCCTTTTCATGAAATTATCCTGGTAGTTACAGGCCCTGGGAGGAGTATAAACAGATCTCCCTCTCTCTCTCTCTCTCTCCTTATGGCACCCCAGACCCAGGGAAGAAGGAGCCACACTTATTGCTGTGATCTTTTATTTAAAGGGACTATGTTGAGCTATGCATACCTAAGAAAAGTAGAGTAATTAAAAATTTAAGTATACAGATACAAAGCTTGCATTTGAACACCACACTGAGAATATTCATTGAGCACACAACACATCCACATCAATATATTGTGCTGAGAACACAGAGATAAATAGGAAAAAGGCAGACAAACTGATCAGAATTCAGCCTTAAGTGCCTTCAAACAGTAGGCAAGAGACCATGGACCTTGGTGCTCCCCCAACTCATTCTGGAGAGCAATGGATGACTGTCCTCCAGTCACACTGACTCCTTTCACCAAGTCAATCACAAGCTATCCCCCTGCTCAAGCAGCCTAGAGCCTAAGCAGCCCGGAACCTCAAGAGCAACTGGAGACACTCATTTCCCAAGTGACAACTTGCATTTGCACCATGCCAGGCTCTGAGCTAGACGGTGGAAACGTGGAGATGAGGAAGCTCCAGGAGGCAGCTGCTCCCCCAGCCCTTGTCTGCAGAGGCCTGTTTGGGGGGAAGTTGGGGAGCTGGAAAATGGGGAGCCCTTGGCACATCAGCTGGCTAGGGGAGCCCATGAGACAGCTGGCAGCTGCTCCTCCAGATATAGCCCTGCTGTCCTGGGAACATGGCAGCTTCTTATTCAAAAACAAAAAGTATTTTTAATTCTCTGGCATTTGCGCTCTATTTAGAATATTACTTCAGTCACTAATCAGGGAAGCCAAGCTTCTCCAGACTCCTTGGGTGCTCAAGAAGCTCCCTGAAAATGCCAGTGGCACCAGCACCAAGCAGGACGTGGGACAATTGGTTTGTGGAGCCCCAAGTGAGCCTAACCGTACCCAGCGGCACAGGTGCAACCACAGGTAAGAGGCTGCTGTACACAAGCACTGGCACAGGGAGAGCACTCTATCTAGAAAGTTCTGTGACTAATAGCCAACAAGAATCCAAAGAGATGCCCAAACACTTAAAGATAGGGAACCATGTTAAAGCAACACTCCACTTAGACTCACGTGACAGGAGAGGATTTCAAAGCCCAGTGATGTTGGCCAACCTTGTGCCAGGGAGCCCTTTGGAAATGCCACCACGTAGATCTTACATGCCGCAATCGTGCCCATCGCATTCTTTTAAAACCTCTCTTCTCTCCCTCTGGTCCTCCCCCTCCCCATCAGTTCAGTTTTCTGGAAAGTTCTGACTCATCCACTTGCCCTGCAGCTCTTTCTGGCAGAGAAGCTGTTGACGGACAGAGAGCTAGTAGACTGACTGACTATGAGACACCTATCTCTTGTTTAGAGAAAAGAGCCACAACAAAGTCACCAATTACCATGCCATCAGATATACATGTGGCTGCTGTTAGTCTCATTTAATAAGGAAAGCAGAGCTAGAGGTGGAAAGGATTTAAAAAAACAAATTTAAAATTAGATAAAATAAATAGTGAATGAATTTGTTTCAAAATCAAGAATTGAAACTATCAAGTACAATAGACAAACGGAAAACGCTACTTAGATCTGACTGTGAGTTCTTATCAACAAGATATGAAGGGCACTGTTTACAGACAGGAAACTATCTTCAATGCAGCAGAAAATGAGCAAAGCACACCCATCAACACCCAGGAAAGGAGACAGCCAAGGACGGTGAAGCTACTAAGGGTCTGGATGTAATGAACTCTCACTTAAATCCCAACACTCAGGGACAGAAGTGGAGAGGAAGGAGAGTTGAAGGATAGCTTTGGCTACACAATGAGTTCAAGAATAGCCTGAGCTACAGAGCAAGCTCTGTCTAATATATTATATATTAATTAATTAACAAACAAAATATAATCCAGAAAGATACCATTTATAAAGCTTCTGTTAACACAAACAAAAAGGCTCCGTGTGTTTTGGAATATGTCCATCAAGAGCATCTCCCACACTTTAGAATGCCACCCTTAGAAATTCTCCCACATGCTGGCAAGATGCAAGTATAGAAAGGCTTGTAGCCTTTCTGAATTCAGAAAAGGAACATCCTGGCACAGTGCCCAACTCCCATCGCCATTTGCAGTAGCATCCCATTGTCAGACCGTATCATATTCGGATTGCTGTAAGATGAACTATGGTCACACACCACAACGATGAGCGTACCACAAACCGGGGACTATCATGACTTCAGTTCTAAAGTTTGAAACATTAAAAAAAAATGGAGTTGTTTTGGTTTGGGTTTTGTTTTTTTTTTTAAGACACCAATCATTCCCAGGGCAAACAGATGATGATCTCATCCTTACACATGAATTAAATATCCATTGTAGAATAACTTTTTTAAGACAGCAAGTCACTTATGAAATTCCTCAGACCAATACCTAAATGGAATTTCTACAATGGCATCCAAGTGAGATGAATTGGGATTCACATGGCAGAGGATGGAGGCTTGTCCGTAGCCATTTGTATTTATGCATGCATTCAGGCAGCGCTAAGAGAGAATTCTATGGCCCTGATGATAAAAGTTAACACAAATATCGAGCTACAGAACTTGGAGAGGAAATGCCTTCTAATCAGTCTGTCTGCTGGAACCAATTGCCTGAGATAAAGCCAGGCCATGCTACTGAAGATGGAAAATCGGGAATTTATTGGACAAATGAAACAGCGGTGATAAAAGGGGATGCATCACTTCCAAAAGGCAAGGAAATATAGCTGGAGCAAAAGAGCAAGCTGTACTAGAATTCACCTTCCCAGTTTCCCTTTGTGTTCTCATCTTTGGAAATGCTTCTCACACTCCTAAGAGAACTTTAGAGAGCTGTGGACATGGACACATCGTGGCGGTCTGCTCTTATACCCCAAGGATAAGTTCAAAACCCACAGACACTAAGAAGCCTGACACCACAGAGAGCAATGAAGCCTACATATACTGGCTGCTCCTCTTACACAGATTGGATAGCTTAGTTTATAAACTACATAGTGAATGGTTAACAATGAGCACACGACAGTCACAATGATCTAAGGAACAAAAGTACAAAAGAACCACACTGGTACTTTGGGGCCATTATTAAGTAAAGCGAGTGTTTCATGAACACAATCCCTGCTATAGCATGACCTGCAATTGCTGTTAGAAGACTAATGGGTGAGTAGCACAGAAAGCAAGGATACTGTGAACAGAGGAGTGACCCACATTCTAGACAGGACAGAGCAGAACTGTGAGATTTCACCATGGTACTCATAGTGTGTAATTCTTTTTATAACTTCTTTAATTGAATTTTTCTTTTTTATAATTTTATTTTATTTAACATTTTTTGCATTTATTTTACATACTGGCTAGTTCCCTTCCCTCCTCTCTTCCAGTTAACCCCCACACACTCCCATCTACCCAGCTTCCCATCCACTCCTCCTCCTCTCCATTCACAAAAGGACAGGCCTCCCATGGGCACATCAAGTTGAGATAGGACTAAGCTCCTCCCCCTGCATCAAGGCTGGGAGAGGTAATCCAGTAAGGGGGACAGCTTCCTAAAAACTAGCTAAGTGCCAGGAACAGGTCCTGATCTCACTGTTAGGAGCCTGACAGACCAGGCTACACAACTGTCACACACATGCAGAGGGCCAAGGTCAGTCCCATGCAGGCTTCCTAACTGTTGGTCCAGAGTCCATCCACTCCCATGAGCTCACCAGCTGTCTCTGTGGGTTCCCCTATCATGACCTTGAACCCCTGGCTTGTGGCTAAAGGATGGCTGGTGGGGCTGCAGTCCTAAGAGCATTGGCTGTTCCTCCA
Source organism: Arvicola amphibius (assembly GCF_903992535.2). Classification (NCBI taxonomy): domain Eukaryota; kingdom Metazoa; phylum Chordata; class Mammalia; order Rodentia; family Cricetidae; genus Arvicola; species Arvicola amphibius. Next base: position 34,975,030 of record NC_052058.2, on the reverse strand, counting down.
GAGAACTCAAGTTCAATTCCCAGCAGCCACACAGCAGCTCACAACTGCTTGTAGCTGTAGTCCGAGGAGATTCAATGTCCTCTTCTGACCTCTGCCAACACCAGACACACATGCGGTATGCAAACATACAAACGGGCAAAATACCCATATAAATAGTGTGCAGTTTTAATGCTATTTATTTCCAAAATTTTCCAGTTAGTATTTTTGAACAGTGGTTGATCATGGACACTTAAATCATAGTACACAGAATTGTGGATAATAAAATATTATTGCTCTGTATCTGAAATTTCCCTAACTCAACCTAATTAGGGTAACTTAATAGCCAAAAACCTACGCACTAAACATCACAGTGGAGAAAATGGAAGGAAGGTTTATAAAGGTGGATAATAAATAGCAGAAGACAAGTAGGCAAGAAAGTCTGAAAAATCAATAGTCTCCAAAATGTTAATAGAAAAATGCTACCTTGCTACCTCTTTAATTCTAGACAGTGATTTAAAATCACAATTGCTTGATTCAGGTTTGAATATTGTCTTAGTCAGGGTTACTATTTGCTATGAGAAAACACCATGACCAAAAGCAAGTTGGGCAGGAAAGGGTTTATTTGGCTCATACTTCTACATCATAGTCCACCACTGAAGGAAGTGAGGACAAGAATTCAAGCAGAGATAGAACCTGGAGGCAGGAACTGATGAAGAGGCCATGGTGGCTTGCTCCTCACAGCTTACTCAGCCTACTTTCTTATAGAGTCCAGGGTTGGCACTGCCCACAAGAGGCTGGGCCCTCCTCCATCAATCGCTAATTTAAAAAAAAAAATGCCCTGTTTTCAGCCCAATTTTGTGGAGGCATTTCCTTTTTCTTTTTTGTCTAAATAATTTTTATGACATTTTTCATTTATTTTACATACCAACCACAGTGTTCCCTCCCTTTCTGCATCATGTTCCCTCCCTCACCTCCCATCTAGTCCCCGTCAGATGGCTTTGGCTTGTGTCAAGCTGACACTTAACCATCCAGCATGAATATCATGCCAGAATAGGATCTAGAACAAAAACCCCAGACAACTAGCTCTCAAACACCCACAGAAAAACCAACTCAGCCATTTCCTAGGTCAGTCTTCTTCCAGGAAGCCATCGCTGAGTGCACCTGGCATTCTTAAGGATCTCTTACTCAACCACAATAGTAGGCTGACGGGATGGTCCATTAGTAGACCCGAGTTCAGTTACCGAGCACCCATGTGAGAGAGAGTCAGGATAACACTGTACATCTGCCACCCCGAACTGGGCAGACAGAGCCCATCTGTGAGCTCTAAGATCAGAAAGAGACCTCACCTCTAAAGAGGGGGGATCTTCTGAAGAAGACATCTGATTCGCTCCCTTACAGCCTCTACACACATATGTACCCACATGCATAAAGGTATACACACACACACCAACATGCTAGAGTACACTGAGCACTTCAATTTCAGCATCAAGCAAGCACAACATGGTGCCTACTTTCTTGTGGCCTGCTTGTTATCAAAGGTGAAAAATCTTCCACTGGGAAGTCAGAACACTGTACGTTTGATTATAAATCAAAGTCAAGGTGATGAAGGGGAAACAGGATGCCAGGGGGCTGGATCATGTTGACAGGAAGGGGAGCTGGGAGGAGGAAGTAAAGGTTATATTGATTTCTGAAAACTAAAATTTAAGAAGTTAAAAAAGAGAGAGAGAAAGTGTGTGTGTGTGTGTGTGTGTGTGTGTGTGTGTGTGTGTGTGTACAAATAAAGCCAAGAGTATGCCGGGCAGTGCTATACTAAGTTCAAGATTTTGATCTTCACTTTAAAGTCAACAGAAATCTTAAAGAAAAAATGGGGAGGGTGGAGTCAGGTTAGAGAGCATTTTCAGAGTTTCATTTTGAGACCACCACTTTGGAATAACAGAACTCTGATTCTGTAAGTAAAGTCTTATTCCAGCGTCTCTCAGAGGGCCAATTCGAACTTTAACTTGGGAGGGAAAGGATTGTTCTCTAAAATGTGTAGCAGGACGTGGGTAATTTATTTCAGGATGGATGTGTAGGTGTAGAACCTGAGGGACTTCACAGGAGGGGATGAGAAATGCCTGAGTTAACTGGATGGTCCTGCTACACCAGTCCACATCCTCACACAAGATGCTGGGGTGGTTTAAATTGTTCATCTAGCTACTTAGCAAACAGTGATCAATGCTAGATGAAGTTGGAATGTCAGAATGTCTTTGATGTAACATAAAAGAAAAAAATTTAAAGATGAAAGAAATGCTTGCATTCACTACAGCTTTCTCACCCCCACTCACCCAGTGTCATACTCCTGAAGGCCACTCTCTCCACCAGGCAGTCAAGGGAAACTGAAAATGTCCCCAGACTTCGACAGAGGAGGAGTGTTGAAAGCCACGTGCAAGCATCCTGACATAAATCATAGTGAGCCCCATACCTAGAAAACTCAGCAAAGCCAATAAAGTTGTCAGAAGGCTGTTACCAACATGAAGAGCTTGTTGATGCTAACTGATCATGAGACCCCAAAACAAAAGTAGACAGATGACCCAGAAAGGCCTCACTTAATTTGTGTACCTGGATGAGACTAGAAAGGCCTGTACCAGAGCTCAGAAATGGGAGCCCATCCCAGTGTAGTAGCACTGGAAGGGAAGAAAACCTTGGGAGGTGGCACCTTGAAGGAAATGAGTAGGCATGGTGTCCAAAAGGATTAAGCTTGGAAGAGAGCTCAGTGCTTATGAGTGCTTATTGCTCTTGTAGAAGACACAGGTTCAGTTCCTAGTGCTTGTATCAGTAAGCTCACAACTCCAGGGGCTCAAACACTGTCTTGCCTCTGTTGTGCACATAAACTCATTCAGACACAAACACAAAAACATAAAGAAGAGATCATACACCTTCAAACACAAACACAGTGGCATGCTTCCTCCAGCAAGGCCTCACCACCTAAGCCTCCCCAGACAGCACCATCAACTGGGAACCAAATATTCAAATACCTTAGCCTGTGGGAGACAGTTCTCATTCAACACCTCACAGAGGCCAAGTGTAAAACACAGCTTTGACCTTGGCCAGCAGCATGAGTACAGCGGGCCCTCAAACCTCCTCAATGGTTTGTCCTGTTCCCTGGGTGGATTTTGAAATGGACATCTTCAGCAGTAAAATGAACTTGCCAAGTGACTCTCTAATAGGGGCCAAGAAAGTATAAAGGGCAGACAGAAAACCCTTCTCTCTTCCTACAAAAATACCACAACAAAGCATTGCTCTGTCCCTAGAGAACCCAAGAAAACAGCCCCACCGTTAAATATTTGGTGAAAAGCAGATGTCTATAGTCCTAGCCCCATGTAACTTCAAGGTTGGCAGATGGACAAAATAATAATTCATAGAGATGGGCAGTGGATGGTCATAAACTTAACTAAGTAGTAACTCCCATTGTATGTTCTGCTCCTAATATGGTCTCTTGATTAGATCAAATCAATACAGACCCCAGAAACTGGGACAGGATTATTGATCTGTCAGTACTTTTCATTCCCCCATTATAACACTAACCAAAAGGTATATAGCAAGCCTTCAGTGATATACTTGAGCAGAATATCACTTTTCTGATTTGGAGCCACATAGGCCATAAAAATGTGGTGATCTGACCATCTACTAAAATGTCATGCTGGTTAATGTATTGATGGCATTGTGAAAAAAAGACAGAGAGCTACAGAGTACACGGTAAGACATATATGTGTGTGTGTGTGTGTGTGTGTGTGTGTGTGCATTGTAAACATAAATAACCTCTATGAAAATACAGAAAACCGCCAACACTGACTATGTTTTCTGAAGTCTCAGAGTCCTGAGGTTTGTCAGAATGTAGTCTACAAAATAAATGGTAAAATGCTATTCTGGGTATTCTGCCACAAGCTAGATAAATCTTAGTGTTGTAAGAGGCTATCCTCCAAGCCAGACTGCAGCCATTTTCATGAGATCAGCTGTGACTCTCAATAGAATCCAACATGATGAGGCTTACAGACTGTTGACATCATTTCCACGCAGGAGTGGAGTTATCTTAGACCCTAACCTGGGCATCTTATCACACCCCCAAATATTTGTCTGCAAATCAGCAGACAATTTCAGCAGTTCTGGGACCTGGGGAGTGGCTAAAGTATACAGGCAGAAGAAGACCAGGAGAAGGACCCTCCATCTACGAGACTACAGGGCATTATCATCCATGCTAGGTATAGACTCTGCAGTACCACGGCTCTCAGGACATTCCCTGATGGTACCCCTCACCCATGCTCATTGATTCGCCACAGTGAACACTAGTGGACTCATAGTTTCGTATAATGTTAGGATCTTACGAGTGGGTGGCTCCCAGAAGTCAAACTGAGGTCATCAGGTGTGACAGAAGACCTTTCCCAAGCAAGCCGTGCTGTCTGGCAATTGTGAGTGGGGTCTTCACAGGGATATGGCTCTCTTCCTTGTCCACACTTCAGTTCAACAGCCTTAACTCTCAGCTCCAATCACACAGGATGCAAAATGACTACACTTAGTCAAGATGTTGTATGGAGTCCACACAAGAAGCAGGCTAGCTATTCCTATGTCTTGGGAGTCAAATAATGTCCTCTTTGGCAAAAGACTGTGGTCATTTTGTGATCCATGCCCTGACACTCAGCCTAAGGTGGGGAAGTGTCTACATGTGAAAACCGTATTTGTGGACAGTGTGTGCTGCCCAGTATAGACTAGATGTTTCCAAACTCACTGAACCAAAAAGCTAATTATGTGCATGGAATTTTACTATCCATGTAGACACTTCTCTGTCACCCCACATCAGTTTATACGGCACAGTCTTGATTAGGATGGGAGGGACACAAGCAGCACACTCTATAGAGGTCACGTGACACCATGCAGGAATGCTTTAGGAACCCTACTGCCTACCCCTCTAACACAGATGAAAATAAGACAGAGTAAAGAAGTCTCAGAATTGGGCAGGGTGGCACATGCCCTTAATCCCATCACTCAGGAGACAGAGGCGGTCAGATCTCTGTGAGTTCAAAGCCAGCCTGCTCTGCATGGTGAGTTCCAGGACAGACAGAGATACATAGTGAGATCTGTCTATAAACAAACAAATGAACGAACAAACAAACAAATAAATAGACAAACAAATGGGTTTGAAAGCACAATAATGGCATGGCAATGCAGCCAAGTCCAGCCATGGTGAGTGTGTGAGGCAGATTAGAAGAAACAGCCCACGGTCCTGTTATCTCATCAAACTATGGCCCAGTGTGTCCTAACTGTGCTCTCTACAGCCCAGACTCCTCTAGTTGTTTCCTGTGGCTTTATTCTTCTTCATAAACCAGAGCAACTATAGATTTTTTTAAGGAAAAGTGAGAAGGATCTCTCGAGTAAGAGGGGATCCCAGGGAGATAGACCCCCCATTTTCTCATTATTCTCTCAACTTCCCAAGCATTGTGAGAGATTCCCAGTGCCCAGGGTGAAGCTGACTTCCCTTGTTTGCTGTGAACATCCTACAGGTAGGAGACAAGGGAGTGTTAGGCAGTTATCAGAAATATGGAGAGAAAATAAACAGAAATAAAATGATTTCAGAAGATGCAAATGGCTATGGATAAAGGAAGATGGGGCAATGGAGGTGGATCTAGAAACAAGAAGCTTAAGAGATGAGACAACATAGCAGTTAAGAACACTATGAGAACAGTCCAGTCACCCAGCAGTAAGTCTGGACCATTGCAGCCACAGAAGACAGTTCTCCAGAAACCAAACCTCAGCAGCACCATCAGAAGCAAGGAGGAGGCTTCAGCAAAGGGCTCAGCTTGACCTCACATAACAGCGTGTGTCACGGGTGTATCAGACATCTTTGTTTCCAAATCCTAGAGGCCTAGAACAGCAAATGCACACTGAGGAATCAAAGGAAGCTAGCCTTCATGTTTAATCATGTAGTAGTTAGAAACGAGCTTCCTCTGCAGCTCCTCTCCAAAATGCACACAGACTCATTCTGTCTCCTTTCCTCTATCCCTCAGGAGCCAAGAGCAGCAGTTTGCACACAGTTCTCAAATGGTATGCAGCGATATCAAGTGAATGAATGGCCATGGGCCTCCCTGTGCTCCATTGCATGTCCTTTCATCTTCTGTGACATCCTATATGCAAGGACTCTGAAGAATGACTGGCTATAAGCCTGCCTCATTCTCTTATGTGTATTATTCTGTCTCTTCACAAAATAATGAACCCCTTAATGTCTCTAACCATGTAGCCAAGAAGCCATGGAGTGCAGAGTTGAAGATATGATCCCACACACAATGTCCATAGGAAATTGTATCCTGGTGAAGATCAATATTAACCTGAGTCTAGCAGCGGCTTATGCATTGATCCAACAAGCCTATCCTGAATGCTGCTTTATGCCAGTAAATCTGCCTGCCAGACCCTAAGATGGAAAGGATCTGAGACCCCAGAAAAGGTTTACATGAACATGACTGCAGAGATCAGGGGATGGATAGACTTGCTGTTACGTATTCCTTAGTACTAAATCTACCCCAGCTATTACTTGGTTATAATGAGACCTTTGCTCTTGAAGTCCCAGATCTTCCATTAATCTATAACAACCAAAATTAAAATTTCTGGCATGAGTATCAAGGGTCATCTATCACATTTCCTAACTTTTGCTCTCTTTCTTCTTCATTTCCAATGGAGCCTAGCAAGTGGCTAAACACATAATTGGAATAGTTGGGGGAGGCAGGACCACAGGGCTTATGGTAGATTGGTAAGCAATGATACCATTCCAGACTACTGACTTTTGTTACAGAGATGCAACCATCAGCCTGCCAAGGCAAGCTAGGCACCAAACCACCTACTACCATCTGTAGAACTGGGAATTCTTCAGGCACCTTGAGTAGGCACAAATGAGCCACTGTGCATTTGGCTGTGTAGATCCAGGACAAGACATAGGTGTGTGTCTGTGTGTGTGTGTGTGTGTGTGTGTGTGTGTGTGTAGCATCCAAGACACTGTCTAGTTGACATCTCCAATGTCCTCTATCCTTGAGTCATGTCTATGATTCAATATAACCAGCCCCGGTAATGCAAGTGATCTATCTGTTCTGAGTATGTTACAGTAACAAATGAAGCTATGTGGTTCAAAAAAAGGAAGAAAGTAAGGGGGAGTAAAACTGAAAGCACTACCTGGTCTTTACAAAGCCACAGAGAGAGGAAAGGGAGCAAGAGGTGACATTATAATACAGACTCCAATCGATGTTTTGGTGGCACTAGTTCCAGCAGGAGGATATTGAGATGCACTCCAGTGCCCGGGGCCTGTGTAGCATCTCACCCATCCCTGAACCAACCATCAGAACCCCAACTCCATGCCATGAACAGCCCTCTTGCCTCCCATATGGTCCCAACGACTCCCACTACAGATTCTCCAGTTATTTCTACTGCCGCTCCAGATCCCCGCTCCATCCTTACCGATACCCACCACCCACCCTATCACCCAGCCACTGAAAGGCTGTGCGTCCACTCCACAGCCCCAATGTGAATCCATCTGGAACAATGGCCATGTCCAAGAAGGGCAGTCTCCCAGCTTCTATTGCCATTTGCAGATGATCAACCAAGGGCCACACCCGTCTGCCACAGGGACATAGACTTCTCACCAGCTCCTGTACACGAGAAGTCATAGCCAAGACTTGGCATCGGAAGCCTGCCTCCTGAGACAGACCAGCGTGGCCAGCATTCCGTGAGCACCTGCAGCAGACATACATGAAGCCTCCCACGCACGCTCTAGCCTCTCACAGCCCTGTGCGGAGAGTCGAGGAAGGCTCACATGAAGCATCAGCAAATGCTACAAGACAGACAGCCGCCTATGCCAACATGTCTGGAGTGGCGCTGTCGCCATACGTCTCCAGCATTCTCACGCAGCATGACAACTGTCTGTCACTCCAACAGCCTAGGTTCTTTATTACTGCGCTGCAGCCAAGAACAAACAGCTGGCTTCGGTGTGCCCATGTGACTGACTGCAGGTGTCCATGCCTTCTGCTGGGCAGAGCCTTAGCCTGCCAGAACTACAGAGGTCGCTGTAGGGGATTTTTTTCCAGACCTCCCGCTAGCTTTTGGGAGCCCAGCAGCCTAAGCAAACAGCCCAAGTGTTAAGGCACACCATCTCCATGACTCTGGCTGCCATTAAAGAGGGGCAGCCTTGTCTCCCTGCAGGGTCAGAGGCAGAATGGCAGGAGGCTGGCATATGATCCACAGTTGTCATCAGCACAGACCCAGGGTCCTGACAGCACCCACATAATGATATCCTCTTCCTTCCCAGGATGCAACCAAACCTTTTCTCACAGTTGGGGAGCCACAAGAGAACATGTACAACCAGTCCACAAAAATCTCCCGGAAAGCTACTCTGAATACAGGGCAAGGACATGGTGATTCCTAAGTCAGGATGCACAATCAGGGCCCCAGGACAGGGTACCAGACAGTCAAACTGAAGCAGTATACAGGGCCTGTTACCACACAAGGCACACTTCCGATCAAAGTGCAGACATACCTGCCCTAGGACAGCACAGAGCAAGAAACAGGCAGCGAGACAAGGAGGCTGCCTTGAAACCCACTCAGGGCCACACTGAGGCCACAGAAGGCTCTGCAGACTCGAGCACGCCTTCTCGAGTTCTGAAAATTAGAAGCCCTCCTCTGTCATTCTGTTACAGATGCCTGCACTCCAGGCCAGGTGACGCGTCCTGGGTAAGGACGCTCAGCCACACGTTCCCATAAGCATGGCCAGAATCCTTTGGGCATCCATGAGGAAGCAGCAACCCTAGGCTCCCAGCAGGGGATAAGGGGCAGACATCAGGATAAAAAGGACTTCTTTATCTGTTCTTCACCCCAGCCCAATCCCAAGGATACCCCAGTCATCAGGGTGAGTAGGTACAGACTGCACTTTCAGTTTAGACGTGCAAAACAGTAGACCACACTAGTGGCCACCCAGCGGAAGGATTTTTAGATTGCTCGCTTAATCCTCCCAGGAGCTCCCTATGGGGTAATCAGCACTCGTTTCTCTGATAAAGCAGAAGCCACACAGTCAAGGTGTTGGATGGCTAATAGAGCAGAATTCAAACAGAGGCCTTTCTCATCCAAGCTCTGTCTTCAGCAAGCAAAAGAAAACCATATGACACCCTGAGCAGGCAGTCCCTGGGTCACCCTGCCTGGGGCAGAGCACCCTGGCGACTGTGACGAGGTTACTAGCAGCCCTGGTGTCCTGCCAGCTCTATTTCAGTAACCACACAGAGGAAACAGCAAGCCCAAACACGCTGAAGGGTTGCAAATGCCAACACAGAAAAAATAAAATAAAATAAAATCTCCTCTAGCTGTCCTACCATGGGGGAAAAACGTGACAGATGTCATACATCACCTCCAGCCAAATTCAATTTGTACCCATTTATAACACAGACATGTCTCAGGTGTCCCATCCACGGCGCTCATTTAACATTCTGCATGCTCTCCTCGGAGCTGGCAGCATCCTGGGCTGGACTGAAACGGGTCGCGATCCACTTAGGGATAAACCTATTTCCAGGTAGAAAAGAAATCGGTTTACGTTAGATGGTGGCGTGGGAACCCTACCCACGTTTGTGAAGAACCAAACTGAGCAAGGTACAGGAGAGAAACGACTGCATTGGCTACCCAGGATGCCCTGTGGTAGACAGGGCCACTGAACCTGCTGGCTGGGAATCAGGTGCCCTCCCCCACCCCAACAAACACACCACCACCACCACCACCACCAACAACAACAACAACAACAACAACACTAAGCCAATACAGCTGTCCCATGCTATGGCTTGGTGTTTGCCTGGTCTGTAGGACCCAGTGGAACCATGCTGATGGAGCTCCTACCTTGAGCACTAATTTGCTCAGTGACCTCGTTAAAGGCCTGTAAGCTTGGATTTCCTGCCTGTTAGAATGAGGGCTAAGGTGACTCTGAGTCAGAGACGAAACAGGACAGGGAAGGGAAAAGAAAGTGTTTTTTAAATGCACCATTATCAGCTCTGGTCCCACAATTTGCAAACTATCAAAGCATCATGTCAACTAGCATTAGGAGACAAAAAAAAAAGGATAAGGAAATAGTAAGGATACCAAAAAGCCCTGAATGGAGAAGGGAAACCCTCATGAGAGCAGCACCCTCAAAATTCTGAGACCTTTACAAAAATAAAATGTCTGCTGACATATAACACACATACAGGAAGGTGTAAATATCAAGTGAACACACAGATTAAAAATTAAAATTAAATTAAAATTAAAAATTAAATATTTGCAAGCCCGCCCCCACCCCCTCACCACAAACTCTTAGGAACCACTTTACAGGTTGTTCTTGTTTCTGATTCTCAAATGAGGTGAACACAGCCCGAACCAGACTGCCTGGGCAGAGGATAAAAGTGCTGAAAGCCACTCCACACGGAAAGGCTCTGTCCCTGATCAAAGAGTTCGAGAAGTGTGCTCATAATTGTGCCACTTTATTTGAAGCCTTGATCTGTCGGACAGAAGCCAGTCAAATTAAGAAACGGTGCCCTCTCCCTGTCTAAGCTTTTCTGGGTTCCCCAGGAGGAATTTGGTGGCTGGGGGGCAGGTGGGAGACTTCATTGTGACCAGGTGGCTCCACCCTGATGCTCAATTTGGGCTGAAAGGAGCAGTCTCGAGGACGCTCTCATGTGCTTTTAACATTGGAAACATCCCCATAGGTAAGGGATAACTCCTGCAGAAGGTAGGAATGGTACCCAAAGGTGGTGTCCGCTGAGGTATGTTTGCTCGCTTGCTTCTTTGCTTTTTCTTACCATTTTTTTCCGGTTGAAGTTTATTGTTTCTTGGGGGAGGGGCACATTGAGATAAGGTTTCTCTGTATGGTCTTGGCTGTCTTGGAACATACTGTGCAGACCAGGCTGGCCTCGAGCCCACAGAGATCCGCCTGCCTCTGCCTACCGAGTATAGGGATTAAAGGCATGCGCCACCACACCCGGCCTTGGTGAAGTTTTCTGGGGACTTTGGATGGACTTATTTCAGTTTAGTTTTAGAGTCTGTTGGTTTGTTTTTTTAGAAAGAGTCCCATTATGCATCTTAGGCTTACTGGAAAGAAACTATATGACACAGCTGGTCTTGAACCTAATCTTGTCTCAGTCTCCGAAGTACTATGATTATACATAAGCACCACCATTCATGACATTGGCCTTGAAATGTTATTTGTCCTTTGGTAATTTCATATATGAATACAATTTATTTAGATCATTCCCACCCTTTAATCCCTTCCTCCAACTTCTACCCGTACCCTCTCCCATACATTCCCCTTTCCAACTTCAGCACCTCGTCTTATCTTTTGCAAAGACCCATTGAGTTCAATAGGCCCACTGAGTTCAATTAATGCTGCCAGGACACACCTGAGCCTAGGGAACCCACTAAAGCATGGGCAACCTATCATTGACTCTTCCTCCTCCACAGCCAATGTCTCCTCAGCTTCAAGTGGGATCTTGTAAGCCCCTTCCCTCTGCGTATTGGAGTGTTGACTGATTTCATCTTGGGGGGTCTTGTGGAGAAACATGGTCCATGAGAATGCAAGGGCCATGTCAGTCATGTCTGGAACACATTGGTTTAAAAGCAAGTTCTGGCTCTTACAAATGTCCTGCCACCTCTTCTGAGATGTTTCCTGAGCCTCGTGGGATAACAGGGAGGATATAGACGTCTCATCTAGGCCTCAATATTTTGCATCATTTATTGTCTGCACCCTGACATGTTGTGGTTCTCTGTGTAAATCACTTTCCAGTGCATAAAGGAACTTTTCCAATGAGAGGTAAGAATGCACCAATCGGTGGGTGCAAGGATAAGTATTAAGAAGACAGCTGGATACTATGTTGCATTAGCAAAATAATATTAGTAGAACCTCTCCTAGGTCCTATGACTTCCCCAGCTTGGGGTTCTTGGCCATGTTTGCAGTACTAGACATGAGTTTCCTCCTGTCTTCTATGCCTACTGTCCAGATAGAAAGCTGTTGATTATACAAATAACATTCATGCCACTATTTGAACAATGTGCATATCTTGTCAATCTAGTCATTATTTTAGTTTGCAGAGGTCACAAAACTATTACTATGTCTTTCCCCTAAGACCTGCATAGCACTTCAGGCACTAGAAAAGGCAGTCAGTAGAGGATTCTTCTGAGTCAGTATCAATTGACTTCTCCACAGCCTGTGATCAAATGTGTAGTAGCTTTGGCAAGAGAGTCTTAGCGTGAAGTTCTCGTGGGTGACCACGGAACTAGAGCAATATGCTGTATTGTTTTAGGGTGCTTGAAACACCCCTCCTTTAGCCAACAACTTGATCCAATACCTGGTATTGGAATTTTGTTTACTTCGTTGGTAGCCTGTGGTTTCTGGAAAAAACATCAAGCATCATTCCCTAATAACCTTTATGAGCAGTTTTAAACTCATATCAAAATTGAGTGGAAAGTATAGCATTTCCATATACTCTCTGCCCCAGATATGTGTGCCCTGCTTGTTATTGCCCCTCTCACACCCTCACAATGTATGAGACACACATATACATTACACACACACACACACAATCTAGTTTATACTACAGCTGATACCTGGTTAAAGCCTGATTGTCCTCCCATTTTTTTCACATGTTGTCACCACAGAGTAAAGCATAAAGCTACTACCTCCCAATGTTTTGGAGAACTGAACCCTAAGATGGATGTGACGGCTGACAGGCGAGCCCGCAAAGGGCAGAACATCCCTGTCCAACAGAAACACGGTGTATGCAGGGTAGGGAAATGACTCAGTCGATAAAGGGCTTGCTGTGCAAACCTGAAGCCCTGAGTTGGAATCTCTAGCCTGGTTATAGTACATGCCTGTAATCCCAGTGCTCCTGGGACAGAGAGGTAGAGAGGTGGAGACAGAAGAATCCTGAGCCAGTCAGCCTGGCAGCCCTGGGGCAAATGACAAAGAGACTCTAATCCAAACAAGTTGGAAGGTGAGGACTGATTTGTGGGGTTGTCTCTGCCCCCCCCAGTAGTGTCACATGTACATGCACACACACACACACACAAATGTCATATATACCCCCACACACATGTGTATGTGCAAACACACATATGCACCAAAAGGAGGGAGAAAATACTCTTCATGCATATATTTGATCAAAAATTGCCTAGTAGTCACCATAAGTAGAAGTAGGGAAAATTAATTTGACACTTTATTTAATCAAATATATTAACATCGTTATTTCAATGTGTAATCAATCTAAAAGTTACTAATAAGAAAAAATAAATATTTTAAAAATATTTTGGAGATTATGAAAAATTACTAGTAAGATATTTTACATTCTTCTTATAAACCAGTGTACTGAAATCTTGTAAGACACAGCAATCAAAATGCTAAATTTTCAGCAGAAATACTTCATCTGATTTTAGATTTCAAAGAAGTTATCTTTAGAAAAGTAGACACACATAATCAAGTGTTTCCAAACATAGTTAATATTTTCTAATCAAGTATCAAGTTCTTTTGATTTAAATTTATTTAGATTAAATATTATTAAAATTCCAGGACCTCCATAACAGCAGACACTTTCAAGCCCTGGCTAGTCATCTGTGGCTAGTGACCCCATGCTATAAACAAAGAGGGGCATGAACGAGGGCAGAGGGGGACACAGGTCAGCCAATGAAGGCCTCTGTTCATAATGGCTATCTTCATAGGTGGAATAAAAGCTGTGCCAATACTTTTTATTTCCTATAATATCTAGGAGGGTTTACTTCAATGCCACCAGTCTGCTGGAGAATGGCTGGTAATGAAAACGAGTTTCCTTACTCTTAGAAACACCAAGCATAATTCAAGGAGGCCCACGGAGCTTAGTCACCAACTCCTGTGCAGAGCAGCCTCAGATGCCCTTTCCCCTTCCACCTGCAACACTCAAGGACTTCATCCTGACATTCCCACCTCCTGCATGGTCTAAGAATCCTTCTAGCCCAGTTGAATGACTCGGCCAACAGGGACCCTTCATGTGAAATTAATGCTGACTCTGGCCACTGGAAAAGGCATGACCCTAGACACACTGTGAAAACTAAAGCAGGGTCATCATGGTAGCCACTGTAAGCCACACTAGTTACTCGTGTGACCTGCAGCCTAGCTGTGCCCTGTGAACCATCACATGCACCTCACAGAGCACCATGCCACAGATCTCACAAGTCCATAGGTTAAGTACTGAGGAGCACCATGCCATAGAAATCTCAAGTCATAGGTTAAGTACTGAGGAGCACCACGACATAGAAATCTCAAGTCCATAGGTTAAGTACTGAGAGCACCGTGCCATAGAAATCTCAAGTCCATAGGTTAAGTACTGATAGAATCCCATTTACTCTTCTTATCTTCAACAGCTTTGTCTCCAACAACCTGCCCCTGCCCCCTGCTCCTTCAGATTGCCCATACAAACCCCTAACTTAACACTGGCACTTCATGTGAACTGTTTATTGAGAATCCCTGAATAAGTATACCATATAAGCACAGCCCATTGAAAAAACCCAAGGTTCCATTCAGTGTCTCTTCTGGGACATTCTTCTGGTATGTGTTATATGATTCTTCCCAATATATGCAAACAAGGATCTGAGCCTCATCCCAGACTCACTTTATATCATATTTGTTACTGCCTCCCTGAGTTGAATGACATCTGTCCTCTTACCGTGACTCAGATGAATTCTCCTTCCTATTCTGTGCTGCACACAAGAGCTACACCGCCTCTCACTTTGGCTGTAATCAGAGGGAGAGAGGGAGGGAGAGAAGGAGGGAGACAGGGAGGTAGCAGCATATAAAAATAACCACAACTACTTGATATATATATCAAGCAAGTCTTCGCTGGTCGTCTGACTTAGTAGCATATCCCTCCTCTCATTCCATCCTCTACAGTGCCTCTGAACCAAAGACTATGCACCCATTGCCATTGCTACCACAAAATGCCTGAAGCTAGGTACTTTCAAATAAAAATAAATATATTTAGCTCATTGTGATGAACAGTCAAAGGTATAATACCTGCATCAGTTTCAAGGTCGCAAGAATCTCATAGTGGGTTGCATCTTGGGAATGGGAGAAGGTACAAGAGAATGAGAAATCCCTTGGCCAGAGAGAAAGCAAAAGCAAAATAAGAGGCCAGTTTTCTAAGCTTGGTCTAGCTCTCTTAAAGGCTTTACCACCGCTCAGCCTCACTATACTGAGGCTCAATTTTCTAATATATGAACCATGGGAGACACTTGTAAAACTAAACCACTAAACCAAACCATAGCAGAAATCCGGTCCTTTGTGTCTATAAGTGATGAAGATGGAAGGAGGGTTTTTCAGTAGTCAAAGCTCCCACCTCCATCAGAGGATGGAGGATAGGTTGCATGCACGCTACACTCTGGCAGCCCATGAACCACAATAGAGCAATGATCCGATTGCACTGTCTAGGATGAGACTACCCAGTTCTCAGAATGGGCATGCAATTTCTACAAAGGGGTTAGCATCTAACGGAGAAGTGCCTGCTTCCCCTGTGCCATCTCCCTTCCACTCCCCCGCCCCTAGGCATTTGGTGTGAGTGACCCATTTAAAGGCCTCAGAAGAGAGGATGAGAAGCAGGATGACAGGCAGGCAGCGCCCAGGCCCCAGTGAGCACAGTGTGCAGACAGAGTTTGTGGGGCCTCTCTGCTGCTCTCGTCCATCTCACATCAAGTGAGAAGAGATCTATTTTTCCCCCAGGTAACATGCCTACAACTTCAATCAGCCCAAAATATGCTTGGTTACGTGTGTTTGTGAGATGTGCAAAGTGGTACCCAGTGTTCTCTGAGGGGCTGTAGTGAAACCTCACCATGATGTGATGGGTCGAGCTCCACCAAGTAAGCAGATCTAAGCTAAGCACCTTTCCTCCCAGGAAAAGGTGTCCCACTTCTGAACCCCACTTCTCAGGCTGGCTGCAGTCCAGACTCCTTCCCCTCCCCCATGGTGCATCCCTGGGGACCTCTCAGTTCTCCAGCTGACAAACAGACCTCTCTCCCTGCTCTGTTCCCTACACTATCACTCACTGCTAGTCCGGGTATGTTGGGGACCTCCTGCAGCAGGTGGGGATTCTCACCCCATCTTCCAAGGCAGAAGTAAGAAAAACTATCCAATGATAAAATGGGGGAATGGGGATGCCAAGCATCTTATGACAGTATTTGTGCCCCAGAGTTCTTTATTCCAGGCTCATTACAGCAAAGGGGGGGGGGGGGCGCGTGGGGAGGGCGGTCCTGAAGACCCAATGATCAAAAACAAGGAACACAGCCAGTGGCCTGAAACTGCCTTAAACCAAAGCACGTGATAAGAGGGTCTCAGTATAAGAGTGTCTCCTCTATTTGAGGAGAGGCTGCCTGTTGGAAGAGCTAGCCTAAGAGCTGAATTCTCAAATTCACATACGCTTATACTCAGTTCCTGGCTCCCTCACTAGCTCTGAGCAAGGAACATGGCTTCCACTCAGGTAGTCTCAGCCACCCTCCAAGGCTATAGTCAGCAATAACAGTGTCAGTGCTGCATTTGGAGGTGAGGACTAAGTAAGCAAATACACATGAACCAGGTAGTACCTGATGCAAGGGTAATTCCTTATACCCAGGGTCTACCTGTGTCTGCTGTTGGCACACATGCTCCACCCTGAGGACCAGGCGGCTCCTTATTCTGGTTGCCGGACATTTGGCCTCTCTTGCTTAATGCAGAAAATAAGCAGTGTTTCCACTTTCCAGCTGGGTCCAGTTGACGTAGGCCCATAATCCCAGCTGTGCAAACTAGTGAGAACCCCCCTCCCCCCGCTTCTCAAAGTAAAGAGCTGAAAGAGCAGGATCTCAGCTTAATGCTTGCTGAGCATGCATGAAGCCCTAGTTTCAATCCCTAATACCAATTTGTAAAAAGGACTCCCCGCCATGTAACCTTCCTATGGTGATTCCACAGACACAGGGCTCCACTAAAGGACAGCACATACACTTCTCTTTTGTCCTGAAAGCCTTGACAGAGGGGCCACTATTGTGCAAAGGGAGAAAGTCCTAGAGAATTGAGTGTTTCATCATGTGTCACACAACTAGTAAGAAGTGGATCTGAATTTTGAACCCAAGACAGAATCTAATACTTGTGTTCAATGCTGTGTCTACAAGTAGAGATTACACAACCCAGTTCGGGGTAGAGAACCTAGCCCAGCAACCAGCTAGACTCCTAAATGTGAGCTAACAGTAACAGTCTAAGGATTTCAGTTAACTGGCAACTATGCTTCAAAACCCACCCACCCACATAAAAGTGAGCTTGGGGCCACAGACCTAAAAGTTAGGCCTTTAGGCCTAGAACCTTCTGTGGCCTGGGTCAGGAAGCCACTCCTATGGTGCCACCAAGGGCTCCCACTCTGCTGCAGTGAGACCATTGCTGCCCCAATCTATAGGTTTGCAAGAATATACACATGCCCAATACAAGCCCATGAAAACCCAGAATTTTGACAACAATTAGCTCAAGCTAACATATGTGCAATATCTGCATTATTGCATAATTTATATACATTTCACACTGTTTGCGGGGGATAAAAGCACCACAGCAAAAAGTATTTGCATATAGATGGTAGCTTATAGACATATGCTTGCATTTGATGGGTAATATCGAAGATATGCACGTATGCAAACATGAAATGCCTGCTTACTGCCACAACTTGAAGTGCACTGAGCCTTTGCCAGTTTGTTAATTTTTAAAATTTACAACACTGAAGTGTCCATTTCTGAACATATAAATGATTTCCAACTGCCTGATGAGCTGCGGATGCCAAGCAGCACAGGAACTCGGGCTCACTGTGGTTAAAATCCCGCAGAAATGGCTGTCAAAGAAAGCCATTTCCTGTACTGGCCATCTACTCCAATGACCCTTAACAAACACACGCAGCTCTTGCCCTTTGCTGGTCACTGTGGCCGCCACTGGGGACCCAGAAGTGAACCCAATGAGGAGAAGGCAGCTCAGACCCAGCAGAGTGCAGTTAAGAGCTCAATAAATGGCACTAGCTATGGTGGTAGGCAAGAGACTGATATTTGGGGTGACAGGACCTGCCCCAGTGCAGAAACAAACACAGTTTGAATCTCTGTGCCAAGAGAAAATGAAAAACACCTCCTTGGCCCAGCCCTCTGGTTATCTTGTAAATGTGGCAAAATTTGCATCACATGAAATTGACCATGGTAGCCGTTTCAAAGCATGTCCTTGTAAGTCCCAGTCTAGGGCCTCCATCTTTGGAGGCCACCCCCACTGTGCACTCCAAACCTTGACTCCTCCCCGGAGGTGTGTTAAAGCAGTCTGACAAACCTTGGCCACTCCCCCAGTCTACTAAAACTGCTCCCTTGTGTTCTTCCTTCTTCTCCCACCCCCATCCCGATGGTGGCGTTGGTGGCTTCCTGGTTCCCCGCGGGGGGGGGGGGGGGGGCCCCCGAGAGCACAGGAATCCCATTAAAACCTGGATATTCTTTAATTCGGCTTGATTGGGATTTTTGGTCAGAAGAGAACTCACATTAGGAAATATTCCTAACAGTCCTCTAGTGGAATAAAGACATTCACAATGCTATGTACATTACTGTGCAGCTAACATCTCCATCCGATTCTAGAATTTTTTTATCACCTCCATTGGAAACCCCATGTCCACCCCTCCTGCCTTCAGCCACTCATAAACACTGAGCTGCTTCTGTATGCATAAACTAGCCTATTATAGAACACACAATGTTCTTCTTCAATGCAACACAGTTAGCTCAAATTTCATCCAATCAAAACCACATTAGGATTTTGTCCCTTTTATGGGAGAGTAATATTCCATTGCATGGATGTACCACATTCTATTATTCACTACAGAGTTGGTGAGCATTGGATTGTTGCCATTTGTGGGTTACTGTGCCTAGCGTTATGAACTCCTTACCTAATTTTAATGGGTGGAACAAATATCACTCCAGATTTTAGGAGGTGTTGACAATGACCTGGGTCATCATAGAGAAGAAACCTACATCATTCACAGAGAATACAGAGCTTTGCCTCCTGATGTCCCGGTGAGACCAAGATTTCTTCAGGAAAGGATGTTAGCCACTGGCTTTTTATCTATACACACTGTATCTGTTCTGCATCAAACACTGCCATGTATCCCCTCGGCTCAGAATTCCTAATTGATTTATTGACATAAAACCAAGGCTCATATTACAATAGTCATTAAAGAAACTGTTAATCATTAACCTGTAACTACTGTCATCATGAATCTCTTGTCCGCTGCATACAGATGAGAAGGGGTGTGAGCACAGCGTTCCGTTCATGCCCTGCTCTGAGCCAGCTCCTTTGTGGATGTTATCTGACTGGATCGTCACAAGCAGCCGTGCAAGTAAGAAATAACATCCCTTGATACACAGACGAGAAAATTCAAGCTCAGAGAGGTGAAGTGACTTGTCTCCAATCACACTAATGAGAGACTGAGCTGGCACTCAGACACCAGGTGTATGTGCCTCAGAAGCTGCCTCCTGGGTCACAGCCAATGCTTCTTGATAGAATAATTAATGGCGAGTCTGCAGAGCCTGCTCCCAGCCCATCCTTGTACTTCTGCCCCATCACACTGGGAGCATGGAAACTGCAAATAAACAGAACTTCTATTTGTTGCTACTATGTGTGGGGCAATTCTACTTCCTCTATTTCAGAAAGGGTGCGGAACACTGCAAAGCTATGGAATTTGAGCCTGATCAAGGACCTGGGAGCCAGGGTCTCTGGTGTGTCCTGATTTACCACATAATTTCAGGAGAACCAGCCCATTGAGCAGATCCTGACCTTCCTGAGAAAATAAGAGGGGTTAGAAGATTGCTTGGAATGTTCTAAGAGCAATTTCAATTGCCTTTAGCTAAAATACCTCAATGCACTCATGTGCATATTCATAAGGCAGAGCTGGACTTCGGACAGGTTGAGTGTTAGGGGTTCAGTACTTGCCATATAAAACACTCTCCAGACAGCCAGGGCTCCCCTCTAGCAAGCCTCTCAGCTACAGCCCAAGAGTCTGTTACCCGCCCTTGTTTCTGAGCATTCTTATGGGAGAAGGTACCTACAGGAAAAGGCACACTCATAAGTACAAGTGAAAGGTTTATAACAAAATTAAGAGCTCGCCATCTAGAACAAATTAGCCAGACTTAAATTTTTCTAAAGTCTCAGATCTTCCAATAGACTTCCAAACAAGAAGATACAAAAGTCAAAACTTTCCCATTAATTCTGAGAAGCAGAAAAGCTGGTTGACCTGGGCTCCCACCTTCAGGCGCTACAGCAGCCCTTCCGAGCCCAGACCTCTTCTCGCCTCGCTCCAGCCTTCAGTTATCTGTGACCACAGCGTTCTACTAGTCACGTAGCAGCCAATCCCACAGCTGTGCCTGCAGTCCCGTGTATCCTCCACACGTCACACAAGCATGCCAGAGGCAAGTCATTTTTACAAGTCCAAGCTGAACTCCTCAGTTCCATGTCCCCCACTGCCAACTCATCATCCCTTCACCCCATCAAATGGACACACTCTTCTTGCTCCGTCATAAGTGATGGCAGCATCTTTGACTTCTCTTTCTCTTGGCACCACACCCATGCACTCAGATTCCTATAATCTGTCTTTCAAATGCACCTAAAACATGACCACTGTTGAGAGACTTTCCTTCTAGCCCCTTGGCCATGCCCTTGATTGCACCAATGTTGTTCTTTAAAGCCTCCTTCCTTTCTATGTCCTGCTATTATCTGTTTGCCACAGGAGATTTGCCCAAACTCTCTGCTGGCTTCTAACTTGCAGTAAAATCTAATTTCCCTAGAAAGCTTCTCAGAGCCCTAATCAACTGGATGCTAGGTAACTCTTGAGTATACCCAACATGCACCCTGACCCCACATTGACTGGTAACTCTTCCTGGTTGCTCTTCCTCCAAGGTTCCAGTGGCTCGTTTTCATGCCCACTCCAGACTTCTCAAATGTCTCCACACCAGCAGGGCTCCCCTCACCCGCCTCTCCGTCCTCCTTCCCCATCTTGGCTCTTTTTTTTTGTGATATTTATAACTGCAAGATGCGTCTATGTGGTCATGTGGTCATTATCCATCCCACTTAATCAGACAGTAAGCTGTGTGATGAAGGGGAGTTTGGTCTGGCTCACAGATGTCGCTTATTAACTGGCACAAGGCACATTCAATAGTTGTAAGTGGGAGGGAAAGAAACATTACAAATACTCCAAGCCAGAAAGTTTGCCCAAATTTAAACAGCTAGAAGAGAGAGCAGCCCAAATGTCTGTTTGCCAGAGGTAGCCAATTCACATGCCTCTTCCCTTTCTTCAACAGTGAGCTGCCTCTCTGGCGGTATAGGAGGTTCTTCTGTCTATGTGTTGCTTTTATTGGTTGAATAAAGAAACTGCCTTGGCCTTTTGATAGGGCAGAACTTAGATAGGTGGTGTAGACGGAACTGAATGCTGGGAAGAAGAGCAGTGTGGCAGATGCCATGGTTCTCCTGCCAGAGACGGAGGCTGGTTAGACTCATGCCAATAAGCCACAGTCAAGTGGTGATACACATTAATGGAGATGGGTTAAAATAATATGTGAGAGTTAGCCAATAAGGGGCTGGAGATAATAGGCCAGGCAGTATTTGAATGAATACAGTTTCTGTGTGATTATTTTGGGGGTTAAGCTAGCTGGATGGCTGGGACAAACAAAGGGCCACCTGGACTACACTCTAGACCATAGACTTTGTTGAACTTGCTATTGCTGTCCTGAGTCAAGCAGAAGAACTAAAGATGGATACCACTTCCAAGAAAAAAAAACGTGAAAAATAAATGTTATGGTAATAAATTGCCCGTTATCTAATTATCATCATCAAACAATTATTAAGAGCTCATGAGCACATGGTGCCCTGCTCAGCAGGCTCCTCAGAGGGAGAAAGAGCTAGAAAAGCAGGCAACAGGAGGTCCATTAATGTGACTGATGTTTTGGCCTTCCGCATCATCTAATGGATGTGAAAAAAAGCGAAGTGAGAGAAAGCTAGAAGCTGAGCATAGACTTCATTTTCAATAGTCCAAGGCTAGAAGCTGAGCACAGACTTTATTCTCAATGGTCCAACCCAAGCCTATGGGGAAACCACTTGTGACTTTTATGGCTTCTCCCTGAAAAAATTTGGGCTTTTGGATAGCCCTAAAGGACACCCAGGTAGGAAGACGCTGCTGAGTCCTTGACAAGGTTGTGGGCTGATGAATCATACCACAGCTATCTCTACCTGAGTCAGGTCCCCAAGCTACCCAGGTACCCAAATTTGCAGGAATGGTAGTCCTCTCTCATTATACCCACAGAGCTAATAGGCCCCTGGGGATATGGCAAGATGCAGATGGTAACCATCACTATTTCAGCATGAGCACCAATTCCCCTAACCAGCAGCTCCTAGTGTTAAAGGCACTAAGGACATTCCTGCTAAGTCAAGCAGGGTTTGGCTGTGGGTCAAAGGTCATTGCTCTGTACTATCTTATCCTCATTTACCCTGGGGCCTCTCTTGTGGAAAATGAGAATTAAGCCTCTCTACCTGACCTCATTGAAAAATGTCTTCGAGAAAGGGTATTCAAATTTACAATCTCAGAATTGTAAAGTAGCTTATACTAAGTAAACTTACCCTTCAGAATAATCAAATAGAAGTCCCAAGGCTCCCGAATTGCTGTTAATATTCAATTTTTAAATCAGGTCCTTATAGGTGCGCTAACACAGCTAATGATATCATAGAAACAGCTGTCCTTAGGAGAGCCCAGGAAAACAGAGACTCTTAACGCTGCTTTCAAAGTTTTGAATTCTGTATTTGTGAACAAGTGTGAGCATGCAGACTGTATATAAATGTCACCAGACAGGATCTGTTTTTTAAAAAAATCAACCAAAGAGGACTTCAGCTCGGAATAAATGAAAAAAGGTACCAAGCTGAGACACACACCCTAGCCATAATGGTAGTCACCTACCAAACCTTTCACCAAGACCTTGTTAGTGGATACTCAAGGAGCTTTTCTGCATTATAGAGGGGAGAAAAATGAAGCTCCATGAGGGCTGTGATTTACCCACAGTGGAACCATGCACCGAAGAGCCAGTATTCAAACCTTGTCTCTCCACATTACTACACTGCTTTCTCATATCCACTTCCTAACACAGGCTCTTTCCAGGACTCTGATGACATGTGGAAAGTCCTCCATAATAACATTCATGGTAAGATCACAATTATGATAATCTAGTCTCTCATTGATCTCCCCCGCTAGACTGAGCTGCTGAGAACAAGAGCCTCAAATATCTCTTCATCTTTGTATCCCAGTACTGGGCCTGAATGGATGAATAATGGGCAAGTGGGTGGGTGGATGATAGATGAATCAGTTAAGGAACTAAAGAGATAGGAATACATAAGTGAGCAGATGCATGAGTAGTTAGATGAATAGATAAGAGATTGATTTATAAATAGGTGAGTATAGGTGGTTGGATAGATTGGTGAGCATATAAGTGTATGGATGAATGTATAATTAGATGAGTAAATGGTTGCAAGATGATAGAAGGAAGACATGTGATAGATAGATAGATAGATAGATAGATAGATAGATAGATAGATAGACAGACAGACAGACAGACAGACAGACAGATGACAGATAAGGGACTTAGTGGGTGAATGGGTAGGTAAATGGGTACATAAAATTATCACGAGCTTATAGCTAGCCTTCATGTAACAGTTATCTGGACATGAGATGCTGACATGCCCTAGGTGAAGGTGGACAGGTCAAAAGGTGGTGTCTGTACTCACACTCTCAGCAACAGCCTTTATGTCAACTCTTCGGTTCTTCTATGTCTGTTACCTGTCCATCATGGAGGGTGGGAGATGTTACTAACAGCTCTGACATGGATTTCTCTGGAAAGGGAACCTTCCATGTTACCGGATGCTATTCTTATCCATACAGCTGTCCAATCTTCTCCTTATCAGGCTGAATGAATTAATTCAATCCTTCAGGATGGAGCTTCAAAAGGTGGTTAATTATAAGCGACAAAAAAGAATTCCTGCACATCCATTTTACATTTGCAGCTGTCTAATTTCATCAAGTGCCTTCTGATAGAGGCTAGGGAGTATCTAAGCCCTCCTGATATTTGCAGATCCTGGCACAGAAGGATCCACTATGAATTGTAGTTATGTTCAAAGTAGGCCGGCAGCACAGAGAGGGTCTGTGAGGTAGACCAGAGTTCACGTAGTGCTAAATATTTCATGGATTCGATGGATATTTTACTGAACACACACTGGGTCTCAACGTTCGTTAGTCTAGGCATCAGGCTAAGAACAATACAATATGATGGTGCAGAAGGGAAAATAAAGACTGAAATTTCTGTCCCATCTGGTCCCACAGTCCCAAATAAACACACACAGGCATATATTAATTATTGTTTGGTCTATTGTTCAGGCTTATTATTAACTACCTCTTACAACTTAAATTACCAATAATTCTTATCTATGTTTAGCCATGTGGCTTGGTACCTATACTCAGTAAGGCATTATTTTGCTTCCTCTGCTTCTGGATGATGACTGCCTTTCCTGTTCCCAGAATTCTTCTAGTCTGGTTGCCCCACCTATACTTTCTGCCTCGCCAATCAGGGTTTTATTAAACCAATACAAATGACAAATCTTTACAGCATACAAAAACATTATTATACAGCATTTGTCCTTTTTTTCAAAACAAGACCCTGAATCTAATCTCCTTTGTTTAGCTTTATTTCTGACCATTATCCATAACAACTTGTAACCAACACTCTAAACAAAGACAAACATCCATAATCCATTTTTCAGAATGTGTGCATAGTTTTCTAGGCTACTTTCTTGCTGATTTGGGTGTACTGGTGCTCAAAGAAAATTTAGGATTATGATAAAGTCACGACTGGAGCATTCTGTGAGGTCTGATCATCTCAGACAGCAATCTTGAAGGTGTTCTGGATGTAGAACTCAGAGGAAGCTGCAACAGAGGTACTCTAAAATGTTGGGTCATCTGGAACATCTACTCCTATTGAAGATTTTTCAGGGGGTCTTTCTTGATCAAACATTATTTTTCTTAACCCAGAATGAATCCACAGCCTCTCATTTCCAGTAGAAAAAAAGCAAAACCTCTTCTCCAAAATAGCATAACTTTTGACTTAAAATTTGAAGTCAGGGCATTCTCAAAATATATAGGTTGGATTAATCTAGCAGCATTTTTAGTCAAATGTCTTTTAGCAGCTGTTATTCCTTACTCAGCAGTCAAACAATTCAAAGCCAGCACAATAACATACAATATCCAGATTCTCTGTGCATTTTCCATCTTACTCTATTTCTTTTATTTTTATTTTTTAATTCTTGATTTTTTTGAGACAGGGTTTCTCTGTATAGCTTTGGCTGTCCTTGAACTCACTCTGTAGATCAGGCTGGCCTTGAACTCACAGAGATCTGCCTACCTCTGCCTCCCAAGTGCTAGGATTAAAGGTGTGTGCCACTACACTTGACTACTCTGTTTCTTTTTTTTAAGGACTTTCTCTATCATTTTTCTTTTCTCTCCCATACTTATGTATATTTTTAAACACACTGTAAACCATTTAGAAATTTTCTTCATCTGGATTATGTTTACTGTATATCTCTATCTTTTTCTGACCACATGAGTCTTTAATCTACTAAGTGATGTGGCTAGGATTAAAGTGGCAGTTTTGATAGCTGACTCCACCTCATTTCTTAGCATTTTGAGAGTCTAGCTTCATGGCAGAGGTACAGGAAGGAGCCATGTTTATTGCCACAACTTTGTGGAGTTTCTTGGTCCATGCCATCACCAAGAAACATGTCACCAGCTGCTCATAAGCATCATTTAAGTATTTTGTGGCAGGGCCTCTTAAAAGAGCTGTGAAGCTTTTGCTACTAACACTGAATCAGAAAGCCTCCCTTAAACTCATCTGCTCACTGCAAGCAAACAGAGCTCACCAGAGTAAAGATGGTTACCAAGAAGCTGTGCTTCACTCTGTTCTTGTCTGTCTAGATTCCTTTGTTTTTCAAGCTTTTTCAGGCTTGGGGAAATTCTTGCCCCACGTTGGGCACCATTTGTAGGCAAAAGTTTCTGTCCTGCCCAGTCCCATAGCCATTCAGTCCCAAATAAACACACAGAGGCATATATTAATTATTAACTGTTTGGTCTATTGTTAGGTTTATTATCAACTATCTCTTACAACTTAAATTAACCTATAATTCTTATCTATGTTTAGCTATGTGGCTTGGTACCTTTACTCAGTATGACATTCTCTTCTGCTTCTGGATGATGACTATATCTCTGCCTTTCCTCTTCCTAGAATTTTCCTACTCTGGTTGCCCCACCTATACTTTCTGCCTGGCTACCGGCCAATCCGTGTTTTATTAAATCACAATGAATGACAAATCTTTACAGTGTACAGGAGCATTATTCCACAGCAAGAAGAGATGATGAGTATAAAATAAACATATCCATATAGCTAATAAACACATTTGTAAGGTGAAATGCACACTAACAGTGACAAGAGCAGATGCTCTGAGAGAAGAGCATGTCAGGGATTGGGAGGATATGAAAATCATCAGAACGTTATTAGACACTAAGAGTGGGAGCCTTTGGATGACTTGGCAGAGCCTCCTACAGATGACCTCAAGTGGACTTGAGAGTTTCCACAAAGGGCATAGCTATTGGGCACCTCAGCCAATGAACTAAATAATCCATTTAGAGATGATCAGCCTGGAATACCCCCTTGGAAAAAAAGCATAAAGAATCAGAAGGTGATGGCACTCAGGCAATAGTCATAAAAAGAAAAAATCCCCCCAAATCCCTAAGTCTAGAGTAGACAGCCCTTGTCAGACTGGTGGCAGGCCACTCAGAGACAGTAACTGTCTGTTCTCCAAAGCCAGATGATACTACCTGGGGAATTGCAGCCCAGAAGAACACAGCAGTTTCCTTGAATAGTTGCTTTGAGTTTATCTCTTGTAGAAAAGTGTCTCTAGATCTGTTGACAAAACCAAGCTCTAAGGCCATTCAATTCCTAACCATGATGGATCTTCCAAAGCTTGAGGTGTCTTAGAAGCCAGTCCTTGGTACTTCAACCATACTATTTCAACAAGAGACTGTCACTTCTAGCTCTAAGGAGAACCAGCTGGAGATCAACATCCTGGCCTTCCTGGGGGTCGAGCACTCTCATGCGGCCAGTGGAAGCCTACTGCCTGATGGCTTAGAAACAGAAGGCCTCAGCCCAACCTGTGAGGTGCTTGCTCTGCTGACAGATGGAGACTTATGGCTTCTGGCTTTACAGGGCACAGCGAGGATCGGTGGGAATGTACAGTCATGACGCAGGCAGCTCAGACACCAGCCCACAGCTTCTTGAGCTAGAGGAAACATTTCACTCCCCCACACTCCACAGCTCCCCACTCAGTGGCTAAAACAATATAGGCTACATTGCAAATCAAAATAAGCAACAGTGCATTTTATAATTAGCTACAACTTGACAAATTAATTAGTACAAGAGCACAGTGTGTTCCCTGAAGCATGGCTTACTATATTTTGCTTAGAGAATATATGTCACAAATTACAGATGTATTATTCAAAGTACTTATGCAATCAGAGTGGATTTTCTAAAGGTGCCCTTTTGATACCACATTCTGAGATGAAACAAGGGCTCAAGGCAGCTAGAGAAAGCTACCATCAAACCAACCATCGAAGCTTCAAGCTACAAAGATTTACTTCTTTTCCTGGAAGCAGAAGAAAAGCTGTCAAGAACCAACATCTGGCCTCTGGAGAGAGTTAATGACAATTAGTTACTTGGAATGTGTAAAGCAGCAGAGAATCTGGACCCCCAGAGACTTGGAGCATGATGATCAAAAGCATGTAGACGAGAGTCCCTAGCACGTACTAGCTGTGCGGCATTAGTCGAGTGTCTGGGAGGGGGGATGGATGTAGTAATAAAGACAGAAATACCTGGCAGGGTTACTGAAGGGACCAAGGTGATGCTTCATACAAATGAATGTAGGCCAGAGCCTAGTCCGTAGGAAGGGCTAGTAAAAGTCACTACTCTTTGGGCCAAAAAGATGGCTTAGTGTTCAAAGCACTTGCTGTGCAAACATGAGCACCCGAAGTCTGCACAAGCTGAACAAAGCTGAAAACAGTGTCACATCTCAGTAATTCAAGCACGTCTATGGTGAGATAGCGGGTGAGAGCCTCTTTGGATGCCCATGAGCTAATCAGAAGATAATAACAAAGAAGAAACCCTGTCTGAAGCAATACGGAAGATAAGGACCGACATAGAAGGCTATTTTCTGACATGTGTTCCTGAACTCAAGCAAATGTACATGTGTGCACAAACATGCACACACACATATACACACATACATAAACATCATACACTAATATAAGAAAGAAAAATAATAAAAAGTCACTATTCTTATTTTATGATGCACATCCCGAGAAGGCTGAAGAAGGCATGACCTCTGGCACCCTTGCAGGCAGGTCCATGCATGCCTCAAAGACATGTATTCCTCTGAGGACAGCCAAGAGTTTATTACTTAACCTTACTGGCTCCGAATCTCAAACACGGTTTCTCTTGGAGGACTAGCCAAGTTCACAGCAGTATGTGTACATACCAAAAGGTCACTGGTGACTGGGCTGTGAGAGCTCTGGCCAGCACTGTGCTGGCCAGGGTTTAACACCCAGCTCTCTGCAGCAGGGAACCCTGCATTGTGTATTAATTCCCTCCCATTGTTTTAAAGTGTGACTTCCAAAATTCATGAGTTGAAGATCTAATGCTCAGGACCTTGGAATGTGGCTGTATTTGGAAAGGGAGTCTTTAAAGAAAAACTTAGGTTAAAACTGGGTTATATAGGTAAGCCATAATCCACAATGACTACTGGGGAGATTAGGACATGCATACACAGAGAACACACACACACACACACACCTCAATGATATAAAGACAACTAGGGCATGCACACGTACACACACACACACACACACACACACACACACATACCTCAGTGATGTGAAGTGCAGCTACCTCTAAGTCATAAAAGGCCTCATAAGAAACCAAATCCATTGGCACTGTGATTCAGAGCTCAACCTGCAAAACTGTTTGAGAATAAATGTCGGCTGTTAAAGCCACCCAGCCTGGGTATACTGACACAGCAAGGCAGCACAGTAATATTCCTGCCATGGCTAACTTCAAGTTTCCGGTGTGACATCCCTAAAGGGACAGAATGAGAACAGGTGCATAGGAGTGGCTCTCCCAAGGGAGGACAAGTTGGGCTAAGTTAAATCAAACCCAAGACCACAATCTCACATTCCCAGGACAGGCTCTGTTCTTTCCTCGAAGGGATCAAAGTGCTGTGTTCTAGACCCGGGAAAGAGCAGGCGGGAATCTAGGACCTCTTGTCAGTGTACATAGCCAATACTGGTCTCTGGGACTCTCCTTCACCTTGGCTTCCTAGCAGACCAACCACCAACCTGGTTCTTTCAAAGAGCCCATTGTGAACTTCCTCCTTCAGGACTCTTGGGCGTGTCTGTAGAGAATGTTGTGCTAATAAATGCTGCAGCGCTTGAAACGCAATCCTAGTGCAATCCTAGTGCTCACGTGCCAGAAGTGCCGGAAGTGCCACCTTGCCACAGCACCACCCTCTCTTCACCACGATGATTTTTAATCCCATACCTTACTTCAAGCCAAAATCATCCTGGTAGCGTGCACAAGGCAAGCAGTCAGCAAAGCACCACCAGTGTTGCTTTCTAAACCGTTCTATAACCCAGCCTCACCCTTCGCCCTTACTGATACAGGCATGGATTAGAGTCTAGAGAGCATCTACGGGAATACCCAAGCTCTTATGGCACAGAACAAGAAACTGGACCAGAAATACAAGGAGAGTGGTAGAAAGAGAGACAATTCACTAGGGAAAGCCACTTGTTCTCTTTCCCTGAGTTTTCAAAGATTCTAAAGAAACAAGACCATCCTTTAGATGGTCTAAGAGAAGGCTGTAATGCTGTGGCTATTCTCAGAATGCTCACTGGGGAAGCTAAGTGGAGCCCAGACTTACAGCTGAATCTCTCTGGGTACAGCCTGAAGGAGGCACATCCCAGAGAAATAGCAGCAAGTTCACGTCTGGATTCAGCACCCAAACAAGCATGTTGTCTAGCAATGAAGCAGATGTTTCTAAATAGGTCCGGTGCTCTCAGAAGAACTGGGTATAAATAATTCACCCCCAGAAGCAAAATGTGGGTGGCAGGAAAACACATATGGGTTCTGCTGCCTCGTGCCCAGTTGGGCCAAGAAACACTGGGAGGCAAGGTTGTCTCATCTCCACCGCACAGAGTGCACTCTGGGAAGCACTGAGTGGGGCAGTCAACAAAACAGTCCATCTGCCCCACTTCAGGAAGGCCCGCCACAGAAGTGGTAGAATCTGGGAAAGGCTGGGCTGAGATGCTCTCTGAGCCATAGGTTGGGGTATCTGGATGCAGCTTCCACTGCTCTCTCGGCAGCTCTGCCTCCCTCTCTACCTTCTCTTCTGCTGTAGCTTCTTCATACTTATCTCTGTCCTTGCCACTTTCTCACATACTTGCACGCGTCACCTATGATTTGGACATCAACTGTGTACCCACTGAAAGCGATCACTCCACTCCACCTGCTCGTGCACAAAGTTCCTGAGAAATGCACGCGTTTATTTGGCGGCAATTCTCCTGCCATCTATTTCCTGCAATGGGATAGGACCCAGAATGAGTCCTGGGACAAGTCTGGGCATCCTTATGGACCCACCAGTTGCAAGGCCTGCAGTCCTACAGGTACCACAACCAGTAAGCAGAGCATGTGCCTTGTACCATTACCACCACTGGTCTCAAGTGGGCAACAAGGGACTCTAGGCAAATGCTGTTGAAGGGTGAGGACCTGGAGCTGGTAGCTGGAAAAGCCAGCTGAGAACAACTGAAGCATCCTAGCTATCTTAAAGTGCATGAGAGTCACACTCCCCAGCTCTGCATCCAACCTGCTTTGTCTTGACAATGTCATTGTATCTTTGAACAGACCACTGGCCATGAAGCCTCAGTTTCAGGTCCATAAAATCTGTTTTCTGCCTGCAGCTCCTGTAATGTGTAACGGAGAATACTAAGCAACCAAAGCCATGACCGAGGAGTTACGCTGCAATGTCTAGGCCATCGGCTCTGTCATCAGAAGAGCATACAAAGTCAGAGCTTCTCGATGAAGCTTTAGTGGAGCCCAAACTGTCCTCGTCACTTTTCACCTGATGTGAGCGTGTCATCTCTGCCCCAGACAGCTGAAGCCTGCCACTTAGGGCCCTTCCACCTGAGCAGGTAAGGTCTCTTTCCCATGTGCCAGATTTATCCAAGGGACCAGGAAAGGCCCAGTGGCGGCACCCCATATGGTCTCCATAAAGTTTCTCTGATAGTCCCAGCCCAAGGACAGAGAGGCTGTGAAGGTACTCAGAGGAGGCTTACAGAGCTTCATTTAAGTCTTATCAATGGTTCTGTGAGTTTGGGGGTTATTAGAGTGCCCCCCTCAATCCCTTCCTGCTAGATTACTGTCCCGGTTTTCTAAGACCGACGGGGGAGGCGGGCGGTATGCCTCCATGTTTACAGTCTCTCCTCAGCCAGGGAAAAGTGAATTGGCTTCTGTCCTCCAGGGCATCATCATTTCAGCACTGGGCTGGGACCCCTCCCTCTCTACCCTCTCCCTCCATCTCCCCTAAGAGCCTCAGAAAAAGATGACCGTGTGGGGAGAACTGGTGGTCATCATGGAAAGGGTGATATGCCACAAGCAGAAAGAAAAGTCGTTCCTGTAGACCCTTTAGAAGGTTTTCCTCCCAGAAGCTGGGCCAGAGGGAAAGAGAAGAGGAGAGAGCGGTAGGGTGAGCAAAAGCTGACCAGTGGGCTCTGGGCTATAGGAAGGAAGAAGCAAGAAGTCCTGGCATTGTACTACAGAGAAATCAGTCTAGACAAATGCTCTATACTTTCATTCCAAAGGCCTAGAAAAATGAGAAGATTTTTATCATAACGAAATGACAAATGTTTGAGTTCCTGGATGTTTAGCCTGATATAAGCATTATATACACATACCAAAAGCATCACGGTATCCCACAAAATATACATTCTATATTTTAAGTGTCTGTTACAAACTAATTTTAAAAAAATATATATCTACTAAGAAAAAGAAAACACAGGACCCAGGGACCATTACTTAGAAAAAAATCCCTCTCCACCCTAGTAGTATAGTTATAGCATGAAGTGGGAAATGTTAGATGGAGAAGAGGCAGGGCCAAACCTTGAGGAGGGAAGCAGGGAGCCCAAGGACATCGGAGGTGGGAAGCCTCTGCCCTGGGCCGGAGCCAGCAGCTCTCCTGCAGGCCTCTTGCCTCAGGCCCCTCCATGCGGCCCTCATTACTTCAGGATGGGCTCCAGGGGCACAGAGGCAGGTGAGGGCACAGGTGAGCAGGCTTCAGGCTATAGGTGACCTAGCTCAGCTCTGCATCCGGTCTCGCCAACTCAGCTCAACCGAATTCAATAAGACCCACTCTGGAACGGCACACTACATCGTAAATAATCCATCGCCCAGAGTCCTGAGCACTCTGAGGAAACCAACTTTTCACATCCTCCCTTTCTGTTTCCCAAATGTTAGCTCTTATCACGAATTCCACCAAGCTACAGAAAGTGGCACTTTCGAGGACTTCAGACAGTGAGATCTTTACCTGCAAGGTGACATAACTTCATGTCAGGTGACTGATCTATGTCAACAGAAAGTGAAAATGAAACTATTTGGGATGATCATTGGCAGACTTAGTAAACGTTACCTACGATGTGCACCGAAATGTAAGAAAGTAGATTCCATGTTCTATATTATACCGGTTTATGTCTACTTCCAACACGGGTCAGAGTCACTGCTCCTGACAGCAGGGCTCTCAAGGACAGAAAAGATCAAGGCCATGCTGGATTCTCTGTCCACTATGTCTAGCAGGTGCTGGTTACATAGTAAGTGTCACATACATGCCGGAGGAATGAAAGAGCAACAGAATCAAGAGCCTTCCACAGCTCCTAAGTCTGTTTGTCTTAATTCTCAGGCAAAGCCGCCTCCCACACTTAAAACCAGCATTGACCTAAGTCGTGTTGATACGTCAGCAAATAAACTTTACATGGGGTTATGGCTGCCTAGGGGGGAAGGCTGGAAACCCTCCCGATCCAAACGAGAGATCCCATTTGTTTAGAAAAGCACAACCAGGTATTCATAAAAGCGGCTCCGTCTGCTCTTGTTCTTCTCTGGTGCATGGAGAGTAAATGACAAGGTCAGTCTTCCCAGAGGTCCCGAAACCTCACCTCCCAAGGGAAACCTTATTCAAAAAAGGAAAACCTAATCACAAAAACAGCTATTACAGGCAATCCACACCCACACAGAATCCCCAAATCTTTCAGATGTGTAAGCAGCAGAGGGGAGGAGACAGGCAGGCTAGTGATTTCCAGACTTCCAGGGGCCTGACATAGTCACATTTCTCTGCTAAAGGGCAAGTCAGAGCCTGTAGTTTTTGGTAGAACTTGACAGCTTATGGTCGTAAGTTTCTTGCATGCACTAAGAGTAAATGCTATTTTGACTGCTGAAGTGAATGCTGCAACGATAAATCCTGGGCCAAAACAAGGACATATTTAGGCCCCACATCAGTGCCAGAAACAACCACCCTAATTTATCACACATTAAGGGGAAATGCCTTGTGCTGGCAACACTAATCCTTGTTCCCCAGGAGCCTCCAAACCAGTGAAAGTGGGTTATGCACAAAGTGAGCAAGGATTCTCATGCACCAGAAACTGTTATTGGAGTCGTATGTATACTAACCCTCTTAATCCACACCTCAGCCCAATTCAGTAGACACTGTTATCCTCCACAGGAGAAAACCCGAGCACGGAAGCAAAGAAGCCTGCCAAAAACCTGCAGCTGTTAATGGCGGAGCTGGGATTCAAACCTTGACTTTCTGCCTCGCGTCACTCCCAACCACTGTAAGCACTTGGTGGGTAGAGGTCTAGGAACTGTAAGCTCCATCCACATATTACGGAGCAGTGGCTGCAGAGCAAAATGAACATATGATACAGAGATCAATAGAGTAATGGTGTGGGGGAAATTACCTTGACAAGTGAGACCAGGATCTCTCTTATGACGAGAATTGCCTGATGAGGGTATTTGACAATTTCTTACAGCAACAAATGAACCACATAAGCCTGGGGGTTCATGGGCCCAAGAATTTGAGGAAAGAACATAGCCTGTCCTGTAAAGGAAAGGCAAGGTGAGTGTATGGAGCTCTTGAGACTACCTAGGAAAATATAGAATCAGGATCAAGGAAGAGAGATCAGGCTGGCAGGAGGAATGCTAGGTCCCAAGTGATTGCAAAACACCCTGCCAACCTGGAGGAGGGCCTAGCCGTCTCATGTAAGGTTGTTATTGCTCATTGATAGGACAATGAGGTTGTTACTGTAGTTGTGAGCCAACATGACCACATCATATAGGCAATTAAGAATTCTCCTCTCCATTTATCGTTTCAAAATCTATCTCCCCCAATAGTTGGTTTGATGAAGAACACATACAACGATTAAACCGTAACTTTGCCTTTATCCACCTAGATTTCTCTCCCTGTGACAGCCAAAAGAATCAGTCTCTTGACAAGAGACCCAGTCAAGGAAGAGGGTGTTCTTTTCTCATCTTATGATAAGGATCCCCATAAAATCTCCCAGCCATCAATCACTTCTAAACAAGGTATTTATATCAGTAAGTGCTTTAAATGGTTAAACTCCCTTCATCAACAGGACAAAGAAGGTGCAGAGAGATCAAATAACTGCTGAGATCGCATGCTTAGCAAGTGACCCAGTGGGAATTCCACCCAGGTCTGCACCACAAGGGCCTCTCCCAGTGCTGCAGAGATGGTGATTCTGCAGCCTCGGCTTGCTACTGTTTGTCCGCTCGTCGAAACGAATGAGTACATTGAAAATAATTAGCTGCTCATACTCCGAATCAATTAATCTTAGTTAAGCTCATTGAAATCTCAGCCTCCGTTACTGAAAATACCAAACTTGAGCTGATCACCGAAGGCAGCACCCCAGCAGGAAACTCATTCAACTAAATGACTCAGCTCCCTGAGTTCCTGGACCCTGATGGGAGAGGGGAGCCTGGCAAGAGACAAAAGAGTAATCCGCATGGGTGGAGCTGAGCCAGCTCCTGCTTTCAAGGCCCAAACCGATCGCCCTTTATTAAAACATAAGCTGAAAAATCACTTATTCTGCATTAGGTGATTAATAGTGCTGGCCCCTTCCTGGGACAGAGCGCCAGCCCTGAGAAATGACGCAATTACTCCCAGTGAATGGGAACATTAAGGGACTTGTTACTAACAGGGTGGTGTGTACAATTTCATGGTTAATTAGGACTTTGGGGGGAGCACCGCTACATTACCCAGTCTAAACAGAATTCCTAAGCTGCCTCCTCACCACATTTTCAAATTGTTATGAAATAAACTTTAAGAATTAAGGAAATCAAAGACACTCCGGGTTAATTAGAAGCCAGCAATGATTGCAGGAAATGATTTTGGGGGGTAATTTTTGACCACGCTGGTCCCCATGGCCTCTCATCCTCACGCACACCACTCCGATGCCCTCCACGGCACAGCAAAAGCACTCAGAGATGTGGTTTCCAGGGAGAAAAATGACTTTTAATCAAGACTGGGAAATGGAATTACATGTGTAATTAGAT
Source organism: Arvicola amphibius (assembly GCF_903992535.2). NCBI lineage: Eukaryota > Metazoa > Chordata > Mammalia > Rodentia > Cricetidae > Arvicola > Arvicola amphibius. Next base: position 34,939,246 of record NC_052058.2, on the reverse strand, counting down.
AGAAACAGCCACAGAACCACAAGCTGGGAGCTGGCTGCAAGAGCAAGCCTCTGTTCTCTGGGGCTAGTGAGAACTTGGGCGTGAACTGTGCTGATGAAGGCATTTGAGAGGTTGTTGTTCTCTGGCCAACTAGAACTTCCCAGGAGAGAAATAACGGTTGCTCTGTACTCATTAGGAGCAGCCCACGTGGTGATGCGGGCTTCTGCTTTCTACTCTCCTGTCTGTGACCTAAAGTTTACCATCCTTGCACCAAAATGAACATGTGTCCATTTTTCGCACTTGGAGGAAACACAGAAAAAGCCAGACTTTTTTCAAGGCTCCAAGATCAGAGCTCATAAATCCCGGGCTCTAATTCACATTCACTTCAAGTTCCCAGGCATACAAAGTGAAGTACCATACTTATTTTATTAGAGACAATGATTCCTGCAACCCCCCCACCAAGGTCACTTGAGTGTCAGTCTTATTCAAAAGTAAGATAAAGACGCAGCCACTGCCCGAGATTATGAATCTATCAATATACTCACTTCCCTCGGAACGGTGTGTTGCTTTTGCTTGTGCTGTGTTTGCTTAACTCTGTGAGACTGTGATTCTTTGCCTGTCTAAAACACATGATGGTCCTAATAAAGAGCTGAATGTCCAATAGCAAGGCAGGAGCAAGGATAGGCGGGGCTGGCAGGCAGAGAGTATGAATAGAAGGAGAAATCAGGAAGAAGAGGAGCAACTAGAAAACAAAGAGAGGAGGAAATCAGGGGCCAGCCACTCAGCAACACCACAAGCCACGGAGAAAGAAGTAAAGAAAGGTATACAGAAATAGAGAAAGATAAAGAGCCAGAGGCAAAAAGTTAGTTGGGATAATTTAAGTTAAGAAAAGCTGGCAAGAAACAAGGGTGGGCATTCATAACTAAGAATAAGCCTCTGTGTGTGATTTCTTTGGGAAGTGGGTGGTGCCCCTCCCCAAAGCCAAAAGAGCCAAAATGTCAAACAACAACTTTGCATAGCCATACAAGTACCTCAAGAAAAATGGGACCCAAACTCCTGAGACCTAATATTCTAAATCAAAAAGACCTGCCAGGTAGCCCAGAGTAGCTTTTCCAGGGCCAAAGGCAGGCAGGGTTGTGCAAAAAGACCTGGAAACAAAATAACGTCAGTGGGAGGGAGGTTCAGGACTGAGGCCTAGACTCAATGGGGAAAGAGTCTGTGGCAATTTCTAGGTAATGACAAAGGCCTCTTCTTTTCTGAGCCAGATTGTGTTTGAAAATATACTACAGGATGGGAGGCAGGAGTATGGAGTATTGAAGGTTCACATAACCTGATGCTGTATTAGCTAGCCTTTTGCTCATGGCACTGAAGACTAACCCTGTTTGTCATATGATAATATTACATATTATAATATTTCAAAATCGTAAAAATATGAGAGACTAGGTGTGGTGGTTTAAATGAAAAAGACCCCCCATGGATATCCTTGTTTGAATGTGTGGTCCCCAGTTAGTGAACAGTTGGGGAAGGGTTAGGAATGTGGTTTTCTTGGAGGAAGTATGCCACTGGGATAGGGATTTGAAGTTTCAAAAGCCCTCATCATCTGAGTAATACTCCACTGTATAAATGAACCACATTTTTCTTATCCATTCTTCGGTTTCGGGACATCTAGGTTGTTTCCAGGTTCTGGCTATTACAAACAATGCTGCTACGGACGCAGCTGAACAAATGTCCTTGTGGTATGATTGAGCAACCTTTAGGTATATGCCCAAGAGTGGTAATGCTGGGTCCTGAGGTAGGTTGATTCCCAATTTCCTGAGAAACTGCCATACTAATTTCCAGAGTAGTTGTACAAGCTTATATTCCCACCAGCAATGGAGGAGTGTTCCCCTTACTCCACATCCTCTCCAGCATACTACTCAGTGGTAAAAAAAAAACACAATGACATCTTGAAATTTGCATGCAAATGCATAAAACTATGGAAAAAAAACATCCTGAGTGAGGTCACCCAGACCCAGAAATATGAACATGGTATGTACTCAGTCATAAGTGGATACTAGCTATAAAGCAAAGGATAATGAACCTATAGTCCATGATCCTAGAGAAGCTAAATAACAAGATGAACCCTAAGAGAAACATATATAGATCCACCTGGAAAGAAGAAAATAAACAACATCATGTGACAAAATTGGGAGCATGGGGGTGAGGGAAAGGGGAGAGCAGAAGGGGAAGAAGAGAGGAAGAAGAGGGGAGAAGAGGCGGGAAGAGAACATGAGGGAATGGGATGGTCAAGACAGAGGAAAGGCAGAGATGAGAGCAAGGAAACACATTTTGATTGAAGGAGCCATTATGGGGTTAGCAAGAAACCTGGCACTAGAGAAATTCCCAGGAATCCACAAGGATGATGCCAGCTAAGACCCTAAGCAACAGAGGAGAGTGGAGCTGCGGGCGGCTTCCTGCCGCCCGACTCCCAGCCACCGGCTAGCTTATGCCCAAAATATTAACACACAAACTGTATTCTTTTAAGCACTGCCTGGCCCATTATTTTCAGCCTCTTACTCACATTTTGACTACCTCATATCTAATAATCTATGTAACACCACAAGCGGTGTCTTACCGGGAAATATTCAGCATGTCTGACCTGGCGGCCGGCTTCATCGCATCTGTCCCAGAGAGGAGAGGCAGGGCAATTGTCTGAGCCATCTACCTCACTTCCTTTTTCCTGTTCTGTCTACTCCACCCACCTAAGGGCTGGCCAAGGCAGTATCTTTATTAAAACAGAAGACCCTCCCACATCAATCAGGCCCAGTGTCTCTCTCTATATGGCTGCTCCCTGCTGATCAGGATGTAGGACTCTCAGTGACTACTCCAGCACCATGCCTGCCTGCTTCCTGCCATGACAACCAAGGACTAACCTTCTAAAACTGTAAGCAAGCTCCTAGCTAAATGTTTTCTTTTTATGAGAATTGCCTTGGTCATGGTGTCCCCTTGTAGCAATAATAACCCTAGCTAAGATACGAGGACACACTGGAGAGTTCACAAGAGCCCTATAGATCTGAATATTTTTTAACTTTCTCTCTTTTCTAGGATTCAGTTTCCTTCTCTGTAAAATGAAATTAGTAGTTCCTCTCCCTCAGAGAACTAATATAAGACTGAAGATAGAAAAGGGAGCCTCTGTCTGAGGAGCCTGATATGAAGCACTTGAAATACGCTGCCTCCTCATTCTTGATCATGAGCGGGGTACCACTAAAGCATCCTTATTTTACAGCTGGGGTTCAAGAAAGTTAAGCAACCTGATCCCAAAGCCACTAGCTGGTAAATGGAAAAGTGAGAAGTAAATTTGTGTTGGCAATAGATCCTGGGATGCCAAGCACATATGGGCAATTAGACTGGCACACAGGGGCATGGTTAAGTTACCTGATGCATGGCTCTCCCTCTCCTACCACAGGACACAGATTTGTTGACTGAGTTTTCTGTACTGCCCGGTTCCCGCAGTCATTAAGTCCCAAAGAAATCACACAGAGGTCTACGTTAATTATAAATTAATAGGCCCAGTATCTTAGGCTACTTATTAACTCATAACTTATATTAGCCCATAATTCTTGTCTGTGTTAGCCACGTGGCTGGGTCCTTTTTCGGCAAGGCAGTCACATCTTGCATCCTCTGCATCTGAGTCACGACTGCAGACTGAGCTTTCCTCTCTCAGAATTCTCCTGTTCTCATTGCCCTGCCTCTACTTCCTGCCTGGCTACTGGCCAATCAGCATTTTATTAAAAATAATGCAAGTGACAGGATAAAAGATCATGGTTCCACAGCACAGATTCAATTCCTGCAATGTGGAGTTAGCTCTCACACATTATACTGATTCATATCAAATTCTGCCCCATTAGATTTGACCCAACATTTGATCCTACACAATAGTTTTAAGATTGAATCCCAGCACTCTAGTACCATCCCCACTATAATTCTTAGACTCATAATCTCCTGAATGAAAAGAACAAGCGCTGGCACAGATACTGGATGGTCCAGGAAAAGCTTGGCTTGATGCGATCCTGGGGAACTGGACAGTGAGCAAACCAAGCACAGACATACTTGGTTTCTACACAAGACAGAAATTGTCTCAGTGGCACTCAGAAAAATCCATCCATTTTCCAGGTGTGGGAACTTGACCAGAAAGAACTGGAGTGGCTCTAGAGATCCTATTGCCTGAGGGTCAAGACCTGTTGATAGGAATGGTTCAGTTTCAAGTACCTCTGGGACCAAATTCCATCCATGAGTCTAGCTTGTTCAAATCTCTCAGAAACACACAATTGCTCTCTGCAATTTGTTCCTTCCTGCAACCTACCCCAACCCTTCTGCCCTTCTCCTCATCATCACTTAAGCCCCACAAGCTGTCACAGCCTTTGTTAACGGCACGTCCATGTTGCCTATTCCTGAGCTTTAAAAGGTGATGCCCTGCTCCCACTGCGAACGTGACTGTATTTGTGCATGTTAAGAACCTGCCAGGGGATGCACTCTCAGATGATCTTCTGCTCCACCCTTGTTGAGCCCGTCTGGCAGGGGGGAAATGAGAATATGTGCACACATGGAAACCCAGGTGTGTTCCTGTAAGCGTTAGCCACCCACATGTGTCCACTCTCCAAGCATCTCACATCCAGGCACCGCTGAGATATCAAGTCAACACGTTTGGTGTGGGGGGGGGGTGATGGGAGGATACTTGGCAGTTGTGTTTTATAAGAAATGACCATTTTTCTGATATTTAGACACAAGAGCTTTGAGAGTAAGACACAGAACTTCTCAGCTGGCAAAATTTACTGGAAAGTTAACATGCTCAAAACTGTGATATATGTTATGTGAGTAGTCATTTATTTTATACGATTTGAACATTTGCTCATTTAATGATGAGTAAGTACATTTTAAAATGTGTAAATGTAGCTCACTTTGGGTAAGAACACTCAGAAGTAAATGAAGGAATGTCAATTTGCTTCTTGTAAGAAAGAAATTGAAATTTGAGTTAAGTGTGTAATACAAAATCAGTATGAAGGGATTGACTGAGGACACGGCTCAGCCGGAAAACAGTTTGCTGCATATGGGCCAGAGTTCACATCCCTGAACCCAAGTTAAAAGCCAGACATGGTGGCATTACAGGTTGCACCTGTAATCCTAGAACTAGGAATATAGAGAGAGATGGGGAAATCCCTGGAGCTTGTGCCTAACCTACCTAGCTGAAGCAGTCAGTTCTGGGGCCAGTGAGGAAGTCTGTCTTCAGCAACAAGATAGATACCAGGGAGATACTTTGTGTCAACCTGCAGCCTCAAACACAGGAACACACAGAGAGAACTGTCCGGTCAATAGATACATACACAAAAGAAGACTAAAGGTTTAATATAAAGAAAAAAAAGACAATTCAAAAAGATAGCAAGCTAAGCCTTTAATCCCAGCACTCGGGAGGCAGAGGCAGGTGGATCTCTGAGTTCGAGGCCAGCCTGGTCTACAAGAGCTAGTTCCAGGACAGGCTCTAGAAACTACAGGGAAACCCTGTCTTGAAAAAACCAAATAATAATAATAATAATAATAATAATAATAATAATAATAATAATAATAATAATAACAAAAAGATAGCAAGCTAAACACCTAGGGATAAACTGGCTTAGACATATGTAAACCTATACACAGAAAGCTCTTAGCAGGGAAAGAAGGGAAAACATGGGAACTCATTTGCTTATTTATGCAGTGATCATCACAAGGGCTTTTGGCTTTCCCTAAATTGATATATATCCCCAATAAAATACCCATAGACTGGTTTGGAGCATTTGGTGTTTAATTTTTAAAGTTCAAATGGTAGAAAAAGTTATGGAAGAAAATAAAAAAGAATAGCAGGGGTACAGGAAACCTATGCATAAGAAGTAGTAAAATACTCATAAAATTAGACTAAAATAAACCAGTATATTTAGATTAAAATACCTGTCTAATAAAATAAATTTTAGTATATTATAAAATGATATAAAAAACCATTGGGGCAAAGATGAAATATTCAAAGAAGAAAGAGATAATTAAACATATGGAAAATTACTAATCAATTTTAGATTTTCCTTTTATGCATACAAGTATGTTTGCATGTATGTATGTGTGCACATATGTGCAGAAGAGGGCATCAGATCCACTGGAACTGGAGCTACGGTCAGTTGTGAGGAATCATGAGTATTAGAAATCGAACCCTGGTCCTCTGGAAGAGGAGGGACTGCTCTTAACTTTTAATTCATGTCTCCAGACCCTCAACTTTACATTTAAATATTTTCAATAAAACAATAAGTACCTACAAGAAAAAAATTTACATCTTTCTAAACTTTGAAAAGATTATTGTTTTCCTATGACCTAAGCTCAGACACCATAAAAGATATCAATAATTTACTATACATAAATAGAAATATTTATGAAAAAACAAAATAAAAAACCAAAACCAACCGAGTTTAATATTTCCAACTAAACCAATGATCAAGAGATAAAAATCCCTGCTACACACATCTCCATGACAGCAACAGAAAAATGGGCAAAATCCTGGAACACATGGCTGACAGAAAACAAGACACACGTAGCTCCTGAGCGTGTGCAAGATGCGTTGTGTCACTCGGGAGAGATGCAAATGAAAGCGACGCTTTCCTACTAATTTTATGCATTGGATTGGCAAAAGTCTTAGAGTTATTTAACAATTCTGTTGACAGAACTATGGGAAAACAGGCACACTAACACATTGCAGGCTGAAACCACGCTGGCACAGACATTTGGGAAAGAACTTTTGCCGTGTCTATCAAAGTTACCAACACAAAAACCCTTTTACTCTGCAATGCCATTTTTAGAAACTCATCCTATGGATGTGCTTTCAGGACTGCAAGCTAACTGACCTAATTGCAAGGTTATTCTATGCACCTCGATTTTTTTATAGCTAAATATTGGATGGGGTCTAAACATTGTCATCAGAGAGGTGTTTTAAAAGATCAAGGCACAACATGCAATCAAATATCTGCAGCTGATTAAAAGGATGGACAAACCCTTCATAAACTAATCTAGAACGATCTCTAAGCATGTTTCAAAGTGAAAAAGCAAAACAAAGAATAAGTAGATGGGCTGTTAGTTTTACCAACTTCACACAAACCTAGACCTGGAGCGAGCCTCAGCTGAGAAACTGACTTGTGGGCATGTCTGTGAGTCATTTACTGATTAATGATTGATGGAGGAGGACCCAGCCCACTAAGGCACCACCTCTAGGCAGGTGGTCCTGGGGTGTGTAAGAAAGCAGGCTGAGCAAGCCACGGGAAGCAAATCAATAAGCCTGTTTCCCACCTCCGCTCCTGCCTGCATTCCTGCCCTGACTTCCCTGAAGGAGGGACTGGGATCAGACATGCAAGTCAGGCAAACCCTTTCCTCCTCAAGCTGTTTTGGGTCACAGGGTTTTATTACAGTAATAGCCAACTAGGACAGTGGGATGCATAACATATCCCCTTTAGCATTAAAAGGTCAAAGTACATAAATTTACACCCATATGTTTATAAAAAAAGATCTAGAAATCCCCAAAATAAATAATTTGATAGATGCAAACCACACTAGAGCTTGCAAACTGCCACACTTTGGCCTGCTGATTTCTGAACATATTAACTCATGATCATAAATTAAATGAACATGCTAAAAACAAATAAATGCTAATGGGGAAAATCATAGAGATCGCAAAAACCAAAAAAAAATCTCTAGAATTACATGGGATGCAGAGAAAATGGGGCAAAGGATAGTTGTAGATTGGTACTAAAACAAAAGGGAGGTGACAGATGCAAGGGACTGTGACTGTGAAGGAATGACGTCTACAAGTACATCCCAGAATGTGCTTTAACTATTCATATAAGTCAAATAAAACTCCTGTGTGCATACGTCTATTCCATAATTCAGAATATTTTAATAGGCAATGAATGCCCTTCATACTAGAAATCTCTTATAAGGAAATCATTACAAATATATTCAAAGATTGAGGTGCATAGATAAACCCCAACATAAATGTTCAAAAATAAATGAGTAATTAAACCATGGCATTCCATACAATGCAATGCCAAATAAGCACCTAATTAAGGTTGTAACATATTTAACAGTACCAAAAAGATGTTTCCTGTGAGCTGCAAAGATAGATGCCAACAGATTCACTACAAGTATCTCTAGTAGGGGTGTCATGAATGACTTTTATTCTTTTTGCATATGTGTATTCTCTTATGTTTACAATGAATATGTATTAATTGTATAATAATAAAAAAGAAAAAGTGGAAAAGCAAAGTCCCAGTTTAGTTGAATGGTGTCTGGGAGAACTGACCAATTGGATATCTCCCTGTCTAACCTCTCCACTTTAATAATTTCCAAATCACAGTGAGGAAACCAGACTTTACCTCTGAGGGTGCTGAAAGCAAGGGCCATGACAAAGAGGCTCAGAAGTTCTGTTGCATGCCCTCCTACCACTGTCCATGTGTGCGCATGTATGCATATGTGTGTGTGCGTGCACACACACACACACACACACACACACAAAGACAGAGCCAAAGTGCCTCCACTTCCTTGATTTGTACAAACAGACCTCCTGATTAAATTTAACCTTAGTAAAGGAGTGCATGAACCACAAGGAAACAAATCCACAACACAACCATGCCAAGGATCTCTGTCTTTAGTCTATTTAGTCTAGGCTCCCAGAACTCACGTAGTGATCATTACCACAACAGTGCTGCAGGACAATGGTCTGTATTCTGTCAATTATATTTTAAATAAACGCTGATTGGCGAGTAGCCAGGCAGGCAGTAGAGGCGGGACAATCAGTCAGGAAGTAGAGGCAGGTCAATGGGAACAGGAGAATTCTGGGAAGAAGGGAGCCCATTCCCGCAGTCCTGAAGCCGCCACAGAACAAGCAAGATGTAACTGCCTTGCTGTAAAAGGTACTGAGCCATGTGGCTAACACAGATAAGAATAATGGGCTAATATAAGTTGGAAGAGTTAATAAAAAACCTGAGATACTAGGCCAATCAGTTTATAGTTAATGTAGACCTCTGTGTGATTTCTTTGGGACATAATGATTGTTGGAACCGGGCAGGGCAGAAAACTCAGTCAATATGACAGCCACCTTCTTAGAACACAGAAAAGGAGCCTAAAAGGCTATTGTCTAAGGCAGATGTGAGAACACTATTGGCCAACCAAAGGTGAGACACGCCAGAAGTGATAGGGAGACAAGAAGGAGTTTCTGTCCCCTACAGAGGGTCTGGCGTTTGGGTCTGGCGCATCTCACAGGCAAGATGGACACCCTAAGAAACAGAGATAGGAGCAAGAGCAAGAGGGCCTTCCTCTCGAGCCCAGCATGGGCTGGTCTGTGACTATGCTGGGCTGCATCTCGTCAGAGGACTCGTACCTGGGGATGAACACTTGGACTGGTCGAGACCAATTTCCCGGCTTAAGTAGGGGCCCTCATCAGCCCATAGCTTTTCTTAGGGGTATGGAAGAGGAGTACTGTGGTCTGCAAAGGCTCAGGCCTGCTGACAGCTGTTTCTCATCTTAGCCCTGGCTCCCGAGTGGCTGGTCCTGGGTCTACTTCTGAAAACTCACTGATCTAATAATGGCATGATTGCACCTGTAACCGACCACGATTTTCCACTTACCAACCACTGCTGTAACATAGGCAATCTTAACTAAGTGCATCAATAAGACTATATGTAGTTAGTAGTGGGAAAGACTCCCTACACAGCGGCCCAGCTTCTCCTCCCCCTCTAGTACAAGCTCTCTGACAAACAACTTTATGGCCCCTGCCATTGGGAGACGAAGGCTAAATTTCACTCCTGAAACTGGGCAGATTTTTGAGACTTTCTTTGCTTGGCAGAATGAGGCAGAAGTGATGATCTGTGTGCCAACTCCAAACCTAGACATCAAGAGTGCTTGCACGTGCCTGCCATGCTGGTGTCATTTTGTAACGTCTTGTAGAACTGGCTTGGGTTGGCCTTGGGTAGAATGAGGCCCGTGTGGCAAGGACAACTAGAAAAGACACCCTGCCAGGATCACCCAATCCAGGTAACCCTCCAAACAACCACAGACATGAGTGGTGGGTCCCAAGATCAACAAAACTACACTAGCGAAGCCAAACCACTTGGCCAACTGGCAGACTCACGAAAACTATTCTGGGGTTATTTGTGCAAATTTGTGTGCAGACCGTTAGTCTCACTCTCTCCTCATAGTAATAAATACCTGCACACAAGTGTGTTCTTTCTTATTGTCAACTCAGGTTGGAGACAAGAGAAGCTCTCTAACTACAGAATGAGTTTGCATTACCCTGGACATTCCCAAGACAGGAACTTTGGGGGGGGGGGTAATTAGCAGTAAAAGAGCCAAGAGGATAAGGTGCTCACGATAGGATTAGCACCTTTACAGGCCATAAAATTCCTCCTCTCCCTCTCTTTACCCCTCACTCTGCCTCTTGCAGCAGACTGTAGCTCACTGAGGTTTTTTTTGATGCTATGCATATGGGAACCTGGCAGCTGTCTCTGAGGACTTTCAAGCCACACTGCAATAAAGAGCCCCTAGGGCTCAAGGCCCATCTGCTCTGCGGAGACAGAGCTTCAAAGATGTCACGAAGCATCCCAAGATGCCGCATGCTTCCCTCAGAGCTGGAACACTGCCCTCAGCCTTTAAGATGGGGTGGAACCATACAGAAGACAGAGTTCGCTCAGCGCCAGCCAGAGGTTGTGGTTCTGCAGCTCTGAGGACACTAGATGAGTAGAGTATTGTACTGGCCTTAGGAAGTCGACAATAAGGTAGTGAGGGTCCTACAGGGCTTTTTATAGAGTTGGCAAAGCTCAGAGAAGGTAGGTAATTCTGGTATGTTGATAAAGGAATAAAGCAGCCTTTAAAAAAAAAAACTAAGCAGTAGGCTTCTAGGAGCATTCAAGATTCAAGGCGGGAATATGAAGTTTAGGGCACTGCCTTCCATAGCCCTTGTAGACTCAGCTCTAAGATTCTAAGATGTGCCAGGTTTTCCCGTCCTGGGATCATCTCTTTCAATGACCAGCAAAAAGTCTGGGTTCCCAAACTAATGTCATCACTCAGGTTGCCACCAAGCTGTGGCTTTCCTTTCTTCTTAAATGACAACAGTTCCCAATATAGTCTACAAGATCCAGCCACCTTGGCCTTCATCCACACCATTAGCCATGATCTTCAGATACCTTGACTCTCTCAGCTTCTACTGGATGCTGAATAGATAAGGGTGGTAGGAGCTCTAGCCTAGGAGTTCTGTCTGACGGCCCTACGCTTGCTCTCCTTGTGAGATTGGGTACCCTCAGAAGCACACTTAGACCCAAAAGTAGAGTATAAATCAATTTATTGAGGAAGTGAAATCAAGAAGAACTAAAAAAGGAGAATTAAAAAATTGGGCGTTAATAGAGGAGACTGCATAGATCCTGTGTCCCACTGTGCAGTAAGATGTCAAAGGGTCTTGCTTCTAAGGGGGCTGGTGGGTTAAAGCACCCTGGCTGGCCACTTCTTAAATGGAAAGGTAGAGTGAGACATAGCAAAGGGGGAAAAACTGGACCACTATGAGCACCTCTCATGCACCAAAAGGAGCACCTACTATGTGCTGGGCACAATGCCAGATGCAAGCGCCCAGGAAAACATTAGATTTATTTATTTATTCAGTTCAACCATTGCTGCTCTCCCTGACCAAGCAGAGGCAAAGTAACATTCAAATCACCCTCTAAGGAAAGAATAAGAGAATTTATACCCAAACTCCTGGTAAATTCTCTCTAATTGATATTCGGGTCTCTCATTTACTTTATTTTAACAAACAAGGTACCATTTAGGTAGAAAGACATTAGCCTGAAACACCCTCAATCAATGCTACTCTTGGGTGTTTGTGAAATTGTCTGATAGAATCATTAAAGGAGAAGGCAAAGATATTTAACCTCGATTTGATAATTATTCGTGGATTTGGCCTTAGGATCACAAGCTGGGGATGTAGCTCTAAATAAGCCCTTTACAAATCACCTGGAAATGCAATACCGTAAGTAGTTACATTGTGGAGATGACAAATGTGCACACCTACAGAAGAATTGGAAAACCCTCTCCTAATGTTATGTAAATGAGGCTGGTGAGTGAATAAAATCTCTAGGGACAGAGTTTTACAGACGCACAAAGTGCTGGCTCTCAAACTGCCACAGTGGAAATAGAGATTCTGAGCCCCCAGAAAGCTGGATTAGACATGGCACAGAGTAACTCTGGTAATGACAAAGGCAAGGCGTTGGCTAACACTGCTCTATATACTGCAAAGAGGAGGAAGATGCGGTATTTCTAAATTAACATACTATTTTATGTAACATATGAATTTCAATCTGTATGCAACTAAATTAATAAATCAGATGCTACAAATAGACATCTGACTCCCTCCTTTACTCCTCTACAAGTTTATATGTTCACCTCCAAGTGACCCCCTACCCCTGTATGGGATCCTCCAACTGGAAAAGTTGCAGGATGCACTTCCTATTAGGAGCTACTCTGGAGTCCATCATTCATGGGAATGAGTTGTGTAATGAAGTGGGAAACTCACCCAGGTCTACCCAGCAGGCAGACCTTGCCCCACAAACCAGACAACCTGATAAAGCTGTCTAAAGTTGAGGGGTAGACATAACCATTCTATTAGTGAGGAATCTGGTCTAGAAATACTTGGAGGCTAAGCAGCTCAACCATATGGGTATAATGGGTACCATTACCAGAACAGGGCCCTATCTGCCTCATACTTATGGCTGTGCCATTAACCCATGTAGGTATCTCCAGAAGTGGGACCTATGCGCACCCACATTATAGCCTGGTCTCAGTGGCATGCCATCTCTTGAACATACCCACAGTACCCCTGAGCTCACGATAAGCAGAGCTCCAAGCTGTATCACACTCAGACCTTGTAGTGGAGACCCAGCACTGGCCCGGATTGGAGGATCCCACTGCTCTAGGCTGCGGGTCACTGCTTCCACAGACTGGATTGTGCACTGTCCCCTGGCAACTACTCCTGTCATGAGTGTCAAGGTTCTCTGAACAGCTACTTCCAAACAGAGCCAGGAGTTTACTGTAGCCACTAGCAGGACAGCACTCTCTTCACAGGGGGACAGGGCGGATTAGCTGCCACTCTGCAAGGCTCTCCCTGCTGCACGAATCACCCTTCCGGCAAGTGCCACAATCTTCTTTGACACACATAGCATCAGCTTTTCCTGGTAACTTCACTTTCTTCCCTCTTCCCCCTTCTGCCTCCTAAATATGGGTTCTCATAGCTGCATTGAGCAGTCCATATCCTCAGCACTGGCTTCTCTGGCTGAAGAGCTCACACCATCCAATCTGAGTAGGAGCCCAAGAGAATTAAATGCCAATTCCTAACTCTCCTCTGCCAGATAGGCCTGGCTCTGCCAGGTCATGCAGTCAGTCACCCACAAGCAGGAGGCTTTGGCACTGTCTTTCTCTCCTTTCTTTCTGTCCCTACATCTCAGTCCAGAATTTCCTTTTCTGTCTAAAAGGAGCTACTTCATATTTGACATCAGCCTTCAAAATGGCAGCCATACCATCTGGCTCAGCCCCTGCAATCTGTCCTGCTTCCAGCTGCCAATGCCAAGTCTTCAATGTGTAACCACAGGTCCAGTGAGAGGATGCCATGGTACCTTCTGCCTAGCAAGAGGAGACAAAGCCACTATTGTTCTTGCAGATTTACTGGTTACCTGGGATTCATCACACAGGACATACAGGCCCCCTATGGTCACACCTAGTTTCTCCCCATGAAAGAATTCAGAATGCTGTCATTGTCATTCTCAGGCTCCAACCATGGCTCCTATTCCAAGAATTTGTCCCTTTGAGGAACTGGTTCCTCAAAGACCGAATGTTCAACCTCCCTTCCTATGGCAGCACGAAGAGAACCCAACAGGCTGAGCCTCAAGCCACATGCTACAGATGAGTTATTACAGTCTTCTGTGCCTCAATTACGTCATCTGAAAGATGGAATGGTAACATTCTAGTAAAGGAAAGATTGTGGTTTCTACTTCTATTGCCCAGTACCTACTGAGGACTGTTGCTCAGAAAAAGCATCCCTCTGACCACTGGTCTGGAAGGAAGAAAAGAAAGAAGGAAGGAAAGAAGGAAGGAAGGAAGGAAGGAAGGAAGGAAGGAAGGAAGGAACGAAGGAACGAAGGAAGGAACGAAGGAAGGAAAGAAGGAAAGAAGGAACAGTAGTTAAATGTGGTAGTACACACCTTTAATCCCAGCACTTGGGAGGCAGAGTTGGCAGCTCTGTGAGCTCAAGGGCAGTGTGGTCTACAGAGTAATTTCCAGGAAAGCCAAAGATACACAGAGAAACCCTGTCTCAAAAAAACAAAAATTAAAAATAAAAATAAAAGCAATAGAGTTTAAAATAAAGCCATGTAAAGATGCAAAATATATAAAAATCTGGATACTGTATGTTATTATGTTGTCTTTGAATGGTTTGATGACTGAGGAAGGAACAACAGCTGCTTAAAGACATTTGATTACAATGATTAATCCAACATATATATTTCGAAAATGCTTTGACTTCAAAATTTAAGTCAAAAGATATGTTACTTTGGAAAAGGGGTTTTGCTTTGCTTCCACAGGAAATGAGAGACTATAGATTTATTCTGGGTTAAGAAAAATTATATTTGATCAAGAAAGACCCCCTGAAAATATTTCTGATAGGAGCAGATGGCCCAGATGATCCAACATTTCAGAGGATCTCTATTGCAGTTTCCCCTGAGTTCTACATCCAGAACAGCCCCAAGACTGCTGGCTGAGATATTCAAGGCTCACAGAATATTCCAGCCAGGACTTGACCATAGTGCTAAATTTTCTTTAGGTCCTCATAAGATTATTGACAGCCCCCAATCAGCAGGAAGTAGCTTAAAGAACTATGCCCACATTCCCCCCCCCCAAAAAAATGGATTGTGGATGTCTGTCTTTAGAGTGCAGGTTACAAGTTGTTATGGATAATGGTCAGGAAAAAAACTAAACAAAGGAGATTAGATTCAGAGTTTTTGTTTTGAAAAGGAAAAAAAAAGAAGGGGAAATGCTATGGAACAATGGTCTTGTACCCTGTACAAGATTTGCCAGTTATATTGGTTTAATAAAATGCTGATTGGCCAGTAGCCAGGCAGGAAGTATAGGTGGGGCACCCAGAACAGGAGAATTCTGGGAAGAGGAAAGGCTCGGTCTGTAGTCGTCACCTGGACACAGAGGAAGCAAGATGAGAATGCTTCACTGATAAAAGGCACCAAGCCATCTGGCTAATACAGACAAGAATTATGTGTTACTGTAAGAATTAGTTAATAAAAAAAAGCCTGAGCTAATAGGCCAACCAGTTTATAATTAATGTAGGCCTCTGTGTGTTTCTTTGGGACTGAACAACTGCGGGACCTGGCAGGACAGAAACCTGTGTCAACACACTGGCAACTGAAGTATCTAGGCATAAAAGGGCCCAAGGATGAGCTAAATACATATAGACACACAAACGCATCCAGGGGAAGGGAGAGAAGAGCATACAAACACACACACACACACACACACTTTCCTAAGATGATGGCTGTGGGTTTGATGGTATGTATTATTATGCCTTGGGGAAATCATATCCCAATGCACACCTGACCCTCAAGAAATCCCTAGAGGTCAGAGGTCATTCTGAAACTTTTCCTGAAGTCTCACCATTTCCATGTCTGCTCCCTCCCTGTTCATTTTTCTCCAACCTCTTTTGAATACTCCTTAAGAAATCATGTATTCCTGTATATTCTTTTCAAGGTCTGCTTCAGGAGACTCTACCCTCAGATAAATGCCCACCTTGCAGAGCTGTAATGGAAAGTCAGTCTTTATTTGCATGCAAAGTACCTGGCAAAGGGCCCACCATGAGGATAGGTGAAAGCCACTACACCACAGTTCTCAAGCTCAGTTCACACTCTTGTTATTTGTGTGCTTCACCTCCCCTTCAGAACTAAAAGTAAAGAGGCCATGGCTTCCAGGTCCATGCAAAAACCCTGTGTCCAGACACTGGGAATGAAACTGCAAACTCTGGTTTGGTTCAATGGATGTAACTAGCCACATAAGAGGCCTCTAGTGCCCAAAGATTTCTTTCCCAATGCTCCCTGGGAACAAACAGTATTATATAATTACTATCTAATTTCTCATGCTCCTGGAATGTCTTCAGGTGGAAAAAGGTTCTTCCCAGAACCTGTGAGGCTGGATGATAAAAGGTTTAGTACAAGAGGATGTCACAACCACAGCCCAGAAAAGAAAAGGCTGGAGTCCTCTACCTCCCTCCAGAGAAAGCCTACCACCACCATCGCCATGATTAAGGGAAATAATACCACCAGCTGTTTGCAGTATGTGCTGTGCAGGACCACTGAGAGAGCTGCCCTGGAGCAGACTCTCCAAAAGCAAGGAAGACATGAAGACTGACATCTGCTTCCTTGTGCAGATAGGGACATTGTAACTACACGGTAAGCTGGTGTAGACAGGGACATTGTAACTACACACTAAGCAGGTGCACTGACAGGGACATTGTAACTACACGGTAAGCTGGTGTAGACAGGGACATTGTAACTACACACTAAGCTGGTGCACTGACAGACCTTAAAGAAACACACATCACTCACTGTAAAATAGGAAGGGTTTGGTTGTGAGCTGCCTGTTGGGAAGGAGGCTGATGTAAAACTCAGACCCAGCGTCTAAAAGACAGACCCAGAGGACGGTGAGTGGCACTTGAACACCTGCAGTGCCCAGAGTCTACAGAGATTTTTGAACTGGTCGGTATAAAAAGGTTTAATACACATCTTATCCTTGAGTTGTGTTTTAATAAGAACAAACTTGAAAAGCATCCAACAGCACAAGACTGTCCAAATAAAGGATGACTGGCACCACATGTACTATTGTAAGGAATACTTTGCAGCCCTCAGAAAAAAATGTAAATTAACATATGTGTATAGGAAAGGCGTTGATGGAGTATTATTATGTGAAAAATCAAATTATAGAAAAATACAAATACTTTCACATATACACATAAGATTTGCAGGAATAATAAAATGTAGGTCAGCAAACTAAAGCTACAGGGCCTATTTTATGAATGGAGTTTTATTATCTATATCCACACTTTGTAATTTATTAACTGTATATGGCTACTGTAGAGTTCAGTGATTGTGACAGAAATTGTACGCAGATGACATACAGTACTTGATCATTTAAAAAATTTAAGAAAGAGTTTGTCAGTCCTTAATCTAGAAAAGCAGATGCCAAATGTTCATTACACATATTTGAAAGTAGCAGAGAGTTAGATCATTTTATTTAGTGGAGGATTTTGGTTTTGGGTTTTTGGTTTTTGGTTTTGACAGTGCTAGACACTAAACCCCAGCTCTTATATATACAAGGAAAGTACTCTACCAATGAGCTATATTCCAAAGTCCATTTTTTAAACTTATGACTATATATACTTTTATTTTCTCTGCCATGATTATGTTCAGTCTTGTAAAAACATAGTTTTCAAAATAACCTATTTGCATATTTATGGTAAAAATAATTT
This sequence comes from Arvicola amphibius, assembly GCF_903992535.2. Taxonomy (NCBI): domain Eukaryota; kingdom Metazoa; phylum Chordata; class Mammalia; order Rodentia; family Cricetidae; genus Arvicola; species Arvicola amphibius. The sequence continues at coordinate 34,921,662 of NC_052058.2, read as the reverse complement.
CACAAATATGTATGAAAGATGCCAAGATAACATCCATTAGTTTGTAACATAAATTAATTAAATAATAATAATCTCATTCATATTCATGAAAGCTTTCTCCATTTTATAGCTGAGAACGAAGTTTTAGAAAGTCAGCAACTTTCTCAGTGTTCATATTAAACCCCAGATTTTTCTCAAGACAAATGTGATTCTGACCATCACATGGGTGATGGGTGGAAGGACACCATCTCCTCTCCTGAATACGCAGGACAAGGAGCCCTCCCGAGAAGCATCATCATAAACCCATAGGATCCCTTCAAGAAAGCTATCCTGGATGGAATGCAAACCCCATAGGTGAGAGGCATCAGACAGTGCATGGCTCCTGAGTCCACAGTGCCTAGGCTCAGACTGCTACTTAGGCCATCTGGGATGAACTGCTTCTCTTCTCCCTCCAGAGAATTGAGGAACTAAGGTCAACAGGCTAAGCCAGCCACGCTGGAGTCATCAGTTAAATCTGAATGTTCCCCAGACTCCTGCTGCAGGCCCTTTACTGCCTCCCCACACTGTCCGCTGTTCTTCCCTCTTGGATCCCAGATGCCCCTGCCAATCAAAGGGCTCCCATCTCCCCAGTCAGGCTATTTCCTGCTTCTACACATTTACAATCACACTCCGCTCTGCACAAAGCGTCCATTCTCACCCAGGCCACCTGGCATTCCCACTTATTCTTGGAAAGAAAGGTCACCAACTAAAAATGCATCCACTAGCCAAAGGAAGGGATTGTGAAGATAAGGACATTCTACATTTAGAAAAATTTAGATTTTAATCCTTCCAGACCATGCAGAAGATCTAGTAACACTCATCCCACGTCCCCATGTGGCAATCACAGGCTATGGCTGAGGAGCAGCTGCTCTCTTTGATGTGTGTTTCCCAGTCGGTCATGGGCACACACGCCATCACCTAGCCTTCCCCACAGGCTGCTGGAGATCTAACTGGGACTGCTACCTTTGCCTTAAAGTTTTGACCTTAAGTGTACTCCTTGGCCTAGCAAAAGCGCCTGAAAATGGGTTAGACCTGACTCCTACACCTGGTCCCAGACCTACTATCACTGTCTCCAGAGCATTCTGGGTAGTTTGTGCCCTCAGCTGGTCTTCTGCCCACCTACCCTCATCCTCTCCCAGCAAAGCTCAGCTCTATGAAGCTCATGATCACATGTTGCCCTTGTGCTGTATGCCCTGTGGACTATCTTCCTGTATGGTGAGATCCTTCTGGGCAGGGCTAGTTCTGATTCTGCCCTTGCCAGTGCCTAGCACAGACCCAGTCCATCAGGGGTCGAGGGCTCCTGCCAACCTAAACTGACTTACTTAATGATGATCTATGCTTCTTTATAGAGAAAAATAACCTCAAAGCAGCCTCAGTCCTCCATGGACACAAGAATGGCAAGACCGAATGCTTGCAGCTCCACAAGTAATAGCATTTGTGCAGAAGATGAAGTCATTCCTGCTCACAGCATCTGCTAATCGCTCAAGATTCTTCTAGATGTGCAGGGCTATAGCATGAAGGGTGTTATTAACGAAACCGTACGGACTGAGAGGCAGTCCTGAACAGCAGCCCTCCTTCTCAACAATGCCTTCTCTCGAAGGCTAATCTCCTGCCATTATTTTTAAATTCTTCGCGTGCTAGAGAAGTCACGTAGGTTGTTTTCCCAAATAGTCACTCAGCTGACAAGCATTTTCTAATGACAGAACATTCTGAAAAGGCAGATTTAAGAGGGGGGAGAGCTGAATTAAGATGGTGCAATTGCCCACACACAGCAGGAGGCTAAACTGACTGAAACGTAAGATTCTGAAGAGAAGTTATTTGCTGTGGCCGGAGCCCTGTAGCCCCTTTCTTGAGAGAATTCAAAGAAGTTCCACTATAGGTAGCTCCCATCCGGATGGACGGCTCTCCTCCCACAACCTCAAGATCACACTGAAGACTGAAACAGTAACAAACGGTTACTAACAGTTCAGCTGCTAAAATGTGTCTGAAACATCACAACAGATCATATGCCAGGGGATTCATGCTTACCTATTGGGGACTGTCCCCCACTTTCCAGGTGAGAAAACAGAAATGCACCCAAGTTCACACTCCCTATAATGATAGGGCGAGTAAGGGACTTGTAAGCTCAAGTGCACATTCTCCTAACTCGGCAACTTCTGTGCGCTCTTTCCTAGCCTCAAGCCACCTCCTCCCCTCTAAGGAAATATGTCTTGGAGGGACCGCAGAGTGGCTTAAACCGAGAAGTCTCTAAGCCACAGGGCACAGAGAGGAGCCTCAGCACAAACGTCACCTGGCTGTCCAGTGGGCCACTGTCACACCTGCCCAGATGCCCTTGGAGCTGAACGCCCTCCAGGTGAGACCTGACGATCAATCAACCCTCCTTTAGTACCACAGGGAGCTGGTGGACTAACCGCCCCCACCACCACGGCCCTCAAACCGCATGCGCTTTGAACAGCTAATGAGGCATACTGGATGGCTGCGCTGCCTAATGTTTTCAGATTTCCTGGGGTGAGATAATGCCACTGACGAGGAAGTGTACACCGAGCCACCCCGAGCACTGATAAGGTGTTAATAAACCTTAGCAAATGCTGATTGGACTGGCTCTGACAGCCCAGAGCCACGCTCTTTCCTCACAAGCGGGAGGCTGGCCAATTAAACTCGGGAACTTCTCACTTTGGAGGTGATCCCAGGATGGCAGCAGAGTAAATGCATCTCTAGTACACACAGGGTGTGCACGGGACATACTAAAGCAGGGTGTCAAGCTGTGTGAGCATGAAACACCTCACCCAGAAGGGCTAAAGACTTCCAACACCTCCCATGCCCTAGATAATCTGTAGACATTGGGTTTCCTTTAATGTTACTATGCATATGATTATAGTTGATATAAAAACTCTTAGGATAAAAAGTTTCAAAAAAATGGGGTGGGGGCAACAGCAGATGTTGGGTGTCCCCAGCCAGTGTGTCTGCCACTCAGCTGTTTGGTGGTATGGATCTCAGAGCCCTGAGTTTAGGTTTTGTCTCACCCAGAAGTGTAAGGAGCCTATGCCCTTCTCCAAAGATGACACATAGTTTATAAATGCCCACCCTGGAACAGAAGTCCTCAGCCCGTTGCTTCAAGTTAACTGACTACCATTCCCATTCCAGGTTTCCCACTAGGACCAGGCAAAGTCAGAGCTCAGCTATGGCCTCATATCCTCAGTGATCTCACTGGAGCTTCTTCCTAGATACAGCAGGCTCTGCCAGGCTCTGCATCTGAAGGACACAACATTGATAAGAGAAAAAGGAGAGGAGATGAAAGAAATCACTTCTGAACACCATTCTACTTCAGGTACCATCTTACAAGTTTCCAAATACCTAATCTAGAAACTTCCCTATGTAAGTCCTTGTGTCACCTTTCACACATAAGGAAACCAAGGTTCTGGGGCAGGAAATGACTTGGCCATGGTCACCTGGTTCCTCGATAGCAAAGGTTAAACTCCACCCACATCTGGTTGATGGTGAAGTCAAAGCGAGTATGTTCCTAAAGCACACTGTGACTGTGCTCATCAGGAGCAATGCGAAGCCAAAGAGAGGATGGGGTTGAATAAGACACAGATCTGAAAAGATAACATGAGGCTGGACAAGCTGATGGGCCAGCCGGAAGCATGGTGAGCTTCCCTTCTTTGTCAAATAGCCATTCTGTGTACTGCTGTCTCCAGAGGGAGCCTATACATATCCCCTAGCAAGGAACACACCACTTGAGACCATTCTGATTCCCAATTATAAGACAAACCTTATTATTTTAATTTCAAATGTGTATTTCACTGGATAACAGATTGAGGCAAATATTTCCACATGGGGCCCCTGCCTAAAGGAGCCAGCAGTTTTGATAAAGGTGAAGAATCTCCTGCCAGGGACAGTGGCCGCTGATGCTGTCACATGCCCTCTTGCTTAATTAAAATGAGCTGTGTGTGATGAACATCTCAGGGAGGTAGCTTGCTTCAACGGTGTCACCTAAGGACACAGCTATTCCTAAGAAGGTAGGTACTCTAACCCAGTCTAAATGAACCAACAGAGAAGTATGCTACCATTGCCAGGCAAACATTAGTTATTGGTTGGTGCCCTGAGGCTAAAAGGCAGAGGCTGTGTGAGCAGGATTGGGGGTGGGAAGCTCCCTCCCTCACACGCTCACCAATCTGTATCTACTGTTCCCCTTCCCAAGGTTCAGCTGTCTAGCCTCCCACGGCTACAGTCAGACATATCAATCTGCTCTCCAGTCCCTTCCCCAGCTTGACGTGGCCTGACAATTTCCTAAAGATACCACAAGGAGGAGCAATGTATGTGGCCAGCTGGAGAAGGCAGGGTTGTGGAAGACAGGGACAGAAACATGAAGGATGGAGTGTGGGAAGTGTTTACATCCCCTAGTGAGAATTGCATTTGGGAACAAGGATCCACGCAGCTGAGCCAGGTCCACAGAACACCTGCTCTCCCACCACAGACTGCCCATGGGAGCACAGGGTCCAGGGTAAGCAGAATTATAAGCATCCCTGAATTTGGGGGCCTGGGAAGGGCAACCACAGGGAGACAGTCAAGAAAGCTTCTATTCCCAAGAAGTGGTCAGCCAGGAAGCTTCATTAGAAAGTTCGTGCTGAATCTTTTCTCCTGGGAAAAAATAGTTGGTTATTACACAAACACATCTAAGCAGCATCTACATTTCTGTGGTCCAGAGGTTTCTTTTCTACATACACTGAGGCACCATGGAGAGAAAAGGTCATCCATGGTGCATATGACCCAGGAAGTCCATCAGAGTTAGCAGGCAAAGAAGAGGGGTGTGGCCACCTGATCCATAAGGAACCCTTGGCCAGGGCGTGTTCTGTGTCTAGGAAAAGAACTAAGCTAATAGAAGAAAGACAGAAGACCAGGGAAAGAACTGTGGTTGTGGAATCACCTCCCAGAAGGCACATAGACTGGGAAGGCTTTTGAGTCAGTGTTGTTTATTTATTTATTCTTCCTGCATACCTAGCTTACTTCCTTCATTTGTCTGGCTCAGAAACATGTTTGGAAGTTCTGTGCTTCTCCAAGACAGGCTAGTCAGAGAAGCAGCAGACATGGAGCTGGAAAGATGGCACTATATGTTGGCAGAGCATACACCAGAAGCAGAAACCAAAGCAGTCACGACACTGGGAGCATAGAGAGACTGTGTGGGTCACACCATGTATTATTGCTCTTGTACTGAAGAGTCTCCTCCAAAGACCAACTCTTCCCCGACGGAGACTATTTCCTGGGAGTATACATGCTTAAGTTAAGGAAATCATCTCAGACATTGGACAGGCTATAAGAGGCACAGACTCCAGGCCTTTTTCTAGTATCCATCTTCCCTGATACCAGAGTCCCATTCCATAGGGACCTCACCTCCATTACTGCACAGAAATGATATGAAACAGTATTTAAGAGAACATCTTTCAGCAGATATGGGAGCATTTACCCAACTGCCCAGAATCCTAGAGCCTGCAGAGCAAGAATTTCAACCACACACTATAACAGAGAAAGTGCCTCCCGCTCCTTGCTCATTGCTGACAGCCTGCCTTTCTTATCAATTCACGTGTGTAAGTCACCTTTCAACAAACATCCACAGGCAGGGCAAGGCCAAGAACTCAACCCTGTGCAAACAAATCCACAAGAATCCCTCAGTCTCAACTTGACCCTGTGAGACCTCAACAGCTAATGCAGGGGAACCAGTTGAAAGGCCAGTGTCCACAAAGAGTCTCAGCATATGGGAGTCTTCCCTAAAGCACACTCCTATGTATCCCTGGGACCCATTTCTAGACCTTACTCTGCCTTCACGCTGGCATAAGGCAAGTAAATTCAAAATTTTTAGGTAGACGTCTTCTAGGAGTGAAACCCCTGGCTTATTTGCTTCATTTAGCTTGTGTGAACATATTAAAGTATTGTGAATGATTTAAAAATGCAAGAAAAATTGTTGAGGATTCAACTCAAATATAGAACACACACATACTACACACAGGCAGAGAAGACCTCTAGTGTGGCTAAGCATGTCAGTGTTGTATAAATGCCCAGAGTTCAAGTGCAACAGTTGGTGACACATGGAAGTAACCTACTTCTACCAGAAATGCTGCAGAAGCTCTGCAACATTCTTACCTTCTCTGAGCCTCAGTTCCCACATGAGTCTGGATGCACTACACCCTCTCGGGTGTACTGCAACGGAGCAAAAGATGCTCAAAAACTATTCATTCAAATAAATGGCCACCCAAAGCAGCCCTTGTCTTTAAATTCAAGCAACTTCTTCAGTCTGTCCTAAGCCTTGTTGCACTAGACCCATAAGCCTCCCTTTTGACTACATCAAGATGGCCACTTTCTTATTGCTGGGTACAAATGACATTTTCAGAGCATCCTACAAGTGTATACAGGGTGGACTACCAGAGTGCCTAGAATAGTGAGGGGAGCCAAAACGATGACCTGTGAGAAGCTCACAAACGTTGGGAAAGATCAAAATTTAAGGTAGAAGCTGGCCATGGAGTACCAAGTCCCGACAGCCAACCAGGGAGCTTCCTAGCCTGTAAAGAGGTAGTCAGAAATGGGCTTCTAGAGGACGTCCAATACCTGAGAAAATGCTGAAGGAGAGAAAGGAATGGTAAGGTGGAAGGGACCAGAAAATGGAGACATCTATAGGAAGAGAGACCAAGGAAGAGGCTAAGTGTAGGACCTTAGATCATTTGTGAACCTGACAGATGGGGAGAAGGTGCAAGTACTGCGGAGTGATGGAGAGAGAGCAGCCTGCACTTTGAAGAGCTGCAAAGGAAGAGCAGCTCCAGGGCAGCTGGGAACCATGAGAGGGTTTATGCAGAGAAATGACAAGGTAAGTTTTATATTTTGGACATTTAAGTTTATGATAGTGTCTAGCCATGATCCATACCTCAACCACCCTCCCTCTAGAAAAATCTATGATGACTTGGACAAAGATGAAAATGGTAAACTAAGATTTATCACTACCCAAGGAACTGATGTGTGGGGAAACTTGAACGATTTGTAACAACTACAGACTAAAAGAAGACTCATGGGAAAGACACTGCCTTCCCATTTTTTTAGCTTACCACATTTCTTTTCTCAGACAATAACAAGTTTTTCCTCATTTTAGCCAGAGGAGTCAATAGCCACTCTGTCAATTTGTTTTTATTCTGTTGAATAAAGAACTATAGGCATGTTTGGGGAAATATAAATAGGTCTTAAGTAGTGGAAGTAATTAAAGACAACACTATATGCATAAACCAACACAGATCCATTCCAAAATAACAGGGAAAATAATGACCTATAGTTGAATAAAATATAAAACCAAAATAAACAGCAAGAAAGCAAAAATGTAAGAGAAAATGTCAGAAGTAGTAGCAAATATATTCCTAGGATGCTACGCATAAATAAATAAGTCTCCAAGCTAAGTCACAGGCAGAAGCCAGACAAGACACATAGCTACCTGTGAAGCCACACCTGAAAGAATGTGGTTGAGCAGTGGTCAATACAGAGCACTCCCTCATCCCTATGAGCTTGTGTTTTTGCTGTTGTCATCAGTGCTTTCTGGGACATCAGTCTGCCACAAGGAGACACAAGAGCCCCTCTGCTGGTGTCTGAAAACAAGTGGCTCACCTGTCTTTGCTCCCCCCACAACTGCAGTCTGGAGAAAATGCATGCCAGCAGCTATGCAACACATGGGGGGAAACAAAAGCTTTCAAATTCTGTTGCATTGTCTATATAAACCAAAACCAGGCCATTTGAAAGCATCAGGAGAACTGTTAAAACTTCCCAATAAGTTTCATCCAGGGGGCGGCTTTGAGGCTTCAGAATGAGGACTAAATAGAGAATAGCAATTTTCATTCATGTTTCTAGTTTGTAAGGTCTTGATAATTGAAAAAGAGACCTTTGCTTGTTGAAGGGCATTAGAAGGTGACGTTTACACCCCTAGATATTTCAATGAGTGAAATAAAGTCTCATTGAAATATTAGCCAAATACAGACCATAAACAGACAGAGACACAAGCTCCCTCTCAGCACAAGGCTGATGATGGATCGGATTCATTCTGCACTCAAAGTCTAGCTCCACACAGCATAAAAACCCTGCTGATTCTCAACTGCACACTGCTAAGGGTGAAGTGAGACACTATCCTGGGAAAATGGCACTCAGACAGGAGCCAATGCCTTCTTCACAGAACTACTGCCTCTGGCTGTCTACCCCAGAGAGAGCATTGTCTAGTAGGTACCTTAGGGGCATGGCAAACAGAGATCTTCTCTTCTTGCCTCTGCCAGAACAATCCTGGAGGATAAAGGAAACTGATGCCTGCCCTGCTCTGAGCACAATAAGGGCCCCAGGCCTACTCTGAGCTCTAGGTCACAATGTGGCTTGTGGTGGTTTAAAAGAAAATGGTTCCCATAGGCTCTCAGGGAGTGGCATTATCAGGAGATGCAGTTTTGCTGGAGTAGGTGTGGCTTTATTGGAGGAAGTGTGTCACGGCGGGAGGGGGGGGGGGTGCTTTGAGGTCTCAGATGCTCAAGTCAGGACAGTGACTAGCTGTCTCTTTCTCCCACCTTCAGATCCAGATGTAAAAGCCTCAGCTCCTTCTCCAGCACCATGTCTGCCTGTATGCCACCATACTTCCTACTATGATGATAATAGATGTCTGAACTATTAGCCAGTCTCAACTAAATGTTTTACTTTATGTGGTGGCCCAAAAATATGAGTCTATTTCCACGATGACCAAAGGTCAGAGAGTTGGTACTTACTTCTAGTTCCTCTAAGGTTATTGTGCTTCTACCTCAAACAAAAGTCTATGGATTCAACTAAGTTCCAGTTCTCTTATGCTAATAACTTTGGATTTCACCCAGGGAGGGGTTTGCCTACAAAATGTTTTAGTCTAGGTTGTGCGTGCAACTGGTTTTGCTCTAGCAACAGAATGTTAACTATGGATGTGGCCCACAAACTTCAACTGGTATGTTCATTTCCTTGTATCATATTAATGCAGTTTTTTTTTTCTTACTCCTACCTTTTGGGGTCAGGGACATTTTAAGCAGTTGGAAATTAAACGTGGGTGAGTTTCAGTACTCACTGAAATTCCCTCCTGATACTATATGCTTCTCCGTTTTATTGTTGTTATTCCCGTCTTCATATTCTTTACTATATTTCTCAATCCCCAGGCCTCTACCTTGGCAAGTGGTATTTTTGTCGAGGCTGTTTCCCAACAACTTTATAAGACTTTCTGTGGTCATAGTGTCTCTTTATAGCATAGAAACTCTTAGACAGAAGTTAGTATCAGTGACTGGGGTATTGCTGTGATAGGCCTAACCATTTTTTGGTTTGGAGGAATGTAGACTTTAGGACTTTGGAGTAGAAAAGCAGTAAGTGGGGCTTCATGGGCCATCTTAGTAGGAACATGGAAGAGAGTGGTGCTGAGGGTAATTTAAACTATAAGGGTTTGGATCAAGAGGTTTCTGAGGAGAACAATGTTAGTTTGTGACCTAGAGACTATTCTTGTGTTATTTCGGTAAAGAATGTGATTGCTTTCTACCTTGTCCAAAAAAAATCTGCCTAAGACTAAATTGAACAGGTTTAAATTAATTGCATCTGCACAGGAGATTTCAAAAACAGCCTGGTGTGGACTGTATGGTGTGATTATCGGTGGCCAAACATATGCATATCTGTAATGAAAAGGAGCAGGAAAGTTCCAAAATGTACAATTTGAGGAGAAAAGGGAAACCAGGAAGTAGAAAGGAGCTAAGTCCTGAGTTCAAGGAGATAAACAGATTAAAGAAAATCCTGATGTTAAATGCAATAAAGGGAGTAGTGACTTCAGAGAAAGATCCCACCCAGGTGAGGTTCCAACTTGTAAAAAGGAATTAAATAAAAGCTTAGAGCCAGGTGTGGTAGTTAATGACTTTAATCCTAGCACTCAGTTGGCAGAGGCAGGTAGATCTTGGAGTTTGAGGCCATCCTGGTCTACAGATCCAGTTTCAGGACAGGCAAGTTTAGGCGGTGAAAGAAGCCATGGAAAAGAGAGAGAAAGCTGGTGAGGATGTATTTAAATGAGAAGAACACGTGCAGCCCCAGCAGCACAACTTGGCAATTTCAGTCACGTGGTTCTGGCTTTCAAATCAAGGATGGAAAAAAGAACCTCCCTCTGAGACTAAAGAAAGAGACTGCGACCAATTTAGTGTCAGGGTATCCCATATGGAGGCCTAGAAAGGTCATTGTATGAAGCTGTGAACATAAAGCCTAGATTACCTTGGAGACCCCAAGATGTTGGAGATGCCAGAGCCATGGGACACTTGCTGAGGAGAGCTGCTAACAGGGAGTAGAACCAGCCCAAGAGAAAGAAGTGTGTTGCAGTCAACAAAGCTGAAAGAAGTTGGAGATCTGAAGAGATTTTTTTTGACATCATATGTGGAGATGCAGAGTTTAGAGTTTGTCCGCTGATTTTTGGTCTTGCTTTGGTCCAGTATTTCCTCACTATGCTCCCTTTCCTCCCTTTTATAATGGTAATTTAAATCCTGTGCCATCACATGAAGGAAGTATGTGATCTGTTTTTTTTTTATTTTGATCTTATAGGGAATTGTTATAAGAGGGATATTTTAAGAGATTGACACGAGTCTCAGAGGAGACATTGGACTTTGGACTTTATAGAATACAGAGACTTTTAAAGCTGAAAGTCATGCATTTCTGCATTATGATATGACTAAAAAGCCTCTGGGGGCTAGGGAGTAGAATGTGGTGATTAGAAAGAAAATGGTCCCCACTGGCTCACAAGTAGTGGCATTATTAGGGGGTGTGGCCCTGGCAGAGTGGGTGTAGCTTTACTGGAGTGTGTCATGGGGGGAGACCTTTGAGGTCTCAGATGTCAAAGTCAGGCCAGGGGCTCACTGTCTCTTCCTGCTGCCTACAGATCGAGATCTAGAACTCTCAGCTCCTTCTCCATCACAGGTCTGCCTGCATGTCACCATGATTCCAGCCATGGCAATAATGGACTAAACCTCCAAACTGTAAGCCAACTCCAATTAAATGCTTCATAGTGTCTCTTCACAGCACAGAAACCCTAAGGCAAGGCACCACCCAAAGTCATCTTGAGCTGAGCCCAGCACCAAAAAGAAGTATCTCTCAGGACCTGGACAAAGGAGCACAGACTCTCGCCAGGCTGAGAGCGTGAGAGCCTTGCTCAAGGAGGTATGGACAATTGGGTCAGCAGCACACAGGCACTGCACCAGATAAGTGCACACAGCTCCCACCTCTCATCCAGACAGCAAGGAGGAAGGCAGAGGACATGCCTATTCTTCTTCTGTGCAGAAGTGCCCAAGAAGAAGTCAAGTGTTCCGCCGGCCTGTACATCCATTCCTCGCCAAACCGTTATTTTCCTTCAGTCCCAGAAAAAAATGACACCACTTCAGACAAATGTAGAAGCCATCGCAGCTTCACTGTGAAAAAGCCGAAAGCTTTGTGCACGCTGAAGAGCGCTGAGAGCAGCGTGGGACGGGGTATTAAAGGCTGACCTCCTCTCCTGGAGCAGAGAAGGACGTGGCTCCGTCTGTCTTTGTGTGGAAGAAATAGAGCAGAAGTGTGATGCTGGAAGGAGGGGGTGAGAACTAATATGTGAGTGAGTGAGTGAGTGAGTGAGTGAGTGAGTGAGTGAGTGAGTGAGTGAATGGGTGGATAAAGTGCATAAATGTGTGAATGACGGAATCACCTTGGGAATGAGGAACGTGTGAACAATAAGATTACAGTCACACAAAGTGAATGTCCAAATGCGTAAAATGAACACATGAGCTTGAGCCTCTGCCTAACTCCGGCACCGGAAGACACGGGTACAGAACACGGGCTCAGCTCACCATAAAATGAACACGTGAGCTTTAGCCTCTGCCTAACTCCTGCACAGTAAGACACGGGTACAGAACACGGGCTCAGCTCACCACCGTGCTCACCATAAACGTTTTCTATCACGTCCCCCCTCCATCTAGCCACACAGACCCGGAAGCAGCAATTGCAAACTGTCATTGACTATATTAAGCCGCACACACTCCCAAGTATTCATATGCGGGAATCTAACCCCTGGGGTCTGAGATGATAGAATCTAATCAAAATCTTCTCCTTTTTACATACCTTCCCACTTTTTAAAATTTTAATAGAAAATGAAGCTTCAGTGTGGCATGTTCCTATAAACACGTCATATTCTTTGACCATACTTCCCTATTACCCTTCTTTATCTCTCAACCTACTACTATTTCCTTCCTCTTCCCACATAGTCTCATTTTTCCCTCATCTGAGAAAGAATGGAAGATATTTGTCTTCACCTGATCTAGATGATCTCCAGTTCTACCCATTTGCCTGCAAAGTCATCATTCTGTCAATCTTTTGGAAAAGCCCCACTCACTGTAGATCCACACTACATTTTTCTTCTCCGTTCATCTGTGGGATGAGTATGGGCTGATTCCACAACTGGAGCAAGGTGAAATGAGCTATAGTAAGCACAGATGTGGTGTGTAGATATCTCTGTGGGACATTACCTTAGACTCCCTCACACTGATTCCCAGGAGTGGTGTATGCGGGTCTTGAGGAATGGACGTAGGAACTTAACAGAAATGATCAAGGTGTAATGAGGTCATCGAGGTGGAACTTAACTTATTTTGGTGATGTCTTTCACAATGGAATGGGCTAGAAACACACAGGGAGAATGTTGGGGAGAGACAGAGGGCGGGGTGATTTTTCAAAAGTGAGAGTTAAGTACTAGATGCCAGTGACAGCTGAGACATGTGCTTTTCACATGTGCCCTTGTATAGAAACAATGCTGCAGCACCCCAATACTGGACTCCCAGCCTCCATAGCAGACATTAAATTTGTGCTATACAAAGCATCTCAATTGTGCTGAATAGGAAAAGACCACAGACTACTCTGAGGATACCCTACACATGACCAGACATAGCTAATGACATCGCATTCCCCCCAAAATGCAGACAACTAGTTTGGAAGCCAATTCCCAAGGCAGAGACAGATACCTGCAAGTTCCCCAGGGAAAGTACAGTGGACTTGAGGCTTGCTAGAACAACTTAAAGTTTGAACTGTTTCTCTTCAGAGATTCAAAGGAGTCATCCATCATGGCGAGAAGGATGTATACAATCCTATCACAGCGGGAAGGAATGAACAAGCCTATTGTGGCGGGAAGGATGTGTACAAGCAGTGTTGCAAATCACAAGAGCTAGGAAGCAGGGAAATGGCGGTAAGGGAAAGGACCAGGATAAGATGCAGCCCCAGGGATAAGTACTGAATGACCTACTTCCTCCAAGCAGGCCCAATCCTTTCACTTTCACCATGTCCCAATGATGCCATCGTGCTATAAGTCCATCAGCAAGAGATGACTCCATCGGTTACTTCAGAGTCTTCACAATCTAAGTGACTCTGGAAACACCCTCCCAGGCAGCAGAGGGGCACTTCACTAATCACTAAGTAGATGTTTCCCAAGCCAAATATGCTGACAATCAAGAGCCACCATCACACCGTGAATGTGGGAGAATGTCAAAGAAACCAGAAGGCAAAAGATACCATGGAGCATCAATGGATGTTCCAGCCTCCCCACAGGTCATAACTTTTGGTGTCGTTCTCTTCCCTAGAGAACTAAGACTCCTATGTATATTCCTAGGTCCTGCCCTAGGCCTGGCAACTAGTGTGTGCTTAATAAGGTAATGGATGAGGAAGGGAAGCAAGGAGATACTCGTGAAAAATAAAAGTAAAATGTCTCTTAATGCCAGGGGAAGGGTTGGCTTCTTTTCTCACCTTCTTACCAGGCACTGCAAACTGGATGACGGGTCACACTGTGTACTGTGCAGATAGACACATTTAATTGTTGTGTATTGTTTTTAATTATTTCTAACTGGGAAAATACTCACTGCCGGCATATCCAATCCATGATTTCATGGAAATTGTTACTGGGGAGGAGGCTAATATAAAGAGAGACATTTCCCAGGCCTATTGACACACACTAAAATCCCACTACTTAGAGAGCGAAAGCAAGAGAGAATCAAGAGTTCAAGACCAGAGTCAGCCATGTAGTTAAGTATAAGCCTGGAATACATGAGATTTCCTGCAGACCAACTTAACAAAAACACTGGATGCTTGTGACCAGGGATTCACTGGTGTTGAAGGAAGGTGTCTCCCCCATCCTGATGTGCCCTTGCCTCCATGTAGTTTTCTGAGGATACATACTTAGAGTGCAAGGGTAGCAGACAACTCAGGAGTGAGACAAACCAACAAGGAGCCTGGCCTCATATAAAAGTTCAAAGGTTCTCCATCTGAGGACCTAGCTGGAATCCAGCAACATGCTTAAAGGAGTTTTCAAGAGATGACAACTCTCTCCAGCCTGACTTGGCCCTGAGCAGCCAAAGACATCTCCAAGGAAATGCCTAGGGGTTTATCTCCAAGTTCACACAGAAAAAGGGCTACGATCACACAGCGCATACTTCTCACGAGCTAAGAAGCAGTGACAACTCTAAGGACATGGTTGGCAGAGCACTGGGACAGTTTCAGTGGGCAACACAACTGATCTGTTCTCCTTCTATTCTCCTTCTAAAATACACAACTGCTTCTCTACCGCAAAGACCCCAAAGTGTAAAATAGATAAATAGGAAATGTCCTCCCATAGAGAGTCAGCAGCTGGCTACCTGGGCACAGACATAGGGAACATAAATATTTATGTCCACACCCGCTTCTGCACAAGTTGCTCCCTTGCTCAGCATCCCAACCACTTCTCCGTTCTGTCCTGTAAGTCAGGGGGTCACACTTTTTCCCTTAAAAGCCATCATGTCCTTTAAATGCTCATGCCATGGCCTCCATCTCCCCTGAATGAGGATAAGACATGGGATCGACATGAAGCACTGAATACAGTCTTCAACAGTGTCCCCTGCGCTGTTCACCAAGCCTCAAATACAATTCAAGACCCAGGGCTAGCTGGGGTACATGAGAAAGCATAAAGGTTTGAAAGAGACAGGGCTGTATTCGATCTCTGCCTTCCCCAACAGGAGCTGGGCACCTTGGCCTTGCGATTTAAACCCCAGGGTCTGTCTGTATTTTAAGTAGCAGTGAGGGAAGCTGCAAAGCAACTCTTACTTACGAAAGCATGATTGGCAGCATCCTTGGACTTATCCCTGTGCCCAGACATATAGCAACTCAGTTAAGGAAGCAAGCTCAACAGATACAGAGAAGCATCTAGAATGTAGCTGTCCCAGACAACACAGCCCCACCAGGAAATGGGTGTCAACCTAGCGGCTCAATTGATCTCACGGCAGGAAGGGATTCCTCCTTGGCATTCGGCTCCTCTGCTTCAGATTTTGGAACCGTGACTGGGGATGCCCCCTGAAACTTCTTGGCCACCCCATCTTCACCCTCAACCATGTGAGGCAGAGAACAGACGCTGTCTGGAGTCATTTTCTGAAGTACTTGGCGCTATTTTAGCAGATGGACTGCGGGGACTGATTACCCTTGAACACAATTCTAGGAAGAAACTTCTCAAGTTGGCTCTGTCATTTCCAGTAAGCTCAGGAACACTCCTGGCCATGAAGGCAAAATCTACCTGCAAGTTTCTGGAGCTCAGTACTGCCTTCTCTTTTCCTCCAAGACATCAGGACTCCATCAGATTTAAGGGCATAGGGCACTGACCTAGAGGGAGTATTACATCCATCAAACCAGAAAAAAATTAAGAAGCCAGGACCTACTTTGTAGCTGGATATCTCAAGCAAAACTCCATAAAGCAGGGAGAACGAGACAGCCCAGGGGCAGCGTCCTGGTGCCAACCACAGATGGCCGTGACCAAGTCACTAAGCCTCTCTGAGCCTGTGTCTCCCTCTGAACTGTTAAAAAAGCACCTTCGCCATAGAAATGCTGTTTGAAGCTGCTAAAGCTAAGAGGTATAAAGTACCCAGCACTTATCAGGTTCTTGACAAATGTGTCACCTCCCCCTTGACCTAACAGCAATGGTGAATTAACTCCAGCTCTTTTTGAAGTGTGTGTCCCTTCCTTTGTGTAACCTGGATGATCTCCCTGGCAGTGGGTACCATGGCCAGGACAATGAGAGGCAGCCAGCAAAGGCATTTGAAAGGACCAGCAGCAGAGTATGAGGAAACCCAAGGGGAGCGGAATCCCAACGTCTAGGTGAGAAGACATAACCAGTGAGGGCAAAGGCTGAAGGATGGCAGGAGAGGACGCACAGAGAATGACTGATAGACTGAATGGAACTGTTTCAGCATAATGGTTGGCAGGGCGTATACATAGCTGATTGAAGGGTTCTGAGTCTAGGTCCCCAGAAGTGAACCATGTGAGACACATACACAGTTGGTAGGGAGTAGGCAGGTGATCTGGGGAAGGGAAGAAGGCAGGTGGTGACGGGTGCCATTAGGAAACACACAGAGGTGACGGCAGGTTCCTTCAGCGGAAAAAATGGCGATTATGACACACGGGCATTCAGGGACTAGGGATGGTTTATCTATAACCCACCCACAGTCTTTGAGTGGCAGCTGTTCCCATGCTAATTTTCTGACACTTCAGCCTGCTGAAGAACTGAGGAATGGGAACATTGACAGAGATGAATGTGAGGACCAGGCACTGCAATTGTCTGCACCAGCAACATTGAGGGAGAGAATGGAAAGGGATGGCACCTTATTTCCTTTACCTGGTGCTATATAAAACCCTCTGACGGGAGCAACTAAAGGCTCACAGTTTCAGGTCTATCACTGTAGGAAGTCATAGTGGCAACCAAGCAACAGAAATGCATGTGTGCTGGCGCTCAACTCAATCTTCCCATTATTACAACTCACTAGGTCAGCAGCCTGGGGAATGTTACCACCCCTAAATTGACAAGTCACCTCATAATCTCCCACAAATGCTCCAAGAGGCCCATCTCCAGGGTGATGGTCTCTTTGGTCAAGGTAACAGCTAATACTAGCCACAGATGAAATTGAAACAGCAGGTGTGGATAACTATTTCAGAGTTCTGCTTAAAGGAAACACCAGAAATGGGATTCAAGAAATGGCTAACCGAGCCTGAAGAGTTCAATTCTTGAACCAGTACAATAGGAGAAAACCGAATCCAACAAGTTGTCCTTTGACCTCCACACTCATGCTGTGGCACAAGCATGTACACACACACACACACAAAACCAAACAAACACAACTTCATTCACTCACCCCTTCATCCAATCATTTAACAGACTATTATTGAACAATCCAGAGCCACAGGAGGCAGACAGGGTTTTATCCTGCTATAGCCCTGTAGGCTCTACCTAGACAGTTACAGGAAGCTCAGAGCAGAACACAGCAAGCTTCTCTGTGAAAGGCCCAGAGGACACACACACAAAGAGAAAAGAAGGAAGGAAGGAAGGAAGGAAGGAAGGAAGGAAGGAATGAAGGAAGGAAGGAAGGAAGGAAGGAATAGGCTGCCAAGAGAGCAAGCAAGTCCAAGGATCAGAGCATGCCAACAGTTGCGCAAAGATACAAAGCATGAGAGCATATTCCAGATCCACTTAAGAGTTCCTCTCCAGCAGTAGGAGATAGGGACTAGTTTCAGCATCCTTTGGGGGTAGCACAATGGTGTTCATGCAGAAAACTGGGGCATCTGTGAGACTAGTAACAGAAGCCAGTGAGTGTGACAATGGAGACAAAAATCAGCTGTCCTCATTGTTCCCATTCCCATGGTTAATTAAAAGGTCAAGCAGCTTCAATCAAAACCACCAGAACTTGGAAGCTGGCCAAAAGTCCTTCAACAGGTGAACAGATGAACTGTGGTACATCCAGACAATGGAATATTATTCAGTACTAAAGGAAATGAGCTATCGAGCCATGAAATGGCACAGAGGGATATAAAATGCTTCCGCTGAGCAAAAGAAGCCAGTTCTGACAAGGACATATGATCACTGATAAATGGCAATCTAGAAAACACAAAATTAGGCAGACACTCTAAAACCATGGCTGCCCTGGGTTTAGGAAGACAGAGAGATGACTAGAAAAATGTGGAGCATTCTTAAAACAGTAAAACAACTCTGGGAGACGCATGGTGATACACATTTATTCGGGCCTATAGAACAGACACACAAGATTGACCCCTCATGTAAACCATACCCCCAGTGGTTAACGGTGCATCGATACAGGCCATCAAATCTGCCTCAGTGATGTGAGACATTAATAACAGGAGAAACAAGGAAAGACAAAGGGAAGGGGTAGGTGGATCTCTCTGTGTTCTCTGCTTCCCTTTTCTGTAAACCCGAAACTCCAAAAGCAACGCCTACTTGATTTTAAAGAAAAAAAATTTTAAAAAAGGAAAACACAAAACATTATGTAGAGAAACATTATGGAGATCTGAGTAGAGGGAACACACAGTATAAAGTGCCCAGGCAAATGCAATAGGACTGTCAAGGGGCAACACTAAGGACACTTACGGTGACCAGGCAGGGAGTTGGATGAACCCAGGGGCCAACTGCAGCCCAGCTATGCACTGGCTGCTCCTGCAGGCACTTTCAAGGAAGGAGTGTAGCTGCAGCATGGAGGAGTCAAGGAGGTGGAGGCCCTCTAATCAATCACGCTTCCTCACGAGCCCGTTTGCTTCCTCCATGCCATCTCACCTGGGGCACCGTGACAGCTTCTAACTGGTCCCCAGACTCTAATCCACTGCTAGCGTTTCTGCCAAAAAAGAGCTTCAAAGGACTCTCACCCAAGGCCTCTGGCCTGTTCACTATCTCTTCTGATGCCATCACCTATAGGAAAAAATGTGGCACCTACATACGATACGCAAGACCCTATTTGCCACCCAGCCCAACCTGGCAACCCGGTCACATCTCCCCGACTCTACCCCACCGCTGACATCCCACCACACAGTGCTCCCCTATGCACGGCCCTGTGCCCTTGTGCACATTGTTACCTCTGCTCACATTTCCCGCCTTCTCTGCTGAAACCCAGTGCCAACGCACCCCACCCTGCTGCAGGGCAGATAAAACGCAAACACAGGTCTCACAGCTCTGGGCTCCTGCCTCTGTTCCTGCATTAACGACTGGACGCAGGGAGGACTCGCCTGCCTCTCTGACTCACTAACCAGGAGTGCAGAGAACAGGAGACGCCGGGCTGTTGTCCCGTCACCACACCAAGCGCCAAGCCAAATACATAGTAGGCACTCAGCAACATTTGTGACGTGACTGAGCGAAAGGGCAAATGTAAGTGGATTCAAATGTCACCTCACCCAGCTGCCAGCCGAACTTGAAATTGGAAATTGAAATTTTCCTCTTCCCTTTAACACTATATTTTCATGCAGTCATTTCTAACATATCTCTTGTTGCAAGCTGCTCTCTCTGAGAACAGCACAGGGGGCTGTCACAGGGAGTGAGAGACAGCAGGGGAATTGCCCCTGTGTGTGCTTAGACTGCCCCATCAGGGCTATATGGCCACTTCTGTGAGGAGGTGGCACACACAGGCGCTGTGTCCTGTGGTCATGTGGAACACACAGGGTTTTGCAGTATTGAGGCGCTGTGCCCTGTGTTAGAATGGTACACACAGGGTTTTGCAGCATTGAGGCGCTGTGCCCTGTGTTCGAATGGTACACACAGGGTTTTGCAGCATTGAGGCGCTGTGCCCTGTGTTCGAATGGTACACACAGGGTTTTGCAGCATTGAGGCACTGTGTCCTGTGTTAAAATGCTACACACAGGGTTTTGCAGCATTGAGGCACTGTTTCCTGTGTTAGAATGGTACACACAGGGTTTTGCAGCATTGAGGCACTGAGTCCTGTGTTAAAATGGTACACACAGGGTTTTGCAGTATTGAGGCACTGTGCCCTGTGTTAGAATGGTACACACAGGGTTTTGCAGCATTGAGGAGCTGTGTCCTGTGTTCGAATGGTACACACAGGGTTTTGCAGTATTGAGGCACTGTGCCCTGTGTTAGAATGGTACACACAGGGTTTTGCAGCATTGAGGAGCTGTGTCCTGTGTTCAAATGGTACACACAGGGTTTTGCAGTATTGAGGTACAGTAAGAGACCTGTGCAGTGATGAGGCATAGTGGACAGTTTGCACAGTGCTGAGGCATACTGTGTATTTTTGCATAGTGCTGATGCATTGTAGGTGGTTTGCACAGTGCAGAGTCTCAGTAGCAGTCTGTATAGCACTGAGGCTTAGTAGGTGCTCAACTTCTGCCTATTCACTTCTTCCTCACAAATGAGACCCTTCCTATCAAGAGTGTGTTACTTAAACCTTTCTTCTGAAGCAGACATTGCCCAAGATTAGGACTGCTACAGTTTATACTGCTTTTTCAAGAGCTAGTAAAAGGCCATCCTCCCTCCATAGTCAGTCCCTTGGCTATTCTGAGAAATGAAGGAGCTGTCACTAAATCACAGGGAATATAAGTTATGTCATTATCTTCACCCCTGGGAAGAGGACGATTAATCTGCCAACATTAGCTTCAGGATCTCAGTCACCTTGGGCGGCAACACTGACGACCTCCTGTGAACAAGCACCTGGTGGACAGCTGTCTGCCTGAGTCCACCCCAGCACCAACTGCACTCTGGGTTAGCCAGAGTGCTTCTGCATCACCTACACCGTACCAGTACCGCAGAATCCCTATGTGTGCCTGAGCAGCAAAGCCAGGGATGGCCAGGTTGCTCATCCCTGAATCTGAAGCCCTGTTATTCGATGGCCTTGGTACCTCCTGAAGTCAGGCCTTCATGTCCAAAAAGATAAGTGCTGAGTGTTTGTAATGCGCACAAGTGGACAAGCAGAACTATGAGGGGGTGCGCACAACTGGACATGCAGAACTATGAGGGGTGTGCACAACTGGACATGCAGAACTATGAGGGATGTGCACAACTGGACAAGCAGAACTATGAGGGATGTGCACAACTGAACATGCAGAACTATGAGGGGTGTGCACAACTGGACAAGCAGAACTATGAGGGATGTGCACAACTAGACAAGCAGAACTATGAGGGGTGTGCACAACTGGACATGCAGAACGATGAGGGATGTGCACAAGTGGACAAGCAGACCTATGAGGGGTGTGCACAGCTGGACATGCAGAACTATGAGGGGTGAGCACAATTGGACAAGCAGAACTATGAGGGGTGTGCACAACTGGACATGCAGAACTATGAGGGATGTGCACAAGTGGACAAGCAGACCTATGAGGGGTGTGCACAACTGGACAAGCAGAGTTATGAGGGGTGAGCACAACTGGACAAGCAGAATTATGAGGGGTGTGCACAACTGGACATGCAAACTATGAGGGGTGTACACAACTGGACATGCAGAGCTATGAGGGGTGTGCACAACTAGACATGCAGAGCTATGAGGGGTGTGCACAACTGGATGTGCAGAACTATGAGGGGGTGTGCACAGATCATGTAATCAAGCCCAGGAGTCTAAGAGAGCACAAGGGACAGGTACCTGAGCATCCACAATTGCACCAGGCATGTAGGTAGGGGACATCAGGCCCCAAGACCTCTGACTGATCACACATTCTGGAGTATAAGGCCAGATGCAGATTAATCCTGCAGAACCCAGACTCTCTCCTGCTTCCATCAAGGCCTCCATGGTGGGCCACGTGCAGCATCCTAGCCTTCCCTCCGCCCACCTCCTCCACAGCCTTCCACACCTAAGCCCTACTGAACCTCCCTCTAACTCTCAAAACTCACCAAAGTCTTGGGACTCTCAGAGCCTCTGTGTTCCCTATTCTCTCCATGAAGAGTATGCGCCTCGATTTCCACAGAGCTGTCTTGTGCTCACACTACAAACCTTAGCTCAGCCATCACCATCCCCGAGACATTCTCCTGGATCCTCCTGTCGCTCTCCATTGCACCCTATGGTCACCGTCTGCACAGACTCAGACCTCTCCATGGGTGCACTGCTATTTTTCCACTTGTTTCTTGTCTCTCCTTCTACCGATCTACAGTTCCACTAAGACTTAATCTTGTCTTCCATTTTTGGTCCAAACCTCAAATTCCATATTAGCCACATAGGAGTCAAAGTGGGAAAGAGAATTCTTATTGACTGTTGGTAGGTATGTAGACTCACAACGCCACTATGGAAATCAATATAGAGTTTCCCCAAAGAGTTAGAATAGAACTGCCGCATGACCCATGTATACCGCTGTTGAACATATGCCCTTAGAAGACGCTCCCACTAAAGATACATTTGTTTGTCCATGTTCGTTGCTGTTCACATTAGCCAGAAAATGGAACCAGCTTAGATGCCCATCACCTAATGAAAGGATAAACAAAATGTGGTATTTACACATAATAAGGTGTTGCTCAGCTGAGAAGAAAATTAAGTTGTGAAATTTGCCAGAAAAATGAACAGGACTGGAAAACATTGCAAAGTAGGGTAACCTGGACCCAGAAAAAAAATTGCTATGCTGTTCTCTCTTATATACAGATCTTAGTTATGTGTTATTACAATATTGTGATGAACTTGGAGTGCATGTAAAAGCTAGATAGAAAGGGGTCTTAAAAGGGAAGGACGGGATGGAAGAAAGACCTTAAGGAATAATGGTATAATAAAATATATTAGTGCATATATACTATAAATATATAATGGCATATATGTTATAATAGATTGTATATATAATAAATAGTATATGTAATATAATATAATAGTATAATATAATATATTAGTGTATATATGCTATAAACATATAATGGTATATGTGTTATAATATATATTGTATATATAATAAATAGTATATGTAATAATGTAATAGTATAATATAAGTGATATTACAGTGAAAATGAGAATAGTGGGCTGTAAGGGGTTAGTGGGAATGATATCACACACTAGGACACAGGAGTGGGAGTAACTGAATGAAAAGGCCATACGGAAACCAATTAGTTTATAAGCTTATTAAGAGGAACTTTAAATGGCAGTACCTTACATTTTGGGACAATGTTCTTCCCGGGAGACATAAGCATTAAACAAATATTCCAGTGTCCGACATAGTCTATCTCCTACAAGTTGTTGATCAGAGAGTCTAAGAGGCCCCCAAGTAATACAGGTTCTTGGTTACCCACAACAGACTGATGGTAATAGCCTATTGCTGAAGAGAGCACACATTTTGGTCACAAAACATGAAGAAACTCAATCTGGATTGGAAATGGTAATTTCCTCCCCTATCGCTAGATTTCATAGTGTAAGAAGGCGCTAGTAAGAGCGCTAGAGGAGAAAGGTCATCAACCTTATCCAGATATGAACCCTCCGAGCTACAAAAACAACCAGTGTGGCAAGATATACCCATTAGTGAATAATGGCATTAACCTTATGGGGATAACCATGGTTGTATTGGAGGCCCACCCTATATACGGCTACTATAAACGTGGTTAAGAGCTGGTGGCTGGAGCAGTCATAGACCCTAGAATGGAACCCATTCCTATTTATTGTTTTGCTAAATGGGCACACTCTCAGCTGCCTTGTTCTTGTGAACATGAGAACATGCTCTAAATACTGAAGATTACAACCACACATTAGCACCCCGCCTACCGTTTATTAGAAAAGCTTCTTATTTAAACATGTGGTAGCTAATGCAGAGACTCAAAACTTATCAAAGTGCTGAGAACAGGGATGGTGGAGTCCTCGGCCCTAATGACTCATCAATACCACTCCTGCAAGGCCCAGGGAACATCACGGAAGGGAAGACAGAAAGACAGACAAGACAAGCGGGGTTTGTTGAACAGGACATCTTCTGAGCGCGACATGGCCATCGCATACCTGAACTCACTGAAGACATGGATACATGCACAAGTTGGGCCCCTCAACATTTTGTCATGGAACAGAAAGTGTCAATGAAGCCTCACCATTCCCCGAGGCATCACCGACAGTTAATGGTGGCTTGGGCAAGGGGCGCCACTTTCCTCCGTGCTGTAGCCGCTGCTAAATTACCCATGCTCCAGGAAACAGCCTTCTCGCCACACTCGTGTAAGCACTCCTAATTAAACTCAGCGAGTAACACATTTTTTAAAAAAAAAGACATGCAAGTAGGAAATTCTGGAAAAATAAAGAGTTTCAACAGAAAAAGGAAGTATGAAAGAAGGCAATCAGGGGTAAAAACAACAAAAATGTATTATATACATATATGAAACTGTCAAAGAACAAGTAAATAATGTTGTTGACATATTTGCAGATGGGTAAACATGTGAAGGCCATCTGCCAAGCCCTTTTGCACCTACTGGATCACTGGACATGCAAACAAACAGATTTGAAATTAGAAGTCGTATCCCTGTCTTCAGAGACAGTGAGACAGCAATCAGATAAAACCTAAGCATGGGGTGGGGGTGAAGTCCTAGCTGAGGAGCCATTGGCACTTGGTAGTTACTAGAAGAGGAAAAGGTCAGTTTCTGTAAGGGCAGGCCCCATGCCCAAGAGTATGTGGGCAACATGAATTGTATCCGATGTGGGAGAATGGGGGAGACAGAGAAAGAAAGACAAGAGACAGGGAGAAGATGAAGCTGGGTAGGTAAGAAGGAGGTATGTGGTCTGTGGTCTAGAAGGAGTTGAGGTAAATATGTTCAAGACACATTGCATGAAATTCTCAAAATTTTATTTCAAAATATTATTCTTTTTTTTTTAAAAAAAAAAAAAAAAAAAGGAAAGTGAGACAGGGAAACAGTACCAGAGTCCAAAATGAAGCCAAGGGCAGGAGTTCACAACCATGGCCGTCTGAGGGTTCTGCAGAATCCACAGGTAGTCACAAATCCGGTTGGATAGAGGTGTATGTCTGTATGTGTGTGTGTGTGTGTGTGTGTGTGTGTGTGTGTGTGTGTGTGTGTTAGTATACACACCAAGGCTCTAGATGGAGTTGCACATTAGCATAGGTACTTAGGGAAGTGAAGGGACTTGGCCTTTTCCCATACTTGTGGTCAGGAGCCGCCCTGAGGAGAGCACCAGAAGCACCAGTAAGGACATCGCAGAACCGTGAACTCCAGAACCGTGAACTCCAGAACCGTGAACTCCAGAACACCATCTGCCATGCACATTGTAAACTACCACAGCTTCCCTTCCTTGCTTTTCTGTATGTGTAGGTCAGGGCAATGAACACACCTGAGGCTCTGAAGATGAAATTAGCTATAGATTGAGATTAGAAAATAAATTTACTTACAGAGGGGAGGGTCATCAAGCTTTTCCTTTCTCTTTCATGCTTGTACATCTCTTCCATCTATACCTCCTGTAGCCTACCTACTATGAACGACTTTATATTAGGAGATGGAGCCTGTGTCTTTGTCCACCAGGGACCTCTGTTAGGTTTATATGTCTGAATATGATATATGTAAAACTGAGTATTCAGTAGTTGTGGGTCTCAGTGAGGTGTGTGTGTGTGTGTGTGTGTGTGTGTGTGTGTGTGTGTACTTCTTATCTGTAACCCCAGACTATGAAATACTGTAAGGAGACCTAAATCCTGTTAGGTTGGCTCTCTATCTTCTTTTACTGGCTACTTCCTGGGTATCTCAAATGGACAAATAATTTTTGCATTGGTACCAGGGAAGCTCAGTGCTCACTGTCCCAAGATCCCTATTCATAGGCCCTCCCAGCTGAGACAGTACAGGGAGACAGTTCCCACTTGCCCCCCACATCCTCTCCTACCCCTACCCCTGCCCCTTGACCATCTGGACAACTGACACCATGTGAAAAGGCAGCTCTACTCCTCACATTCTAGGCCTGCGATCAGGCCTGCAGGCCCTGGTCAGGCCTGTGGAGACAAGCCTTCCCCACCTCCACCATCCTTTGATTCATGCAGGGCACGTACTGCAGAGAGCACAGAAGGAGCAACTGTCTGCCAAGGCCCTGACACTGGCTGCCTCTGTCCTCACCAACAACCACGGACTGTTCCAGCCCCACCAACACTTCCGCAGCTTTGTCTCCATTTAAAGGCACAATCTTGCTCCATCAATTAACGAAGCACCTTCTCTCCCACAATTCCTAAATTTCCCCAGAGCCAAATGTAAAGTGTATACAATTGCACAGCGCGCAGTTTGATAAAAGAAGGCTTACATCTTTAATAATTCTCAATGAAAGAACATCCTGGGAAGGAATTGCTTAATTAAAAGACAACAATGGGAGAGAAAGCAAATAATATGGAAGAGACGGAGAAAGAGATCACAAGTGTTAATGCAGAACTAAATAAATATCCTCCACTTGAGATTCCTTAAACACTTTCTAAGAAGCCAGATTCACTTGTTCGGCATTCAAATGAATTCTATCTTTAAACCTGCTTGAGAAATGAGCAACTGTTGACTAATTTTATATCTCTATGCTTAAAGAATGAAGGATGTGGCCAAGAGAGTGCGGGAATCCCTGTTCTAGATCAAGAGTTGCCTTGCTAGAGGGATGCTAGCCCAGAGAAGCGCTTGTCCTAGGATGAGGAGAAGAATCTGCTTCTGGAGAAACAGTCTTTTTCCTAGTCCAAGCACAATCCCCAAAGGCGTAAAGAATTGACAGTGGAGAAAGGAAGGCAGAGCAGCCGGAATCCACAGGGCCTAAAGAATGACATCATGATGAAGACAATGACGTCATGAGTTTTCTTTCTGCATGAGATATTTCACACTGGAAGGTCCTGCATGCCAGAAACTTCAGAAGTTCAAACGTGAGGGCAAGAGCCGGTTAAAGCCTGCTCTCTCCGGCCCCAGCTCCAGGAAAGGCAGCCAAAAGAACAGAGTTGCGCACAATGACCACTTTGCTCTGGTGTCTGGCCAGACACTGCAGGGCATGTGGGTTCGGCCTCACTCAAACTCACAAAGCCCAAGTCAAAACTCTGGGATTTCCACATTCACCAGGCTGAAATAGGGTCCTCATTGCTCATGCTGGGCAGTGTCTGAAAAGTCCTCACGAAAACATTCATCTCTACCCTGAAATAAAGGGACCACACGGACATACACGCGCTTCATACCACAGCCCTGTGGGAAGTATCAGTGGTAGCTGATAAGTTCTCAATCCCTGGTGATTGGATATCCACCACTGCTAATGTAATAAGCCAATCAAATTGAATTAATAAATCCAGGCTTAATGAACAGAGCAAAGCACTCTTGGGTGACCCTCAGGAGGGTGGGAGAGAAATCATACGGCCAATATGACAGCCAGGTCGTAAGTAGCCTATAGGCATGGTCTTGAGCAGCCCTGGAAAGGGGCTAACTGTTGGCAGGCTTTCTGAGTGGAGGGGCAGGGTCTGGGGAGAGAGGGAGAAATGGGGTTTCCACCTAATCATCCCAGACTCTCTGGGTATGTGCGTGCCAGGGGCTCAGGTGGAGCTTCTCCCAGAACAGCGGGAAAGTAGAACTCCCAAACATGCCCAGCAAGAACAAGGAGCCCCACCCCCAGTTCCAAACCAACAGAGATCCTGGGAGCAGCCTAGTTATCTACCCTCATTTGATAACTATGAGAAAGCAACCTGATTTCCCAGACGGCATTGGAAAAATTAGGGAAAATAGAAGCTATAAATAAGTAAGATTCAGAACTTGAAATCTCCCCAAGATGTTCCAGTTTGAGACAATGATCATTATTCACACTAAGAATCAGCAGAAAGTCAAGCTGAGTGGGGGAAAACATACCAATAGTTTTAAACAATGAAAGGATGGCTATGTCCGCACTCTGACAGCCTTGATAAGCAGGCACCATAAACGATGGATATGCTCACACTCTGACAACCTTGATAAACAAGCATCATAAAAAAATACTTCAACAAGCATATGCCAAAAGCATATGAGGCAAAACACAACAAAAACGTCAACAAAAGTTCTAAAATCAAATGGAAAATTTTGGACTGAAAAATAAAGCAATGGAAAACTTAGTGGACGGGGTGGGGAGTGAGGCATGGAGGAACGAACCAGTGAATGCAAAGACCTAAGAGAGGAAGTTACCCAATCTGAAGACCAAGGGGAAAAACTGGACATCTTTAAATGAACCATAGAGCTACTTTAAGAATATAACACTTAGACATCAGAATCCTAGACAGAGAGGAAAGAAATGCGGGGCTGAAAAAGTATTTGAAGAAGTAATAACACAAACTACTTAGCTTTCCAAAAGATGGAAAGCTACAGATTTGGGAAGTTTGAGTGGATTTAAAAAAAAAAGTCAAAAGATATCTACACCAAGAAATATATAGGCAGGTGTTTGATAAAACAAAGACAGAGAAAACGTGTTTTAAAAACACCAAGAGATTGCTTACAAGGAAAAGTAACAATTGGAATGGCAAAATATTTCTCATCAGAACCACTGGGGTCAGAAGCAGGTGCTGTGCTTTTTTTCCTTGAGGAAGTGACATGACATTTTCCATTGGAATGACATAACATTTTTCACCATTTAAAAAGAAAAAGATCTGCCATTTAGAATCTTATATTCACTTGAAAATATCCTATTAAAGTGATGGAAAAATAAAGACATTCACACATGAATAAACTCAGAGAATTTGTTGTCAGGAGGCTTAACCTAAAGAGAGGTTTCAGGAAGTGCTCAAAACAGAAAGGAAATTGTTGAGTAAGATATCTTGAAACATCAGAAAGGAGGAAAGAACGTGGTAAGAAAAATAAGGGGAAGGATGACACTTTTTTTCCTCTTAAGAAAAATATAGCACTGTCTGATATGGTTCTATACATAAGTGCAATAAATATGTTAAGACAATCATACATAGGAAAGAGGATAGACCAAAGTAAGGGAGGAGAAGGCCTCTGCACATCTCTTGAACTGGTAAATTGGCAATACCAACAGGCTGTAATGAGATTATGTGTAGTGATGAGAGCGTTGGGCTGCATTCCCACCAGGCTCCTGGCCGCCTGGCTAGCTTATGCCCCGAAATAACAACACACAAACTGTATTCATTTAAACACTGCCTGGCCCTTTAGTTCCAGCCTCTTATTATCTAATTCTCACATCTTGCCTTAACCCATATTTAGTAATGTGTGTAGTACCACAAGGTGGTATCTTACCGGGAAAGATTCAGCATGTCTGACCTGGTGGCTGACTTCATGGCGATTCTCCCAGAGAGGAGAGGCATGGCGATTGCCCGAGGCATCTGCCTCACTCCCAGCATCCTGTTCTGTCTACTCCACCCACCTAAGGGCTGGCCTATCAAATGGGCCAAGGCAGTTTCTTTATTAACCAATGAGAGTCCTCCATCAATTATGTGTTGTGTGCACATCTGTATGTGTGTTTGTGTGTGTTCAAATTGAGGAAAACAACTTCAAAGACTAGACAAAGAAGTATACTAAGCAACATTATAGATAAATCAAAATGGAATTCTAGATAATGTTCAAGTAACTCAGAAAAAGACAAGAAAAATGAAAGAACACATAAACACAGAGATCAAACTGAAACCAATAAATGAAATGGAAGGTGTACAGGCTAGACAGATGACTCAGTTAGCAAAGTACTTGCTGAGTTCAATTCCCCAAAACCCACACTTAAAAGAAGCTAGGCATGATGGCACATACTTGTAATCCCAGTGTTGAGGAAGAAACACAGGAGGGTCCCTGGGGCTCACTAACCAGCCAGCCTAGACTATTTGGTAAAGTGCAGGAAAATAAAATATCCTGTCTCAAAATTTCTAAAAAAAAAGCCAGGGGGAAGGGAGGGAGGGGAAAGAGAGAAAGAGAGAGACAGAGAAAAGACAGAGGGAAGGGAAAGAAGAGAAGACAAGAGAAGAGAAAAATGGTAAACAACACAGGGGGAGTACCACCCCAGATTGCCTGGCATCCACAAGCACATGCACATACACAGACATACAGACACACAGACACACACACCAAAAACATGGCACATATAAGCATGAGTATGTCAACAAGGACATATACAAAGTGGCCAACTATATGCTGCTATGCTACATACAAAAAAGACTCCATTTGTTGTAGGAATATTGTTCTGATGAGCAATAAAGAAGGTGAAAGTAAAATCATGGGGAGAAACAGACTGGAATCACAGAAATCAAGACTTGTTCATTAATATCAGGTAAAGTATACTTGAGAGCAAAGGAAATTGCCAGACACAGAAGGAGCATAACAGAAAAGCATCAGGAATATAAGAATACCTGTCAATGCCATTAACCACCAGCATCTAATACACATTTGTGACTATTTCACTTAAAAAGCAGCAAAATGCACATTCTGCCCAAGCACAAGATCCCATTTGAAAGCTCAACCATTACAGACTGTGTCCTCTCATCACAGCGACATCAAACTAGAAATCAGTGACTTCCAAACAATAATAAAAATCTCTAGGCAGCGTGCTATAAAAAAGCATAAGAATTAAAGTGGAAGTCTCAAAAACAATCCAGGAATCTTCATGGAAATCAACTGAAAACCCAATATATCAAACTGTGTCGAATATAGCTAAGGCAGCATTGAGCAGGGAATCTGTAGGACTAAAAGCATGCATCTTAAAAAGTCACTAGCAACAAATTAAGCTTCAATACTAAGAACCTAGAAGAAAATGAGAGAAAAGTTAGGCCCAAAACAAGCAGAAGGAAGAAAATAGCAAAGATAAACCCTGAAACTAGGGGGAACTAAAAACAGGTAAATGCAAAACAGAGTTAGATGCCTGAACAGCTCAATAAAGTTTACAATGCTGATGATGAACTAAGATAAATATAAACTTCCAGTATCAGCAATAAAACAGCAATGTATCTCTGAAAATATCCAAAGGATAGGGGAATGCCACAAGCAACTCTTTTCATCTTAGTTTGACAAATTATTTGAAATGGACTGGTTTTCTCACAAAAAAAGCCATCACAGTTTGCCAAATCTAAAATAGATAATCTGGATAGTCCCCTACTAATAAGGGGACTTATTTTTTTTAAATTCCTCAAACATAAATAGCCAGGTATAGATGGTTTAACTGGAGAATTGTAATAGGCAAATAATAATGATTCTATACGATATCTCCCAAAATAGAAGAGGGTGAAAACAAAATGAAAAGAAAATTAAATCTTAACAAATACAGATGAATAAATTCTTAGCAAAATATTGTCAGTTGAAACTCAGTAATATACAAAAAGACCCAATACCACATGGTAAAGCCACCCTTATGCTGGGGATGCAAAGATGGCTCCATTTGTAAAATCAAGAACTGTGCTCCACCATATTAAGAAGCTAAAGAAGAAAACTAGTTGGGGCTGAAGAGTTGGCTCAGTGGTTAAAAGGACTCACTGTTCTTCCAGAGGTCCTGAGTACAATTCCCAGCAACCATATGGTGTGGCTCACAAACATCTGTAATGAGATCTGATGCCCTCTTCTGGCCTGCATGTCTACCTGCAGGCAGAACACTGTATACATAATAAATAAAATCAAAGAAGAAGAAAGAAGGAGGAGGAGGAAGAAGAAGAAGAAGAAGAAGGAGAAGAAGAAGAAGAAGAAGAAGAAGAAGAAGAAGAAGAAGAAGAAGAAGAAGAAGACAAGTCACATGATAATGCCTATCCATGAAGAAAAGGTCTTTTACTTAATTCAGTAACAATTAATGAGTTTAAAAATCTGATAAAATGGAGCAAAGAGGGCTTTATCAACTCGTGAAATGGTGCCTATCAAGAAGCTGCTGCTCACATCACACCATGATGAAGTAAAACTGAATGTGTCCTTCATTCATTTGTTTGTAAGCTGAGATTGCTCATTCATTTTCCCAGCCACCCAGACCCAAATAATCACACAAAAACTATATTAATTATAACACTGTTTGGCCATTGGCTCAGGCTTATTTCTAGCTAGCTCTTACATCTTAAATTAACCCATTTCTATTAATCTGTGTATGACCATGAGGCTGTGATTTACCAGTAAGGTTCAGGCATATTTCTCCTTCAGCAGCTACATGGTGTCTCTGGCTCTGCCTTCTTCCTCCCTGTATTCAGCTTAGTTTTCCCACCTAGCTCTATTCTGCCCTGCCATAGGTCAAAGCAGCTTCTTCATTAACCAATGGTATTTATAGCATACATAAATCCCACATCATTTGTTGTTCATTCAGTAGAGAACAATATAAGAATATATATTCTGGCCATTCATTTGTGGTCAGAATTTTAGGTGGGAGGATTAAGCTAAAAACAATTTTGAAATGAAAATTATGCAGTTTGATGGGGAGAAAAAGTATAACTGTTCCTATTTATGAATGTGATGACTGTGGAGAAAAACACAAGAAAATTTGAAAGAAATTTTAAAAGGCCACTTGGTATTAGATGTACATGTAAAAATCACTCATGTTTTTTATATGAACTAGTGACCCTCCCTCCTTGTAGTTCCACTTTGTATGGTCTTAACTGACTATCCTCAACCATAATCCAAGACTACTATGTGAAATATACCATCAACTAACAATTCGTAAGTTGCAAATTATGCACCAATTTGGGTTTTGAACACGCAGTTAAATCTCACAACAGCCATCTCCACTCCTCTTGGGATGTGAATCATACCTCTGTCCAGCATAGCCCACCATTAGTCACCTAGTGGCCATCAGACCAGCTGTCATGGTATGTGAGTTCAAGTCACCTTTGTCTTACTAAGAACAGGCTCCAAACACATGATCACCCATTTGGATGATTGGACTCAGCCAGAGAGGTGCTTCAAAGGACGTCCCTTAAGTGAAAAGAAGAAGGCTCTCCATTTAATAAGGAAGAAAAAGATGTATAGCCAGGTTGCTAGCAACCCTAGCAAGAGCGATTCTTCTACCAGTTAAACTGTTAAGAAAACAAAGCTTGTGCTGTTTCCATATTTCAAGCTACAAAATTACAGTCCTGTAATTTAGTACTATCAGGAGAATAGTCAATGGGAGCCACATTCCGGTTTTGAATGACTGATGAAAACTTGGGGGTAGGGGGGAGAAGAGAGGGGAGAAAGAGCACGCACTAGCGCACTTGCTCATTAGGTCAAGTGCTCAAAACATCCTGTAGAAATCTACCTGGGCAAGACCCTCTAAGGCAGCCTGCTGATGATTCTCAGAGAGAGCCCCAGGAGAGCCAGAGCAGAACATCTCCTGGGGGAGGCTTCCAAGTAAAGGAACAGGTACAACAGATGGAGATGACATCATCATTATCAAATTAGGCACATGTGACATTCAGCAAAAGCCCACTGGGAGGTTGAGGAGTGAGGCTGGGGATGAAGCTTTCCCTCCGGCAGGGCTTCCCACCTTCCAACCTCTCTCCTGCTGCAGGCTCTTTTGTACTAGAGGATAAACAAGGTACCTCTGCTGGAAGTGGCTTGCCTTCTGGCTGTTTTCAGCAGTGATGATTTTTACTGTTGGGCTGTTCTGCTGTTCTCTCCTTCCTGCCAGAGATGGGGGAGCCAATTCATCCCCAGGCAAACACAGGAGGACACTTTGAAACAAGCATGCCTATATGAAATGGGACTGGGTAGCATCACTTCTAGAGTCAGTGGCTTGAGTAGGACAAGATAATTTACTAATACAATGCTCATTACAGCATACCTGCTTCAAGCAATGGAAAGTGCTTGAAGTCACTAAATATACAGTTAAAAAGGAAGGGACAGGTGGACTCACAGAGACTGAACCGGCCACCAGGGAGCCTGCATGGGACCAACCTAGGCTCTCTGCATGTGTTATAGTTCTGTAACATAGTCTTCCTGTAGGATTCCTAGAAGTGAGAGCAGGGGGCATCTCTGACTCTGCTGCCTGATTTTGGGACCCATTCCTCCTGCAGGATTGCCTCATCCAACCTTGGTGGTGGAGAGGGTGCCTACTCTCACTGTACCTTGGTATAACTATGGCTGGCCAGTATCCATAGGATGCCTGCCTGTATCTGAAGAGAAACAGGGGAGAAAGAGTGTCTGGTGGGGGTGAGAGATGGGAGGGGGACTGGGAAGAGAGGATGGAGGGGAAGCTTTGGTTAGTATATAAAAACAAGAAAATAAATTTTTAAAAATTATAATTAAAAAAGAAAAATAAACCAAATAAAAAGTAGCAATTGAAAGAAGGAAGGAATAGGAAACATTATAACTTGTAAATTAACTTGATCATGAGTATGTTTGTAGAAGGAAAAACATAGTCTATGTACCTGTAATTTCAGGCACCCATCAGGGGTCTTAAAATATACCTCCTTTGATGAATGAATTGCCATCTGCAATTGAGGGATGGAGGAAGGAAAGGGAAAGCAGGGAGGTGGGGAGGAAGGAAGGCTAGTAATGTATACGACTTACTTGTATACTGGGTGGTACATGATGCTGATAAAAGAAATTAAGGAAATTTAAACAAATAGAAAGAATAGCGTGATGTTTGTAGATGGAAGATTCAATATATTAAAATGTAAATTCTATCCAAATTGACACAGAGGTTTAAGATAGTGCCTACCAAAACCTCAACAAGATTATGATTCTCAGATACAAACAAGATTAATCTAAATTGTACTCAGAAACATGAAAGAGCTAAGAAGAGCTAAAAGAAATATTTTTAAAACAAAATAGAGTGAGATAACCTACCTACTAGGTTTCAAAGCATGCACATCATGTCCCGGAGTGGCTAACCCCAGCATATGGGAGGCTACAGTGGGCAGACCACCGTGAGTTCAAAGCCAGACTGGACCATGCAATGAGGTCTGGGCAAATTTTGGCTACAGAATAAAATACACTCTGAACAAAAAGACCTACACAGTGCCAATAAGTAAGGCTGTGTGATGTTAGTAAAGAGGGAACAGCACATTGTTGACAGAATGAGAAAGCTCAGCTTTACACAAACATGGAGGAATTCATGAAAGGGGCCTTTGTAGAAAACGGATCTGGAGCAATTGAACAGCCATAAGGCAAAATAAGAATAGGAGAAAAAAAAACCTTAAAGTGGGCCCCAGGCCTGTATAACAATCAACTCAAGTAAATCACAGACTAATATGCAAATTCTAAAACTAAGAAAGTTCTAGTAAGAAATGGGAGTATGTCTTTAAAATACATAAAAAGATTCTTAAAACTTAAAATCGATAGACACACACACACACACACACACACACACAACACCTCTCTTCAAGTCCCCATCAAATGGATGGAAGGAGGACAACAGGAAGTGATGTCTGCAGAGATGCACCTGACAAAGGCCTGGGACCTGGGGCACGAAGAATACTCAATATCAACAATAAGAAAAACAAAGGAGCCAATTAGAGAACAGGCAAGGACATCACACTTGGAGACACGCAGAGAGTGCATGAAAAGGTGTTCCATATCATCAGCCAACAGGGAATGCAAAATAAAGCCAGAAGGAGCTGCCAGCATACGCCTATCAGAACAGCTACGACAAAAAATCCTGACACCCCCAAACACTCTGGAGAAACCAGATTACTCATTTGTCGCTGATTCTTGATGAGAACAACAGTATAAGGCCACTTCAGGAAACTGCTTGACAGTTTATTCTTTTAAAAGGGAAATGAAATGTGCAATTGCCATATGACCCAGCAATTACACTCCTGAACATCTGTTCCAGGGAAATAAGAACGTGTTCACATGGAAACCTTTACATAAATGCCCACACCAACATTATTTACAACAGCCACAGCCTGAGGGGAAAATGGACAGCTTTTAAGTAACTAGACTAACTGTATTACATCATGCCATGAAATACTAGTCAGCAATAAAAATGAATGGACTATGGATCCACACTACTACCTGAATGAACCCCAGGGAACCCAGAAGCTGCACTGCTGGATACCAGCAGGTCTCAGCCTGCGGGTCACAACCCCTTTGGGGAATCACATATCAGATATCCGGCATATTGTCATTACAGATATTTATGTTACTATTCAGCAAAATTGCAGTTAAGATGTAGCAACAAAAATAACTTATGGTTGGAGGTCACCACAACATGAGGAGCTGTATTAAAGGGTCGCGGCATTAGGAAAGTTGAGAACCACTGCTGTGGGCCATTCCTAGAACCATTCTTAAAATGGAGAAAGAATTAGGGGTTGGCAGAGTTTAAGAGAGGGTATGGTTGGAAAGAAAATGGGTGTTGCTCTAAATGGGTGGCAGCAGGGACCCCGGTGGTGATGGCAATCTGCATCTTGATTTCATAAACAATAATCTCAAAGTCAAGATACTACACTCCAGCTCAGCAAGGATGATCATTAGGGAAACATGAGCAAAGTGGTTTTTGGCTTTCATTAGATTATATCCATACAACTACATGAGAACTGATACCTGTATGTCTTAAGCTTATTTTCTTTTAAGTTGAGACCAGAAGAAATTCTAGCTTCCAGGATGCCAACCATTAAGCTGGAACATCAAATGCATGAGCCCTCAGGAATGACAGAAGCAAGCATCCTGGTTTCTGAGCTATATGAAGTAACTCAGGGGACTAGAATGGATGGCCTCCTTCTCCAAGGTGTCCAGACTGGACAAGAGAGGCGCTCCATGGGAGGCTATGTGTGTGCTGCCCATCCCAGAGCCCTCTCCCGAGGGAGACCACAGTGGTACCACGGTGTGCGAGGGCACAGCATTGCCTCATGAACACAACAGCAGGGTGAGGCTGGGCCACTCCATGGGCACTCCACCCACTCCAAACTCCAAACACTCACACCCGAAAAGGCTACCAGCAAGCCTCTAGCCCAGGACATGCTCTGAGAAAACCTGGGTTTCCATGATATTCTTGGGAGAAAGACTTATCAATCCCATTAGTTCAGGAAGCAGTTCCCATCCCTTCAAACAAATTGTTGTGCACATGGATGGGGAACACACTGTGATAGTCAACAATTAAGAATCTAATTAACTGTTTAAATTAAAATTTTGTGATTTTTATGAGCCAAAGAACCCTGTTGCCATGTAATTCCTTTTTTATTTTTATGCTAAATTGGTTCATAATATTTATATGTCTATTCATACGGGGTACCTAAAGATAATTTGGTGCAAACACACACATCCCATTTCTTCAAACGTTTATCATTTCTATGTGACAGAGATCTTCAGATTCTACTTATTTTGAGATCTGTCAAGAATTACAACCAACGCTTTCCCTTCTGTACTACAGGACATGAGAATTAATTTTCCAATCAACTTGTACTGTGAGACCCTCGATCTTCTCTCTAGCCTCTATCAACCCTTCTTAGTCCCTAATGATCACTGTCCTACCTTCTTATTCTATGCAATTGACCTTTTTGACCTCCACTAATGAATGGGAACATGTAGTATTTGTATCCCTACGTGTAACTTCATTCACTTAATATAATGTTCTCCCATTATATGTTGCCGCGTGCGACAGATGTTTTATTCTTTTTATGGCTAAGAAATATTCATATACATCACATTTTATTTACTTATCTGCTGATGGACAGCTCAGTTGATTTGCTGTCTTGGCATTGTGCCTGGGCCACAACAGACACAGGACTGCAGGTCCTTTGTACTTCCTTCGATATGTACTCAGTAACAGGACTGCTGAATTGCATGCTAAGTGTCCTTTTAGTACCTTGAAGAACCTATCTACAGTTTTCTGTAATTGTATTAATTTACATCCCACCAGTGAAGTATAAAAGCATCCATATTCTGCATCATGACCAGCAATGGATAAGAGCTTCTTTTCATATTCCGTACCATGACCAGTGATGTATAGAGCTTCCATATTCTGCATCATGACCAGCAACGTATAAAAATTTCCACATTCTGAATCATGACCAGCGATGTATAAGAGCTTCTTTTCACATTCCTTATTATGACCAGAGATGTATAAGAGCTTCCTTCCGCATTCCATCCCATGACCAGCAATGTATCAGAGCTTCCATATTCTACATAATGACAAGTATTCGGTTTTTACCTCTTGGATAACAGCCATTCTAACTGGGGTGAGATGATATCTCACTGCATTTTTATTAGCATTTTTCTAATAGCTGATGATGCTGAGTAGATTTTAATACATATACCGGCAATTTACATATCTTTTCTTAAGAAATGCTAATTTTTTCAAACAGATTGGGTGTTGTTGTCACTGCTGTTGTTTGAAGGTCCATATATACTTCGTCTTAATTCCTAATAAATGAGCAATTGGTAAATATTTTAACCCATGTTGCAGGCTGTCTGTTCACTGTGATCTTTGCTCTACAGACACTTCTTAGTTAGCTATATTAGACTCTCCTTTGCCTGTTTTTCCTCTTGGTGTCTAAGCTTTGTGGGTCATGCTAAGAAACCTTTGCTCCAAGTGCCTTGAGATGTGTCATCTATTTTCCTTTCCATCACTTTTATAGCTTTAGGCCCTTTACTGTTTAGAGTTGGTTTTTTTTAATATAGTGAGATGGTAGGATTCATCTTATTCTATATAAGTACATCTGGTTTTCCCCTCCTCCTTTGCAATAAGTTATCTAGGGAATAAATTTAACCAATGAAGTGGAGTATCTCTGCAATGAAAATTATAACACATTAAGGAAAGGAATTGAAGAGGGTGGAAGAGAGCAAGAAAGGGAGAGGGATGACAGGCAGGGTGGAGGAGGGAGGGAAGGAAGAGGGAGGAGGAGTCTCATGGGAAGAATGAATATTAAACCATCCTTCCTACTTTAGGCAATCTATAGATTTAATGTATCTCCCCCATTAAGTAATCAATGAAAATTTTCATAGAGACAGAAAAATAATAAAACTTTTGTAGAATCATAACCAAAGAAATCCTGAGCCCCAAATCAAGCTGGAGACAGCCCAGTACTTGTCTTCAATACATGCAGTAAAGCCAGTGTACAGAAAACAACACAGAGACTAAATGACCAGAATAGAGAGTTCAGAAATTAAGAAATTAAGTATGTGCAACCAACTGAAATTTGCCAGAGTTTGAAGAATGGCACTAGAGATAGGAGATTATCTTCAATAATGGTCCTAAGAAGGCTGAATAGTCACCTTCCATTTAGATGACAAGAAGCACTTTGAAAATTTTCAATATAGGGGTGCTAGAAATGTGGTTCAGTGATTAAGAGCACTTGGGGTTCTTATAGAGGACCTGGATTCAATTTCTAGCAGCCACATCCTGGCTCACAACCACATAATGCCAGTTTCAGAGGATCCAATAGACACATATACAGCACATATTCATGCATGCAGGCAAAACATACATATGTGTAAAGTAAAATAAATAAATCTAAAACAAGATGAGTTTTGAAAACAACAATTATAATACATTCCTAACTTCTATGAGATTGAAGAGCTCCAAAAGAATTCTTACCAATCCCTAGTTGGGTATGTGCAGTGGTAAAGAGATCACCACCTTGCCAAACAGCTCTCTAGCAATGCACACCAGAATTGGACATAACTCAAAGACCAAAAGCCTATATCCAAATTAGGCTAGGCCAAAGAACCAAAGCAGGGTCTTAAGATGTACAACTGCTCTATTTCTTCAGATGTATTTGGAGCTTGCAGTGAGTACCAAGATTGATTAATGACAATAGAAATGATTGCTCCTACTTTTATCCATCGTTGACTATGTGGTATTGTGGTATTCTGCTCACAGATCTCTCTAACACTAAGGGAAGCTAATTAGCATTGTTATGGCACAAGAGAGGAATCAGAGGCTCAGAGGAGGGGAGGAATTTGCCCAGGATTTTCATGGGACCTGGTAAGTAATGATCTATGATTTGACCGCAGTCCCACCTGATGGTACCTGTCTTAAGTAAAGCGATGTAAAACACTTTCACATGATGGATGCTTGACAGACAGGCTGTCCCTTCTCAACTTTAACTTCTAGCTCTAACTGAAAGTACAGCGTATAGATTCAAGTGTTAACTTTGAACATGTCCTGGTCACCCAGTGTCACTAGGGCTCCCATCAACCCATGATGTCTCACACAATGAGCTCCCAGGCAGCCTCTGTAACTGCCCCCAGGATGCGTAGGTCATGAGGGCCACACATCTCTTAATTTCTCATAAACCAAAAGGCCAGCTTGGGCTACAACACCTACTGTCAAGTGAACACTGAGATACCTCTTTATAGGGATGTTTCTAATGGAAATACTGTTATACCAAAATATACCAGTTTACATTCCCACCAGCAACATATGAAAATACACATTATTCTAAGAATTCTATATAGCATTCACAAAAATGTCTACCATATATTTCAAATGAAAAAGAGAGAAAGGAAGTGTATGTTTTTTTTTACCCAACCTCTGCTTTTTATAAAAAGGATAAGCAACAATTAAGGGATACCATGGATGCGGGAAAGATGGGCAGATAGGAAACAAGCTCTTAGTAGTCTTTATCCCTTAACATGGGAGATAATTGACCATGGTCACAATTTTTATAAGACTTCCTCTTACGTTTGTGAGCAGAAGGAAAAAAACGTTCAGCTTACTTGTTAGGAAAAATAAAATAGATCGTGATAAGTAACTAAATGTGAAACAAAACGCCAGCTTTGCGTACAGAGCAAATGCAATGCAGAGCAAATGTTCTCCAGGGTGGCCTACCAGTAACAATCCAGATGAAAGCACTGCTCAAGCAGCCGGGAAACATACTTTGCTAGGCGTTCACCCCTGATTTTGAAGCACCCAGGACCTCGCGAATTCTTAGGTCAATGTGGTCACTACGCTATCATCCCAATTCGAAAAGACTACACGTTTCCTAAAACAACAGTGTTTAAGCTGCCGCTTTCCTTCTGAAAGCACACAACCTTGTTGGCTCCTTTGGTTTTTGTCATTTCTAAATTTAGTTCTATGCAAATGTCCCTACAGAACCTCACCTGAGGTAACAAAATGACAGATGCGGTATTTCATCTTTTTATTCCCTTACACGCTCTACGTTCATCTGATGCCAAGTGTACTACATGTCCAAGACAGGACAGCTTCATACTACTGTTTCCCTAGCCACACATTATATGTGGCTCTACAAATCACCTTTTTCTTTTTGAACTGTTTTAAACAATGTTATACAGAAAATTTTTATGGTTTGAGTAATTTCTTCAGAGACATTCCAAGAAACAGAATTTCCAAGTCAAAGGGAACAAACTTTCTCTATGGCGCATATCCTAGTGTATTGAAGTCCCTCCTCTGGGATGCCTCTACAGGGTACAGAACAGACAATGCTTCACTCTGCCAACATCTAGCTGGTACTGGG
The DNA here is from genome assembly GCF_903992535.2 of Arvicola amphibius. NCBI lineage: Eukaryota > Metazoa > Chordata > Mammalia > Rodentia > Cricetidae > Arvicola > Arvicola amphibius. Next base: position 34,880,643 of record NC_052058.2, on the reverse strand, counting down.
GGTTCTTTAACTGAGTGGTGAAAATGCCACCCTGCTTTAATTTGCATTGCTTTGATTACAAGTGAAGTTTTTCCATATGTTTGCTAACAGGCGCACTTCTTCCCATGGTTTGTTTTATCATGTTCTTTACACATTTGTGCACTGGAAATGATCAGCATATTTAATTCTCTCTAAACTCTATTGTCTCTAAACTCTTCTATTACGAGTCCCCTTCCTTGCTGACTGACATTAGCTCCCATGTAAAACAATATTACCAATAACATCTTGGCTCTACATAATGCTACTCACACACACGCACACACACACACAGGGTGTTTACAACTGTTCTATTCAGCAAGCCAATAAAACTTGTAGTTCCCACTTTACAGAACAGATAGGAAAGACCCAAAGCAGAGAGAATTTCAGAGCCAAATAATCCTAAGTAGTATAGAGAGGACCAGAATGTGCCCTTTGGTTTCAGGAGGGCAGCAACCCAGCGGTTAGGAATCCAGACCTATAACGCAGCTCTCCTCCCCAGTGGGTAAGAACTCTACAGGGAAGGAGAAAGGGTCCAACTAACTAAAGGAGATTGAAAGCCATGTTTAGGGCCTGGCCTAGCATCTTCACTATAAATTCTTTACTTTCCAAACAATTGCTGATACTGCCGGGGAAGAACACCCTGCCGTGCCCTGGGGATGCACAGGGGAGCCAGAATTCAGAGTCTGGAATAGGAGACCAACAGATACCCAGCAAATTCTTAGGTAGAGGGATAAAGCAAAAACATGCACTAGGCAGTGAGAGAGGGCTCAGCTCGAGCCCTTTGTTTTGACCAGGCCAGAATCTGCCACTCAAGGTCAAATTCATTTTTTTGAAGTTCCACATCTGATACCCTCCAGCTCCTCCAACTCAGTGTCATTCACAAGGGGGTCACCGACCAAATGCGATGACTCTCACAAATCGTCCCACATCCCATCCATCATGCCCTTTCCTGTGCCTCCCTTCACAGCAGGAGCCACGCAGCTCCTGAGTGTGTGTCTGATCTTCTCTGTCCGCAAGCTCAGCCATCCATCCCCAAGATCTGATTGCTTCCAGGGGGCAGAAAGCTGCCCCCGATGTCTCCACGCTCAGGAGCTACTGTCGCTGGGCACAGCAAGAGGCAGCCTTTGGTATTTCAGAGGTCCTGCACTGCACCTGGCTCCCAAGGAACCTTAGTGGGTGTTTGCGGTTAAAGTTAAGTCCTCTCCCTGCCAAAGAGCTGGGCTTGCAATGCCATCAGTTCTTCAGACTTGGCAGATCACTGGTATAGGGTAAGAAATTTGTACCTGATCCCTGGCACGAAGGAGCTGGAGAACACATGCGTGCTGTGGGTCAGAGCAAACTCAGACAGCTTCTGGCTCCAGGCAAGCGATGGCCTCCCCAGGACCTTAAGGCCTTATCTCTGAGACCATAACTAAAGATTTACCATATAAGAGTCACCTTCAGACACACAGCTGAATCACCAGTTCTGCCAAGAGCATTCACTCCAGAGTAATAACAGCCACCAATTACTGCGCACTTGCCATGTACAGGACTGTACTTGAAAACACGGCTCACAGATCACCACAATAAATTCTTAGCATGGTCCTATTCAATCACTTAGCCAAATATTTATTGAGTTTTTTCTAGGCAGTAAGAGATACGGGAATGAACAGAACAGATGGGATGTCACTGCTCAGGCGAAACTTTCACTCCAGCAAAGAAAACAGAAAGTAAATAGGATTAATAAATGAAATGTACAATAAGCGATTAAAGTCACACATGTTGAGGGAAAGAAGCAGAGGGGAAGGTTAGGAAACAATAGGCTAGGCAGTAAGGACTTAGCAACATGATCAGGGAAGGGCTTACTGGGACTATCAGGGGCCCTTTTTATATTCACTGTGTAACCCCACGGGGGAGTTATACTATAGCCTGACCTGCTGTAGCCAATAGTATGCTATCTGATGTGACACAAGCAAAGGCTTGACACAATAGTGCAAGGACTTGTAATCTTGTACTCTTGCCAAGACCAAAAGTATAGCCCTTGAGTAACTGCTGCTCCTTCAGTCTACATAGGCAGCCAAGATGCTAAAAGCAGGGTCCATGGATTCCACCCTGAATGAGACACACAGCCAACCCACAGTGGTCTAGAAGATGTTCACACGAGCAAGTCTTGGGGCTCACTTGGTCATCAGTGAATGAGACACACAGCCAACCTAAAGTGGTCTAGAAGATGTTCACCCAAGTGAATCCTGAGGATCACATGGTCATCAGTTAATGAGGCACACAGCCAACCTAAAGCAGACTAGGAGACATTCAAGCAAGCAAGTCCTGGGGCTCACTTGCTCATCAGCAACTGACAGAGACTTCGGAGCAAAGACTCTGAGGAAGTAAGGGGAACAGGAAGCGCCTCCAAGTAGAGGAGCACACATGTGCACAGTCACATTCACGGACATTGTCACACGCTCAAGAAACAGCGAGGAAAGCCTGGCAGCTGGAGCGTAGGGAGGATGGAAGCATAATTTGCACAAAGGAAAATGCATCTCTTTCCCATGTACAGTTCTTCGAATGTGACAAATTTAGACAGTGATGTAACCAACACCGTAATCAAGTTACAGAACAATGTCATCGCTCACAAAATTTCCCTCGTGGCTCTGGGTACTTGATTCATGTAGCCTCAGCCTTGGAAACATTGGGCAGTTGGTTGCCCCTATGGTGTGCTGGTTCCAGATTATCATACAATTAGAGTGTAAGTCTGCGGCTCTTTTTAATGAGCCTGGCTCTTTTCACTCAGCATATGTGCCATGTGTACCCATGTGCCATGTGTGCCCAATGTTTGCTCCCTTTCAATAGTGATATTCCATTGTAAATATGCGCTATTGTTTGTAATCCATTTGCTAATAGGAGGACATCAGGGTATTCCTAGTTGAGTATTATTTTGAATATACTTACATGTGTAGTGGTTTGAAAGACAATGGTCCCCAATAGGCTCATAGAGAGTGACGACACTATTAGGAGATTTGGGTTTGTTGGAGTAGGTGTGACCTTGCTGGAGGAGGTAGGTCACTGGGGGTGGGCTTTCACTTCCTACTGCCTGCAGATCAAGATGCAGAATTCTCAGCTCCTTCTCCAGCACCATGTCTGCCTACATGCTGCCATGCTTCCCACCACAAAGATAATGGATTAAACCTCTGAACTGAAAGCTAGCCCCAGTTAAGAGTTTTCCTTAATAAGAGTTGCCGTAGTCATGGTATCTCCTCACAGCAATAGAAACCCTAACTAAGATAGCATGCACATTTGCCTATAGAAAACGAGAATACAATTAAGTAAATAATAGCTCGGTTAGGAAGGCATTTGCTTTGTAAGCATGAGGACTAAATTTTGATCCTCCAGAACCCATGCTTAAAAAGTTGGGAATGGTATTGCACAATTGTAACCCCAGTTTGGGAGACAGAGATCAAAAGAGCCCTGAGGCTTGCTGGCCACCCAGCCTAGCGTAGCCTATTCTGGGTGTTTCAGGTTGGTAAGAGACCCTGTCTCAAGAAAATAAGGAAGACGCCACCTGAAGAATGGCTCTTTGGGTTGACCTCTGGCCCCTATAAATATACACACACAAACATACATACATACATACACACACACACACACACTCTTGCACCCACTAACAAATACATAAACCCTTACATACATGCATACATACTAAATAAATAAATGTTTAAAATTGAAAACCAGTACATTTGGAAAGTAAAAATTCATTCTTTGGATGAGGTACATCCTGTGCAGTTCAGGAAGTATGTTCGCCCATCATGGCTTGGAATAGAGAATCCAGCTGTTGCCCTGGTGAGACAGAAAAATAAATTGTAGAGCAAATACGTGATTGGCCAGGATGTTAAGAAGATCTCTTTGGTTGCCTCAGAACACCAAGCTCTAGAGATCAAGGAGAGAAGCAGGGGGTTGTTATGTAAGCAGCTAAGAACGATGGTGATTTAGAGCAGAGGAGGGACCACTGGATGGTAAAGAATCATCTGATTCTAGAGCTGGCAGAACTGATGAAAAGCTGAGGCTTTGATAAGGATACCCCAGGACATGGAGAACTAATGAAAAGGTGAAGGCCCACGTCACTAAGAAGGCATAGGTTCATGCAGGGCAGGTCTGGAGTGACATTCTAGAGTCCTGCTCACCAGCGCATACTACTCATTTTACATTACAGAAAGAACAATGTTCTCCTGCCGAGAAATAATTCACACATGATTCCAGCAACATAGATGTGCGCAGTCCTAGAAGGGTTCAGCCTGGGCCCGGCTGAAGCAAGAAGCCCAAACAGAGAGAACTGAACCTTCCCATGGGGCAATTAAAGTCAGTCATGAGGTCAAGGGAAGAAGAAAAGAGCAGTAGCACAAGGTGAAGGAAGGCCAACAGGAAGGTCACAGACCTCTGCATCTTGTAAGCTGCATAAAGGACAATGACAGGAACGATGGTACAGCTAGAGTCGGATACCGCTCTGCCTCCTGAGGCTGCCCTGAAGCTGGGGACCAGATGGCCCAGGTAATCAATTCAGAGACCCTTGGTAGATCCATGTAAAGTTGAGTGAAGGCCACAGCCTTTCCATCCCTGAGCCTTCCTCGGTTCAGTAGCTGGGGCTAGGCACTCCATGTATCACTGAGGGAGGCTCTACTGAAGGGCTCAATGCCCAGAGTCCCAGATCCCAAGAACAAGTGTCAGTAATAGGAGCTATAGCCTAGGTGGAGAAGCATTGACGCTGCAGACAAGCCAGAAGGTCATTTTCTACAGCTGGTTCATGCAACACCTTCCTGGAAGATAGGGACAGGTTCCTACTTCATTTAACATCATCACACCATGCTCGGCCATTATATAAAGTGTTTACAATAGCTGGGAGCCCTTGCAGAACGCACATATACTATACCCCCAAGGAGAGTAAGGACAAAGGCAACACCCCCCAGGCATATTGATCACTTCCCTCTCCCCCAGTCATGTCATGAAGGAAGCAGAAAGTCATTACTAAGCAAGCTGGGCCAAGTCTTGCACACCAGAAATAAATTAGTCATCCAGTGACAGTGCTGGGCACACACTGCAGGGTGTTCCTGGTTCTCTATAGACACTCATTCATCACCTATCCGGGCCCCAGAAGAACAGCCCCTTCCCCTGGACACTTCATACATGTAGTCCATGTATGAAGAGTGACCCAGGAGTCTATTCAAACCACACACACACACACACACACACACACACACACACCTGCACATATGCTTGGCTCTAACATGGAAGTAGACATGATCTCTCCCTCAATGTGCTTCTCTCAGTTTCTTAACTTCCCAGAGTTAGCAAGAACAGGCTAAGGGAAATAGAGGACAGGGCTTGTATCAGTCAGAGTCCTCTAGAGAAACAGAACTCATAGAATGACCAGATGGACCAGATGCATTGATCTAAGAAGGGGGTTTATTAGACATGTTCACAGGCTGTGGTCCAGCTAGTCCAACAATGGCCAGCTAACAGCAGAAAATTGAAGAATCCAGTAGTTTGTCAGTCTGTGAGGCTGAGGATATCAGCTGGTCTTCAATACATCCTGGAATCCCAGAGAAGCAGGCTCTAATGCCACTGAAGGAATGGATTCACCAGGAAGAACAAGCAGGCAAAGATCAAAAGCTTCCTTCTTCCATGTCCTTTATGTAGGCTTCCAGTGGATGCTGTGGCCCAGATTAAAGGTGGATCTTCCCACCTCAAAAGATCCTGGGTATAGAAGGGTCTTCCCACTTCAAATGACTTAATTGGAAAAAATCCCTCACAGGTGTGCCCAGCTGCTTGGATTTTCGTTAATTCCAGATAGTAGTCAGCTGGCAACTGAGAATATCCATCACAGGGTTGAACTCTAAACCACGCAGAAAGGAGACGCTCACTCCTTCTGCAAAGCTGCCAGCCAGCCCAGGGTGCACCTGGGCCCCTATCCCCGCTACACCCTTGTTCTGCAAGTTACCATGTCTCTAGGAACAAGGATTCAGCAGGTGTGTGGGTACTAAGCTCCTAATGAGAAGGCTCAATACTCACAACTGTATCCCCCAATACATCAGAAACACAACTCAGACTCACCTGTGTAGCTGAGTCCTATTTTCCCTCCCAAAGTACAGATTCCTGCTTCAAGGATGAGGCAGGCAGGCAGACTGCCACCAGGCTAATCTAAAGGGCAGCCCCAGCTGGCATCAGACAGGTAACGTGTCACTGAAGGAGCACTGGCTACTTGAGAGCCATATATCAGAAGCAATCCTCAGCCAAATGAATGTTAAGAAGCATGCCTTCTTCAGTGGCCTGGACAAACCACACCCCCAGGTCTTGAGGACAATGGAACATCTGTCCCTGCAATTGTGTCTACACTAAAGCATGTACCACACTCAGGAGTCACTGAAACCAGACTGGTATCATACTACATAATCTCCTGGGACCTAAGGCAGCACACTGAACCTGTCCGCATGGCCCACAACTGGACGGCGTGATGGAGTGCAGGTGCCTGGGATGTGAGGCGAGGACAGGAAGGAAAAAGATATAGCACACAAAAGCTGGAAGCAAGCAAGGCCTCCAGCAAGTGACAGGGCTCTGACAGGTCCCCTGCCTCCACATGCCTGCACTTGGCTGCTGAGCTTAATCTACCTGACAGACCAATCCTACCCACTTCTTACTTCATTATTTATTCACATAATTAAAACCACATTTGGAGGATTTTTTTAAAAAATAGTCATTTCCAATTGCTCTGAACATCTGGATTAAATTCTTGGCTCCTTTTCTTCCCCCAGTAAGTTGAAAGAATGCTTTTCAGTTGAATGGGACGTGTTTTCATGAGAAATAGTACCCCCAAATACCTAAGAGAAAGGCAAAGGCATGGGGCCCAGGGTAAGTTTAACGTGCCCAAAAAGACAAAGGGATGAAGGAGAATAACTTTATCACCAAGAAGAACATGGTGCACACCAAGCACAAATATAAGGAAACTGAGACCCAGAGAATGGACGCTCTGTCCGTGGTCCCAGTCAACAGAGTTAAGTTCCTCAGAAGCAATCCCTCTGTTACAGATGCATCCACTCTCCCCGGAACACTGTGAATATGTTTGCCATTCTTGCCTCCTATTCTTCACACAAAACTCTGCTTTGAGTCCCGGACCTCTGAGGTACAGTTCTCAGTGATGGAAAGAGAATATTCTTCAGGGATAGCCGAGCTGAAAGCAGCAGCAGTCGCTATTTGCAGTGCTGTTGTGGGCACATGGAGGCTGTGGTTCCCATTCTTATTGCACTTATGAAGCCCACTCTGCATGCCAAGCACTGGGGAAGAGAGGCAGCAATACTCCCTCTCTGGCAAAGATTAGAATCTAGTGGGCGAGACTGACACTAGTCAAATAAGCATATGATGGATAGATCAGCGAGCGCAGTATGAAACATGAGCTCAAAGGAAAATCTTGAGTACCAACAGCAAGCTGTCTAAGCAAGGCTGGCCTGAGCAAGCATGGGACATGGAAATGACAACAGAGGTAGCAGTGTGTGGTGGGCGCAGCGGCAGTCCAGACTGACGCAGGGTCAAAGTCCTTGTGAGAAAGGGATTCCTGAAAGTTTTGGGTTCCAGGCTGAAAGTGATGGTCCCCATCCCATTGTGGAGCCAAGAACACGAAGGTACACAGTCAGTAAGGTGGTAGTCACCAAACACAGTTCCCCCTCTGCCCTCTGACCTGCTCCAGAAAACCTTCTGTCAGTGAATATTCAAAGACTATTTCAAGAACAGATTCAAAGAGAACAATAAAACACTACTCATGTAGGTTTTCACCAAAACAATTGACTCAAGGCCAGGACGGCCATGATGTCCAATAACAGGAAACAACAGGTAAGCTACGGAACATCAATTCTTCATCTAGATGCAATCATTAAACAACTTTTACAAAGGCTTTGAGACCACACAGGAAACATGCATGGCAGGGAGTTAGGTTAGAAAAGCAGAGCACAGCATTGTATCTAGATTACAAGTCTTTATACACATAAAATTGGAGCACATGGGGTCAGAGAAGAACAGGGAAAATATGAGCGTCAGGCACTAGGCAGTTCTTCCTGACTTTGATATGATGTGTGGACAGTGGGGGAGGCACGTGCACTGGGAAGTGCAGATGGGAGGAGGGACACTGAGTTCAGGTCTACGCTCTGTTCTTGAGCTGCAAGCTTGACCAAGCCTCTCTGGTGTCATTGGTCAGAAGAGGCCAAAGGGCTCTGACTGAACTCAAATGGCCTGTGTGAGGAAGCCATACGAGTCAGATGGGAACATTGAGTGGTGGCTAACGGCACGGGGGGCCTAGGGGTTGAAGTCTGGGTGCAGACAGAATTAAAGGGTACAATGAAATGGAGCATGGAGGGGAAAAGTTAAGGAGCTCAGAAATAATGAGGAAAGTGAACTGGCAGAGGTCAGTTGAGTTCTAGAACGTAAGGATTTCGGGCTAAGAACTGTAGGCTAAAGAATGTGGCATAGCTGCCTTTGGAAACCCCGCAGTGAACATAAACACAATACAGTACCATATTACTGGGACAAGGAGCGCCCCCACACAGACCCTACAGGAATGCCTAGGCCTGAAGCCCAGGTGCAAGGCCTAGTGACAGCTCACTGAGCATCAGTTTTGCTGTCCTAGGTGACACACAGTGTGTCAATGACAATTCTTCATGTCTTGGGGTAGCTAGGACGCCAAACTTAAGAGACAGTCCCAGTTACTTCCAAGTTCTCTGACTGACATTCCCAGAGGCAGAGAGTCAAACAGCTGTAGCTCTGCATGGATGGCTTCCTAGGGGTGCCTAGGGGTGTGTAATGAAAACAAGGGGTTCCCCTGGAATTACCTGGTAACTTGGAGGAGAATCCACAAAATTATATTGAGACATTAGAAATGCTTTGTTGTAGCATTAAAAGTTTTCTATCATGCGTTATTTTACTAGAATGGCTATGGCTACAGCAAAACAAGAGAGCAAAACTCTCATAGACATTGAGTAAGCCTTGTTTGGGCCATTAGAGGAAGAAATAGCCACAATACCGCTTCACAGTGTCCCATGTGCAACTGTCCAGTGGGTAGATTCAAGTGTGTGTGTATGTGTGCTGTGTATGTATGTCGTGTGTGTCTATGTTTCTCTGTGTTGTGTGTGTCTGTGTATGTCTTTCTGTGTTGTGTGTGTCTGTGTGTGTATTGTGTATGTCTGTCTGTGTATGTGTCACTTTCTATTGTGTGTTGTGTGTGTCCGTCTGTATATGTCTGTGTGTGTTGTGTGTGTCCATCCGTATATGTCTGAGTGTGTTGTGTCTGTCTGTCTATGTATGTCTCTCTCTCTAGGTGTGTGTGTTTGTGTGTGTGTGTGTGTGTGTGTGTGTGTGTGTGTCTTGAAGAGGCAGTTCCATAAACTACATAAGAGGCCTGGGGTGCTGGCATACCCCACATCTATCCAGGACATACACTGCATGCTGGCAATTCTGGTCAGGAATCTGGAGTGAGTGGACATGAGTCCCACAATCCCACCCAGCCCAAACAGCTACTCTGTTCACACATTTTATTAGAAGTGTGTCTTGAAAACTATCCAGACATAGTGGCCATAGTCCAAACTATGTTTCTTAAGTTGTACAACATACAGGCTTTGTAAGTGTTATAGGAAGCCCTTGAGGACCACCCCAAGACAGATTATGGCCAAACAAAATCTATACCAGTGCATGTTTCTTTGTGCCCCCCTTTCTCAAAAAAAATTAAATACAGGGATTTTTAAAAACTACCTTATAGAATTTAGAGGACTCAACAAGGCAAGGCACAAAATTTGTGGCCTGTGGCAAACCTCAACAGGTGCTAGTTATCATGGCTACCTGCTTAGAATGGAGCTTCTGTCAGCAAAGGTTCTGTGGTTCTCCTCTGGGACTGGTCACTTCTATTCAAGAAGGTACTGACACATGTCTGAATATAATCCTGGACATGTACACAAACATGCACACACTGTAAGCCTGAGAGTCCTCAGCTGTGAAAAGAAGATTAATAAAAGGATTCCTCGCAGATGAGGCAGAGAACGCATGCATGGAGCCTGCCACAGAGTAAGCACCTCGGCACTTAATGGTACTGTGCTTCGTTCACGTGGGTGATTCCACCCGTGGAACTCTACAGCCGGCTCACGGCGTGGCGTCTGCACCACGTACAGAGCACAACCCCACCCATGTACACAATGTTCTGGTTCCCAACTCCATCTCGGCAGAGAAGCAGCACCCCAATCTATAGATAGGCTGGTGGCAGGCTCCAGCCTCATACCTGCCACCCGCGTCAGGCTGTACCCACCTTTCTCCATCAGGGCTGTGGACTCCCTACCTGCTGCCTCAATTCTAGTCTTTCTGACACCCTTGATCCCTCTACTTTGCTGGCACACACTCAATAAAAGAAATCTCTGAGTACGGGAAACTTCCATCAACACCTTTAGGGAAAGGAGCCCACGTCAGAGGCCACGGTGGGCATCTGTTGAGTGCTCAGTCTTGATCACTTGCTTACACCAACTTGTTTCTGAGCAACACCTGCTGCACTGGTTTTTCCAAGCCTACTCTAGCCAGCTCTCCTCCAGGAACCCTGGATCACCCTATGCTGTCGCCAGCATATGAAGCCTTATCCAGGTTCTTGACTCTGCACAGCCTAAATGCCTCCCAAATAGAACAAATCTCTGGATGGATCGGTTTCACTTTCTCTTCAGACTCCCTGGCTTTACTCTTCTGAACGTCCCTCCTCTAAGCAAGCACTCCTCCAGTGTGGTTATAGAGAGCATATTTACAGAGCATGAAGTTGCCTCCCTGCTTACCACACTTTAAGGTGGTTTCCTTCCTCTGTAAGTCAAAACAATCATTTTCTTAACTCCAATGAGGGCCTCCGAGGGCAACCAGTAGGAATGGTGGACAAAGACAGAAAGAGGCACACAAACAGTGTGCAAAGAAAATCAGACTCGGTACGGTTAGCGAGCATCACGCTCACCCACACTCTGTCTCATGTGAGTCGGGGCTACCGGGCTCTCAGCACAGGAATTGCGTCTCTGACACAAGAGGCCTCATTAACCTCTTCCTTGAGATCACAGGCTCAAGCAAGGGCAAGCCCCCCTCTGCCCATGCTGGCTCCCTCTCACAAAGCAGCTCCCCAGGACAACCCCTGCCCCCCTGCTGGGTATGGCATGGGACTCAGGCCATGAGAGTCTTCCTCTCAGACTGCCTGGGGAGATTTTTCACTAGCAGGTTTTGGTGTTTGGGGTTTTGTCTCGTTGGTTCTTTGGATTAAACTTAGAGCCCCCTGAATGCAATGTGTCTTGCCTCCTGCCATGCCAGCAGTCCACGAGACAGATCCCATTTGACTAGTTTGCAGTATCGGGCCTGACCCTGTGCCCCCTGAAAACTCAATGGGTTACGCTCATGTGTAGCATAACATGAGACCACCGGGCAGTCCCAAGATAGACCTCTGGAGTCAGATTGCCGCGTTCCAAACCCTATTTCTGCAAACAAACTCTATCAAATGACCCAGCATTGTGAGGCCTCAGAGGCCTCAACTATGAGAGAGAGGGGGAGAGAGGGAGGGAGGGAGGGAGGGAGGGAGGGAGGGAGGGAGAGAGAGAGAGAGAGAGAGAGAGAGAGAGAGAGAGAGAGAGAGCGAGCCTCAGAGAGCATTTCTCACAGGAAAAAGAGCCCAGGGCTAGCATTTCTTACCATGCTCATCCCTTTCTTAGCCCAGACTCAACTTCCCCACCTGACCTCTACAAACAGCCTTTCAAAGAGAGCTAGGTCATCCTTCCCAGAAAAAGGTTGAGGAAAATGCCTGTCAGAGGCCCTTCATAAGGTTCTTAACCCCAAGGCAGCAACCACTTTCTAGAAAGGAGGAAACAGGAATATCCCGGTGACCTTCTGGCCTACACAGAGCCTGGGCTATGTATTGTCTTCTTCTGCCTAGCATCAGGATAGCCATCCCATAGCCAAGCTTGGGTTCCACGCCTTGACTTGCCACCTATTGTCTGTTCTCCTTTTCCTCAGCTATGACACTGCAGACGGGGATTAGCCTCAGAACTTTCATCCTAACAAAACCCAAAAACAAGGCAAACAGATGGAGAGGAACCTCTGCTTACAGCCAGCACACCTCAGACTCAAGACAGAGGCTTCATACTCGAATCTGTGTTTTCTCGCTCAGTAAAATACTCTTTCTTGTGTGCCAAACACACTTGGTTAGAGGTAAGGAGCACAGAAACAAATATGGCTCAAAGTATCAGTTAGTTATTGCCAAAATAATGCTGCATTACAAACTTTCTAAAACACAGAGATTGAAACAAGCTTCACGTTGCCTCAAACCTATGTGGATTGGTTGAACAGGGTCAGCTTCTCTCAGTAGGTATGTGGGTCAGCTAGGTGGCTCTGATCTTTCTGCATGTTTCTCATTCTCCTTGGATCAATCATTTTTCAAAGCCTTGTTCTTCCTCTTCAGAAAGATGAAACTCTTAGAAACTCAAGAGGGATGCACAGAAACAGACAGTATCTCCTACGGCTCGTGCTCAGAACTAGCACATTGTCATCTCTGTGTGCACACCATAGGCAAGTCACATGGCCAATCCCAATGCCAAAGGGACAAGAACTATATTCCACCTACCAGGAGGCTACAACCAGCATCTGGAAAAAGGGTGACATGAACGAGTGGGGGTAATAATTCAGTGGGCCACAGTCCCCGTCTGCCCTTGAAGACTACATCCAGGCATGGACAGGGAAGAAACATTTCTGAAACTTCTGCAGTCCATGCAGATTGGTCCCAATCTCTGAGCTTCTCTGGACCCAGGCTGTCCCTCAGCCTCCCTATAAACATGTCTAGTACATTAGACAGGGAGTCTCACTCACTAGACAGGAACCAAAGAGGAGACTTAAGGAATGAAAAGACTCGTCAATGGTATATTTGCTCTCTTGATGATCTGCTCGTACTGAAAGATCTTCGTGATCTGCACTTGTTGAAATTGCTCATAGGAAAAGGCAGTAGATCTGGTGTTCATGGCTTCCTGGCATAGCAGATGCCAAAGTCTTCCTAGCCATCCAGTCATGCTAAACAGTCAAAAAAACTGGAGCTAAAAAGACATTACAGTACATGAAGGCATTTGTTGTCAAGCCTGACAACCTGAGATCCATTCCCAGGATTTACATGATGGAAAAAAGAAAACCAACTCCCACAAGCTTTCCTCTGACCCTGCTCATATGGGTACACATAGACACACACACACACACACAGACAGAGAGAGAGAGAGAGAGAGAGAGAGAGAGAGAGAGAGAGAGAGAGAGAGAGAGAGAGACAGAGAGAGAGACAGAGAGTCACGCACGCACATGCACAAAGAAGCAAATGCAATAAAATATAAACAAACTAGTCAAAAGAAACACTGATAATAAGACATAGCTTGGACCACAAAAAGATAGCAATAACGTTTTGTGGGAAGAAAAAGGAACCACTGATAACACTCCTAGTCCTGGGCATGTACAAACACAGCCTTATCCAAGCTTTCCATAAAAGGTGCTGAGAGGCACTACCTCCATCCAGTAAATAAAGGGCTAAAGAAACCACTCAGAGGGTCAGATCCTTGTCCTGAAAGCATGAGGGCCTGACTTTTAATCCCCAGCACCCACATAAACAGCTAGGCATGGTGGCACTCACCTGTAACCTTAACACAGTAGTGGTGGGATCTCAGGGACTTGGCAGCTAGCCAGACAATCTAGCTCAAACCACTTCCCCTAGTTTAGCACAGGATCAGTGAGAGATTCTATTTCCAAAAAAAGTGGGAAACAACAGAGAAAGACATGCAACCATATCTACCCACCACACATGCATATCTAGGGCTTCACACCTACACATGTACACATACACACACACACACACACACAGGAGAGAGAACATAGGCACTGCTCGGAGCCCTACAGCTGAGGAGTGTCAGAAATGAGGATGCAGTCAGGCACTCTCTATTACAAAACCTTTGCTGCCACTAAGTGCTTTGGCTGAACCATCACAGGAACTATTCATGTCAGTCCAGTTAAGGACAGAGCATCCAATTAGATGCCTGTCAAAGGCTGAGGGAAGAATCTCCGGGTCTGGACCAGGCCAGGTGAGCCAGGGCCAGATGGACTCCTGGACAGAGAATCCTCATGCTGGGTCTGCAGGCTGAGGGCTGGCCAATCCTGGAATTGATCTCATTGGCCAGTCACAGGGATATGTATTCTCTTCCCAGCTCCTCAAGTGAACATCTGTTTTTCTCAAAGCTGTGAATGTCACGTCAAGATTTTCCAATTACCTTCGCCTTGGTTTTATTTAGCATCAGTGTATTGGAGGCATAATTAGTCTGAGATGAAAACCTGTATTGTTCCCTTCTCCTCAGCAATGAAATAGGTTTCCAAATGTGCTAACAGAGAGGATCCTTCTCCACAAATGACAAACAGCAAGTGAAGGATGAAAGCAGGAGGGAAATACTGATTAATGACAGCCACAGGCAAAGGAGGTGCAGGGAGGGGAGAGGATGGGGGCATGTGCCACAGACCTTCTGCTTCAAACTGAGCTCTTCCTTGTTCCTAATGACAACAGGCCTTCGACACAGTGTAACGTGATGCTGATGAAGATGAAAGATCAGCATCCAGGCATGTGTTTTCTTATAATACTCCACCCGCACTGAGATGCCTGGGGAGGGGGCTTATTGGTGATGTGGTACCATGTAGCACTCTCCTCCCTGAGCAGTTAGGCCACAGCCCTTGCCCAAGACCAGACCACTAGCTTCTGGTCTGCCCAATACTTGTCAAGACATAGCCTCCCAATCTCCTCCATGGAGAACATAAAATAAAATTGGTCCTAGCTCACTGCTTAGATTCTTAACACAAAAACCAGCCAGAGGGGTCACTAAACAGAAAAATGGGTCATGTCATCACACTATAAAAGCTCTTAAGTGACTTCCAATCACCCTTGAAATAAAGACACACACACACACACACACACACACACACACACATACAAATCCTCACCTGGGCTGCAGAACCCTGAGTAGCCTTCCCTCTCCGGCTTTCTCTGCCCTTTCATTCAGCTCAGACCATGCCGATGCTCTCTTTCTGCTCCCACAAAATGACAAGTTTTATTCCCACGTTATCAGGGGCCCTGACAACGGCAAAGGTCTCCTTCAGAAAAGCATTGCTTCCACAGGTTTGACTCTAGGAACCAGGAATTAGATAACGGGCCAGACAGGCCACCAATCAACCAACAGTTGCTTCAGTTGGTCCAGGACACATTGCTGGTTTGGGTTCCTCATGGGACTCTTCGCCGTTTGGTAGAACATTGTGTCTCTGCCTCTCTCTCATCTATAATGTAAGCCCATGGTTTGGACATCTCACTTCTTTTGTTTCCCACTGGACCTAAGCACTTACTCAAGGCCAGTATGGGAAAGAGTAGAGTCTGGCATACCAAGTACATATATTTCATCTTCAAATAAGTAGGAGGATGATGTGGGGAAGAAGAAATCAAATTTTTGTGAGGCCCCAGAATGTTGGCTCATCATTTAAAGCTACAGGACACACTTGACCAACCTAAGTAGAGCTTTCTCAGCATTAAACCATTCAACAAAAGAATGATTCTTTAATCAGAGCTCCCCATCTCCGCAGGTCTGCCAGCAGTGGCCACTGCTGGACCACAGAGCAGAGAGAGGAACATCTTCCTAAGTTCCCAAGTCCATAACACTCATGTTGGCTTCTTCTTTACCTTGGAGCTATGTCATAACCTTCTGAAGAGTGGCAGAGACTCCTACTGTGGCCAGAGACACCTCACATTGAGGTGTGCTAGGGTGTTGGGTGTCTGTCCACCTCAGGAGGCATGAGATGGACATATGAACCGCAGTCCTCCTAAGGTAACTTGGAGGCTCCAATTAGGGCAATCTCTTTGGGGCCCCATGTAGAGGCAGGTACCTGTCAGATAGGGTTGAGTTTATGGCCTGCGCGTCCATCCAGGGACACAGCAGGGAAGGAGGTAAGGGCAATGCATGTCAATACCCTAATGTGCACTCACGTGGCTGATCTCAGTCCTTCCCACAGCCCTGCAAGGGGACAGTATGACCCCTGTCCCACAGATAAAGAACCCAATGCTCAGGAAGATACAGATGCTGGTCCAAGTCCCACAGTGAGTCTGAGATGACACTCTGCATTCTTGTCACCTCCGGAGGCCTGTGAGGGCTGTCTGCTGATTCCAGACCTGTCTTTTTATAAACAGTCCCAATACTTTCTACCTTTTCTTCTTCCATCGTTTCAGAAAACAGAGACCCTTAACCATCTGAGGTAAAAGTCTACTGAGAGCCCTGCTTGGTTTTCTACTGTATCATCTCACCTATCGCCCGTGCAGAGGGAAGCTGGTCCCTGAAATTGGTCCTCACATTCCCTACTCACAACTTGTGCAGAGAGAGGGCTCCTAGGCTACAGTGGCGCCATAATAAAACCGCATTCACCTCACCCAGGACAAACGTTTCTATGCAAAAAGAACAGATGTTTCTATGCAAACCGCAAAATACAAGGCTTTATCAAATGACCTGTGAGCAAGAGAAAAGCAGGTCTGAGTACTGCACCCGCCCCACCATGGGGACCTGCATGTCTTCCTGAGCTTTTACAGAGGGTAAAAAGCAGGCACAGAAAGAGGAAGGAGGAGGAGAAGCCAAAACATGTTGGCTGTGAAATGTGGCATATCCGGGGAGTTCAGGGAGAAAGCAGCTTGTGGGTGTCAAAGGGGCAGAGAGACAAGACAAAAGTACTCTAAAAAAGTGTCGCTTTGCTATGAAAAGGATCCTCTCAACATTCTTCAGAGAATAATGGTAAAGAATACGATGCCATTGCCTTTTTTTTGTCTTTTTTCCTAATGTGATGCTACACAGACACTGGGACATGAGGTATTACTATTTATATTTGAATTAGCAATGAATGAAACAATAGATAAATGAATGAAAGAAAACTTTAAATCCACCACTAAGTGCCCAAAGTCCTAACACTCTTCTGCCTATGCTGGGAATGATAACAGCTAACACTACGCAGATGAAGGCTTCACACCATGCTATGTCCTGATAATGCCAAACACAGGTTAAATACATCATGAGAGAGAAGTGCACTTAGAACACCCAACCTACTGCCCGTTCAGGCTTAGTAGCCTTGCAGTGTACAATACTGGCTGTCTCTCCCCCTGGGCATATGGCCAGCTGGGAGCTGAGGCTTGATGATGCCACCAGCATGACAAGTGTACCCTACCATGCCACACTAACCCAAAAAGAGGTCAGCATGGTCACTGCTAAGTACGGTTGCTACTGAATGCATATTGCTATCCTGAATCAAATCAACATGAGTTGGGGTTTAATTACTAACTTCTTTAATCTGCCTCTGCCCCCACAATGTGCCATACACAGTCAAATGGCAATGCTGCTGCTCTCTAGCCTGTCCCCAAGCTGCAAAGATACTCAGAGAAGAGTCTGTCTATGAGGAGCTGTTCATCTCAAGTATCCAGAAAGGCAGGCTGGAAATTTGGTCAGATTTAGAGGGGTGCCAAAGACCTAGAGACCATTTATAAGAGGGAGGTGGTCACCATATGTGGTATGTAAGAAGAGAAAGCTGCTTGTTGATTTCGGCCGCCCGGCCACTCAGCCCTGAAATAACCACATAGAAACCATATTATTTAAATCAATGCTTGGCCCATTAGCTCTAGCTTCCTATTGGCTAACTCTTACATATTAATTTAACCCATCTCCCATTAATCTATGTATGGCCACGTGGCAGTAGCTTACCGGCAAAGTTTCGGCATGTCTGACTCTGGCAGCGACTCCATGGCGTCTCTCTGACTCTGCCCTTCTTCCTCCCAGCATTCAGCCTAGTTTTCCCTGCCTACCTAAGTTCTGCCTTGCTATAGGTCCAAAGCAGTTTTCTTTCTTCATTAATGGTAATCCAGCACACAGAGGGGACTCCCACATCAGTGGTATACTCCTCGAGGGCTAGGAAAGGTCTGACTTGTCTACACCCAGAGGTCAGTTCTAGGCCGGTTACACATGCAAAATGCTTGTGAGTTCTATATAAGTTGGATTAAGTAAAATCCAGGGTCCTTCTCTTCTTTATAAGGGTAGGAGCAGACCTGAAGTCTCAAGACAGGCCTCACAAGCAAGGGTAAGGGCTCACCAGCAGGGACAGAGATTACTCCATGGGAGCCAAAGATGGTGTCAAAGTCTTTAACTTATCACCAACTGACCATCCCTTGGAGCTAGGTACCAAAGAACAGGCATAGCTCAAAGAAGAATTCTCAAGAAAAGTCAAGTATTTCTTCCTAGAACCTGGAGTGGTATCTCAGTCAAGAGTACTTCCTCCTTCCTCTTGCAAAGGAGCTGGCTTCAGTTCCTAGCACTCATAAGACAGCTCACAACCATCTGATGCATTTATCTGGCCTTCACAGGCTGTTGCATGCACATAGTGCTCTTAAACTCGAGCAGGAAAACACACATACACAGGAAATAAATAATTTTTTTTTAAGTTTCTCAAGACAGGGTTTCTCTGTGTAACCACCATGACTGCCCTGGAACTCACTTTGTAGACCAGACTAGCCTCAGATTCATGGAGATCTGCCTGCTTCTGCCTCCCGAGAGCTGGGATTAAAGGTGTGTGCCACCACTACCTAGTAGTAAATCTTTTTTTAAAGTTAAAAAAAATAACAATCCCAAGGCTGGAAAGATGGCTAAGCGGTTAAGAGCACTGACTGTTCTACCTAGAGGACCTGGGTTCAATTCCCACCAATCACATGGCAGCTCACAATTGCCTGTAACTCCAGTTCCAGAGTACCTGACACCCTCACACAGACATACATGTAGGCAAAACACCAAAGTATATAAAATAAAAAGGATTTTTTAAGAAATCCTTTCCTGTTATCCTGTCCACTATTACTAACACCATGGCTGTCACAAATGTTATCATCACCATCACGACCTTACCACTCTGACCTCTAACACCATTACTGTAGCTGTCATAACAATGTTGTCATAGATACTACCATTACCACCAAAACTGACATCACCACCATCAAAATTGCCGCCACCACCACGACCACTATTACCATTACTATAATCTTCATTATGTCACAACCATTACTACAGTTGCCATGGCTATCACCAATAGCATCACAACCACCATTGCCACCACCATCTTGATAATCACTTCTCTTAAAATGTCATTACATTACATAATGTTACGGCCATTACCATCACCACCACCACAATTTCCAGTACTGCCGCCATCAACCTCATATACTAAACCTATCAGCCGTTCAAAAACTACTTTGACTCCCTAATTCTAAAGAATTCCACATGACTTGTGCAGAAACCATGTACCTCAATTGTAGCTTGAACACAGGGTCATCTTCAAGAGTTCAGTGTGGAAAAGGAGAAACTACAGGGACCTGAAAGTGTACTGATGAGAGGACAGGTCCAGCATCAGAAGTGACAAGCCACACTTGACAGTATGTACAGATCTTTTAGATGATATAATGAGAAAGGCACTAGTCTATCCATGTGGCCTTTCCTCTCAAAGCCCATACCCCAAATCTAATCATGTGAAAAACATTAGGTAAACTAGAACAAGGAAAATTATACACCAGAAATAAAAGCATCCAAAAAGTTTTAAATAACTTTAGGTTAAAAACTAAGGCAATGTCAATGAACTATGAAGGTTAATTAATGATGTATAAATGTGTTCATTATGACAACTATACTAAAACAAAATGCAAACAATGAGGAAAGCTGGGTGTGGAGTGGAATGGCACCATCTTAGCCCATTTTCCTGTTAAAATTTCTGAATTTAGAATTTTGTTCAAAAATGAAATGGAGTCTCACCTTAAGTTCTACAAAATGTATTTCTAAATAGTTACCTGAAGTAGTTACATCCCTGGTTACCTCACCTTAGCTCAGTGCTCATCAACATATCAATACCACCTTTAATCCCTGCCCAGATGCCCCATGCAAGGTACTCCACTTCCTGAGGCCACCCAGAGCTTTCAGAAGCACTGGGAAGATCCCCACCCATGCTGTAATGGCTCCTGTCACCTTAAGGGTTAATTCCAGGCTTTCACAAGGCAAGGTCTTTTCCAGGCTCCTCCCCCTTCTCCACATGTCCCTTTTGATGTTGCCATATTAGAAAATCTTTTGTTCATGCTCTCACCTTCTACAGAGCCCTGCTACATCCCTGGTGAGTGTCCTCTTGTTGCTGGTCTTCCTTGTGGACCCTCCCTGCCCTTTAATACTCAGTGCAGACACTGCTTTTTACAGAGAGCTCCCTCCACCCCGGGTCAGGTAGGTCAACCACGGAGGAAACCCTCGTCTCCACAACACTTGTGCCTGTCCTATGCTGTCTCTACTTGCTTGGTTTCTGTGAGGTGAGGCAAGAGCTTTCAAGCACCACACTTCAACAAATGTTGACTTGGCAATGAATAAATGACTGGGAAGAAAAGGGAGACTGAAAAACCATTGCCTGCAATGAAGGGTCTTTGTTCCTATGCTTTAGATTTTGAATCCTATTCTTCAGGACTCCATTAACCTCACTGGAGCCCTATATAACTACATCCCATTATATGGCAATGTAATGGATTACTAGATTTAATTATAACAGGATAATTAATGTCTGGGTATTACTAGTTTAGACATAAAACTTATATATTCCCTTCAGTGTAACTACTCTCTCTAACTTCATGATTATCCAACTAAGAAATATTGTTTTTGATAAGAAGTGCCTTTGTCATGGAGTGTGTGATGCCAAGCAGAACATCTGGTCTGCAGCCTGCTACTGCCCTTCAGGCTGAGTCTACCACAGCTATATCATTCTGGATTCACAGTGCAAATTCCATACCTTGTTCTCTGGGTTTCCCAAGGCATCTTCCCAAGTCTCCTGGGAGACAGCTGAGCAATAAACTTTCTTGACTTCAATTTTATTCCATTATATCAAGTAAAGGCAAACCATGAGAAACAAGGAACCCTCAGCAGCTTTGACAAGGGGAAGACAGTATAGTCAAGTCAGAGAAAGGATGAGGAACTCAACCTCACCCTGAGTCTCCACCTTTCTACCACATCTTCTCCAACTTTCTCACGGCTCTTGCTTTGGGCATTGCTCCAAAGATTGTCATTCCATGTGAGATATCATTGTACACATCTGCAGTCAAGTGCTCAAGAGGCTGGTATGGGAGGATGATGAGTTTGTGGCTACCCTTGGCTATATAGTAAGACGAAAGAAAGAAAGAAAGAAAGAAAGAAAGAAAGAAAGAAAGAAAGAAAGAAAGAAAGAAAGAAAGAAAGAAAGAAGAAAGAGGGAGGGAGGGAGGGAGGGAGGGAGGGAGGGAGGGAGGGAGGGAGGGAGGGAAGAGGAAGGGAAGGAAAGGGAAGAGAAGGGAAGAGAATGGGGGAGGAAGGAAGGAAAATTTGCTTCCTGTCAGTGACTTTCAGGTCGCTCTCAAATGGCGACACCATGAACACTCATACCACAGATCCCAAATGCATGACACAGTGCCCCCACTCTGACCCATCCTCTAACTCATTTTTCCAGAACCCAGTGATGGGCATGCCTGAGCTTCCCTTTAGCTTGACAGATCACCTATATTTGAACTCTGATCAGCCACATGATAAAAATATATTGTCCCCAGGTCACAGCGCTTTAAGGACACCCAAACCATCATATTATAAGTATCAAGTGAAGATGATTGCCCAGTTGCCGGCTTCACCAGCTTCTCATTCTTGTAGAATGTAACTGTGGCCACATGACAGTCTCTAGGACAGAACTGTCCAGCTGATCCCTTAATGAATTTTGACCCAAGTAAAGCATGAAAGTTAATAAAATGATTATTTTATTAACTAAGTTTCAGGATAGTTTATCACATGGCAATAGACAACAATAACAAATGCCCTCCGCTTCCTGTATAACACTGCTCCACTATGAGGCAGACAGGATGCTGTCCCCTCCCTCCTCTTTATGCTGGTGCTCCTTGTTCCAATTTCTCTAGGCAATTTTCATTCAGACCCCACAAGCACAGATCTGGGATATCCCAGGGTCTCTTCAAGGTGGTCATCATTACCTCAGTTACTGTTGTTTACTGCCTGACCCCCCACTCCATTAATACAGTAAACTTACCCCCCACTTGCTCCCTCCATGACTTAGTATTCCTGTCTAGGGGCCCTACACAGCAGAGCTACGGGTGCTATTACACCCAGTGTCATTACAAAAGGTGATTTTACTCATTCTCAAAATCTTTAGCTTGCTTCAAAGTCTCCCATTTGAAGTACTACCCAAGGAAAGTTTACATGAATCCTGCACTGGAGGGGCCCCTTGTCCACAATGGCTCCTAAAGAGGCATCACATGGCCATCTGAGCATCCAGACACCTCAGATTGCTTTGGTGAAGAAAAGAATAGGTCATATGGATGAGAAGGAAGGAAGGAAGAGGGGTGTTTTTAGTCTTCTGCCCTGTGTCATTGTTTAACTTATAGTATTTCCTTTCCTGCACTGCCCATGTGGTTGGAAACCACTGCCTGCCTACATGCCCCCAGTGTTTCAGAGCTTTTTAGATGGGGACATGTATGTGTTTCTCCTGGCAAACACTTCCACATTCTGCTGTCATGTTTTGTTTCTCTCACAGTTATACTTGTCTTGTATAACCAGCAACTTCTTTGCACCAAGATATATGACTCCAGCCATGGACCATAATGCCTTTTGTTTGCCTGCACCCTACCCCTAACATTATGGCACATGGGAACAATGCTAAAGATGTGGAGTACAATGAACTGGGGACAGGGAGATGCTGAGCTACCCCAGCCATGGGTGGAGACTGCATAGTAGATATACCTGTTACGATAGCCCCCCAAAAATACCCCACCTCTCTCCAGGTCCACCATCTCAGTGGTAGGTCACAATCACAACCTTGATGACAAGCACTAACACACAACCAGATCTGTAGAGCTGCCTTTGCTCAGCGATGCCAGCATGTTTCCCCATTCCCCTGCTGCACCATCGCTTTGCATGTTCTGAGATTCTCGCTCTCCATTCATACAATAGTGCCTGGTACCTCCTCGATGCCTAGAACCATGGCAGACTCTGAGGAGAAGGAAGGGGGCAGACCTGCACCTCTTGGCAAACTGCTGATTCTTAGAATAAACTAACGAGTCAAAGGTAGTAATCTCACCGCGCAAATGGGAAGCCAAGGCTATGGGGAGTCACAGAGTCAGACAGTGGGACAGGCATAGGGCAGGTCTGCCTGGAACCATGTCTTTCCCCCACCATCATGAAAAGAAGGAAGATGTAAATGCTCTCGGGGCCCAAAAAAACAGCAATCAAATGGGGAGCAAGTGGGAGGAGTCCCTCATCCTCAGATGAAGCTCTCTTAGGTCAGTTGATCTGACCCAACTCTATTGACCCCTCATGAATAACATTGCTGGGCTCCCCCAAAGTTTCCAGAGTTCTTTCCTGTATCACTTTCTCTTGCATAGTGTATTCAAGGACTCTCTGTGAAGGTTTAGGAGAAAGATGGCTTCCCCTACATCTGCCATGGGTAACAAGCCTCCTTCCACAAGCACACCGTGTAAAGAGACTGGCTTCGGTGACAAGCTGCTCTGAACTACTGGCCAATTCCATCACACTCCTTGCTCTGTCAAAGCCATGCTCTCCCAGCATTGTCGAAACAACACGGTCAACTGATAGGTCCACAAAAAGTCAACTTGATCCAGAAACGCTAGAGCCATCCCTCTTTATCCTAGACCCCATTGTCACCACCCTCCCTCCAAAGCTGGGCAATGTTGAAACAAAGCAAGAAAACAGGGTAATGGCCCCAGCTCTCCTCCAACCTCTTTCTTCCAGCAGGTGGTAAAGTTTTCTTCCATCTGCACATTGGGATGATGATGGACTGCCCCCAATTCTCTACACTGTACTTCCTTTCCTTTGCCATGTAACTTCAGACATAAAACTCAAGAGTCTCTACTCTTGCGCCTTTTCACTCAGCTGCCCCTGCTGCTCGCTTTGGCTGAGAGAATGGAGCAGAAGCAACAGAGTGAAGTCTGAAACTTGCAGCAGCCCTGAGCATTGCCATTGGCTGTTCTGGAACTCTGATGCTGCCGTAGAAATATGTACAGCCCAAACAGCTTTGCCTGTTGGATGAGTCCATGACGACTCACCGAGCTTCGCCTCCCCTCGGCCTTGTGTAACGCTTTCCTATAGTCCCCACCAGGCTTCCAATGTAGCCCTTCGTCCATGCCACCTCAGAGGAGGCCTTCTAATCTGAAAATTCTCAGTGCCTCGGTGCATGAAAAGGGTAACTGAGTCATCTCAGCTGCCTGCACTTGCATGTACCCATCGAGCCCCATGCCTCCTGGATGAAGGGGCAGGCTGCTAACAAGACACAAGAAAGGATTAACATTCTGCTCAGATATTTAATAGCCTGACAAAGAAAGAACCCAAGGTCCCTTCAGGCCTATGCTTCAGGTTCCCCTGCCTCCTCCTCCCTTCTCCCTCTCCCTCTGACTCCACAGAGAAGCAGCTAGCTTCCTCAAGCATTCCTGAGCATGGAGAACAGAGGTAACTCAGACTGGAAACAACATGGGCTTTCATACACTATCTCCCATTAATTTCTTAAATTCTCCTTTGAAATAACAGAAACCAAAGATTAAGTTCTTTCAAAGTAGTGTTTTACTTAGGTCATTCTGCTTGGCAAGAACACTAAGAACACGTTTAGTATGTTCAGCTGAGGCTATAAACAGTGTTTGCCTGGTAACAGAAGTCAGTGTTCCTAAGATCCATTTCCTAGGCCCTGAAAACAGGGATTAGCAGAGATGAGCAGCCTCGGATCCTGCAAAAACACTCCAGGTCACCAGCTGGGAAACACAGCAAATAGTTGAGGAGTAGATGGGAAGCTTATGGGCCAGCTCTGTATCAAGGGAGGAGGATCCTGGAGACAGCAGGCCCCGAGGTCAACCTTCCTCTCATAAACACTGAGTTCTAAGCCGCCAGGACAAACTGTAGGAAACGCCCTTCCTCACGCTCTTGCTGGGAAGGTCTGAGGGAAAGCAACGAAACTCCAATTCACAGCACTTTCGTTAAAGTGCCAGGGCTTTGAAATCCATAAACAGTGAGAAATAATTAAATGCAAATGTGGGGCCTTGTTTCAAAATTAATCTTTTATAATTAATTAGTAATTTAAAATATCTTGGTAAATGATACTTAAATGGCATGGAATTATACTAGCTCTGAGTGATAAAGTCGTCTGCTAGAGATTTGCTGTTTTGGAGCGAGAGATGTTTGCACATACCACGTGGGACAACAGAACACTGTGCCTCCTTAATTTACCTTTGCAACAACCAGGATAAAGAGAACTCTCTTTATATTCAGATTGTGGGGGCCTCACTCACTGCAGCAGAACCAGAAAGGAAATTGCTTGGAGTCAACCCACTTCCATTAAGGATTAAATTGGGCTCTGGCCATGCTGTCATCCTGAGAGGCCAAGCTGGGAAGGGATGTTGATGGCGGGGGGGACCCTTTCCAACTTTGTTACCCTCCATAGTCCACCCACCCTGTGCAAAAGGACCGATATTCCCAGAGCAATGAGAAGCTGTCCCTACAGCCGTTTTCCCCAATCTTTCTCCCATCCTTCCACTACAGAAGAGTCTGTCAGTGCCTAACCACAAAGGCAAATGTCACCTGTCGCCATTGTCACTTCGTCACTGCCTTTCCCTTCTCAACATTGCAAAGATCACCCTGGACCACTCTGCCGCCAGAAGGTCACCACTCTGGTTGATACAGGGGCACACTGCAACGTGGGTTTTCTCTAGGGGTGTCTGTCTGTGTGTGTGCTGGTGCCTGACAGACTGTGCCAGTTTGAGGGGCTGGTGTTACAGGTTTGTCTTTGGTTATATCCTTGATATGTTGGGGAGTGGAAAACGGGAGAAAGTATTGTGTGTGCATGTGTGTTTGTCTGTCTGTCTCTGTGCATACATACATACATACATACATACATAGATACATACATACATACATACATATTGTGAACTAGTCTCCCACACCTGCTTACATCAATGTTTACTCCCAATCCAGCCCCATATATTCATCTCTGAGCCCTGTGCTGGCTCCCACCACATGGCACATCTGGGTGAGGACCACTCCACCTATAGGAGAAGACCAGGCTATTTGCTGACCTCCGCTGACCTAGAATAGGATTCTAAGGCAACTAACTATAAGTCTTCCCAACAGCAGAAGGTTTAAGACCAAAGTCCTGGATTAATAAGCCACCTAGGAATTGCTGAGCAGCCAAAGATGCAGCCAAAACACACACGAGATAACCTCAGCTATAAGCCTTTCTACAGGAAACAAGAACTATAAGAAACACCCACTTATTCCCCCAAAAGATGGCCAGGTTTGGGGTGACTCTCAAATGAGAAAAGAGTGAATGTTACATAGCCCCAACCCATGGTTTTCCATCCTGCTAGAAGGGAAAGAAAGCCCGATTTTCATGGGACACTGGGGGAGGGAACACCGTGCCTGTCATTGTGAATGAAGAGCACCAATCAACTGTCTTTTACAAAGCGTTTGGCTAGGCTTTCATTTCTAACTAGACAAAGCAGATGGAAAGGAAAGAGAAGAAAATACAGAAGAAGCAAAGGAGAGAGGGGACTATGGAAAGCTAGAAGCAGGCTCCCAAACAATGACAAGGTGAAAGGGTAAATCTGAGAGCTCACACACAGCTAGCAGAAGCCTCAGTGGGAGGGAGCCCTTGGTCACCTCCTCTCTGCTAGCTTCTGAGGATGTTCTGTAGTATGTGGTCCAGTTGGCCTCAGGGAGAAGGCTGGCTCGTTCCTGTATTCTGGTATTTAATGTGGTCCTTGATCCACAGGAGCCACCAGACAGTACTGGTTGGGTCCACAGGTGACTGGATAGATGGAGGGATAGATGAAAGACAGTCAGTGACAAATGGGACACATACATCCAGTGAAGAGCCAACTGTCAGTGGACAGCTGCTCTCCCCCATCAAACACGACCTGGAGAGGGATGAAGACAGGAAGACTGTGGACCATTAGCCTCTAAGACCTGTAACTGCCCTCCCTCAATTGATCCTGCCTAGAGTTGATTCCCTTATCTGACTCAGGAGTCCTTCCTCCCATCAGCTTAGCCTCAGTTTCAGACATTTCTGGTCACCTGCCCCTCTGTATCCATTCAGTTAGTGCCAGCTCATCCTTCTAGGCCTAGCCTTGTTATTGCTGCGTCCAGGAAGCCTCCTGGACACTGTCACTATCTGTCTCCCTGGCCACAAGGTACTGCTCCATCCCTTCTGCCACTATGGATAACAGGACTTTTTCATATCTCCATCTTCCCTGACCAAGCTGGAAGCCCCATGGAAGCAGGAAGCAAGCCACAGTGCTGGGGCTCATTAAATCTGCAAACGCGACAGATGGAACTGTGTGAGAAGACAGCTCGAGAAGCTGTTGCTGAGCAGGCTCTCCAGAGCAGGGCCCTGATCTTAGCCCCTCTCAGCAGCTTCTGACTTCATTGCTTGAGTTCGCAAGGCTCTGGAGTGAAGCAGAAAGACCCATGCCCACCTGCCCATCTGGTGAGCCAGCTGACAGGCTTGAGTGAAGATAACATCACAGACAAACTCACAGCCCGCTAAAGTCATCCACCAGCCAGTGCCAAAGCCGAACTGGAGAGACAGTGAGCCCAGCCTACTTCCAGGTAAGGTGACTGGAAGGAGCCTCCCTGCCCCCCTCTTCCTTCCCTCCCTCCCTCCAAGGCCAAGAACAGAACACGGCACGTCCTGCCGGAGGGAGAAATTGTTCGGCAAGCCACAAGGACATTTGTATGGTGATCGCAGGCCTGGGACGAGAATACCATATGTAATCCCTCCCAGCTCAGCTGTTCTAGGCAGCATGGGGGTGGGAGACTCTCCTCCAAACTCAGCTACTCCAGGGGTGCTTCTGACCACCCTACTTTGCTGTTGTTTCTGTTTTATTATGATGTCAGGTGGAACCCAAATCTTTGTACATGCTAGCCAACAGTCCTACACGGAGCCATAAACCCAGCCCTTTTAAAGACACTATGTCAACGTCATTGAGAAAATGTGGAATTCAGACTGAGTCATGCAGTTGTATAGCTTGGTCTCTTAGTAAGGCTTCTCATTGTTAAGTGAGAGCCGGACCTCTCCCTGGCACTTAGCTGGGTTTGGGTAACCTCTTCCCCATGCTGGATTACCTGGCCCCACCTCCATGTAAGGGGAGGAGCTTGGTTCTGCCTCAACTTGATGTGCCCTGCTTTGTGCAAATCCATGAGAGGTCTGCCCCTTTCTGAATGGAGATGGAGGAGGAGTGGATGGGGAGGGGGTAGATGGGAAAATGGAGAGGACAGGAAATGTGGAGGGAGGGGAAACTGGTTGGTATGTAAAATAAATGAAAAAAGTGTTATTTAAATAGAAAAAATAAAATAAAAAAAAGACTGAGTCATGGATAGCAGTGGGTCCATGAGCCCACAGGGACCCAGGCAAGCACCAGGATGGTGGTCTCCTACAACCCACCCTCCCACCAATCACCAAGATCAGAGTTTGGAAACCTGCTAGCTCCGGGCAACACTGTGCCTCATGATGTTAAATCACAGATAATCCAGTGGTACCATGCAACAAGCAGGCCAAGGGCACAGGGCAGTGAACTGCTTCAGCAGGGTTACTACTCAGAGAAACAGTTTCCAACACGGTTCACTGGCAGCCTAGCAGGTCATGGTGCGCAAGGCTCGGTACTAACAACAATGAACGCGTCAAGCGCATCAGCAGACTCACAATTAGGGCAAGGCAAGTCTTCCAGCAGGGCTGACTTTTCACCCACTCCCATTCAGTCATGCTTGTAAAAGGGAGAAATAAGACACGGCAGCTGGGAAGGCCGCACAACCTACACGGCCCTACAGCTTCTCTGTGCCTCCCAATCCACACGGCAGTGGCCTCTCACTAAAGTGGAGGGCTGAGATGAGAGCCCATTTACTCCTCTAGACAGTGCTTTGAATGTCATAAGATTCAGAAAGGGGGTCACCCTCGCGAGAATCATCCGTCCTGTCCTAACAAAGAGGAAAGTGGGTCAGTCTGCCTGAGGAGCTCAAGCAATGTCCCCAGGCAATAACAAGACCACTGTGCAGGATGGAGTTCCCCGTCTTTTAGGGGACTTGCAGGACTAGACATCTGGACAGAAGTGTCCTCCAGTCTCTAGATTCTTTTCCCATCTGTGCCTAATAGACACACTAAGACTCTTAGAATGAGGCCTGGGAACAACCCCATGCATATCTTCCTCGGGGACGCTGGCAACAGCCACATGCATCTTTGACAGAAAGTGTAACCACTGTGTCCTCTGAAGTCACCAGCAGTGGTGGAGAGAAGACTCTGGAACAGGCCAAACCCCGACTGGAATTACATTCTGCCTCTTAGTAACAATGATTTGATACAAATCACTTAACATCTGTTAAAATCACAACTGAAACAGGTGCTGAGGGGGAAATGAGCACCTAGGGCCAGACCCACATGGGCATCAAAAAAGGATGGCTTCCTCTATGTCTGGTGACATGGCCAGGAACCAGAGACTAGGACTTTAGAGTAACTTAAAGAAAAGCAGAGGTGGTGTGTCCTCTAATCCGAATTCAGAGACTGTCTTCACACTCAGTCTCCTGACACCACTCCAGCCAGAGCTGCCTGACAAGGGAAGGAGCCACTCCATTGTAGCCACGCCCCCAAACACCCAGCGTGCCAACACAGTCTGGAGGATTAGAAGAGGCAGCTGGCTAAAGCCATGCACGGTGCACCCCGCATCACGGGAGTCTGAATAATCACTCACTTGGAAATAACACATTTAGGCCAGTTGTGGTCTTGTGTAAATCCTTCGGGGACCGAGAAACAAGAAAGGCCTAGATTCGTGTAGATGGAAAATAGACGTGTATATGCACAGCCAAACGCTTCTCAGCACTGCCTCTTTCTGCACCATGATCTTAGCAGCTGCAGCAACTGAGTCCACAAAGATCAAACAAATTGATCAACATCACACAGACAGGAAGTGGAGCAGAGACTGGACCAGAATCTGTGGAACTGCAAGTCCCATTTTCTTTCCTCTCCCAAGCGTCCTAGAAGATCAATGGCAGAGAGGGAAGAAGATGAGCAGAAAGGCCAAGGAATTAGAACAAAGTGAGAAGCTGGGAAGCTGGTGACAAAAGCCATGGACACTCTCCCCAGGGTAGACGGATCCAAGTCTGGCAGTAAACAGAGAGAAGAGTCACCCCGTGAGCCACCTTCTGCAAACACACCACTGGGAGCATTCTGAGAAAGGCCGGTCATGTCAGCACTGCTAATCCGAGTCTGAATCACTGCATACAGGGAAGAGAGCGCTGGTGAGGACGCTGAGAACCCACAGGACAGCACAGCCTGGCTGACCACCAGCATGATCAGAGCCTGATTAGCTGAGAGCGTCAGGGCTGCTGGCCAACTACACCAAATTAAGCGTTCCCAGTGTTACGCTCTCCAGCAGTGGGCTTCGTGCTGGTTCTTGATGCATGAGGTAGCATTCTGAATGATAATTAATTAGAGGGGAGAAGCAGAATAAGGAAGCATAGTACATCAGATGAAATTAGTATAATTCAGCCTTTCTCTTTCATTTTACCTGCAATCAGAGTAGGCTGGCAAGGTGGCTTGGGTCAGGAGGGAAACCCCAGGGAGCATCCACTGTTCTATACTCCTACGATCCATTGGGCCCTCACCCATTCCCAGACGCACCACACCCCTAGCCAGCTCTTCCACGCAAACCAACTCAGGCCCAGGGACTGACAGCCACTCTCTGTTTACCACCTCTGTGCCATGAGACCCCTGGAACCAGTCCCAGCCAGCTCTCCTAGCTCAGTTTTCTAGTCTGATCTCAAATTATTGGATTCTTTTGAAATTGGAGGCCCTCCCTTGCCTTCCTGTGGAAGTCCTGATCCCTAATAGAGGTGTTTTTAAAAGGAGCACACACCAATCAGCACAAGCACCAAAGAAGAACGCTCGCTCACTCCAGGCATCACTTGCTACGCCACAGACACCTCCACTGAACGTCAACAAATCCTGCGGCAAACCGGCCCACTTCTCCAAAGAGATAGAAACTCAATTTATCCCTACAGGTGGATGCAAGCAAAAAAAGAAAACTACTAGGAAAAACATCTGGGTTTCAACTTGGAAAATCCGGGCAGTAACCTATAAGCAGGCTTCCCACCTGCCCCATAGCTTCTTCTGAGACAGAGAAGAACGTGGGTCACCTGTTAGGGACCCATCAGTAGCTAAATCGTGTTAAGGCTTTTCTCTGTATAGTCAGGTACTGGGGACGGAGCGCTCATGTGTTCCCTGTGTTTCTTTTATACACCTGAGCCATTCAGCGGCCCTGGGCATCAGGCATGAGCGGCCTCGGCTCCCGTGACCTACCTCATTGATGAAGGAGTGGGCCCCTTGTGGGCTAAGCAGTAAGATGGCACGGCGCAGCGTGTCCCGGTAGCGGTTCAGCTCCTCTGTCTTCATGGTGGTGAAGAGACTGGTAAACACGTGACTGATATTCTTGTCCACCTTTTGTAAAGAGACGTCGAGGCCCAGCCGTGAGGCCTGGTCCAGAAAGCTTTGGAGCCCACGGATATCTGAGCATGGGAGAAGAGGAAGGAAGAACCATCTTTAAATGGGAAGGGATCTAGCCGGGAGGGCCACTAACCCCAATGCTCCCAACCCAGGCAGCCACCAGCAGAAACGGGGTTCCTGTCTACTCACTCATTCAAAGCAGGCTGCAAGGCAGCAACTTAGACCCAACATCCTGATCAGCATCCAGCCCTAGGGTATAGAGTGGTTATCATCTAGCATTGGGAATCCTTTCTGCCGTCTGAAAGGTACTATGACAGAAACCACCCTTTGTAATCCTTTTCTTTTCTCATGTGTAGTCTCAATACATGACAGACTGGCCGTTCTGTACTCCAGGCTAAACAGGCTGGTGACCCTGCCTCGGGTTTCCCCATCTCCCTCTGTACCTCACATCAGAGGTTTCTTGACACTTCTAGAGACAGATAAGACTACTGACTACCCTGAAGAGACCTGACCCAGTCTTGGGATGGGCCATTCTAACTCTGGGTGGTACGCTCTAATCCTCTGAATGTCAGCATCTCATGTGATGACCCCTAGCCAATACCACAGGCCTTGTCTTGCTTCAGGATCCGATTTTCTTCCTAGAACTTCCTTCCTCTTGCTTTGTACCAAGAGGTGACTCATCCCAAATCCAATCAGAAGCTCATGTTCCAACTGATTCAGAGATAAAGAGATGGCCACGGTCCTTCACTGAGACTTTCCCCAGTACTAGGAAGGAACATCTATCCACGAGGTAAGTCAATTGAATCAGTTACCTGAGGGTAGGAGTCCAGAGTGGATCCTGGAGCCCAGAAAGATGACATACCCTCACTGACCTACCACCGTGAGGGGCCAGGAGCTGTTTCTTTGTTTTTGTTGTTGTCGCTGTTGTTGTTTTTTTTTGTTTGTTTGTTTGTTTTGTTTTTTCGAGACAGGGTTTCCCTGTAGTTTCTAGAGCCTGTCCTGGAACTAGCTCTTGTAGACCAGGCTGGCCTCGAACTCAGAGATCCACCTGCCTCTGCCTCCCGAGTGCTGGGATTAAAGGCATGCGCCACCACCGCCCAGCATCGCTGTTGTTGTTAAGTACGACTCTACGAAACATGAAGCAACAGCTCTGCACAAGCAATCCAACTTCCCCCAAGGGACACTGCTCAAGAATGGAACCAATACAGAAGAAGCAAGCAGGGATAAGCCGGGGACACCGCCGCTATTTTGATGCTATTCAAGCCTTGACGTCCATCTGTGTCTGACACTGTCTCCTGGACTTCCCAAGAGTTCCCTCTGCTTCCTAAGCCACTTCATGTTTCATTTCTGTCACTTGTAACCTAAATTGTCAACACAAAATAGGAAAGTCATTTTGCTATCCTAGAATACTTCCATTACCTCCTTGTGCTGGTTGGTTTGGGGTGTCAACTTCATATAAGCCGTAGTACGATTAATAAAAACCCAAAGAGAGATATTGGAGTTCGGCCTTAAGGTCAGAAAAGCAAAACACACAGCCACTGACTCTTACCTCTACCTCATTCTGAAATGGCAATCCTGCCTCCAGGAATCTCAGAATGAGACTCTCTGAGAGCTGTCTCCTCCTGTCTTATATTCCTCTCTCTGGGCTAGGATTAAAGGCGTGCATCGCTACAGCCTGGTTTCTATGGCAAACTAGTGTGGCTACTGGGATTAAAGGTGTGTGTTACCACTGCCTGGTCTGTAAGGCTGATCAGTGTGACTGTTTTTCTCTATGACCTTCAGGAAAAATCTATTTATTAAAATACAAATGAAATATCACTACAACAAGATACAGTCATCAGAGGAGGGAGCCCCAGTTGAGGAAATGCCTCTAAGAGATCTAGGTGTATGATATTTTCTCAATTAGTGATCAGTGTGGGAAATTCCAGCCCATGGTGGGCGGTGCCATCTCTGAGCTGGTGATCCTGGGTTCTGTAAGAAAGCAGGTTGAGCAAGCCATGGAAAGCAAGCCAATAAGTAGCTCCCCTCCAAGGCCTCTGCATCAGCTCCTGCCTCCAGGATTCTGCCCTGTATGAGTTCCTATCTTGTTTCCCTTCAATGATGAACAGCAATGTTGACGTATAAGTCGAACCCTTTCCTCCCTGACTTGTTTTCTGGTCGTGATGTTTTATCACAGCAAGAGAAACCCTAGGACACTGCCTTATCCTTACATTCCTGATCCCAGGGGCAGCTCCTCTAGAGGATTCGGAGTACCTCATCTAGTCCCACAAGGCCACTGTCCCCATGCCCTGTGGGTCACTGAGATTGCAATCACTATGTAGTGCTAACTAGACAGGTTTTATTTCCTGGTACTTCTCTGGAAATGCCTCCTCCTGGCTGTCACACACAGTTCTACATGAGCGGGTGTCCAGGATGGTGGTATAGAGGCCCTCAGCTTCCTATCTTGACAGGAAGGCAGACTTACCAGTAAGTCTAGTCTCAGCTTCACCATAGCAGGAGTAGTCCCAGGACTACCACAGGGGAAAGGCCAAGAGTAGGCCCTGCTGGAAATTCTGAGAGATCCTTAAACACCCAGGCAAAGCATTTCTCCTTTCCACTCTTCAACTTGCTCATCTATAATAAAATGAGACTCTGAAAGACACGATTCCTATGCAATGGCCTTCTTGGGTCCAAGAAGCTGGCACATGGTAGTCCAGAGAGCCAGGTTCCTAATGATCCAAAGAAGAAAACTGTGGTACCCTGAGGAGGATCCTACAGGCCATTTCAGAGATAGGCAAAGCAAACCAACAGGTAAGCCTGCAGTCACCTGTGCTCTAGTCTAGCCAAGACTTTGGTCTGTACATTTGGGAACCTCACCCTGAAACACAGACATGATACAAGTTAGGGCTTAGGGCCCTGAGTAAGAAGCAAAGAGGCACCAGGAGGGGTCTCTTCACTAAGCTCCAGAGTGAGGACAATACTGCCGGCAGATAGCCCTCCAAGGACGCTGACAAGTATCAATAATAATAATAATAATAAATAATATAAATAAGATAAAACCTTTACAGGACAATATAAACAAACAAGCAGAAAAACAAAGAGCCAAATAAAAGAGTACAAAAAACATATATAGATGCATGGATATACACACTGGAACACACAGAAATCCCATAAAAATGCCAAAATAGGAAATCATAATATGTAAACAAATGACAAATAAAAAAATAAAAAGTGAAAAATACAAAATGCTCAAGAGAAGTATTGTGAGACAAAAAAAATTCCAAAACTACCATTAAATTCATTTTGTGTTGGCCATCTACTGCTGGGCCTGGGATCTGGCCTTAAGAATGGTTTTATATTCTTCTCAAAACTTCATGGAACCTTCTCAAAAACCGACCACATGCTAGGTAACAAAACAAACCTCAACAGAAATACAAAAAAATTGGAATAACCCCATTACCTATCAGATCACCATGGCTTAAAACTAGAATTCAACAGCAACATTAAATCCAGAAAGCCTACAAACACATGGAAATTAAACAATGCTGACCTGAAGCATCAATGAGTCAAGGATGAAATAAAGGGGGAAATTAAAGACTTCCTAAAATTCAATGAAAATGACCACACAACATATCCAAATATATGGGACACACTGAAAGCAGTGTTAAGAGGAAAGTTCATAGCACTAAATGCCTAGATGAAAAAGCTAAAAAAAAATCCCACACTAGTAAATTAACAGAACATTTAAAAACTTTAGAACATAAAGAAGCAAACTCACCCAGGAGAACTAGACAGCAGGAAATAATCAAATTGAGAGCTAAAATCACCAAAATAGAAACAAAGAAAACAATACAAAGAATCAATGGGACAAAGAGTGGGTTCTTCGAGAACATCAACAAAATAGACAAACCTTTATCCAAACTAACCAAAAGGCAGAGGAAAAAAATCCAAATTAACAAAATCAGAAATGCAAAGGGGGACATAACAACAGAAACAGAGGAAATCCAGAGAATCATCAGGTCATATTTAGAAAACCTGTACTCCATAAAATTATACTCTACAAACTTAAAGGAAATGGACAACTTTCTGAATAAATATCACTTAACAAAATTAAATCAAGACCAGATAAGCAAATTAAATAAACCTATAACTGCTAAAGAAATAGAAACAGTCATCAAAAGTCTCCCAACCAGAAAAAGCCCAGGACCAGATGGTTTCAACTCAGAATTCTACAAGATTTTCAAAGAACTAATACCAATATTCCTCAAATTATTCCACATAATAGAAACATGAGGAATTTTGTCAAACTCTTTTTATAAGGCTACAATTACCCTGATACCCAAACCACAGAAAGACATTACTAAGAAAGAGAATTATAGACCATTCTCTCTCATGAAATTTGATGCAAAAATACCCAATAAAATACTGGCAAATTGAATCCAAGAACACATCAGGAACATCATCCACCATGATCAAGTTGGCTTCATCCCAGAGATGCAGGGTTGGTTCAACATATGAAAATCTGTCAATGTAATCCATCATATAAGCAAACTGAAAAATAAAAACCACATGATCATCTCATTAGATGCTGAAAACACTTTTGACAAAAAACAACATCTCTTCATGATAAAGATCTTGGAGAGAGCAGAGATACAAGGAACACACTTAAACATAATAAAGGCAATATACAGCAAGCCAACAGCCAACATCAAACTAAATGGAGAGAAACTCCCAGTGATCCCACTGAAATCAGGAACAAGGTTATCCACTCTTTCCATATCTATTCAATATAGTTCTTGAGATTCTAGCTAGAGCAATAAGACAACAAAAGGAGATGTAAATCAGAAAAGAAAAAGTCAAACTCTCACTATTTGCTGATGATATGATAGTTTACATAAGTGACCCCAAAATTTCTACCAAGGAACTCCTACAACTCATAAATACTTATAGTAATGTAGCAGGATACAAGATTAACTCAAAAAAAAATAAGCCATCCTTTACACAGATGATAAATGTGCTGAGAAAGAAATCAGAGAAATATCGCTCTTCAAAATAGCCACAAATAGCATAAAATAACTCAGAGTACTCTAATCAAGCAAGTGGAAGACTTGTATGACAAGAACTTTAAATCTTTAAAGAAAAAAAAATTGAAGAAGACACCAGAAAATGGAAAGATCTTTCATGCTCTTGGGTAGGTAGAATTAATATAGTAGAAAATGGCAATCTTACCAAAAACCATCTACAGATTCAGTGCAATGCCCATCAAAATCCCAGCAAAATTCTTCACAGACCTTGAAAGAACAATACTCAACTTCATATGGAAAAGCAAAAAACCAAGGAAAGCCAAAACAATCCTGTACAATAAAGGATCTCTGGAGGCAACACAATCCCTGACTTCAAACTCTACTATAGAGATAAAGTAATGAAAACAGCCTGGTATTGGCACAAGAACAGACAGGAGGACCCATGGAACTGAATCAAAGACCCAAAAAGAGAACTCTCAACAGAGAAATCTGAAATGGCTAAAAGACACTTAAGGAAATGTTCAACATCCTTAATCATCAGAGAAATGCAAATCAAAACACCTGATTTTTGACAAAAAAGAAAAATATATAAAATGGAAAAAAGCACATTTAACAAATGGTACTGGCATAACTGGATATCAACATGTAGAAGAATGAAAATAGATCCATGTCTATCAAAATACACAAAACTCAAGTCCAAATGGATCAAAGACCTCAACATAGAGCCAGCAACACTAAACCTCACAGAAGAGAAAGTGGAAAGTTCACTTGAACGCATTGGCACAGGAGACCACTTCTTAAATATAACCCCAGCAGCACAGACACTGATAGAAACAGTTAATAAATGAGACCTCCTAAAACTGAAAAGCTTCTGTAAAGCAAAGGACATGATCAACAAGACAAAACGACAGCCTACAGAATGGGAAAAGATCTTCACTAACCCCACATCAGACAGAGGGCTGATCTCAAAAATATACAAAGAACTCAAGAAATTGATCATCAAAAAAACCAAATAATCAAATTTAAAAAATGGAGTACAGACCCAAACAGAAAACTCTCAACAGAGAAATCTGAAATGGCTGAAAGACACTTAAGGAAATGTTCAACATCCTTAGTCATCAGAGAAATGCAAATCAAAACAACTTTGAGATGACATTTTACACCGGTAAGAATGGCCAAGATCAAAAACACTGATGACAACTTATGCTGGAGAGGTTGTGTGGAAAAGGGAACACTCCTGTATTGCTGGGGAATACAAGCTGGTACAGCCCCTTTGGATGTCAGTGTGTCGATTTCTCAGAAAATTAGGAAACAACCTTCCTTAAGACCCAATAATACCACTTTGGGGTATATTTCCATAGGATGCTCAATCGTGCCACAAGGACATGTGCTCAACCATGTTCATAGCAGCATTGTTTGTCATAGCCAGAACCTGAAAACAATCTAAATGCCCCTCCTTGTCTGAAGAATGGACAAGGAAAATGTGGTACATGTACACAATGGAGTACTACACAGCAGGAAACAATAACGACATCTTCGAGTTTTGCAGGCAAATGGATGGAGCTATAAAACATCATATTGAGTGAGGTAACCCAAACCCAGAAAGATAATTATCATGTGTACTCACTCATAAGTGGTTTTTAAACATAAAGCAAAGAAAACCAGCCTACAAATCACAATCCCAGAGAACCTAGACAACAATGTATGTCCCTAAGAAAGACATACATGGATTTAATCTACATGGGAAGTAGAAAAAGATAAGATCTCCTAAGTAAATTGGGAGCATGAAGGGGAGGGGAGAGGGTTGAAGAGGAAGGTAAAGGAAGGGAAGGGAGCAGAAAAAAAATGTACAGCTCAATAAAATCAATAGAAAAGAAAACAAACAAACAAACAAAAACTTAAAAAGAATTGTTTTATATACCCAATAAGACTCCATTGGAAAGAAAAACTAAGTTTTCACTTACAAATGGGCATCAGTTGAAGAAAGCATCTGAGTTAGAGATGGGCTTGTGTCAGCTTCTTCTCTCAGTGCTGGGACCCTATCTGGGGCCTTGTCCAGCTATGTGTCTCAATATTTATCATCTACTGCAGGAGGTCTCTAATGATGGCTGAATAAGACACTGATCTATGAGTATAGCAGAATGTCATTAGGAATCATTTTGTTGCTATCTATGTTCCCTTTGCTGAACAGTACTATTTAGTTTTCCTCTAGGCCCATGGCTTATCTAGGCTCCAGATCTTGGCCACCCACGCAATGTTGAGGACTGGTTCCTTCTTATGAAGCGGGTCTTAAATACAATCAGATATTGGTTGGTTAGACCCATAAACTTTCACTAGCACATCTTGCAAGCAGGTCATGATTATAAATCAAAGGGTTTGTAGCCAGGTTTATGTCTGTTTCTCCTTTGGTAGCATGTGAAGTAACTTCCAGTACCAAGAACACTAGTCAGGAGGGGTGAAGGCTCTGTGTAGGCACCAGCTCAACTTTTCCATGTTCAATGAGTTATGTAGGTTTTTGTCTTCAGCAATGGGGCTTACCATCAGTTTGTGGGGATCAACCAATAGCTTTGGCAATAGCCTGTGTACACGTTTGGCTTTACAGTACTGTTCACAATACTCAAGATGTGAAATCAACCTAAGTATCCATCGACAGATGGACGGACGGACAGACGGACAGATGGATGGATGGAGAAAAACACAGGGCATAAATATAAATGAGTACTATTCAGCCATAAAAAGTAATGAAATCCTGTCAGTTGTGGAAGTATGGATAAACTTAGATGAATTTGTGTCAAGAGAAATGCTAATGGTATTCTGCTATACTCACAGATGGGTGCCTAGCCCAATTGTGATCAGAGAGGCATCACCTAGCAACTGATAGGAGCAGATGTAGAGACCCACAGCCAAACACTAGATGGAGCCAGGGCAACCCTGCAGAATACAGGGAGGAAGCATTGTAGAAGCCAGAAGTGTTGAGGACACCACAAGAAGATGCCCCACACAGTCAATTAAGCGGGGCTCAGAGGAGCTCACAGAGACTGAAGTGACAATCAAGGACCCTATATTGGTCTGAGTTAGATTCTCTGCATATGCATTATGGTTGTGTACATTAGTGTTTTGTGAGACTCCTAACGGAGGGAATGGGGCTATCACTGACCATTTTGCCTGTACTTAGAACCTTTTTCCTCCTACTAGGTTGCCTCATCCAGCCATGATATGAGGGTTTATACCGAGTCTTATTGCTTCTTGTTATGCCGTGTTTGGTTGATAGCCCAAAGAGGCCTGATTTTTTTTTTTTAGAAAGGAAACATAGGAGGTGAATTGGGGGAGACAGAACGATGGGAGGTAGGAGCAGGCTGACTGAGGGGAGTGGAGGGAAGAGAGGCTGTGGCTGGAACACAGTATATAAGAGAAGAAAAAAGTTACAAAATGAAGGGAGGGAGGGAAAGATGGAGGAAAGGAAGGAAGGAAGGAAGGAAGGAAGGAAGGAAGGAAGGAAGGAAGAAAGAAAGCGCGCTACCCATCATAACCCAGAGAACGTCTCAGCACCCA
This sequence comes from Arvicola amphibius, assembly GCF_903992535.2. Taxonomy (NCBI): domain Eukaryota; kingdom Metazoa; phylum Chordata; class Mammalia; order Rodentia; family Cricetidae; genus Arvicola; species Arvicola amphibius. The sequence goes on along the minus strand of NC_052058.2, from coordinate 34,840,444 downwards.
GAAGCCAATGTAGTATAAACAGTATCCACAAGTGGAGTATATGGCTGCTTTTGTGCCCCTGGGAATGGTCTCTCTAGTCCCATCACTTTGAATATCCCTCTGTCTTGTCCACACAGACAGCTTTGACCTATAGGACAGACGTAAATGTAACACAAACAGTGTTTTGAGTGGCTGTATGTTTCAGTTTCTGCCCTTGGGCTTGGCTACTACTATATAAATGGCCCTAGGGTAGCCTGCTGACAAGATGCTGTGACACACAGAAGAATTAGGATGGCCCCAAAGCAAGCCCTACAATCACATACCAGCAGAACCCAGACACAAGTGCGGACACAGCAGAACAGTCAGGTTGAACTATGGACTCATCAAAAATAATAAATGATTCTTGTTCTAAGCCACTAAGTTTGGAGACAGCTTGATTAGCAGCAGTGACTAACTGAAAGGCCAAGGTCATTGGATGGATTCTATCTGGAACTCCTTACAAAGGTGCAAAGAAAAGAGCAAGACCTGTACCTTAAAAAGATTGTGGGCAGCACCGTTCACAAGGGATGGAAGATGGACTCAGGCAAGGCCATGTGTCCTCAGGAAGTTTCTTCAGAATGCCAATAATTCTCAGTGTCCCATGGCCTTACCTATGACCCAGATATGATCACAACTGACAAGCATCAAAGACCCAGGGACCCTGCTCCTCTTGACACCTTTTAAGAGAACAATGAGTTGGTAAAATGGCAGAGTGACCACATCCACAGAATCTTTCTGCACACTTACATGGCATGTATAGCATCAAAGCACACATGGCTTTGTTTGTCTGGTAGGGCCACGGCGTGATATGAATGATCACATGAGTTGTGCCAGCACAACCTGTAATCTCAGCCTGGGAATAAAGTTCCCTGCAGTCCCTTTGCCAAGGTCCCTTCTCACTCTATGGCACTATTTCATGTCCTTATGGAACAGAAGATACATGAATGGGTGGCATGTGTCAGGGCCCACAGATACAGCAAGAACATGTATGTGTGGGGCACAAAGGCACCGAGAATTCTTGCATGCCTTGATAGTGCGTTTCTGGCTTCTGTTGAGGCATCTCCCGTTGAGACTGAGCCATCAGGGAGAGTTTAAGTTTGTTAGCAGCAGCAGGTTCTTCACTCCTGGTATTAGCGATGTTGCAAAAGGCAGCTTTCCCAGGAGACATCATCCCTAGCTACAACAGCGGCTCCCACTTGGCTGAAAAGGTCAGTTCTAAGCTCATCTGCACTAGGGGAGGGCTGGAGCAGAGAACCAGTCTGACCACGAGCAGACTCCTCCACCTTCCTACCTGCTGCCCAAGAAGAGGGTTGAGAAAGCCACTTGTCTGACCAAAGTCATGTTCTTCTTGCAAGAGAGTGTGCAATACCACCATACTCCATTCTGCAGTAAAGCCTGCTGTCTGTTCTGTTGCTTCTCAAAATGGCAGAATTTCCCCAAGAGGGACGACTAAGGAAAGGGCTGGAGAGCAATGCCATGCAGTCTGTCCTGAATGTCACCTCTTCCAACCAGACCCACCATTGACCCCAGGAACGCAGATGCCTGTGGTCAGATCAGTCCTACCCAGAATCTACTCAGAAAGGGCTTTGTTTTCTGAAGGAACAAGAACCTGAATAAACAGGAGAAAGAGGTACCAGCACTCTACAGGGGCAGTGAGTGAGTCCCATCCTCAGAGGAAGCAGTCCTACCCAGAATCTACTCAGAAAGGGCTTTGTTTTCTGAAGGAACAAGAACCTGAATAAACAGGAGAAAGAGGTACCAGCACTCTACAGGGGCAGTGAGTGAGTCCCATCCTCAGAGGAAGCAGGCTGGAAGGACACAATTGCATCATACAAACAACAGATATGACAGCCTAAGACAGGCCTCCTGCAATGCCTCCTCCAGATTTGCTACCCTCTCTTGGGTTCTCAAGGGCCCTGGTCATCAGAAGTCTTTGCAACCCTCCTGCCACTGCTTGCCCATGCCCTCCTTCCTCAGACAGCCACTGAGAGCTTTCTCTATGTGGGATTTCCCGGCTGGATTCTGGGAAATAAAACTGAAGGAACTACAGTGTTCCTGCTGTCATGACTTACATTTGGGGAGCTGAGAACAGGCCTAGAACAAATGAACAATGGAGCAGATAATTTTCCACACTCACAAGCTCTGAAGAAAACCCATGTTGGCCTGGAGCAGATGTCGGGGTGGGGAGAGGAAAGTCCCCCGTGAGAAAGCAGCAATGAGGAGGTGGTAGGCTCCTAAAGCCCCTCAGAGAAACCACTCAAGACAGAAGAAGCAATGCCTGGAGAGTTACACAATGAGGCATCTTTGATGACAAATGAAGGAGGGCATTGCTGTCCTGGAATTGGGCCCTGCAAAACAGTAACTATCAAGGAAAGGAAAGAGGTGTCAGCAGACACCAGGGAAGACCAGAGGCGAGGGGTGGCTGAAGGGCCCATACCTGGCCCTTCTCTCTACTAAGCATGCCCTAGTACTGCCATTTAGGAACCACTGATCACTTTAAACAAAATCTGACTCTAACTGTGTCACTGTGTTCCAAAGCTCATGCCAAAGTCATCAGCAAATGGTGACCCTCTGCCTCTTCATCCTCCCCGGGTTCTCCACAATGGAAGTCTCCACAAGGGGACTGGACCCAAAGCCCTCTGCGGTCTGGGATTCCAGATACTAAAGGTCCCATCTTGGCCCACTCATTTCCCAGGCTCCTCTTGCACACTCCTGGTAATTCTCTCAGCTAATCCTGGGCTCCTCTCTGGCTTCTCACATCACACCTTCCTCTGTCAACAGAGGCCTACATCCTCCACTTCCACTTCTGCTAAACACCTTGGCTCATCTTCACTGTGTCTTCTTGGGGTCACCACCAGTTCTCCTCAGGATCTTCCATAACAGCTTCCTATAAGGTCTCCTTGTATCTGCCCACTAATGTAATGTGCTAGAATGTTCTCTCTTAAGGTCATATATGTATATAATATAGCTTGCCGCTAACCTCCCATGAATAATACAATAATATAAGTTTACTTAAAAGTTGCCAAGAAATTAATAACCTCAAAAGTATCAATCAATCAAAATACATGTAAACAAAAAGCCTTCTTGAGATTTTATCGATGTATACAAAATAAGCTCATGCATCGTAACTTGGACTAAGAAGCAGTCTGGAGCAAATAGCTTTTCCTGCTTTTCATTTCTATGCTTCCATCAGCTACCTCCACCACCAAATCAGGAGCTCATGGATGAGAAAAAGAAGATCTTTGCCCTTCTCTGGAGATCACGCACACACAGGGGGATGGGGGGCACCTGCATATTTCCTTGAAACTATCAGAGCCTCACATCTCCATTAGGACCCAATTCAGACTACTCTTCCCTCTGAGACCCTCTCAGTTCCCCAAGTTGGAATTTATGCTTCCTTCAAAGTGAGCAACACTAAACAAGGTGTAAAACTAGGCAGCTGTGCAAGAAGGAGGACCTGGGTCTTCCTCATCTCTCCATCCATGCCAGGCTCAGCATCTAACGTAAAGACAGGACCACAGAAGTCCATGGAACTGTAGGCCTAACCAAGGCACTAGCCTGCAGCCCAGGGTGACTTCAGCAAGCATACAGACACCACACACCATCAAAGGCAAAGCTGTGTCAGGCAAGGAAGTGAATCTGTGGGAAGTCTTTTCAAAAATCTCGGGTGACATCTGTGATGGTCTCTCTCCTTCTTAAAGATCAGGCAGTCACCTGACATTTTAAATACTGTCTTTCTCAAAAGTAATTGAAACGAAAGAACACATTTCAAATTGCTTTCCCTACAATTTCAATCTCTGAGGAAGACCCAAGCTCAGAGAGTACTCACAAAGAATATTTTACCATCTGTAATGCACACACACACATATATATGTATGAGGGCTGCCACCTCATACCAGGAGGAGTTCACAGATAGCAGAGTTTGGAGATTATTGGCAAATTTTCCAAAGGCTGAGACACCACTCTGAGTCCTTTCCTATCTGGGATCCCAAACATAGATTTCTTTGAATTTATTCCCAGATGGAGTTTACCCATTCAAGTTCCTTATTAAGCCCCCTGTTCCAGTACCTCAACTCCTTTTTTGCTTATTCCCTTCCCCCACTACCAGCTCCAAATTCTTTGTCATTGTCACCAGCATAGAGTAACTACCATAACAGGGTGTGAGGAACCTGGTGAAGAAGCACCCACCATATCCAAGGCAAGACTACAGTGATCTGCTGTGATGTCACCCATAAGCAGCAGTCCTGTCTAGCTCACAATCCTTTTGTAATTTATTTTCCCCCATGGCTTTCCAGCTCTGCATTCTATTCTTCCATTCCCTCCTTCCTCTCTTTCCCCTTTCTTCTACCTTTTCTCCCATCCTGCCTGAACACTGCTCTCAGCCAGATCCTGGGATCAATGTCAGAGTGTTTGGGACTATGGACACCCAGACCCTGAGTTTCCTATGACCCCTGCCTGCCGGGGGTAAAAGGGCTTGTTTTCCTGCAGCTGCTCTGAGCAAACATCTTGTTTTCCTGTGCTTACAGCTGCTCTGAGCATGAGACAGGGGAATGGTTTCTGGTGGGCTTGCAGCTGAGAGTTAGGTTGATGGCCATTGGTCAAGGAACGCCTATATAAGCTGCCCTGGAACACAATAAAGTTGGTATTCTTGATTCAAGGAGGCATTCTTGGCATTTTCGTTTCAAGAGTGACCCATGTCTCTGTCTCTTTGTCTGTGTGTGTGTGTGTGTGTGTGTGTGTGTGTGTGTGTGTGTGTGTGTTTCAATCTCCAGCGCTTTAGAACAGTTAGTACAGACGGTATGCTACAGACATAGTACCGTAGTACACGTAGTAGTAGGACACTACATCAGAACATTTGAATGCAAAAGCCCCACAGCCCTGGCCTCAAGGAGCTCCCAGTTTCACACCCACCAGCCCTACCCTAATTACCAGTCCTTCCCTGTTCACCACAGTGAAGGTCCTTACTATCAGACATCCCTGTCCCATCACGTCCCAGCTTCGCCTCTCCTCCCTTAATATGACAATCTGTCATTTCAGTGTCTGTCTTCCCATGGCCTTCTGCCATTGCCATAGCTAGATAATAATAATGTCTGTATGGAAACTGTCAAGCTTGTGGGTGCAGCACTATTCACAACAGACAAGATACAGAATCAACCCATTTGTCTATCAGTAAACCAATGAATTTGCTTATGATGGAATGCTATGTACCACAGAAAAAAGGAATGAAATCATGCCATTTGCAACAAGAAGGAAAATCCCAGAGCATGATGTTGAATGAAATAAGCTAAACATAGAGAGATGAGTACCATGGGATCTCCTTCATATAGAGAGTGTGAAAAAGTTGAACTGATAGGAATATGCCTTGTTATGGCTGGCATTTGTGCAAACTGCGAGGGCTGATGAGAGGGCCAAACTTCCGCTTTTTAAAAAAATGAATAAATTTAGGACACGCTTTGGGCAAATTGTGACTACAGTTAATGGCAGTATATTTTATATTTGAAACTTGCCAAGAGACAGTGCGTGAATTAATTATAGCCTTGCATGGCTTGATTTAGACACTGTGTAACATAACATGCATTACCTCATCAAGTTATACCCCCAAAACATGGACAACTTTGACCTAACCCCAAACAAAACAAAACACCCTCTTGTCTGGTTGCCTGGGATGCAGCGCTCTAGATGCTTAGTTTGACTAACCCCACCCACGCCTCAGCCAATCCCTGACCAGAGGTGCATAGAATAATCATAGGCCTGTATTCCATTCCATCCCCCCCAAACTGGATGACCTCCAGGGCCACCTCTCCGAGCCCATTTTCACTCTGCAAACAAGTACAGCACCTTGCTCAGGAGAGCCGGGCAGGCTTCAGTGAGAAGCACACATTACAGCTGGCACCTTGCAAAATAGATGTTCCTGCTGTCAGCTCCCTTCCAACCTTCTCATCAGCATAAGGAACGCCCCCAGAAGGGCTCTCAAATGAGCAAATCATCTCCCTTGTTCTAGAGGCTCGTCAAGAAAGGAGGTCTGTCCTGGCAATCCGATGACACAATAGGAGACTAAAAAGGTCGCCTCTTCCCTCTGTGATAATGGGAATTTCAAAGTTGCAAAGTAGCTGAAGGGGAAAAGCTGTCATTGAAAACTCTGAGAAAAGGGGACACAATTCTACCTCTAATGAGGGCCAATAATATCCAGGAGATTTCTTCTTGGCAGGTTTCAGAAGCATCCACAAAGCCAGGGGAGGGGAGATTCTGGGAAGAGAGAGGGTCCGAAGGCTTCACCTGTGGGCATGTTCCGGCAGCGCATCCACATACATGCTTAAACACAGGGCCCCCACATGCCCTGCCTAGGGTTTTGCCAACAGAGGCTATCGGCTGATCAGAACACACTCCACTTCTCACCAACCTCTATTCCCTTCCATTAAACACACACACACACACACACACACACACACACACACACACACACACAAGGGGAAAGCATTTAAAATAATCAGGATGGAAGATCGAGATTAAAAACAATTTAAAATAAACGTCTATGCTGGCACTCTGGAAAAAACATACCACGCTGCATTAAGTGCTTTGAATTAAGTAAATTACACCAAGTAACTAATTTACATAATGATCAAGATTTGCATTTTACACATGTTATAATGAAAATGGGTTTATAAAATAATTCTTCACCAACTTCTGTTCAGAGTGGAGAAGTATTTGTAGAAAATTCCGTGATATTTATCTGTCACTGTCTTTCATGTTGCGGATCTCTGGCTTCTTCAATAGTTTTTTTTTAATCTGCAAGGCCCCTTATTCCCACTGCAATAAATAGTGCCTTTGATTTGCAATTCCCTCCCGTCAACTGAGTGAGATCATATTTTTTATGGAATCTATAATATGCTAATGATTTTCAGAATTTTCACAAATAAAGTTTGATGTCCCTGTCACCTTTCACTTATAAGACATTTGGGATTGATTTTTAGCAGTGTTTCCTGCTAAATCTGAAGGGACTATTAAGTCCTTCAACTCAGAAGGCTGGCTGGCTCTGCTGGGTAAGGGATAGCATGGAATTTCTCGGTAGCCTTGTGTCCTGTATCAGTGGTCCCCTTGGGGCTGAGGCAAGATTCCCAACTGGCACCTCCAGCCCATAGTTCAGGGATCCAGTCTTCAGCCTTGGTGACAAGTTCCTGCCTCCAGGTCCTTGGATGTGGGGGCCAAGATCCAGACTACCCTACTCACCCACCCAATGAGGAATGAGACATTTAGTTTCCCAAATGAGAAAATAGAAGGACAGACAGGTTGATTCTCTCCAAAACCACCAGACAAGAACAGTCTAGACCCACCTCTGTGCTTTGAGGGAGCTCTGATGTTGTAGGAGTTTAAAAGAAAATAGCCCCCCAAAGGGAGTGGCACTATTAGGAGATGTTGGCTTGTTAGAGTAGGTGTGGTCTTGTTGGAGGAAGTGTGTCATTGTGGAGGTGAGATCTGAGATCTAATATATGCTCAAGCCACATTCAGTGTCTCAGACCACTTCCTGTTGTCTGTGAGTCAAGATAAAAGGACTCTCACTCCGCCCCTGTTACAGCACCATGTCTGTCTACACGCCACCATGTCACACCGTGGTAATAATGGACCAAACCTCCAATAACTTAAACCACCCCAATTACATGTTTATCCTTTATAAGAGTTGCCTTGGTCATGGTATCTCTTCACAGCAATAGAAACCCTAACTAAGACAGTTGTTTCCCTGGATTTCCCAGTAACTTAAGTAAGATCCCAAACAGGAGTAACTTTCCAGTGATTGCCCACATGTTTGCACTTGAATGTTCAGGAAGCCTAAAGTGAACGCCATTGCCCTTTTTAATAGTGTGCCCATGGCATGGCAGAATGAACAAAGGCATAAGTTTACCTGCATGTGACAGTCTGAATGCCTACATCCCTCCAAATCCCCATGTTGAAATCCTAGTCCTGGTGGTTACAGAAGCAGAAGGAGAAAGATTAGGGGAGGGGCATTTGGGTGATAAGGGACTTTCCTGGGATGTATTTGTGCCCTGACAGGAAACACAGAGGCCAGACTCATCTGGCTTCTCCCTGCTGCACATGTGAACACGATGAGAAAGCAGATTTCTGCAAACCAGGATGAAGACTCTGCAGACACTGGGTCTGTTGCCTTGTCCTTGGACTCCTAAGCCCCAAAGCTATGGAAATAAATGCCACGAGCCTCGGAGTATATAATTCTTTTCTTGATACCAAGCTGAGATGATTAGCAAGCAGCAGGAACTTTTTAAGGCCTGACTTGGTGCCACTCTGTTAAGTAACTTGCACATACTACCTCATTAATCCCTATAACAGCCTCATGTCTTCTGAGGTGATCTGGCCAGGAAGAGACTGAATGGAAGCTCAAGCCCAGAATTCTCCAGCAAGCCAGAGGTGCCTGAGGTGTGACAGGAAGGAGGCAGGTCCACACATTCTATGCAGATACTTATCTGTGAGCTCCATGTGGACCAGACTTTCCCTGGGTCTGAGCACCCCTGAAGAACTACTGGATGATGTCAACTTTGCAGTTTAGTCATTGGCTCAAGCAGAGCTGGGGAGCAACTCCAGCTGCCTCCCAGGAGAGGTGTTGCTCCCTTAAGGCACCTGGGTCTGGCAACCCCAAGAGCAGTTCTCCCGAGTGCTCACCCAAAGCACAATAAAGCTCCCAAGAGACCACACAGCTTTGCAGAATGGCAAGACGATGCAAACCATGAATACTCCATTTCCAGCTACTAATCTGCGATCAGTATTAATAACTGGCATTACACGGGGAAACACGGCAGCCTCATTAATCCTGTAAATTACCACTGAGAAAACGTCCTGCTAAAACGGCAGACCCAGCTGAGACGACTCAGAAGCAAACCCAGGTAGAGTGTCACCTCTTCAGACCTACAGAGGGTTATCTGCCCACACACGAGGCCCCTCTGATTCCTGGGACCATCAACAATCTCAAAGCGGCATGGCATCCTGTCACTGCTCAGAGAGCAACAGTTTGAGATTGGCCAAGTTCAAGCCCTCACTCGGGCTTTCTCCAGCATGCTATCTGCTGCTGATCTAGGTCATGTTCTATGGTAGATGTCAGCGAAAGGGACCAGAAACTTAACTGAAGGCAGGCAAGTAAGAAACACTTAGGGGGCAGACGTCTACATGAGGAGGTCAGTTTACCATAAGGAAAGTCTCAAAACAGCCTTTGGAAAGCAGAGAGTGGGTCTTATAGGATAGGCATGAATTCTGAACACAAACAAGGGGCGGGAACTCCAGACCAAGAAGACCTCAGCACCCCTGGGACCCCAGCTTTGCAGAGCCAGTGATCCAGCTGGGTGACCTATGAATCATTTCGCGTGAGTTTAAGGGTTGCCACGCCTGGTGTGCTGCCTAACGAAGCACAGTGACATTTCTAGATAGGAAGGGCATCAGGTGGCCTGCTGGGCAGCTCAGACCAGGCACAACAAGCCAGCCCTCCTGTCCAGGGCAGGTCAAGACTCTGAGGAGGAGGATGCATGGGGGTGCTAAAGCCATGGAGTCACCTGAAGTCCACTCAGTGTTAAAGTGCTCCCCAGGGCCAGGACCGGAGATGTGCAACCCAGGCCAGCTTTTATGAGGCATTTCAAGGCAAAGACTGTGACTCCCTGGTGGCTCTATCCTCACAGCAACCTCCTGACCTTGTGTTGAGTGCCCTTAACTTGCAGATGTGATTTACATAATTACTTTTTGACACCAACCTGGCTTTAATTTGTTTCCTCTGGAACCCACCTCGGAGAAGGAGGGAGCAGCAACCAGAGTGGGGAGTGAGGCTGAGGGGAAAGGCTTTCAGACACAACTCCCCTTTCCTGCGGCTTCCCAAAAGCCATGACTGAGGAAGGACCAATTCTAACCACACTGTAGAGTACCAGAGAGCCTCAGAACTCCCTGGCCACATGAGTTGCACCACCATCCTTGAACACAGCATTGTAGAGAGGCAGGTAAATACCCACACCAAGGACAGAGCTCTGTCAGAAGCAAGATGTGGGCAGTGTTGGGCAGAGGGGACAAAGTCATCTGCTAGTTTCATCCTGGAAGAGACATCAAGTTGCACCAGGGTCAGACAGATGGGGTGGGCACACCTCTGAGGACAAAAGGTCTAATAATGTCGTCACCAGGACACTGTGTGACACACAGGAGGACAGAGTGTTGGGCAGGTGCGATGAGAGACCATCACAGATGGTAGTTCTGCAAAGGGGCAGGAGTCTAGATGTCATGGCAAGCTAGGGTCATGCTTGGGCAGGACTCCATAGAGACTCAGCACAGGTGGATAGATGCCCTCAGACAGACAGGAGGCCACTTTGCCTGCAGATCAGCTAAGTACACAAGGAGCAAGGGATAACAGATGCTGGCTTATGGTTCATGGCGATTGTGGACAGGGAACAAATGGAAGAGTAGGAGATCCCGCCAGGAAATACAGCAGCTTAGTCCCAGTCGTGATGCTGAGTGCAAAGAAGACCTCTCACACTGCACAGTCCTTACGACACATCTGTATACTCCCACCCATGTGTTCACACTCTTGTGTGCGAGTCACATTCACTCACACAGCCACACCCATGCGCACACACGTGCATACCCACTGTGCTCCCACTCACTGGTACATACATTGTGTGCTGAAGCCAGCTGAACCAACTCGCCAGAGCCCATCATTAAATTTTCAAGAATTTGGGAGTTTCTAAATATAAGCACTTCAATTAAATTATACAAACCTGTAATTAAATAAATTATTTCACAAGCAAAACTGACAAATATACAAATATCCTCACTTCCCAGGAATTTTGCTGAGTTTTACTATTTATCTGTGTGCTGAGGCTAGGTGTGTATACTGTGTTTGAAGGAGGAAACCGTGATGCCTGTGTCTTCTTGCCCTAAGCTTACATGCAATGACACCGACTAGCTCAAACGCAGCCATGGCATGAGAATTTACACCACAGGGATCAGCAGGGGTTACACATTGGGGCTTCTTGTTTTTCTTGGAGACTGGTTTCCAAACATTCGCTGGCATGCCATAGCTCACAAAGCACACACCCATATCCTCCCCAAGCCTTACACACACACACACACACAGCTGTGTTTCGGTGTCTGGAGAAATGGTTCCAGAATCCCCTCAGATCCAAAGCCTGACTCTCACATCCTCCTATGAAATGGTGTAGCACTGGCATTTAGGCTGTGCAGAGCCTGTGATGTGTTCTCAGTCATCGGCAGACGGCTTATAACACCTAATACACTGTAAATGCTATGTAAATCATTGTTGCACAGTATTGTTTAGGGAATACTGACAAGAAAAACAGTCTGTACGCGTTTGTTATAGCTGTGATTTTCTTGAGTATTTTCAACTGACAACTGAATACAGAATATATAGGGATGGCTGTACATTTGTATGTTCTCTCTCTCTCTCTCTCTCTCTCTCTCTCTCTCTCTCTCTTTCTCACGCACGCGCACACACACAAACACACACATTCACATTCACACATATACTGTCTCTTAAACACAAACCAGCACATTCTCGTTCTCCCTAGCATGTCCAGATCGGCAGCACCCACACTCAGGACAAACAGTACAAACTGCTCTAGGATGGAAGGAGTTGCACACCCGGCTTGTCTGCCTTCCTCAATCCTCCACTGGTCCTTGGTGCTGCCTCTTAGTGCAGCATTGGAGGCAGAAGCTTTATGCCTCACTGTCCCTTGAAAGGCAAGATGATGGATGACGGAGATTGGTCATCATCAGACCCAGTGGTCAGCTGAGACTGGGAGGTATATAAAGATGGGGTGATGGCCCACGTGCGCAGGCCATTTTAGAAGCAAACATAAGTGGTCAATGGTCCCTACAGGCCCATGAAGCACTGCTTTAAAAACATTCTGAAATCCCAAATTAAACCTCTATCTATATTAATTAAGATCCGGGATATGCAGGGCTAATGGGACTGCCAGCCCATTCATCACAAGCTAGTTACCTCCCGCCAGAACCTCTTGGGTCAGATTACAAATGGGATGTGGAGTAGGGGCCGGGTGGCAGGATATTATCCTGAAATATAATTTGAACTTTCCTTCCAAAATACCATCTTCAGGCTGATCCATCACTTGTTTGCCTCCACCCAGGCCTGCCACAATTGAGGGCTGAAACATGAGGCCATCCATCACTGGCCACCAGAAGGGCCTGGAAATGCCAGAGCTGCTCTCAGGCACAAAGGAGGATGCAGACAAGTGCACTAATAGGATGATCAATGCCAGTGTGTGGGTCCATAAGATGGTGTGCGGGTGCTGGAATGAACATGGCCCTCTTCTCCTCCCAAGGCTTTTATTCTTCCTGCCAGGAGCTGGGGTCTTGGGAGATAAGAGAGGAACCCCTATTCATACAGCGGCTTCTCTAGACTGTCTCCCAATGCTCAACCATTGACTCCTCCAAGCCTACCCTTAAATGCAAAATATTTATCTCTGGGGCCCAGGGACTCCATTAAGACTCAAATGTCACCCAGTTCTGCTGCCTCCAGAAGCATGAAAACAACAGAAGTCAGGACCCAGGGAGTGTGATCTATGCTCGGGTCTCCAGGAGGAGCCCTGACTTTGGAGCCAAACCAACACACAGCAGGGGTCCATCCTGGCAGCAGCAAGCATCTCTAAATAGTGACCCGGGTTCCTTTTTTATTTCTTTTTAATTTTATTAAAATAACATTATTTTAATTTACATTACATACCAATCAGTTTCTCCTCCCTTCTCCCCCCCACCCCCCCCCCGTCAACCCCTTTTCTTATCTACCCCTTCCCCATCCACTCCTCCTCCATCTCCATTCTCCCATGGGCTTGCACAAAGCATGGCTCATCAAGACGGGGCAGGATGGAACTCCTCAGAGGTGATCCAGCAAGGGGAACAGGTTACCAAACGCAAGCCAAGTGCCAGGGAGAGGTCCTGCTCTCGCTGTCAGAAGCTTTACTAAGAGATCAAACTACATGATTTGTCACACACATGCAGAGGGCCTAGGTCAGTCCATGCAGGCCCCCTAACTGTTGGTCCAGCATCCATAAGCTCTCAAGAGCTCAGGTCAGCTGTCCCACCTCCTGTCCCCCCGACCCCAGCTCATATAATCCCTCCTCCCTTTATTCCACAAGAATCTCGAGCTCAGCACAGTGCTTGTCTGTGGATCTCTGCCTCTGCTTCATTCAATTACTGGATAGAGTATCTCTGATGGCAGCTAGGGAAGTCACTGATCTGCTTACAGAGGAAGGCCAGTTCAGGAACCCTCACCACTATTGCTAGGAGTCTTAGTTGGGGTCGTCCTTGTGGGTTCCTGGGGTTTTCCCTGGTATAAGTTTCTCCCTAACCCCGAAATGGTCCCTCCATCAAATGTCTCTTTTGTTACTCGCCCCTCCATCTTGTCTCCAACCTCTCCTCCCACGAACCACTGCCTCCCTGCACCCAGCCTGCCCAACAAGCGCCCTCTAGTTCCTATTCCTCCATCCCTTCAACCTCCACCTCCTGGTTTGCCCAGAAGATCTTTTCTACTTCCCCTTCTCAGGGAAGTCCACACATCCTTCTTTGGGCTCTCCTTATTATCTAGCCTCTCTGGGGCTGTGGATTATATGTTGGATAACCTAGACTTTACCCCTAATAATCACCGATGTGTGAGTACATACCATGTTTGTCTTTCTGGGTCTGGATTACCTCACTCAGAATGATATTTTTCTAGTTCCATCCATTTGCCTGCAAATTTTATGAGGTCATCGTTTTTTAAAGCTAAGTAGTACTCCATTGTGTAAATGTACCACATTTTCCTTATCCATTCTTCCATTGAGGGGCATTTGGTTTGTTTCCAGGTTCTGGCCATTATGAATAATGCTGCTATGAACATAGTTGAGCAAGTGTCCTTGTGGTATGATTGTGCATCCTTTGGGTATATACACAAGAGTGGTAGAGCTGGTGACCCAGGATCTTAAGTGTGTTATTCAATGCTACATTTTCTCAGTCCCAATCACTAACCCCAGCACACAGCAGCAGCTCAGTAAAGCTACATAGAAAACATGTTTGAATTAGCTAATGAAATCAGTTCTCTGTGCAGAGGCAGATGCTTGGGTCTAACAAGAGCCCATTGGGTTGGTGCACAAGTCCACACCAGAGCTGGGCTGTACAAGCTGAAGAGGAAGAGCTAGCAGAGCTGTCACCAAAAGCCTACGCTTCTGTCCACTACAACCAGAAGTGATAACATAGGAACACTCAGGCAGTGCTCGACGCTTGTTTGCCCCCACCCAGGCCTGCCACAAGTCAGGGCTGAGACATGAAGCCATCCATCACTAACCACAAGAAGGGCCTGGAAATGCCAGAGCTGCTCTCAGGCATCCTGCCTCTCTTCCTGGCCCAAGTTCTGTCATTGTCCCTAGTTGACAAATAGAAGCTGAGACTGGGTGAGTGTCAGCACCACAGTTCAACTTCAAGCCAGTAGATTCCTGATCATTGGCTCTCAACCTCTTTGATTTATAGGAACATGTGTATCACATGGAAGCCCTCATGATTGCCAGTCTCTTTCACCTTCCAGAAAAATGAATAATAAATAAAACACCACTCAGCAAGGTCTCTGGTTCCTAAGCCAGCATCACTAGCTGCACACCTTACAGAAGATTGGGGAAGCCAGGCAGTGGTGGTGCATGCCTTTAATCCCAGCACTTGGGAGGCAGAGGTAGGCAGATCTCAGCGAGTCTGAGTCCAGCCTGGTCTACAAAGTGAGTGCCAGAACTGCCAGGACTGTTACACAGAGAAACCTTGTCTAAAAAATAATAAAAATAAAAAATAAACAAACAAAAAGGAGAAGATTTGGGGAATGCTCCTGGTGGCCCCGGGACAGTGCGGCCTCAGCCTGCAACCAATGACTCAGCACCCATAGAATCAGGCTCAGCCTAGACAGGTGGACAACCAACTTGCCATTCTCCCAGGAAGTAACCATGCAACCTCTGATCAGGGCATCAAACAGGTTCTTTCATAACCCACAGCTGCCTTCTCCACCAACTTCTCAAAAGCAACTGGAGATGCAGATTCAGACCATGGGTCAGAATTTTCGCGGTAATTACAGTGATTTCCAGGTTAGAGGGAAATTACACCCCAGAAAGCATATGGAACCAATCCTACCATTCTGGAATACCAGATAAATTCTGTTAGGGATGAGACCTTAGCAGTTCATCATAATCCCTACCACAGGGAGAAAAGAGCGCCAGCTGCCTGCTGTTGGGCACAGATCCAAGGGCACCTCTGACTAGAGGTGTCCTAAACCCTGGCAGAAGTCTTGTCTGCCCATCACTACTTTCCTGCCCTTCCCTCCAGCCGTATACACCAGCACTAAGCCAGGAGACAAGTTCACAGTCCTCAGAACTCTCCAGTACAAGTGGGGGATGGAGAAGATGTGCGGAAGGAAGGAGAGGAAATGGCTGTGATGCTCCTGCTTCGGATCTAAGACTGATGTCCTGAAAGATGCAATCAACCTGCTCCCCCCCCCCCCCGCCACACACACACACACACACACAAGACACGCAGGACGTGATTCAGTCCCTGCTCTGACCTCTGGAAGGCAAGAGGTCAGAAAAGGGAAGCAAATGCTTAGAGATGGCAGCCTAGCAATTTGAGCTAGAAAATTTCCCTTGGCAGTGCGGCAGGACTGGATTCCAGGCGTGGGGCCAGCCTGAGACTGCAGGACAGGGAGCTGACTACAGGACACCTGTAGCTATGGAGGATTCAGGAGTCAATGGCCAACACCTCTGGGGTCATCTCTGCTCAGTATCTTCTTTTCTACCCTAGCAACAGCCTCCAGTCCTGTCCTTTCAAACCCCTTCCTCACCCAGCCTGAATCTACCCTGGGATCTGTCAGTGTCAGGACTTCTAGACTCTACTTACTTGGAAACATACATGTTGAACCAACCCAGCCAGAACTCCTGAGTCTAAATCTCCCATAAGCACATCCCCCATCTTCTGATTCATCTTAATTTTCACCTTGATCGGACTGAGAAGCTCCTAAGAGATTTGTAAAGCTCTGGGCGTGTCTACAGACGGATTTCAAGGTGGGCTAGGAGTCGCCAACCCTCAGGTTAGAGGCCTGAATATAAGAAGAGGAAATAAATAAAGGAGGGCGCTCACAGATGCACAGGCAGCCCCTCCCTGCTTCCTGTCTGCTATGAGATAAGCAGCCATCTCCATGCCTTCCCACTTCTGGGATGGAGAACATGAGTCCTATGGAGCCATCTCCATAGAATGAACCTCAGAGCATCTACTAGAGCAGATCTTCCCTCTCAAGGTGTGTGCCAGGTTTTGTGACTATGGAGGGGTTGTGTTAATTGGGTTTCTGTTGCTGATAATAAATACCTGAGATAATTGGCTTATAAAAAGAACATTTCCATTTGTTCAATGTTTTAGAGATTCCAGTTCATGACTGGGTGGCCACAAGGGGTGGGGTGCTGACAAGGTCCCACATTATGTCAAGAACATGTGGCATCACAAAGCCACTCACCTCATGGTCAAAAAAAGAGAACAAGGAGACTGGCATCTCCCTTTAAGAACATGCTTCCTGCCATGGTAAGGTTTGATGTTTAACTGGGCATGCCTATAGATTGATAACTAACTGAGGACCTATCTCATGGGTTCCTGGACAGAAAGAGAGATGAGCAATACAGTTCATCTCACTCTGCTTCCAGACAAAGGATACAATGTGACCAGCAGCCCCACCCCACCCCTGCCCAGCATCTTCCCTGCCAAAACAAACTCTTTACTCGTTATGTTTGCCTCTTGTGTGGTACTTAAGGCAGTAAGAAAAGCAACCACCACACTCCTAATGGCTTCAACACCTCACACTAAGCCCTACCTCCTGAAGCGGGCACCACGCCCACTGGTGCCATGGGCTAGGAACAAGACGTTTTAAGACGTGGATCTTTGGTGCTATAATCGGATGTCTTAAGACCCAAGCTATGGCACCATCCACAGGAGTAGCATGACAAACCATTTAGCTGGAAAAGATGTCTCTTTGGAAATCCCCCTTCCTCTTTCCTTGCCTGGACTGCACAAATGCTCAGAACCCCTATCTCTATCCCACTGCTGTCCCAGATGTCACTATCATCTGTCCCTGAAACTGTTCAAACAGGTTCAGCCTGGCCTCTCAGTTCCCTAGCCAAATGCACCCAAGCTCTTCACCCGGCAGAGACTTCCAGCATGGAGCAGACCAGGTACCTGTCTTCCTTAAACAGCCCAGCGACTCTGCAACCAGAACCTAGGAGACCTGGTGTGACTGGCCCTGCCTTGCTCTTCGACATGGCGGCTTCCTCCCACTTCCCCATACCCTCCAGGCACACAGCTCATCATTCTGTGGCGTGCTCCAAGCTCAGTGGCCTCAGATACTTCTCAGCTGTGGCCCCTTCTGCTGGAAGGCTACATCAGACAGCCGTCTCACCGCCTCCTTTGATGTGGCATATTATCACCTCAAACATCAGCTCCCTCAGAGAGACCCACGTAGGCTATCAGGTGCTCGATCTACCCCTTCCATGACCACCGCAACTCCATCGCTTTTCTTCATGTCCCTTTTCTTTGCCTGAAGAAATCATCTCGGATTTGTGCCCACGTCTTGCTTCCCACTTTCCTCTCAGATCCAGGAGAACAGCCAGCACACAGTAGGCACTAATCATCGAAGGGTTACTGATGACCCCACTGGGGGGGGGCAGGATTCAGAGTGAGGTGAATCCAGAGTCGGGACTGGATTTTTCTGGGTGTGAAACAGCTCACTCAGCCCTTCACTGACTTTACAGGAGTTACTTCAAACCTTCCTAAACATCCACTCTCTCATCTGAGAAGAATACTTCATTTGAGAAGCAGCCACGCCAAGATTAAACAATAGCAAATGTGAACTACTTGGAATTTGCTTGACAAATAGTTGATGGCATTGTTGATTACAATAATAATTGGCTTCAGCATGGCTTATCTCTCCAAAGCGCCTGTGCTGGGAGCTGGATTGTAATTGGCAGTGCTGAGCAGTGGTGAGGGCCAATAGAAAGTAAGCAGGTCACACGAGCGCCATTTTCACAAGGGAGTAACACCTTCTCACAGCATGGGTCAAGTCTCAGGAAATGTCTGAGTTCTCAAAAGAAATGTGTGCTTGTACATCCTTAGCCATGCAGAAATTCAGGTTAAACTGCTTTTGAGATTCCCCTCTGACCTCAACGAAATGGAGAACAGAGACTACAAAGAAGGCTCAGTGGTTATATGTTTGGTTCCCAAGTGGGAGAACCAGGGTTCGGATCTCCAGAAACCATGTAGATCCCAGGTAGGTGTGGCAGCCACCAGTAAGTAACACCTATGGAAATAGAGACAAGGAATTCTCCCAAGGTGAGATGGCTAGCAAGACTAGCCATATTGTCAAGCTCTAATGGCGCCCACGTGGATAACTAAATCCACAGAAAGCTTGAGAAAGCTTGGGAAAGATTAGAGTAAAGCATGTTTGCTTGGTAGCAGCAATTTCTCGGGTCTGTTCTGTTTGCTAGAGGCAAGCAAGCACTCTCATCTAAGAGAGGCTTCCTGACTCAGCTTTAGCTGCAAAACCCTGCAGCTCTTTTAAGAGGTCCTGCTATGAAACACTTGTTAATGAAAAGCTGAACACATGCTTTTAGGTTTTCAGCTGCAACTTGCTTGCTGACAAGAACCTTGAAATGCCATAGAGTGGTGGCAATAAAATTGGCTATAGCCGGTACCTCTGCCATGAAGCTGGAAAGCTAAGGAATGGGCTGGATCCAGCCGCCAAAGTCACGGATTTAGTCCTACCAATATTGTTTGGTAAATTAAAGACTCACGTGGTCACAAAAAGAGAGATATACAATAAAAGAAAGATTCAAAGTCGAAGAAAATGTCTAAATGGTTTATAGTGTGTTAAGATATATGCAAGCTAAAGGTTAAAGTTCTTAAAAAAAAGAAAGAAAGAGTAGTTGGGTGTGGTGGTACACACCTTTAATCCCAACACTTGGGAGGCAGAGGTAGATTGACCTCTGTGACTTCAAGGTGTGGTAGCACACACCTTTAATCCCAATGCCTGGGAGGCAGAGACAGACAGATCTCTGAGAGTTCAAGGACAGCCTGGTCTACAGAGTTATTCCAGGATAAAGATATACAGAGAACCTGTCTCAAAAAATAAAAGTAAAAATAAAAGAAACTGAGGTTAAAATAAAGCCACACAAAGATGGAAAATACACAGAGAATCTTGATACTGTATGTTATTATGCTCTCTTTGAATTGTTTGAATGCTGAGGAAGAAGCAACAGCTGCTAAAAGATATTTGTTTATAAATGCTGCTGAACTAATCCATCATAGATATTTTGAAAATACCTTAACTTCAGAATTCGGATCTAAGGATATGATACTTTGGAAAAGAGATTCTTCTTTTGTTTTCACAGAGGATGAGACCCTGTGGATTGCATCTATCCCAATATGGTATGATAGACCACGCCCTCCTGAAAGGTTGCTATGAACACCCTCAAGAAATTACTTTGCTCAACTGCCGACTGAGATGAATCTAGCAAACAGGTTACACCATAAAAGATCTGATTAACAGTGCCCCCATTCAGCAGGAAGCAGTTTGGAGAGAAATAACTATGTCCATATTCCCAAATATTGTTTATAAATGTTCTTTTACATTTAAAGGGGGATATGATATAGATATGATAATTTGTATTGATATGGATTTTGCTTTAGTGATTTAAATTAAGGTCAATTTTATTATATATATATATATGCATATTTCTGATCTTGATTAAGGTATTGTGATTGTGTAGTTCATTTTAAAAATGTAATGTATAATTAGGAAATATAGGTTGTTAATGAATAATCATCAATAATAGTTAAGCTTGTAGTCATGTTAGTTAGATTTTCTAGATATATAGAGATATATTTTAGTTAAATAGGCATTCCTAATATCTTTCAAAGACTACAGAATATGGCATTTTAATGTTTTAATAACTTAGAGCTTTTCATGACAATGAGACACATCTGCTCCTGGCAGCACCAATCTACTTCAAGAGGAAGATGGGCATCGAAGAGGCTCCTTATTGAGTTTGATAGCCATTTGAGCAAGAAACTGCTCTTGCCTGCTGTTGCATAAACTGGACACAGAGAACCCGCAGAGAGAGGACTGCTGAACTTGCCTAAAGGTGAGATGGTCTTTCGGGGTTCCTGATTCATGAAAGAGTCTGTGAGATATTCTGCAGGACACAGCAGAAAGTGACTGAACTGCCTTCAAAATTTCCGGCTTCATGGAAATGTCTGCTGGATACTATGGGCCTGAAGGCAGAAGATGGATGCCCCAATGGTACAAAAGAACTTTGGGTGACTGTCCAGGCAGCAAGATGTCTCAGTCATTTCTAGAGTTTTGGAAGTAGCTTACTTCTTGTTCACCTAGGTAATATTGTGTCCTTCTGGAGTCTTTGATGGAGTTGAAGAATAGATAGATAGTTAGAGTTTTCCTTAGTTATGAAAAAAAGATAAAGTAGATATAAATATTGTAACTGTAATTCTTACTTGATAACTGTTTTGTTATATGTAATTTTGCTATGTTAAAGCCTTCTTTTTTGTTTAAACAGAAAAGGGGAAAATGATGTGGGAGAGTCTTCTGTTTGTTTGATTTCATTGGTTAATAAAGAAACTGCCTTGGCCCATTTGATAGGCCAGCCCTTAGGTGGGTGGAGTAGACAGAACAGAATGCTGGGAAGAGAAAAGTGAAGCAGATGTCTCAGGCAGTCACCATGCCTCTCCTCTCCAAAACAGACGCAGGTTAAGATCTCTCCTGGTAAGCCACCCCTCGTGGTGCTACACAGATTACTAAATATGGGTTAAAGCAAGATGTGAGAATTAGTTAATAAGAGGCTGAAACTAATGGGCCAGGCAGTGTTTAAATGAATACAGTTTGTGTATTATTATTTCGGGCACAAGCTAGCCAGGCGGCCGGGAGCCGGGCAGGATGAAAAGCAGGCCTGCCCGCAGCTCCTCACTACATGGTATGACTGAGAGACCCTGTCTGTCTCGATGAATGAGGTGAAGGTGCAATTGATGGTGAATCCCAACATCAACCTTGGGTCTTTATTGGCTACCCACGTGTGCATACATATACAACACATATATACATCACACACAACCCACATACAAACACACACATGTGCACAAACATACATAAATATCACATATACATATACCCATACACATATGTGCATACCATATACACACATTCCAGACACACCCATATGAACATGCCACATACATACACAATACACACATACATACATTCATACCACACATGCATATACACACGTAAGCATGTATGTATGTCTTCATACGTTATATAAAGACACATGCACACCACATACATATAAAGTAAAAAGTTTTTAAATGGCTAACATCAAGAAAATGAGACACAATAAATATTGGGAATGATGTGAGAGAAGAGGAAGACTTACTGCTGATGGGAATGCAAACTGGCACAGCCATTATGGAAATCAGGACAGAGATTCCTCAGAAAACTAAAAATAGAACAACAATCTCAGCCAGCTATGCCACTCCAGAGTACGTACCTGGAGCGCTAAGTCTATAGAGCACGGAGATCCTTGCACCTCCGTGTTAACTGCCGCACTAGTCACAATAGCCCAGAAACGGAACCGGCCTGGCTGTCCATCAGGAGATGGAAGAACGAAGAAAATGTGAAACATGAGCACGATAGAATTTTATTCAACCATAAAGAAAAAGGAAATGGTAAATCTGCAGCAAAATGAATACAACTGGAAATTTTTATGTTGAGTGAAAGAAGTCAGATTCCAGAAGACAATGTGTGTTTTCTCCGTATGCAGACTCTAGCTTTAAACAGTGTGCCTCTAACCCAGTGCTGGGGGAGGAGGGGCTCACTGGCCAGCCAGGCTAGACAATCAGTGAGCTCCGGATTCAGCTAGAGAGCGTGTCTCAAAAATGTAAGATGGAGTGCAACAGAGAAAGGCAGCTGATGTCCACCTCTGGCCTCCATGCACTCATCCATGCATAGGTGAGCACACTGTGCGCACGTGCAAGGACACACACACACACGCACACGCACACACACACACACACACTAAGAAAGGGAGTCAGTGAGAGAGAAGAAAGAGATCTTAAGAGAAGCAAGTTAGTCTGTCCCAGGTCACACCACATATTCCGCAGGAACTCCCTCTCATGAGCTTCCCTCACAGGGCCCATCCACCACATTTGACGTTACTGAAGGAGTCATTCCCATGTACTTCTCTTTGAACGTTCAAGCCATCAGAAGAAGCAAAACAAACCTCGTTTCTCATAAATGACCCAGCACTGAGCACATTGCTCTAGGAACTGAGACAAAAACTACAGTAAATATGAAGATGTCTATACAAAAGTGGGGGTGTGAGAAAGCACGTAGAAGCAGTGACGGGGGAAAGAGGGTTGCAAATATGAAGTCTAGAGCACAACAGACTCTCAAGACCGCTGACCCACGAGACCACAGCGGTGGAGAGAGGCGGGTGCTGCCTTGCTGGGCTGCGGCAGGGATCACACAGAGAGACTGTGCAGCAAGTAGCCAAGGGAGCCTGTGAGTTCTGACTCATGAGCCATGATGCCTTTCCCATCATGGGAGATGTGAACAGGGCAGGAAGAAGCAGCCAATGACTGTATGCGTAGCCCAAGGCTGTCCCACCTAGCTCTCTTCTTCCACAGACATTCTGGTTTAAGGATGCCTCTACATCCTGTTCTATTCCAGTTTTTTTTAGTACCAGTGGGAATTGCCATCTACAGCAGCCAGCTCCCCACGCACTGGAGGCAGCGCACTGAACCAAGAGAGGGCATGTGATTTAGACTAAGTCAATCAGAGCCCTTCCCTCTTTTTTTCTGTTGTTGTTGTTGCTGTTGTTGTTGTTGTTGTTGTTGTTGTTGTTGTAAGAGAAGACACTTTGGCCAGTGTGAAGTTCCAGACGCAACAAACCCAGAACTCAGACATCCCTCGCCTGTTGGGTGAGACAGTCCAAGCTGCAGTTCTGCAACCCATTGCCAAAAGAGAACAAAAGCAGATCAAGAAAGCAGGTGGCTTGTTAGGTATGGGGTGGTGCCAGGTACCCACTGGGAAGGAGGAGGGTAGAAGAGACTTAAAGAATGGTGAGAGAAAGGTCCAGGTGATCTGAATAACAAAGGCCAGGATGATAGGTCCGTTGAAGGTCTCCCCTGAAAAGAGAGCTAGCTCCTAAAGTCTGAGGAGGACATAAGTAGGGCAGGACTGACAATATATTGAGCAGGGGTGTGAGGAAGGGACCTGACAAGAAAGAGTCAAAGCCAGACTCCAGGGTGATTTCAGTAGAAGAGAGAGGCTGGGGGGCTCTGGGGGCACAGTCGATCAGCCAATGATGGGATGAAGTGTGGGTGCCGATATGCAGGATGGCGGGAGGACCTCTACACTATGCACCCGAGGACGGCATAGTGAATCAACACAGCAGATGGGGGAAAGGTTTAGGGAGGATGACGTCAGTTATGCTTGGATCCTGTTGACTGTGAAGTGCCAGAGCACTTTGAATCCAGCTTTCTGAGAACTGGGGTTAAAGGTCAAGGCTACAATGCAGTTTGTGGAATCCTCGGCACAGAAGAAACAATAAAAGCCATACCAAGAAGAGACCTTGTGGCATGTGGTAGTGGCTGGTATTTATCGGGAAGGAAGAGGGCAGAGGGAACTTGAAGAATAGTGAGCCATGCCCAACAGGCCTGAGCACCAAAGGCCAGGACGGTAGTTCTGTTAGAGGTTTCTTGGGACAAAGCGCCCCTGGATAAGGTCTGAGAATCAGAAATAGCACCCAGAAAGGAACTCCCGCACTGTGCATCAGAGAGATCAAGATGGCACCTCAGAGACATTTAGGAGGGTAGCAAATGAGAAATGAACAGTCATACCAACCGGGCTTCCAGATAAACAAAACCAGGAAAGATTTACTTCTTCCCATGGGCGATGGCTCACCGGTCACAGCTGCTGGGCAGGCTGGAAGTGGCAGTACAATATGGAGGGAGATTCTCCTCCCGTGGCCTTTCTGAATGGATGAGTGTCCCCTGGGTTATGAAAGATAATCTCTCTTACATACGTCATCTGATTGGAGCTACTGACCAATCTGTAAAGTTCCTTCCCAGGGACACCCAGATTAGCATCTGATTGAGTAATTGGGGGCTGTAGCCTAGCCATGCAGACACATAAAACTCACCATCCCAAGAATTAAGAGCATCCCAGGGGCAGGAATGGCAATAAAAACTGAAGACACTTTAAAGGCTTCTGTGTCACGGGACAAGAACGGAAGGGAAGCAGGGAGAAGGCTGAAATGACAGGAAACAGGAAGTCCTGGGACAAGGACAGCGAATAGAGCAGGGGAACAGGAGCAGTAGGGAGAATTCACACCCTATCTACTGTATAGAGGAAGTGGTTTGAATATAATATGTCCACCAAAGGTTCCGATATTGAAAGCTTGATTCCCAAAACAATGTCTAAACCGGTGAAATTTTGGGAAGTACTGGATCATGAAGACTCTGATCTGATCAATGGTAGAGTCATGTTTGGTGGCCTATTGAGAGGTGTAAGAACAGAAAAACAAGGCCTGACTGGAGGGAAGGGGCCTCTGGAGCCTGGGAAGATGCATGTTGTCCTTGGCCTCATCCTCTCTCAGTCTCTGCTTCCTGGCTCCCACGGAATGAACACTCTGCCATCCCTGACATTCTGCCCACCCAATCCCCCCACCCCCCTAGTGCTTAAAGCTTTCAGTCCAGCCAAAGACTGGATTGAAACCTCTGAAACATGAGCCAAATAATCTTCCTTTCCTTGGGTTGATTTGCTTGAATTTTCTGTCAGAAGCAGGAAAAAAAAAGTTAATACAAGGATTCAAAATCTACACAGGTGATCCATAGAGACACCAGGCAATCCAGATAAACAGTGGCTGCTATGCAGGACCAGAGTGGACCGACTTCAAATCCATAAGAATTTAAAGAGATATAGTCACCCCAATTTTGTGGATGAGGGCTTTAAGACATTAAGAGCCCTGCTAAGAATCAGGGCTATGCACATTAACCCAGGAAGGGAGGACTTATAGTCTAAGTACTGTGGTGCTGTACTTGAAGGGAAATCCAGACACCCACACCCAGTGGCCTTGAGACCACCTGCCTCTCATCAAGCTGCCACTAACTCCTGCTGAGCTAGAATAAAGAACAGTCTGCAAAGGCTCCTGAGCCTCCCAAATCCCTGGCAAAGAAGCTCTATACAGGGGTCTGTAAATTCTTTGTGTCTGTCATCCCATAAACACAGTGGGTCCTCAAGAAGCCCAGCACCCAGCAGGAGCTGGCTAGGTCCTGCTGGGATTGAGCTTCACTCTGCTGAAGGTTGGTTGATGGTATCTGCTTTCAGAACCCTCTCCCAAAGTCAGAGCATTCCTGTGAGTTTACATTCTTGACTCACTTGTCATATCCCCGTGGAAGCGAGTAGATGGCAAGACTGTGGAGTGAAGCAGGGTTGTCCTGGGATAATCTGGAGCCGGTTCCACTTATAAATGTGAGATGTCAATGAAAGTGTGCTGTACCCTCGTCACCACAGCATCAGGCATTAGGAGCATCTTCAGGACTACTCACAGGTACCAGGGGCTGTTGCATCCTCTTCTCAAAGGTGGCTGTAGGGGTTTGGATCCAGCTGCTCGCTCAGCAGGCTGACTTGGGTCTCTGGAAAGATGCTGGGTTCCTGAATACTGAACCAGCACAACCTAAATAAATAGCAGCAGTCTTCCCAAGATGGCCGTCAGGAACAGCCTCGATGCTCAGAACTTGCTGCTATGATAAGTCATGCCAGAATATTGCCCCGTTCATCTTATACCTGTGTCAAAGCATTGAGAGGCTCTATCCTCCAAGCGGAACATCCACCGTACTCACGAGCTCTGAATGCAAAGGATCATTACAGCTGTGCTTGTTGACTGTGACCATCCCATCATAGACAGAGGGAGCATGAAGGTCATGGGACCCTCACCTGAATAAACAGCCAAGCCTCACAGCCAGTTGTATGCAATGCGGCCCTAATCAGATGTGGTCTCAGGGTTTCAGGGAGGGGACAGAATACATAAGCTGGGGGAAGATATTGAGGAGGGGGCTCTCTCTGCGTAGCTCTTGCCCATAGAAGCTACCATACATGCTGGGTCTAGACTTTCCTGTACAGGTACGTTACCGTCACCCATGTGCCTCTCAGTAACCCTTCACCCATACTCCATAAACCCAACAAACTCATTGGTTCCCCGAGGTAGACTCTGGTGGAACTGATCTTTGATTTGTCATTGGGTCCTTATGAGGGAGCAGCTAAACATTTCTTAGTCTTCCAAGGGAGAAAATTCTTATAACACATAGGACTTAGTGACCAATATCAGGAATGTTGGGTAGCAATCGAGTGAATATCAGCTACAGAGACCATCACTAGAAACTGGCCATTTAAAATTCACATGTCCCCTGACCCTTACCCTCGGGAAGCAGTCAACTTATCCCTATCCTATGCTGCCTCTGACAAATACCCTGATTGCTGATCTTGTGAATCCCCTCTGTGCCATGGCGTTCATCCCCAGGCCCATCTTAAGAGTTCAAGGACCCAGAGGAGCCTCGGCAGCCACAGGGCAACAGAAGACACAGGAACTATCACAGGCTCTAACTGGGATCCATACCAGGAGGGTGGCTGGGGAGTGTGTGTGTGTGTGTGTGTGTGTGTGAGTGTGTGTGTGTGTGTGTGTGTCAAACAGGAAGCAAGCTAGGTCTCTCCAGTCTGGCTGTGCATGTTGAGAACACAAAGGACAAGCGGTCCTTACACTGTCCAGTGCAGCATCAGCCTGAGACACCAAGCTTCTAAAACAGAGCCAATCCACTCGAAATAGGCTGTGTGCACAAAATAGATGTTGAATTTCAAAGGCTTATTATAAGACAAAGAATGCCAAATATTTCATTTTTAACTTTAATTTCATGTTGAAATGACAATAATGAGCTAAATTAAGTATATTAAATTAACTCCACCTGTTTCTCACTTTTAACTTTTAAATTATACGTGTGGTTTCTGTTATAGTTCTGTTATACAAAGTTGTCCTAGACAGTTGCCTGCTACATAAGACATAGCCTTGCTCAGCCTAGCTACCCACTACACTTGGGAGAATGGTAGGATCGCACAGTGGGTAAGGCAGCCAGGATTTAACACTGGGTTTCACCCTTACAAACAACTCGACAGTGGACAACTTGCTGAGCCTCCCTGCCCTATAATTTCTCCCCAGGGAAGTCAGCAAATTGTCCAAAGTAAAACAGAGATGATGCCAGTGCCAAATTCACATAAGTCTCATGAGAATTAGATAAATTAGTCTATGCAAACCAGGTAGATAAGGGCCTAGCCTATGGCACTGGCTACCACTACCATCAACAGCACAACTGCCATCAACATTACCAACACCATCATAATAATATTCACTACCATTACAATTAGCATCATCTCCACAGACAAGCCATTGTCCATCCTGTATTTCTGGATATAAAATTCCTGCACTGGAAGATTAGGGAAGGATGGGTCTGATTTCCATAGCAGGACCATCAAAGGTACATGCTATCTTATCAACCCGTGCTAAATCCTAAGATGCCTTGTAGCATCTACTAGGTGCCTCTCCTTCCTCCGTGTAGAGCTCTCCAAATCATACATCCCCCCCATCCAGGCCACCTATCTGCCTGCCCCTATTAGGTATCCAGTTCCCAACCCTCCTAAAGACCAACTAATATTTTTGAATGACTTCAGTTCCAATGACATCAAGACTTTACCTAATCACACGAAGAAGAAAAAAAGCTCAATGTATGCCTTCTAGCACTTGAACAGGAGGGGACAGTACCCTGGTCAACAAAGCACTGAGAGGCCAGAGGTCAGGAGTCAGTTACCTGCTGTGGTCGCCATTTTCAAGCCCAGGTGCTTGCCCAGATGTGCTAAGCAGTGACGACAGTGTCATCTTAGCAAACCCCAGTGCTACTAGTACCAGACCCAGAGACCATGTACTACCTCATTTAGAACTCGTGCCAGTTCTTTCAGAGGGGAATAAGTATCCCCATCTTCACAGATCCATAGCCTGAAATCTCAAAGGGGTGAAGTGTAAGTGTAAGTGGTAGTGAGTGACAGCATCTAGGGGAGTCACGCTCCAACACTGCTCCCCACGAATGGTATAGTCAGCACAGGCTGGGAACACTAGAAACAAACGCTCCCCTTAGAGAATGAAAACTTGCGTCAATTGGGCAACATCTGTTTGGTCACACCTTGCAATCAGCGCCCAAAGAATGAGGGTGTTCTACTTAAGTATTTGCCAAGCTGGCTCTCAGGAAAGCCAGGGTCCAAGGTTGCCTGCTTCTCAGCTAACGCGATCAGTAATCACCAACTGGCTAATCTACAATGTAAAACCCACAAAAGGAAGCCATATAAAAGTCCTTTCATCCTGGCCACGAAACCCTAGGGATGCAAAGAACTGGGCTGTGAGCACACTTTTAGGTGCTGGCATAAGAAAATGAGCTGAGAACATGGATTTTTCCAGAAGGAAAGTTAGTATTTAGCATCCTAGCAAGTTCAGGTAGCTTGGGATTTCTGAAGTCTCATGAGGTAGTGGCCTAAGAGTGAGCCGGGCAGTGGTGGCACATGCCTTTAATCCCAGCACTCAGGAGTCAGAGGCAGGTGGATTTCTGTGAGTTCAAGGCCAGCCTGGTCTACAAGAGCTAGTTCAGAACCAGTCCCAAAGCTACAGAGAAACCCTGTCAAGAAAGAAAGAGAAAGGAAGGAAGGAAGGAAGGAAGGAAGGAAGGAAGGAAGGAAGGAAGGAAGGAAGGAAGGAACGAACAAACAAACAGTGGACCCTTGGAGAAGTACCTTAAAGAAGCTGAGTCCGGATAAGCAAGTACAAGAACTGGGATTGATGAAACTCACTTGGTAACAGGTGTTGGGATCATGATAAGTAGCTATGCCATAAGAAATATCCCGAGAGTGTGTGTGTGTGTACATGTGTGTGTGTACATGTGTGTGTATGTACGTGTTTGTGTACGTGTGTGTGTGTGTGTGTGTGTACGAGTGTGTGTAAGGAATGCTGAGGTCTATGAAGAGCTTCGGGTGAAGAGAGCTTCCAGGGCTCAGGCTGGAACCCTGACAGGCTCTTCTCTAGGGTGTGGGTCCCTGAGGAGGCCCCTGGAAGGCTCTTCGTCAGTTTATCTTTTCCCTAGATGCTGCCGAGCTCCAAGTCACACTGCCCTCGCCCTTGATTTTGGCAGGGTTTTTTAAGCAAAGGAAGCAGCAATAATCCTCTGGCTGATTTGCCAGCACCATGTGGCTGGCCAGCCGGGAGCAGGGGTGATCAGCAAAGAAACTGGATCACCTGGAGGGCCGGAGATGGGAGGAATTGATGACAACATCTCTATCCACTAGAAAACCAGGAGGAAAATCAAACAAAAATTACATCCTGGCTCTTCCTGCTAAACCCAAATCAATAGAGAAGACAGAAAAACAAGTGTGTTTTATTTTGCACGAACTTCAATTGTCACACTTTGTTCAGAGAAGGAAAATGCCATCAGTTCCCTAGGAAGGGCTCAGGACGGCTAGCTGCAGCTGGGTCTGTTCTGAATGATGGAAGCCAGACATCCAGCAGTGAGGCTGGGAGGGGACATGTTAGTGGGGTGGAATTTTGCTTCTATTGAAACTAAATGTTAAATAATGGGTGTGCACTGGTGACCGCAACATACTACAGAGGCCTCCAGACTCTCAGAGCCCTGAGTGGGTGCTATACTTAGCAGGAAACCCCAGGGGGCTAAAGAGAGAGAACGTGATGATCACAGGGTAAAATGACAGGTCCCTACTTAGGCCCCTGCACGCCACCCTCCAAGAGCTAGGAAAAGGGCCTGACACCTCTCCATACCCACCACCAAAAGCCCAGACAGCCACACATGGTATGTCATACATTCCCGGAAAACAAAGGGCAGGCTGACTGCAGAGCAGAGCTCCATTGCAGGAATGCACATCACCAATCTCTTTTCGATTTCAGGAGCTTTCTTTGGGTAAGAGGCAAAACCACTCAAATCCAATTTCCCTTCCCAGTTCTGCAAATCTAATCTTCAGAAACAAGTTTCTTGTGCATGAGAAGAGTCAGGCCACATTTCCACACACATACAACGATCTTTTCTTCCAAGATCTGGGGCTGGCAAGGTGTGCACTGATCGGCAGGCAAGGATAATTTGTGCAACCATTTGTCAGACAGGCAGCTGGGAAGAAGAAAAGCCCCTGACTTGCCACTGTCTTCTTTCTCCCACCACCTGTGCGAAGAAGTCTAAGGACAGGTCTAGATAATAGAAAGGGGTCTTTGTAAATGATACTAGGACATTTTACCAGAAAGTCACGATGGGAGAAGAAAGCAGAGACGGAACTGCATCCACCTGAATGGCTTTTGCCAGAATCAGGGATAGGCAAGAAAATGGTAATGGTTGTGCCAAGTACACCAACCTGCAATGCCATTCATTCACTTCCTACCACTTCAGATTGTGGTGCCTAAGGCCCCTGGCTTCACTGTGCTGTGTCCCTTCATTGGCCTATAAAGGACAGCATGGAGAGCCAATAATAAGGGCCAGTAAATAACAGCTAACTACCCCCCAGTAGTGTGTGTGTGTGTGTCCCCTTGAGGCTAACTTTCCTGGACAGAGCAGAGGACAGATGTGGAGAAATGAGGTCAACTTTCAATAGGGAAAGCAGCTCTAGACCCCAAATCAGTCTCAGCAGCTGTGCAGAGACGTGTAGACAAGCTGAAGCTAGGTGTGCACGGGCCAACAGAGGCTAGGTGTGCATGGACAAGCCAAAGCTAGGCTAAAGCCAAAGCAGAGCTCCAGAGGCAGATCGCAGGTTTGACCAAGGGCCACATACCATGCGTATGACACAGATAATAGCAAGCCCTCCCTCCCCAGTGGTGAGATATATGTCCACTCTACTTTCCAAATAAGCCTGACTACCGGGGAGCCCACAGATGAGAGCCTCAGACTTATGGTGGGGAATCAGATCTGGCACCAGTCCTTGACCCCCTCACAGAGAAACCAGGCCCTTTTTTGAGTTCTGCAAGATTGCTCAGTCCCGACTGACCCTACTCTTCATAGAGCAGACAGAATCTCTGAGTCACTGACTGGCTGGGGAGAGGAGTGGGAGAGGAGCAGGAGAGCAGTCCTTAAAGGAAAGCAGCTCCTACAGGAGGTAAAGACCTTTCTGTTCCAACACCAGAGAGGAAGCTGGGGCAGCTGAGGCAGAGATGCTGGCCTGGACCCACTCTAGGAAGAAAATATAAATCATCCTAGCTTATATTTCCCTAGGAATAGCCTTTAGGCACCACCTCATTACCTATAGCTGAGATGGGCCACTACAAGTAGGTTCTATGGGGCATGGATCTTCCCCCTCCCAGACAGGTACCCTGGCAGAGTACACTGTGGGTATGAGCCTTCCATGGGTTCCCAACTCATGCTTCAGGGACTGCCGTGTTGGAGAATTGCACTTTAAGCAGCATATAGAGCACAGGGCCGCAAGGAAGACAGGAGGCCTGGGACTCCTGACCAGTGGCCTTTATCCAGCCCCCTTCTGGCTTGGGGCAGGCAGATGGCACTCCAAGTGACAGCAGCTCTTAGCACTGGACTTCAAGTCCCATGGCCATGCTAAGCCTGGGTGCTCCTGCTCAGCATAGAAAGGCTCTCAGTGGGCCAGGCTTTCCTGGGACCCACAGTAGACACAACTGGAGGACTTCAAGGGAGAACTGTCCCCCTGAGCATGGGTCAGAGCAGTACTTTTTCAGCATGTTTCTGGAAGAGCATCTGTTAGCCTCTTAGCTAGTAAGCCTGGGATGAAGACAGAACCACAGCATTCCGGAACGGCATGTCAGCAGCCAGCGGAAGCCACAAAGCTGGAGTCGGGGTCTGGGATATTGAGCCCTGCAACTGGACTCTGGTCATTCTCTGACCCAGGATCACAAAGAAGAGATGCATATGGGAAGTTCAGGTCAGATGGAGACCGTGGAGGCTCCGGTTTATGGCAGTGACCATGGGGCATCTGTTAGCCGTCTCTTAATTAACCTGCTCTCTAGGGGAAGTGAATGACCGAGGAGGACAAGTGTCCTCACCTGTTCCCTCACCACACTGCCTCCTGGAAGCTTCCAGAAAGACAAAGCAGAGCCTGCATCCTGAGGCCCCTTCCTTACCTGGACCTGCTCTCTCTGGCCAGCCAGTCCCTGGAGCCCAGGTGGCAATCATTGGCAACCCAAACCCTTCTAGTGCTCACACGAGCTCTGGGGTTGGGCAAGGCAACAAGGCCAGGAGGGCTCAGTGAGTAGATTACCCGCTTCAATTATTTTATCTAACGATGACATTTGTACTGTAAAAGTCAGCACAAAAATCAATGAGTTTTAAAGGACAAAATCTGGGGGAGGCTCCAGCCCAATGACCTGAAACACTGCTCAGGAACTGGGAAGAAGGAGGCTCAGACTGGGGGTGGGTGAGACTTCAGGATCCCACGTGGGTATGCTCAGGCAAGCAGCACTGCAGGATATGGTCAACACTCAGGTCCAGCCCTGAAGCCCCAACTATGGCTCCCAGCTTCAGTCACACATTCTTCTGATCACATACAGACACTACATCAAGCAGCTGCCTGAATATAGGCATAGCGAGACAGACCTGCACCCACCTAGCAATGTGAGGACAGAAGTGTCACTAGCCAACCACTGCACAACCAACAGGTGACTTGCAATAAAACCAGGGCAGACTACAGCTGCCCATAAAGTCAGGAAGAGCTTCCAAACCCTGGCTTTAAATTGAAGCTTGCAGAAGGTATTCACAGGAGCATATAAGGAACAGCATCCACGTAGACAGAAGGGCAAGAAGAGAAGCTGGAAGCTTGGGTTCCTGAAGGATCTGAGTGAACTCATACATCATATCCCTCCCCCTTCCTCTCTATTCCAGCATATATTCAGCCCCTCCCCTGGGGGCTGCAGAAGCAGAAAATAAAGGTGGGGGGGTGGCCCATCTCCCTTCACATCAGAGGCATGGGCCATGAAAAAGCAGTCTACAGACACTCATAGAAGCATCATGGGTGCCCAAAGGCCAGGGAGTTGGGACAAAGAGCAGTGGGGCTGAAAAGAAACTGGGGAGTCAAGCAAATGGATCCCACCTTGCACACTACACTCTTCCAAGGCAGCCTGTACACCCAAAAAGATGAAAGACCACAGAACAGCCAACCAGGGTTCTGTCAACCTCAGCTATGAGCAATGGAAGGGAAAGAGTCTATGACCCTATGGCTTTGCCTTCAATGCAAATCCCTTCCTCTCCTTTGTTACGTGGGGAGGGGTGGCTGGAGGGGTGCAAGAAGGGAAGAGAGCAGGTGAAGATCGAGACCCAAGTGGAATAGTCACTGAAAGAACCTGCAGGTCATCAAATTGTCCTGGCTCAAGCCTCCTGGGGAAGACATCAATAGACCCTTTTATGGAAAGTTGAGGCCAGACTAAGGAGGACTGGAGGCTGGGAGTTCAAAGGCTATATAGGACCTACAGGTGGAACTACGGGCTGTTTTCTGATTTCCTGGAAATAGCCAACTGAGGGGTGAGTATCAGGACCCAATATAGTAAAGGCCAGTCACTGTGAGAGCCCACAGGTCAAGGGGGATACAATGGTGTATAAAAAAGAGGAGATCCAATATTGAACAGTCATTTCTGAGTCTGGATTAGATTTAAGGAAGACTGTAGCTGGGGATTTGAAGGGAAGTTAACTTTGAGGTGGGGGACTGGATAAATACTAGAGATGCGGGTGAGATCAGGCATGTGACCATCCCTAGAAATACTATGTGGAGCACAGTTCTCTCCTCAGATGAGGCTGAAGCGGTACTGATTAGACGTCAGGGCAGAGGGAGGAGGGAGAATCCAGAAGGCTGGAGATGCAGGAAGATGTTTCACGGTTCATTATGCCTGAGCCAACGATGGAATAAATGTGGCCTGTGCTCAGCCTCCTTAATGTGAGCTCTGTCACTCTAGCCTCCTGTTTGTCACTGTCATCTTCCTGCCACTAACTGAGCCTCGGGGTCCGTATTAATGATGTTTTACAGGTGTCCGCTCACTCAGTCCTCACGGGAACTCTATAAGGTCTGTATTGCTATCCCATTTTGCCAATAAGATTTCCAAGACTCAGAAAGAGTGAATAAATTCAATCAGTGCTATGTCTGGTGTCAAAGCAGGACTTACAACCTGGACACCACTACTCCTAGCCACACAGGAGAAGCTGACCCTGCTGATATATATATAAGTTCAGAAGGAACCAAAGTCCCAAACCGAGGATTTTACAGGACCAAGGTGCAGCTCCCATCAGTCCCCACAGCCATGTCTGCATTCCTGGTGGGCCGACTCAGTGTCTACACTGTCTAGAGCAATGCCGTTCTTCACCTAGCATCCCATGTCTCAGGCTCAGAACCTTCTAGCATTTATGCTGGGGAATCTGGGTATTTTCACAGACTTTACCTTCTACTATACCAAGGAATCTGGGGCCCTGTTAGAGGCTAAAGGAAGAGTAGCATCCCCCCAATCCAGAAAAGGCAGCTTCCAGGTCAAGCAGAGAAAGCCCCCTTACTCACTGGAGCTCTAGAATCTCCCACAAGCCCCTGTACCATCTTGTAGGGAAAAAATGGCCATTCCACAGTCCTGGATACTATTATTTATGGTCAACCTGGGGTTCTCTTGGGGCAAGAAGCAGCCTGTTAGTTAGGAGTGAAATCCCTCTGCATGGAATGGAAGGTTTCTGAGCCAAGCATCCACGGTGCCCTGTGAAGCTGTCCTTCCTCTCAGGCCTCAGGACTGACCATGTCAGGAAATAGGACCACAATGAAAGGCACGCCTGGAGAATTCACACACACACACACACACACACACACACACACACACACACACATACACACTACTCACAACACACAGACATGCTCACATATTCAAACATACACTTGCGTTATGAAATATCTGCCTCTGTGCTTTGAATGTGGCCCGCAAAGCCTCAGATGGTGGAAGTGTGGTGTCTGCTGTAATGACATTCAGAGGTGGAAGGCTTCCACACAGTAGAAGGCAGGCAGGGAATGAAGTCACCATCCCCAGAAGGGACAAATGTAGCTCTCCCAAGACCCAGTTAGTTCTCAAGAGAACGGTTGTTCTAAAGAAACAGCACTCCAGACACTTGGCCACTTGTGTTGACCTGAGTTCTCTAGCACGTGTGATGGAGCTGGAATGCCCTCACCAGAGGCCACCAGATTGCCCTCTGGATCCTGGGACTTCAACCTCCAAACTGTGAACTAAATGAACTAAATGAACCTTTTTAATTTATGTGTTACCAGCCTTGTGTCTTTATTATGGCAACACAAAGAAGACTGAACTATTCCATAAGGACCTTCTAACCCTGTCCCTTACCTCTATGGGATAAGTACATGAGACCAAAGGGACATGGAAGGTATGGCCACTCATGAACATGAATGAGTTCAGTCCAGTCAGCAGGAAGAGGGACTTAGACTAGGAAGGGTAACACAAGCTCTGGCAACAGCAAAACACTCAGCTCTCCATTCAAATGCCCCCCTCATGGCTACATAAAGCCAAGGAGCATCCTGGCACTGCAGGGAATTGAAAGCCAGTAGATGTGACAGGAAGGATGACTTGATGCAGTTGTCCAGGCCAACTCAGGACTAAGGCAGGAACTAGTCATACCTACAGCAAGGATTTGTGTCAAGCCTAAGGATTTGGTCACAGGAGACCAAATGTGGTAGAGCAGCCTCAGGGGACATTTCTCTGATCCAGCTGAGTGCCGGTGACTGTGGGCTGATAGGTAGAGGATGGTACCAGCACTGCTGGGCCTATTCTGCAGCCCCAGCCCATAGTGGTAGGCTGGATGCAACTTAGCAACAGGCTTTCTAGACAAAAGTGTAAATAATGCACTGATTTATGGCATTTGGTCTAAATACTTCAAACAAAGTAACTTCAACTAAGCCTGGAGACACAGAGGTAGCTAATACAAGCAACTCAACTTTCAGCACACCCCAACACGAGCACTCACATGGGAACAGCTCCATCACAAAGGCATGGAAGAGACATTACTGAGGTGATAAGGGGGTGGGAGCTGATGGAGGACTCTCATTGGCTAATAAAGAAACTGCCTTGACTTTTTGATAGGGCAGGATTTAGATAGGTGGAGTAGACAGAACAGAATGCTGGGAAGAAGGGAAGTGGGTCAGTCGCCATGACTCTCCTCTCCGAGATGGATGCAGGCTAGAATCTTCCTGGTAAGCCACCACCTTGTGGTACTACATACGTTACTAAATATGGGTTAAAGCGAGATGTGAGAATTAGCTAATAAGAGGCTGAAACTAATGGGCCAGGCAGTGTTTAAATGAATACAGTTTGTGTGTTGTTATTTCGGGGCATAAGCTAGCCAGGTGGCCGGGAGCTGGGCGGCAGGAATGCAGCCCACTGCTCCCTTCACAACAAGGAGCCAATGAGAATGTGGACAAGATGAGCGGGAGGGGCTGGTGATCAAAGTGAGTCCGAAGAGCACACAGTCCCTCCAGAGAATGCAGGTGACTATCTAGACTGGGACTTCTGCATCATAGTCACACAAAGTCAATCTAACTTCCAAGCAGAAGGTACTCCAACAGGCCCCATTAGGGATCCTCAGAAACCAGCCCCGAGACTAGAGGCCATCCTCCCAAACAGTGAGCCAAATAGTAGCCCAAACCACCTGAATACAGTATGAAGCCCAGAGAGATAACACCATAGCAGCACCCACCTTCAGAGGGCCCTCCAAAACTGGGAGCTCTCCAAACCCCTGCTGCAATGGACAGACCTGCTCCTATCTCTGAGCTGGCCTGTCTCCAAGGGAGCACACCTCTCTCTTTTCTTCCCCTAGAGCCAAGTGCAAACGACTACTGTAAGCAGATACTGAGCATTCATTTCCAATCAACCAGACCCGAATAATAACACAGAAACTGTATTAATTACAACACTGTTTGGCCAAAAGCTTAGGCATATTTCTAGCTAACTCTTACATCTTAAATTAACCTATTTCTATTATTCTGTGTATTGCCATGAGGCTGTGGCCTATGGGTAAGATTCTGGCTGGCGGTTGGCATTTTTTCTCCTTTCGGCAGCTACATGGACTCTCCTTGACCCCGCCTACTTTCTCTCTATATCTCAGTTCGGGTTTCCTGCCTGTCTTTACTCTACTAAGCCACTGGCCAAAACAGCTTCTTTAATAACTAATGGTAATAAAACATATTCATAGCATACAGAGGGGAATCCCACATCAGACTACTGTACACAACCTTCACACACACACACACACACACACACACACCAGAAGGCAATTGCAGACATGCTCACTTGACAAAGGAGGAAGTGCCCTTCTTGGGAATGTGTCAGAGCAGAAGCAACGCTATTTTAGTCTGCATTCTAAAGCTGAATGGACTTTGCTTGCCATCCATTTTCAGTAGGATGCCAAAGCGTTTAAAATAGCATGTTTACTCATAGGTTTTTCCCAACACACAAGTCAAGAAAAATGTTTACCCTCTGTAGTTTCTCTCCCACTAATTAAGCGCCTTCAGCCTGCCACCTCCCATTCAGAGCGTGTTCCCTCTGAGGCACTGATGTGCCTCAACTTCATCACATATTAGAGTCAACCAGAAGCTCCCAATAACCTGTGTTCCCTGGACTGCTGTTGAACAGCTGGAAGCAGGACAGGGGCACCCAATATTTTATGGCTTGAGTTGTTTTTAACTCCTTGAGGCATGGGGCTGTGAGAGATGAGCTTTGGTCCCACCAGTAAGGAAACTATTTAAGTGAAAGGAAAAAACCTAATTCTTCTCATTTACAATAAAATGAACAGGAAGAGGCTTGGAAATGAGTTATTTCTCCTCTAGCCCAGAGACTTGGTTTGCAAGCCTAAAGCTAAGAGAAGGGATCCCCAACATCTGGCAGATGCTGTCACTCTCATAGGTCAGTTTCCTTTCTTACTAGCTCACATTTTATGCAATTAAGGAATTATTGAAGGAAGAGAGATAAATTAGGGAATGGGGAATCAATTAGATTAGGTACTAATTAGTTTAATATCTGTTAATGGAGGTGAGAATCTAACCAGTGAAGTTGTTACCAAGACAGGGGCATAGGCATAAATCCTGTGGGAAATGGGGGTGTCTGAGGGCAAAGAAGCATGGGTCTGTGCCTCAAATGCCACCTTAGTGACTGTTCAAAGGATTTCCGAGTTTCAAGAGGGATTTATTTTTAAAGACTAAAATGTAGAGCAATGTGTATAATCTGCTTTAGGGCAGTTTAGAAGGCTTTTAATTCCAGATCAGTGTGTGATCATTAAACACTCTACAGCGATGGCACCTAAACCACTCACTGCAGTCTCCATAGCAAGATGCATAGCAAGCATTTCAGAAAGGAGACAGTGGAGAAGCAAGCTCTCCCCGGGACTTCAGGGAGCACCTTCGGATCAGCAGGCCCTCCCAGCGACTTTAGGGAACACCTGAGAATCAGCAGGCCCTCCCAGCAACTTCAGGGAGCACCTTCAGATCAGCAAGCCCTCCCAGAGACTTCAGGGTGCACCTAAGGACCAGCAGGCCCTCCCGGCAACTATAGGGAGCACCTGAGTATGATCAGGACCTCCCAGCAACTTTAGGGAACACCTGAAGATCAGCAGGCCCTCCCAGCAACTTCAGGGAGCACCTGAGTATCAGCAGGTCCTTCAGCAACTTCAGGGAGTGCCTGATGATCAGCAGGTCCTCCCAGCAACTTCAAGCAGCACCTTCGGATCAGAAAGCCCTCCCAGAGACTTCAGGGAGCACCTGAGGACCAGCAGGCCCTCCCAGAGACTTTAGGGAGCACCTAGGAATCAGCAGGCCCTTCCAGTGACTTCAGGGAGCACCTGAGGATCATCAGGTCCAGGCATCAGGTCGGGTAATCTTCTGCACACTCCACACAATAGCCTGTGAAATACTGAGCTCGGTAAGATGGGAGCAGCCTTTTTCATTTTTATTGAGCTATGACTGACTGACCACAAAATTTACCCTGAGTTTTAAGTATAGAAGTCAATGGATTTTAACATAGCTAGGATGGTGCAGCCACTGCCACCACTCAGTTATAGAATATGCCTCTCATCCGTAGAAGAAATATTCTGCTCACTGGTGCCTGCCCCTACATGTCTGGTGCCCACCCCTCCACAAGTTTCCGCAACCACATTCTGTCTCTGAGTACTTGGATCCATTAAATGGAATCCTGTGACCTTTTGTATCTGCCACTTGTCACTTATCAGGATGCTTGTTAATTCATCCACACTATAGCTCATATCAGGGCTTCAATCCTTTTAGTGGTTGAATACTATTCCTTTCCTTGAGTACATGGTGGGTGTTACCTTCATCCTCTGGTTGACTGTATCGGTGCTATTTAATTCTCATTCTGTCCAAGGTCAGAAGACCACTAAGAGTAGAGCCAGACAGTCTGCCCAGAGCCCAACAGAAGCCTCTATAAACCCATCACTAAGTAATGTCCTGTTTAATCCCCTGGTATGAATCATTCTCTAGAAAAAAAATGAATGCATTACTTGGATGCAATTTTGCAAAAGTATTCAGGGATAAAAGCAAGCTGCCCAGGAAGCCCAACTGATAGATTTCTGTCTCATTAATATTTGTTCATTACTTATCCATCCATTCTGCCATCTGCTCCCCTCACTAGCCAGTGACAACAGCACCTAAGATTCCACAAAAACTAAGGCAGAAAACCTAAAATAAAAAATAAACAATACTCCCACTGTAACTAGAGATAAAAAATACATTACATACTTTTATTGTAGCTTTGACTAAATAAAGTGAAATCTTTGGCCAGATAGCCATAGGCCTGTGTGTGCCTTGGCCAACAGCAGCTCCTCCTACCTGGACCACCACACCTGTAAGCTGTCATGAAGAAAACTCTGGCAGCCTGTCTGTGACTCATCACACTGTGACTGCATTGCTACGGGTCGAGGATTCTTGCTTTTATCATAAAATGTGATACAAAGAACATACCTTAAAACGCAAGTCCCTTATCATCTTCCACTGCCCAGTCAATACTTGGATTCCCAAGATTAGAGGAGTTATGGTCTCATAAACAGGGTTTCTAGTAGGTTTCTGTAAAATGAGGTTCCTGATAGAGTCCATCTCTACAGGCAGCTGTTTGTCTCGTTTGCGACTGTACTTTTCTCCTGCCTCCATCTGTGAACTTCAAGGCAGCAGACCAGGATTTCATGGGACATTAGAGAATCAAGGGGTTACATAAAGATACGCCTGTGAAGATGTGTGATGGACAGAGAGACAGATGTACACACATACATACATAGAATAAGAATAGGTGTAGGGAGAGGGACTGGAGAGATGACTCAGTGGTTAAAAGTGCTTGCTGATCTATCAGAGGACCAGAGTTTAATCCCCAGCAGCCACATTCAGTGGCTCATGACCACCTGTCATTCCAGTTCCAAGGAATCTGATACTACCTCTGGCCTCCACAGTTTACACACATGTACGTACGTACACACACACACACACACACACACACAGTAAAATAAAAAAATTTAAGACTGGAGATGAATATAAATTAGATTCGGGTAAGTTCTGGGTATAATAAAAAGCCAGAAACAAGGATATAGCAATAGTAATGGGTCAGGAATATGTCACATAAGGTATCGCAATAGCTACAGGCACAGGCATGGTCACTGGTGCCATAGAGGTCAGATAAGAGCATAGCACAAGACGGAAATGGAGATGTGTGTACAGTGCAGGTCTGACTACAGTCAAGGGCGCAGGAACAGGCACAAACAGATACAAACAAAACATCTCTAGACATCAGCCTGTTTATCCTCTCAGCTAGTCCTCTCTTCTCATTTATTCCCTGGGGGTTATTTCCTCTACTTTCCTTACAACGAGAAAAAAGACAGGGAGGGATGGAAGGGGAGGCAAGGCAAGGCCAGCCTGTTTCAAAAAATAACCAGGGTGAATTGTTGCTGTCTCGCGTCTTAAAGTCCAGACAGACTCATCTGGGAAGGGAAGACGAGGAGAGGTAGAGGGCAAACAAAAAGTGCAAACTGGGAGGAGACAGGGACAGTCAGAAAAAAAAAAAAAACCTCCCACAAGAAAAGACAGGAGCAGAGAAAGAGGAGCCAAAAGGGGGCTTCAAAGAAGGAAGTTCCTTCCGCTCCCTACTGACTCCACCCCACAGATCTTCAACTGTGCTATACCCTTCAGGGCCATGCTACCCTATTCCCTACACACACACACACACACACACACACACACACACACACACACGTACACACACGCACACACACAGGCACGCACACACACTGCACCCAGGGGGAATTCTGTTAGCACGGGGAGTGGTGGCCACCACTACTACTAATATATGAGTAAGAACTGGTGCTGAGATGGAGTG
The DNA here is from genome assembly GCF_903992535.2 of Arvicola amphibius. Lineage (NCBI taxonomy): Eukaryota > Metazoa > Chordata > Mammalia > Rodentia > Cricetidae > Arvicola > Arvicola amphibius. The sequence continues at coordinate 34,798,859 of NC_052058.2, read as the reverse complement.
AGGCAGGCATTTAATTAAGCTCCTTCTCTGCCAAGCACTGGAGATACAGAGATAAGTAATTGACAGATAAAGATGGGCAAATCAATACACAGGAAATAGACGGATGGGGAGAATCATGGCCATCTCCTTCAATGCTGGCTGCACATAAGCCGGTCTACACACATGCACATGTCCATACACACAGCCCATGCACACAGCCAAGTACACACATACACATACTGTCTAGTAAATAGGCAAGAACTACAAGCAAATGCTGAACATGCTGAGCTAGAGAAGGAGTATACTCAATTCCTGAGGAGAGCACCCACCCCCACAAGACCCCCTCACTCTTCCCTCTGCCCTCAGACATCTTCCTAGCCTGCTGCCTTCACCCAGCCACTACCTCGTGGCATCGCTTAAAGCTGTGAGGGGCGGTTTTCCCTTTGTCCATAAATGATGGCATTTGTAGCTTTAGCTGTGTCAATCCAACCTAGCAAAAGACAACAGCTTAATGGTCAGCAGCGGAAGTTCCATAACCGTCTGTGGCTTTGATCCCAGGCCGCCGTGACTCCTCGACAGCTTTGAATCCAATCAGCCATGTGCTTTTGAACAAGCTGCTCAACATTTCTGTTCTTTGGTTTCTTAACTTGTAAAATGGAGTGATAATTTCTATCTCACGGGTTGCTATGAAGATGAATTAAAATAAAGATTGTTGAGCCGGACGGTGGTGGTGCATGCCTTTAATCCCAGCACTCGGGAGGCAGAGGCAGGCGGATCTCTGTGAGATTGAGGCCAGCCTGGTCTACAAGAGCTAGTTCCAGGACAGGCTCCAAAGCCACAGAGAAACTCTGTCTCGAAAAACCAAAAAAAAAAATAAATAAATAAAAAAATAAAGATTGTTAGGTTTCCTCTTGGCATGGTAATTTCCAGGTCAATCCTGTATCTCATTCAGCAGGGAGACCACACCACACACACAGAGAGAGAGAGAGAGAGAGAGAGAGAGAGAGAGAGAGAGAGAGAGAGAGAGAGAGAGAGAGAGAGAGAGAGAGAGAGAGAGAGAGAGAACCAGGCCAGAGAGAAGCAATTTCAACAAAGTTGCAACCATGAGGAGCACACATCCAGTACTGGGAACCCCTACAAGTGCTGACCTTCAGCAGCAAAGGTATTGAGACTTCCGGGCAAGGCTCAAGCACACAGTGATGCTGTGGTCTCACACAATCCCACACAGCAGAAGGGCAGGGCGGCACAGTTCAGCGCCAACTACATGCAAATGCCATGATGCCCGCAATGGACACACAGTCACTGGAGTACACCCATTCAGGCCCCAGCAGAGATTGGCATGACCTGAAGAGTTGGTGCACGCCCTCTCTCACTCTTAGCCTTACCATCACTGTAGCTGAAGCCAGTGCATACACACGCACATACATGCACGAGCACAACACTCCTACAGGACCCCAGACCCGCCCTGCCCAGGCTTCAGAGATTCCAGGTACTTCATCAATCCCAAGCCCGGTCATAGTCTCACGTGGAACAGAAGACTACAGCCGGTGCCTGAATTGTTTTGCTGCTGTAGGACTTTAGCAATGCCTTCTAACTCTTGTGAGCCCTCATTCCCCATCTGTAAGAAACAATGATGGCCGCTCCAGTCAATAACAAAACAGATATGAAAGAATGCTTGCTGAATGAATGGGCGCGTGAATAAAGGATCTCTCCCAAGCTCCTCGCTCGTGAAACAAGTGACTGTGAGCTCCTCCTCCCACCCTCCACTGGGACGGATGTTACAGACAGTGCTGCTAAGCAAGCTCTAGGCTGCTCCCTACACTGTGCCCTGTGTCTCTCACCAGGGCTCCCAGCTGGCCTCCCCCTCACTCCTGCCACAATTCCCATAGCACCACATAGTACCCACCCTAGGATAAACTGAGCTGTGACTCCTTCCCACTGCCCTGTTCATGGCCTGTATGTGACCCTGGACTTAGTCCATGTAGTAGCCCCTAGCTTGCGAACCCCATCCCAACTGCCACTGCTACTCAGAAACCCTGAGTGCCAGTTGGGCAGTGGTGACACACGCCTTTAATCCCAGCACTCAGGAGACAGAAACAGGTGGATATCTGTGAGTTCAAGGTCAGCCTGGTCTACAGAGCTAGTTCTGGGACAGTTAGGGCTGTTACAAAGAAAAAAACTGTTTCTAAAAAAGAAGGAGGAGGAAGAGGAGGATGAAAAGAAAAGAAAAAAGAAAAGAAAGGGAAACTCTGTCCCCACTTTCTCTCAAGCAAACCACTATCAAATCTGCCCCACTGCCTACCCCACCCTGCCCTGGCTCTCCAGACTCCAAGGCCAATGGCCACCACAGCTAAGGAGCTAAGACAACTCCACACGGTACCTGTTCATGCTAAGAATCCTAGAGATCATCACCATCGCACATAGACATGGTGAGAAACCCTGCCATCTCTTCAGGGTTGAGGCTTCTCCATAGTCAGCCGGTTAATGGTCCCAGGGGGAGTTAGATAGGGCTCATCCAGATTCCTGGAGCAACAACTCTATCTCCTCTCGCCAGCTCAAGGGCCTGGGTCTTCCCGTTGTACTTTCCGTACATCAAGGCTCACACTCAGTCAGACCTGCATCTTTTAAAGCCTCCCTCATGGCATCACAACTCTCTGGCAGCTGCCACTTCATTTTGCTCACATGACAAGGAAACTTCTCTAGCGAATCTACCACTGTCGCTTCCTCAGCCTCTTCCCATCCTCTCTAGAACTCACTCCCATCAGCTCTGAGCCGCTGTCCTCCTGTGCGGATCTTGTCAAGCCTGCACACCACAGATCTCTCCGCCACAAATGCAAAAGCCGACGCTCAGCCCTGGCCTGGTCTGTGTCTAGAGCAGCACAGGCCTGCGTCGGAGTTTGGTAACATTTGCAGAGTGAACGCATCTGGGGGGGGAGGGGACCGAACGGTGATGAGTGAGGAGCACGGTCTGTGCCCGGCCTGGGGCCAGATGCTGAGAACGCAGAGGTGGACAAAGCACAGCTCCTGCCTTCAAACATCACAGTCTGGGGCAGGAGGAGGCAAGATATGGGAACAAATGAATAATAGCTAAGTGTGGAAGCACAACAGTCGTCATCAAAACATGAGGAGCAGAAATAGCACAGGGGGCGGATGTCTAACGGTACTTACAAAAGCAGCGAAGGTGCTCTCTGAGTCAGGTCTCCACAGCCTATTAAATCCACGAAGCGCAAATTGAAGGTTGGTGTGCGCAAAGGCACTGAGGCTACAAGAGGTGGCGCCACCAGCAAAGAGCGGCTTATGCCTATTCTAGGGACCAAAGAAACCAGGCACTGTTGGAGAATCTGGGAGGACCAGAAAAAAGATGGGGATTATAGAAGGAAGGGGCTGGGTCCTAAGCCGGCAATCTCAGATGCCAGGATGCAAAATTTGTGCTTGTTCTTTGAAGCAAAGAAGAGTCCCTCCCCAAAGATTATTAGCTTAGATCCTGAAGTCCATGAAGGTGGATTAGAGACTGCTGATGTGCTCGAAGCAGAAAACTCTGACATGTGATTACTGCAGGAATCAAGAAAAACTGAGGGGGGGGGCAGTGATGGGGTAGAGAAAGAGCAGGTTCAAGAGTGGTCAGGAAGAACTGTCTAACAACCGTGGGGTGGGGTGGGGTGGGGGAGGCAGGGAGAGGGAGTCCATCACTTTGTGATAGGTGTCACTAGCCAGGACAAAATGGGATGGATCTGGAGACGGAATGGAACATTCAGACCCAGTATTAGCCCTCAGGCAAGCATAGCCTGGCCCCCATCTTACAGGCTAGGGTCTCATCTGGACTACTGCGTCCACCAATAATACTCAGTCCCTTACCACCCTGGGAAGGCCTCAGGAACAAGTGTCTCCCATGCCATGAAAATGCCACAGGAGGAAAATCCATATCTGTCCCTCGGAGCACCCCAGCCTCCAGCACTTACTGGAGAGAAGGGATGGTTAGATGTGTTGTGTGTCCTGTGCTGCACCCCATTCCCTCCAGTTAGGGTTGCTCTCCTACCTTGTGGGGAATCCCTCTTAGTTAGGGTTACTATAGCTGTGATGAAACGTCATGACGTGAGCAGAACAGATTTATTTGGTTTATCCTTTCACATCACTGTTCACCATCAACAGGGCAGGAGCCTGAGGGCAGCGGCTGATGCAGGGCCCATGGACGGCTGCGGCATACTTACTTGCTCGTCAGTCTGCTTTGTTACAGGACACAGAACCACTGGCACAAGGATGGCGCCACCCACAAGGAGTTGAGCTCTCCCCCATCAATCACTAAGAAAATAATGCCCTACAGGCGGATCTTACGGAAACATTCTCTCAGTTTTGGGGATCTCCTTTCAGACGACTCTAGAGAGTTAACATAAAACTAGCCAGCACACCCACGTGACACTTGCTTTTCTTCTCTGGAAGTTCCAGGCATATGTATGTAAGAGGCACATTCCATGTCCTTACTATGTTTGTGTGCATGTCTGTGGGTGAGATCCAGAGACAATGGGTGTGTCTGTGTGTGTAAACACAGGCACACAAGAGAGAGGAAAGGAGGGAGGGAGGGAGGGAGGGAGGGAGGGGGGGGGAGAGAGAGAGAGAGAGAGAGAGAGAGAGAGAGAGAGAGAGAGAGACTCAGAAAAAGAGATAGCAACAAGAAAGAAGCTGAGAAACAGGCCCATCTACCATGGTGATGAGAGTGTTGTACCCCAACCAAGAAGGCACCTGAGTCACAGCAGCCTTGGGAGGCACAGTGGGTGACGTGTGACTTTTCAAGTGAGGAGGCAGCTGGCTTCCTGGAATCATCTGTATTGATGCTTCACTTCAAAGATTAAGTTAATTTGTCTGACATGGTTAATCCTAGGACTTGGAAGACTGAGACAGGAGAATTAATTTGATGCTAATTATACAGGCAAGATCATGTCCTATTCTTTAATTTACATTTATTATTTATGAGTGTATACATCTGTGTATTGTGTGGGTGTTTGTGGTGGTGTGGATGAGACTGGCCCCTATAGGTTCAGATATTTAAATGCTTGGTCCCCAGTTGGTGGACTGTTTAGAAAGGATTAGGAGGTGTCGCCTTGTTGGAGGAGGTGTGTCACTGGGTGGGAAGGTGCTTTGAGGTTTCCAAAGTCCAGACCAGCCCAGTCTCGCTCTCTTCTTGTAGGTCAAACGTGAGCTCTCACCCACTGCTCCAGCACCCGGCCACCCTCCCCACCATGATGGTCATGGACTCACCCTCTGAAACTGTAAGCAAGGCCCCCAATTAAATGCTTTCTTTTGTAAGTTGCCTTGGTCATAGTGTCTCTTCATAGTAACAGAACCGTGACTAAGACAAGGTGGAGTTCGGATGGCAATGGTGGGAGTCAGTTCTCTCTCCACACACAGAAAGCCATGTCTTTAAAATCAAAAGTCCCCAAGATGACAAAAATCAGTTCTTCTCGTGACCAGCTCATAAAACTGCATTCCCAAAATGCCCAGTGGATGACTTTGTATTGAAGGATTATGACTTCTGTTTCCTCTTCATCTTGCTCCCTCCTCTCAAGGTCTCTGGACTTCCCTGTATACCCATCTTCACATAAATCAGGAGAGGGAAACAAAGGCAGGGAGGCTGAGGCCAGAGGAGACATAAATCACATCTTCAATGGCAGCTGTAAGAGCAAACAGGGCTGAGCTAAAGCAAACCATCAAGGACTATTGATGAGAACACTTGGGCAGTTCCATGGTACCACATCAGGACTCGGGCCACTTCACTGAGACTGGGGGCACCACAGAAGGCGTTGGCTGAGGTCAAAGCTAATATAATGGCTGCAGGTGACAAATACATCCCTGTACCTTTCCCACTGTTTCTACACATAGTGAACTATAAGCTCCTTCAGCTACCCAAGCCCTGCATTCCAAACTCTGGAAGCCACCACAAACCCTACCAGGACTTCCTAACTCTGAAGAGCCTGGTTTGTTTGTTTGTTTGTTTGTTTGTTTGTTTGTTTGTTTGTTTTTATCTCTGCCAACTAGTAGTTTCTACCCAGGATACTTAACTCTAGCATGGCACCTTTTAGCCCAGAAATCTGGGGGTAGAAAGTCTCTCATAGACATGGTTTTTCTATTAGTTGAGCCAAGAGGCTGCTTTTGGGTACACAGTCATGGCAGAAGGCTGCGCCTGGCTTATCCTCCGGTCTCATGCCAGCCATTTCTCCTTGGGCCAATGGAAGCTAGAACCAGAGTGATGGACATCCATCCCAGCCAAGGATGAGATGGAAAGCTTAGGGAGTCTATACCATCAGATAATGCTGGGACACCTCTAGTCTACAGACGAAACCCTTACAGAACAGAAGTCCCAAGACAACAGACCCAGGCCTGAACCTCCCAAAGTACAGACATCCAGAATAACCCAGCTGTTTTCTTCTTCCTACATAAACACATAAAAGCAGATGGGCCAGGCTTATCCCTGTGTACCCTGTCCCCAGCCTTAGACTAGCTTCAGCCATTCTCCCTCTCCTCCCCCTCCATCCTTTCCTGGACATCCCAGTGGAAGAGTTTTCATCTTCCTGTCTGATTATCCTGCTAGGCTCACAGTGACTTCAGCAGTGGCTCATGTCCTTCCCAGATTTCAGAGGAGGAAGCTTTAGCTCACAAAGTTTTACTTACAGGTCCAGGTCAAACAATCTGCAAGTAGAGAGACACATGTAACCATTTCATGAGCCAAGGCTAACATGTAGGGTCCCAAGTCAACTTCTCCCTGCATCCTCCAATCACTATTCCAACTGGCCATGGGACATTGTCTTTATATAAATGTGTTTATGCACTATGGGGCCAGAGTTCATACTGAGTCTGTCAATTACAAGAACTCTCCCCAGCTCAAAAATAGTGTATTGTGTCTACAGACACATTCATTAAGATCTTTAATTGAGAGGTCTAACAATGAAAGGCCATGACCTGATCCTTCTCATGGGAGATCCTGAAGGAACCTCTTTCCCTCACCTGCAGCTTCCTGCCAAGGGAGAAGAGCACCTTCACACCAACTTCACATCCACCTCACCCGGGCCCCATGAGGCACAGAGACAGGAGCTTCACAGGCTCTAGAAGTCCCCACAGCGAGGACTGGAGTCACAATTACGGGCCTCAGGAACCACTAAGCTCCTGCACAAAGGCAATGTGGGTACCTATGGCCTGCAGGGCCGGCTGGACTAAAGGAAGGGCATTCTAGGTTGTGACCCTGGGCAAGGATACCATTCAATGAGCCCACAAAAAGAAATTTCAGCTATTACAAATGAAGGACACCAGAGAGAACCAAGAGGTTGACGGGATAACCTCAACTACCTCTCCTTCATGCCAACTAACTGATGAATAGCACAGAGACCAAGATGACTGAAGGGCCCAGAGTCCTGCTTAAGCAGATGTGACAATATCACTCTTTGCAAAGGGAGAGACTCTGGGGTTCCATACTGATTATGCCTCAAATGTAATTAGAACCTAATTGACCACAGAAGTCAAGGTGTGGTTAATAACCATTTGCAGTGCAGGGTGGCCATCCCAGAAGAGAAGGGCTGGAGCAGAAGCCCAGGTACATGGGAGCTTCATGGGAGAAGCCAAGTACACCTCTCCTGGCCTTCTCCCACTGCCCTAAGGTCCAGTGTCTGTGGGCTTCAGGCAGACACCAGCACTTCTAGAGCTCACTCCACCTCCTGAGAACAAGCTCTAGATTTAAGCCATGAATGTTCTCTCTAGAAAGGAGAAGGTCCAGAGAAAGAAGTGGACATTTGTGTCCATGAGAATATGAAGCTTTTGGAGTCACCCATGTTTCCTTCCTTGAACACAGACACACTGGACATCTGGTAGAGAGCGTGCATGTCGGGCTGGAGATGGCTCGGCCGTTAAAGGCTAGGCTCACAGCAAAAATATAAGAGAGCGCATGTCCTCAGAGATAAAAACAGAAACATGAGCCTGAGAATGTGTCCCAATAGCAAAGCAGTTGCCTAGCCATGTGTGAAGCCCTGGCTTTATTCCTAGCACCAAAAAGAATAAAGAAACAGAAACATGTGCATGAACACACACACATACACACATTCATATTCATTCTCTCTCTCTCTCTCTCTTTCTCTCTCTTTCTCATTCTCTCTCTCCTCAGACCATTTCAATGCACTATTACAGACACTAGGAACCAGGTAAAGGAACCTTTGAATCAGAGGGTGTCATGCATACCAGGGGACATTAAGCAATGACAAGACTGAGCTACTAATGCTACTTTTCTGGTTGGCTTCCTTGCATATCTCTCTGTCTCCTTAACTAGTTGATGAGCCCAGAAACCTGCCTTGTGTGAGCTCCCACAGCCTAGAACCTAGCCTGGCATTTAGAAGGCACACAGTGAATACTTAGAGGGCATATATAGATTGGTAGTCTTTTGCTTCTGTGTTTAGAAGCTGTTGGCACAGGTCGAGTGCAAATGAAGGGCCCAGTAACGGGCTTCACTCAGTCATTTCTGTCTCTCTGCACTGGCCCCTGACATCCTTTCTCTGCAGTCAGGTCCTCAGTCTTCACAACAGTTGTGGGGCGAGACTGCAGGTGTTCAAAATTCCTGGTTTGTGGGCATTTCCAAGAAACCTTGTCCTAAGGATGCTACCCACTGGCCCTGAAAAGCAGGCATGGACACCTCTGTGTCCAATGCAGGGGGAGACTCTGGGCCATGAAGGCATGAGGCAGCAGTGAAGGAACCTCCACACTGCTCCCCATTGATCGCCACAAATGAATTTCTTTGTAGAAAAGATCAAACTGCACCACAGTGAGACCAGCCAAGGCTGGCCCAGTGCAGCAGCCTGGTGTTTGGAGCATGCTAATTACCAGGATGTCTGGGCCCATCTGATGGACTTCTCCCTACCACTGTTCCATGACCAACACACTAATCTGTCCCCCGCCTGGTGGCTCCCAAATGGGCCAGAGACTTGCTAATCAACTCAAATGCAGAGGGGCGATAAAGGAAGAAAACTGTAACATGCAGATCAAAAGCCATGACGTCAGCGTTGAGAAGATCACAATTCACTTAGCTTCCTTTGTAGCCCATGTCAAGGACTATTAGCTGAATTGCTTATTGCATTTGGAGCTCCTGCTTACAACATAATCCTGACTGCTCCGCCCCCTCTCTCTCCGGCGTGTGACAGGAATTCTTCATGCTGGCATGGCTCCCGTATGTGATGGATGTTACAAACACAGCTCCTCTAACAAGCCCTTGGAAACTGCAAGGGATATGCGGTTGTCTGAGTGAACCCGAGCATGATGGTGTTTCTGTGGTACAGAAACAGAGCCCCCGTGGCAGGCAGTATGGTGCTGGGAAAGGCAGTGGAATCTGTTTAACAGCCTTATTGAGGTGTAATGGGCATGGTAAATTGCATTTTCAGCATATGAATGGCTACAATCAGGACAGTGAACATACTCATCATACATTTTCTTGTGTTCATGTTTTTCCCTTCTGTCCCACCTAGTCCCCAACTCAGGTCCCTAAGCAAGCACTGATCTCCAATCTATCACTGTAGCTTTCTTACAAGATTATGCTATTCTAGAGTTTCTGTAAGTGCAGTGTGTACTCTGACTATTTGCTTTCATTCCTAATTCTTCTGAAAATGACCCATGTCACTCCTTGTACTAGTAACTGATTCCATCTTATCCATCATAAAGACATACTCAATTCATTTACCCATTCACTTGTTCCAGGACATTTTAGCTTGAGGTTCAGAAATATTACAAGTTAAGCAATTGCAAGCATCTCTGTGCGAATTGTGCTTGCGTTCCTCCTGAGTAAATACCTGGGATCTGAATGACTCATGTGGCAGGTATATGTTTAACTTTTCAAGAAACTGACAAACTGTTCTCCAAAGTGGTGGTGTCATTTTACAAATCAGCAGCACAATGCAGGATTGTTCCACAGCTGCTCCACAGCCGCTCCACAGCTGCTCCATGTCTTGTGGACTTGACATAGCCATTATTTTTATTACTATTATTTCAGCAATTTGAGGAGCGATATAGTAGCATTTCATAGCCGTGTTAATTTTGTTCCAATGGTAATAATAATGTACATCTTTCTATGCAGTATTTTGCCATCCATATATGCTTTTGGGCACAGTATTTATTCAAATATTCTGTTCATTTTTTCATTATGTTATTATTGGATCTGAAGAGTTACTAACATGTCCCACATCCTCTATCAGATATGTGATCTGTAAATATTTTTCCCTCTTTTTATACTCCTAATAGTTTCTTCCAACAAACAAGTTGAAGCTCCTAATTGTAATGAAATCTAGTTTACCAATTTTATTTTTCTTTCATGTACTGTGCATTTGGTGTTTGGTCTAACAAGACTTGCCTCACGAAAGATCAAAACCATTGCCTTCTGTATTCTCCTAGTCATTTTATGGTTGAGTTTACACTGGTGTGGGGGCTACTGAGGTGCTCTTCCATCCGTGCAGATACTCAATTGTTTTGGCACCATTTGTTGCAAGACTTCCTTCTTCACTGAACTGCCGTTGTAACTTTGTTGAAAACTGATTGTTCATGGAAGAGGCAGATGATTTTTACACCATCTATTCTGTTCTAACCATTCTTTATCTACGCTCATACCATAGCAGTTTGGTTGCTGTAGGATTTTAATGTTCCAGAGATTCAGAGCATTAGCTCTCTGTAGTCTTCTTTTGCAAAACAGTCTTGACTATTCTAAGTGCTTTACATCTTTACACAAACTGTAAAGACAGCTTATCAATTTCTACCCCTTAAAACATATGCCAGGGTTTCACTGGGATTGCACTAAATCTAGAAATTAATGTGGGTGCAGATGGCATTTAAAGAGTAGTAAGCCTCTCGGTCTGTGAACACAGTGTGCCTCTCCATGTGGGCATCTACAACTTCGGCTTTGGCTTATAGTTTTGTATGTGTAAGGGTCTTGTTGATTTTTGTGTAACCTATCACTAAGAAGCTCAGATTTTTGTGCTATTATATAAATAGTACTATTTATTTATCTATTTATACTCCCACAATTTATTTCTGTGTATTAATTTCTATACTGCAATGATATTAAGTTCACTTGATAATCCCAATAGTTTTTTCATGGATCCCATTGAACTTCAAGATATATGACCATATGTTCAGTAGAGTAAATGTTTTAGGATTTCCTTTCTAATTTTTCTGCATTTTATTTCTTTCTCTTACTTGATTTCACTGAAAAAACTTATGCAAAATGTTCAAAAATGTATAAGAGTAGACACACTCTTAAGTACCTTATCCTGAGGGAAGATATTTGGGTTATCTTCACTATATATGGTACTACCTCTAGGTTATACACATGCTCTTGTCCTGGTTGAAGAGTCTACAAATCCCTATGTATCTTTTCCTCTGAGATGCCAGATCTTTTAACATGTATTTTGCTACAACATAATCATGAGGGTTTTCTTTAGAAATCTATTACCATGAAAAAAAATCACAGGATTTAACTTTTAATATCAAACTAGATACTACTGAAATGTTTTATTGATGTTTTCTTACTGATTTTTATTGAGCTCTACATTTTTCTCTGCCTCTCCCCTCCCCTTCAACCCTCTCCCAAGGTTCCCATGCTTCCAATTTACTCAGGAGATCTTGTCTTTTTCTACTACCCATGTAGATTAGATCTATGTATGTCTCTCTTACGGTCCTCATTGTTGTCTAGGTTCTCTGTGATTGTGATTCGTGTGATTTCTTTGCTTTATGTTTAAAAACCACTTATGAGTAAGTACATGTGATAATCGTCTTTCTGGGTCTGGGTTACCTCATTCAATATGATGTTTTCTAGCTCCATCCATTTTCCTGCAAAATTCAAGATGTTATTGTTTTGCTGTATAATACTTCATTGTGTAAATATACCACATTTTCCTTATCCATTCTTCAGTCGAGGGGCATTTAGGTTGTTTTCAGGTTCTGGCTATGACAAACAATGCTGCTATGAACATAGTTGAGCACATGGCCTTGTGGCACGATTGAGCATCCTTTGAATATACACCAAAAAAGTGGTATTACTGGGTCTTGAGGATTTCTAATTTTCTGAGAAATCGCCACACTGACATCCAAAGGGGCTGTACCAGCTTACAGTCCCACCAGCAATGCAGGAGTGTTCCATTTACCCCACAACCTCTCCAGCATAAGTTGTCATCAGTGTTTTTGATCTTGGCCATTCTTATGGGTATAAGATGGAATCTCAGGGTTGTTTTGATTTGCATTTCTCTGATGACTAGGGATGTATGAAGGAGACCAGTCTAGATTGGTTTAAATATTTTGGTCCATTTTACTACAGGGATAACACTGGTCTTATAGGAATCTTTGGGGAAGTATTCTCCTCTGTTCAATTTTCTGGAGGATGTGTATGTCAGTAATACCTGTTTCTTGACCCTGAGGTCAACAGGGAACACACCCAGTTCTGAGGTTTTCTTTGGGGTACTTTCAACTCCATGTCCAGTTTCTATAACAGTAATATAACTCCTCAGGTTTTCTATTTCTTATTTAGTATGTTTTCCCAACTTATGACCTTCAAGGATTGCCAATTTCAGGTCAGTCGTCAGATCAGTTAGCATGCTAGTTTTCATAGGATACCTTTCTGGGGATTTTAATGTCTGTGACATCTACAGAGGTGTCAATACTCTTCTCTCTTGCTGTAGAGCAGTATGTCTTCTCTCTCTAGAGGATATTGCTGTTGATTGGTGGGTGGGTGGGTAGATCGTTTTATTTCTCCTAATTCACTGGTCTAGAGACTTATCAATTTTGTCTTCATGAACAAAAGCTTTGGTTTCCATTTCTTTTTTATATTGCTTTTCTGTTTTCTATTTTATTGTTTCCACCCTGCCCTTTCTTATTTTGGATTTCATTTTATCTATTTTTCTAGCTTCTTGGGTGGATGATAAGGAACTAATTTGAGGACCTTCTGCTTCTCTAAGTGTTAATGTTAATGCAACTTGAAGCCACATGACCAGCAGCTTTTGCCTTCCTTGCCAGGTGTTCTTAGTATAACTCAATAATTTATCTGAGCTCGGCTTCCCCATCTGAAAAAAAAATGTGGCCAAAAAACTTCTTTAAAGACTGTTAGGACAATTTAAAAAGTTCCATTTCTAAATACTAAGCTCAATGTTGCTGTCATGATAAATCACAGGATTTGACTTTTAATATCAAACCATCCTTGCATCCCTGGACAAAGTTGACCTTGTCCTGTTTATATACTATTGCTAAAGTTTTGTTGGGGATTTTATATGTACCATACATCAACAGCTCATTAAGTGCCTCGTTCTATCCCTATTTCTGAGTGACACCCCAGGACTTGAAATAAGCACCCACAAACACAGAGCTCAGAGGTTCATGAAGCCATAAGAGTTCAGCACATCAGATTGACTTATTTAGAGGAATGTAAACTGAGCTGAGGGTCCCCCACCTGTTTGGGTGGGTTAACTTTAAATGCACAAGCAGGAGACACAGATTTGGTGAATATTCCAGAGTCTATCATCTTAGCCTTTCAGGAACAAGGCCTCAGAGAGCCTTGCTGAGACCTTTCTCTTGAGCGTTGCTGTAGGGAAAGTGCGGTTTGATGATCTGCTCTGCATGCTGATTTGGGAGCTCAGAGAAGTTACTGGACCTTGCTGAGGCTTCACTATTGACACAATGGAGTGACCAATAAGATCAAAGAACTGTTGCAGACCTTCTGTGTGCTGGACTAGGTCCTCTCTCCATGTTAGGTGCCTTCTGTGTGCTGGGCTAGGTCCTCTCTCCATGTTAGGTGCCTTCTGTGTGCTGGGTTAGGTCCTCTCTCCATGTTAAGTGCTCTCCCACAGTGTCAGTTCCTCCCGTTTTCAGAGAAGGCTGCAATGTAGATGCCCACAGGCAACTCAACTTCACAATAACTGGGAAGACTGGAGAGATTAGAACTCAAGAGAGGCTGCACCAGAGCCGGAGTGCTCAGTTGTTCTCACTGTTGGAAACTGTGTCTACCCAGGGTCTGGTGAGAACTAATAAATACACTCCAGGGGACAAGCACTGGGCTAGGTAGGCCAGGAAAAGTGAGATTGCCCAGGAACAGCCAGAATGCTGGAGTCCACAAAAGAAGAATGAATCTGCCTGGCAGCTGTGCAGTGCTGGGGCCATGCTCAGGACTGCCCTAGTTCCCGGAGAGGTATTTATAGTGCAGGATGCATCAAGCCTGTTCAGCTAAGCTAAGCTTGAAGCTGATTTGCACACAGAATTGGCCATTATCGGTTCATTTCCATACAACAGCTCCAGGGGAGGAATAATTCAAGAAGCCCCCACCACCCATCTCCTACTGAGCTTCTTGTCACAGCTGCTAAATAAGACACATGGCTAGAGATGTCAGTGCCAAGAGGATCACCCCCTCAGCCTAACTACTAGAAGGGAAATGAGCCCCAACCCAGAGGAACGGCCACACCTGAGGAACAGTAGTTGGGTGGTTGGCAGAACAGAGACAGGCTAGGTAGGTAGAGACACCAGGACTCCAGGCCCTGCCCATCCTTTGCAGAGCCTAGAAAACTATCTAGGAACAATGATGAGTGACATATAAGTGACAACACAACAAAGTAAACGGAAGAATGAGTGTGTGTGACCTCTATGTGTGCTAGAGCAAATGGGGTATCCATTCCTCGTTGCACAGATTAAAGGATAACTCAGTGGTACCTAGGCAGGAAACAGAAAAGCCTACCTGAATCTAAACCCTACTCCAGTCCCTATACCAAACCCCTGCAAGGTCGCTCATGGAGTGCAGGGGCAGATGGCCTCACATGGGTAGAACGTCTGTTCTGTTGTGCCAATGGCCATCCTTAGGTTCACAAGGACGCAGCTACCACCCCTAGGGGGAAACCAGTTCCCCCACCTCCCCACTCCCCACCAAGAAGCAACCCACATGGAAAAAAATGAAAGCTGCAGCCCACTAAGAGAGACCTGCTAAGCCTGGCCTGCCACATCTCCCACCCTACCAAGCTGCCCACACTACCTGTCCTTCTAACTAAGCCATGATGTTTGGGAACGATGGAGACAAGCATTTAGAGTAGTCCTCTGGCTCTTGAGGCACCAGCAGGCTAGCAAAACTAACCTGTGGCTGTGGGACACATATTCACTATGCCTACAACTGCAACTCTGTGGGGGGAAAATAACTAATAACAGCACTCAACCCAAGTGTGCTAGGCACTGTGCTAGACATAGCATGGATCTCACTAACTCTCTGACCTTGCTGTGGGTCTGTGCCCTGTGCAAGAGTCTGCGTGAAGCTGAGACAGAGCTTCCTGTTGCAGTCAGGTGCAGTCAGGGTCCTTGGGTACAACAAGAAGATCTGAGGGCTCAAGGAAGTCCCAAGGACACCACAGGTCCCAGCCCTATCCTATAGGTTTGCAGGGCACACGGTGTGTCACTCTTCCCCCCCCCCCCAACCTCCTTGCCCCACATGAGCCTGGCTAATAAGAAAGCACGAAAAGAATTTCACCCTGAGCTGCCCTTGGCCCTCCAGTTATCTATGTCAGCTTAGAATGGAGACAAATTTATTGATCTTTCTTCGTGGCTGTTAGCAAGATTCATAGCTAGCCACAGAGTACATTCATCTGCGCCTCTGAATTTAATTACCACAAGCACCTGAAGTGTATGGGAATACACAGGTGTGTGAGCATGTGTGTGTGTGCGTGCATGCATGTGTGTGTGCGTGTGCGCACACACACGCGCACGCTCACACGAGTGTACACACACTCACGTACACACACTCACGCATTCCCCAGACCTTTGAACATCTCACTTCCTCTATCCCCATCCCATCTGTTACCATATACAGTGGCTTCTGCTGAGGGCTGTATGCATAAGGTCCAGCATGCAGTGCCAGGGTTTCAAAGCCATGAGCACAAGATTTATGATTTATGCCCTACAAGAGATTTATGCCCAGAGGTGTGTGTATATATATGTGGTGATTATAACCCAGTGACCTGGTGTTAGACACACAGAAAGGACTGTGGAGCTCAGAGGAAAGACAGCCTGTCTAGCAGGGAGCTGGAAGTATGAGGCTTTCAAACAAGGAGTCTAGACGACAGAGGACCGGACAGTAAGGCACTTGGGGAGGGCAAAGCAGGAGCTGGAAAGCAAGTCCTTGGGAACAGAAGTCTCAGCTAGTGTACCCTACACCTATCCCTGGCTTCCCCTGTGAAATGCTGATTTTTCTGCTCCAAGAAAGAAGAAAATAAAACTCCACACCCTAAACTCAGTTACCATCCAGTTACAACCATCAATAAGAAAGTAAAGATACCACATGAAGAGGGAAGAAAACAAGCAATTCACTGCCACTCTAAGTGCCTAGGACTGTGGCTAGGTCTTCCTCTTGCTGCCAGCCCCCTTTGAGGTGGTGCTTCTATGAGGTTTCAGTTCTTGCAATGGCTCTAGGACCATTTCTTCCACTCATCCCTCCAACATGCAGATTTGACCATTTCTTCCTCCTCATCTGTGCTAATATCTGCCAGGATTTCCATTCTCCAAGAGATGGAATAAAAGTTGTTTCCATGCTTGAGCTCCAGCTAACACTGCTACATCACTGGGACACAGGAGAGATGAGAAAAGAAGCTGGGAGAGTGGGGAATTAGATATACAAAGGGGCCTGAACTTCTGGAGGAAGGGCCTTGCAAGGTATAATCAGGCAATGAGTTTAAGAAAAGTGAGTTTGAAGGCATGTTGGGGAATGAGTGGATGCTCTCTAAGAGGTGTGGCACATAAATCCACAGCGCATGCATGTACACCAACATAGGGCACTTCCACATGGTCACCCAAGAGGCTCTAGAGATACACTCTCAAAGGGCTAAGAAAGCTCAGTATACAGAAGGATGGAGCACCCTAAGTGTCCAGGGCAGGATAGATGAATGAGTTGGGTGTGGTCCATCCTTAAAAGGAGCTGGCACATACCGCAACATGGATGAAGCTTCAGAGGATTATGCTACATGAAAGAAGCAGTGATAAAAGAACAAATATGATTCCAAATCCTTTCCTAGCCTCTCGTCTCCCCCATCCCGAGACCTTCATGAGCCAGCAAGGGACCTGTAATACCTGGTGCCCAGGCAGGCCCACATCGGTCACTCAGAAGAGACGATTGAACCAATGTCAGCGCAGGAGCCTAGGACAGTCACGTGCATAGAGACAAAGAGAACGACAGTCGCCAGGGCCCGAACCGAGCAGCTGAGTATCAGCTGGACAATAGCAGAAACTTCTAGAGACGGGTGAGAGTGATGGTTGTAGAGCAATCTGTGTGCATGCATCGCGGCTGATCTATGTACCTATGTGCGACATGCTTATTTTCCTTACAACTAAAAAGTGGGAATTTTCCAGAGCCTAGCAGAGTTCCATCTAAAGGATAAGAGTCGACAGTGACACTGGCAAAACCAGAGAGCCATGTGCCTCTCCTAACACTAAGCAAGCCTAAGGCCTCAGCCCGTTGGCTCTGCGCTGTGACTGACCCAGTGTGAATGATCAACGTGGGGTGACAAGAGGCAGAAAGAATATAAGAAGGCATGACAGTCGGAAAAATGCCTCCCCTTCAAACTCCAGCATACCCTCAGATACTACCCTACCCATCCCCTGCCTCCCTCTGCATGCCGGGGCACTGTGCCCAGAACACACCCACCTGTAGCTCGTGGGGCGGGGAGGGGTGCAGTCAGGAGGGTGAGAGTAAGTGTTTGTGATTTAAATCCTCACTGGCAGCTGGAGACTAGAGGCGCTGCTGGCAGAGGCCCACCCTGCTGAGTGGCTGTGAGACTGAGATGGGGAGCGGGCTGGGCCTGGCACGGAGCAGCTCCACAGCGAATGTTTTAGTCCTTGTTCCGCAGGACACGTCGTCTGTTTGTGAACCATCGGTGACGCTGAACCCAGGGTCTCTGGTAAGCCTCCAGGTGCAGCGAGGCAAAGCCCGTGCCTTCTGTCAGGACTTGACGTTCATGTGACCACTGGCCCAAGACGTTCCCCAGTGCGTGGCCAGCGCTCAGCACCTTTCCTGCCACAGCCCATAGAGGAAGCCTGTTGTTTCAGCTTAGACTATCTCTAACCATCCTTGGACATGTTTTGATTCTATTCCCTACATTAGTTCCCCATGTGTCCGGGTGCTGAGCCTGGGCTACTCAGCTTGGTCTAGATCTGTGTGTTTACATCAGCCCTTAGCACAGGGCTGCAATGTGTGAGACCTCAGCACCGCTCCTCCAGCACCTCATGTCAGTTTGGCTCCACCATCGTAAAGAGATGTGGTCCCTAAGGGTAGGACACACAGGGACCGCCTCTCCTCACCACCTGCAATGCTACTACAGGTGACTGTCCTGAACCTGCTTCTCTCCCAGCTACTTCAGACCAGAGAATCCTTGATTTCGCCTCATCTGGTTCTCAGGCTTTGTCTGTTGTGTTTAACTTTCTGCCTGGTGATGTGTCTCCTCATCAATATAGCACCTTCAAAGTTCTCATCCTCTGAGTTTTGGAGAAAAACAAGAATCTGCCTGGTGACGTGTCTCCTCACCAATA
This sequence comes from Arvicola amphibius, assembly GCF_903992535.2. Classification (NCBI taxonomy): domain Eukaryota; kingdom Metazoa; phylum Chordata; class Mammalia; order Rodentia; family Cricetidae; genus Arvicola; species Arvicola amphibius. The sequence continues at coordinate 34,780,331 of NC_052058.2, read as the reverse complement.
TGGCACCCCCAAAGTCCTCATCCTTTGAGTCCTGCAGAAAAACAAGAGCAGGGCTTGTTCTCCTCCCGCTGCCTTATTTTGGCAACTGGCATCTCAACACCTTATTATGATCTTCTACTTTGAAAAGAGTGTTGCTGTAATCCAGCAACTAACCCCAGAGACATATGCTACAGAGATGTCTATTCAGGGGTGCGCCATGGCATTGTGCGCCAGCAAGAAACGAGATGCTGCTGAACCAGCGAAAGGGACAAAGACCACAGTTGTCCACCTGACGGGATGCGGAGCAGCAAATATGCAGCAGGGGAGAGAAACAAGCCAGGGGCGCGGAGCTGAGCCCAGAAGTCCAAGTCAGAAAGGTCTCAAAACAGTACAGGTGGGGATGCAGACATCACGGTTAAGCAGTTAAGTGCCCTTGCTGCTCTGCAGCGGACTGGAGTCCAGTTCACGGCACTCCGGGGGAACCAACACCCTCCTCTGACTTCCTCTGGAGCCTGCACAGACAGAAAGACAGACAGACAGACAGACAGACAGACACACATACACACACACACACACACACACACACACACACACACACCGGGGGGTACTCATGCACACATGCACAAACACAGAACAAAACAAATCTTTTTAAAATACAGGAAACATCATCTTGCCTATTTGTGTACTGTGCCATGTCTAGGAGTGGGGATACCCATGTATCCATGATGCATTGCCCAGGAAGTTCCCTTATTCCCTTTGGAGAGGAAGATAAGGAGGTAGGGAACTTACTTTTCAAATGAAATTTGTTCCAGCAAGAATATCATATTTTGTGATCCAGGTTGTGGCAGTGCATGCCTTTAATCCCAGCACTCGGGAGGCAGAGGCAGGTGAATCTCTGTGAGTTCGACGCCAGCCTGGTCTACAAGAGTTAGTTCCAGGGCAGGCTCCAAAGCTACAGAGAAACCCTGTCTCAAAATGTGTGTGTGTGTGTGTGTGTGTGTGTGTGTGTGTGTGTGTGTGTGCGTGTGCGTGTGTGTGTTTGTGTGTATGTATATTATATATAATATATATATAATTTTGTGAACTACTTACAAAACAGTAAACCATTTCAAAGCCAAAAGTAAAAAAAAAATAGAATATTCTTCATGTTCCTATCACCCTAGAAACACAAGGTACCTGACATCCCCAATTGTCCTCCACTACAGATTGGCCCTCTTCAGTTCATCAGGGCTCCCTAAACGCTCACAAAACTGTGCCGAGCACCAAAGCAGCTTGGTGGCGCATGTCACAGCCTGTGTCGTAGACAGTGTCTAGCTCACGTTGTCAGGCCAAGGCGGCGCTGATCCTATGTGCCTGCCGCCCTCTAAGTCCCCAAGCACCAGCTATCCATGGCTGCACGGCCAAGGGAAGCGGGCTACACAGCCATGTGGTGCTGTGCTCAGCGAGCAGCTATGGATGTCGGCGCGGACGCCTGACAGGCACAGATGCCAGGACGTTTGTACCAGGCAGAGAAACTCACACAGAGGAGCCACCTAGGGCTCTACAACCCCCACCTGCAACAGAAAGCTCCAGGCCGGCATAGGCAAGGCCATGAGAGGTCTGCCTGAAGAAAAGCCGAATCCAACTCTCCTCTTTACTGGCTGCCGTGCGCACTATCTCCCTCTAACTGCCATTCTTACCACTTTCTGTCCTGCTTCCCTGAGCATGTGGCCACAGGTGAACCCATCACCCTCTCAGCCAACACACTGTGCACAGCCTCTCCCAGCCGAGGCCAGTCTTGTTTTCCTAAGTGTGCTGGGTCTTAACCTCACCGCCTCTCTCAGCGTTGTCAGAAGCACCCACAGATCAACTCTGGCTGTGTGGACAAGCAAGGGGAGACTGTAACCAAAACAGTCACCCACAAACTCAAAAGGCACTTGTCCACGTTCCTGTGGCCCACCGAAGTTGGCCTCGAACCCCAGCCCCAGCCCTCCTACACACATCACCGGCTGCCAGGCCAGACTCGTTATAAGCTAACTCCCAGCCAGGAAGTGGGTTCCTAGAGGCTGGCGGAAGAAACGCGATGCTGCCCAGGTAGAAATGGCCTCATCAAGGTGGGCCCCTACCTTCTGGTGCTCAGTGGCTGCATCACCCCTACCAAAGCTTACACACAGACTTTGGTGGGAAGCTGCCACCAAAATCAAAAACGTCTGGCTTCATATTACTAGATGAGCTGGCCAGCAAGCCCTGTCCTCCCATCCACTTGTATTCCTCCCTACCCAGAACTGGGGTTGTGGATGTGATGTGTACCACTGTGTTGACTTCACGTGGCTGCTAGGAACAGAATTCATGTCCTTGTGTTTAAGCAGCAAGAACTTTGGCCACTGAGACATCGCCTCAGCCCCTCACCCTGGTAATTCAGAACACCTTGAGCCTTCATGGGAAGTGACAGGGCGCCAGACCAAGCCTCCCAGAGTGCTCTGCTCAGTGTTTGTGTGCCCACCTGAACCACAGGCTGAGTGCTCAGAGCAGCCTGGCTATGAGGGGGAGTGAGAAAATGAGAAACTGTCTGTGACCACAGGGACCTGTGTCACTCTCAAATCCGTCATTTCATTTCAGCTTCAGAAGAGCCCTCTGAGGTGGGCATTTTTATTATCCTCACTACCAAAATGAGAAAATGAAATACCAGACAGAGTCATCAGCTTGGCCCAGGAAAAAGTCAAGTCAAGATGGAACCAAGTCCTGGGAGAGTAGCCACACTGATCAGCCAGACCTCAGCAGCAGCACCGCCCTCATACTGTGATATCGACAGTTTCTCCACTCATTGTGCCCAGGGAACTGGGGACGATCTTTCCCGGGTGGTGTCATCCTGGGGGTCCTTTTCTGCAGAAGATGGGAAGGGTAGGGCAGGGTGCTTCCCTCAGAAGTCCCCAGATATGGTAAAAGGTAGGTATTATAGTTGTAACTAGAAATCTCAAGTAAAGAAAGAAAATGTCTGGGTAGGGCAGAGCTCAGGGTTAGACGACTTACCAATACTATGTAAAGTTCTGTGTTTGGTCCTCAGCATCACAAAAGAATATGCTTCTTAGGAAAATAAAAAGACAGTGTGCCAGGTCAAGACACTAATTAATCCATTCACTCACTACATATTTAATGAGCACCTACCAAGTTTCAGCTGCTGTACTAAATGGTACAAATGCAGCATTCTTCAACATCAAAATATTAAAATCTTACCTGATGGAGGTGAATAGCAAGAATATTGTCCTCTGTCATAAAAGAATAACTGGGGTCAACAACAACTAATTGTAAACTTCAGAATCACTTGTAGAGAGTGAGCTTTAATGCTCCTAACACAAATAAATGATAAATGGCATCATAATTTCTTTGGTAATATTCATGCCAGGAAATGGATACTCCAATTACTCTATTCTGATCATCAAAACATCATATACATGTGTATAAATGTCACATGTGCCCCACAAATAAGTATAATTACATGTCAATTTAAAATAACAAACTATTTTAAAATAAACCGCATTATTCACATTTTAGATAATGAAAGACATTGAAAACAAAGTAAATACATAAAGAAATAAGGGAGAAGGAGTGTCAAGTGGAAATACAGCCCCAAAGCAGAAGAATTGCCTATGGATGTGGGTAGGTAGGGAGTGTCCTGGGCAGAAGGCACAGGCAGACATCACTCCTGAGGCAGGGTGTGCCTGGAGTATCTGAGGAGTATCAGGGTGCTTCAGGGAAGAGAGCAAATGGCAGGGAGCTGGGCAAGATAGCGGCCATTTCTCCCATTGGATAACTACAAGTTCCGAGAGTCACCAAGGACCTTTAGGAAAAACAAGGAAACATCTTAGGGTGTTCCCAGGCTTTCTGCCTCCACAGGAACCAATGCTCCTAAAGAGATTCAAGAAACATTGTCTTGCCCCAGGCTAACCAAGATCCAGTGTGCCTAACAGTCCTTACTCAGTCCCATAAGTGCTGAATAGCAAGCAAGAGAAACCTGGACACCCCACGTTTCTTAGTCATGTGCCATCAGCTGGCATCCTTTCTCAAGAAATGAAGAAAAATCTCAAATCAGAGGTTCTTGCCCAGTACTAGGCTAAAAGATGGGCATCCTACAACATAGCTTTATTTTCGTTGCTTTGATTTCTAGTTTTGTCCTCAAACAAGCAACGTAGCTGAAGCTGTCTTTGACTTCCTGATGCCCCTTCACCATCTCTCCAGGCCTGGGCCACAGGTATAATCAAAATAACCAAAGAGCACACAGCTCCTTGCCCTGGGGGTTGTTATCCTCAATAGGGTTCCAAGAAAACCTGGCAATGGTAAAAGATTCCTAAATGTACAACAACCAAAATTAACTCAAAATCCAACGTGTAAAGCCTTCGAGATGTTCCTGGAGCACTGTCCCACGGTGAGTCACACAATATCCCCAACGCCTTGGTTCCGAACACGAACACACACACACACACACACACACACACACACTCAAGCACGCACGCACACATTCTGCACTGTGCATGCCATCACTGTATATCATCAAGGACCATCACACAAACACCTCATCCCAGATCAAGGCTATTGTAGCTCGTTGCAGTGTCTGACTGTAGCAAAGCAACAGCTCAATGGAAAGCCCGGACTTTTAACATTCCTCTGCCGCGTTCCTCAGCAGGTAATATAAAACCAGTATACCTTTGGATTCAACAGCATTAGGGTGTTCAGTTTTGAAATTGCTGTTGCCGTTTCTGACTTGAGTTTCATTTCTTAAAACATTAAAGTGAGTTTTTTTGCTTGAGACTGGGATAAAGTTTTCCCCTTTTCTGAAATATCCATAAAGATACTTCTGCCATTATGTACTACCTGTATGTAAAATAGCTGTAACCACATTAACCAGTACAAAATGAAAATACTTAGGAACTCTGGAAAACATTGAAAATAAACATCCTATGTCCTGTAGTAAGTAGCTAATATTAGACCAATATTTCTTCATGTAACAATAATCTACCTCAGGTACAAACTGGACTCATCTTTAATAAATGGTAAAAATCTATGTATAGCACAGAACAGCTTTAAAAGTAAATCTCTTTGTAGTTTATTGTCAGTAAATATTTGATTTGCATGACTATTTTATATACCTCTATAAATTTCTAAGACACAAAGAGATCATGTGTGGAAAAGGTTTGCAAAGACCTGTTCTAGAAGTTATCTGCCACCCATGGCATGAGAAGCAAGGCACGGAAGGGCATGGCTGACTCTGGATACAACGCACAACACAATGTGGATTGAATGTCACTGAGAACGACATCCAATCGGTGCCTTCTTCACACTTATCAACACACCTTGTCCACACTTCTTCCCATGCACAAGAGTGAGACCCAGAGGAGGGTCTGGCAGGTGAGTGTGTCATCTAGAGCGCTGCTGTGTAAAAAGAGAAAACGCAAAAGATTTGGCCAAGGTCATGATCCGGATACTTCTTCAGGGCTAGATGCGTAATGAGTGTGTGCAAGAGCCAGCACAGCCTCACATGCCCCTGTGGATCCATGCTTGAAGCAGCCGTCTCCTCACACCCCCAGACGCACTCTGGAACCTGATGTGAGGATAAGGAAACTCCAGAGCTAATGAACTTTCATCTTCTGGCAAACACTGCAATTAACACTCCACAAAGTACAGCTGCTTTGTAATTAGACCAAAGAACAAAACGCCAAACCCTTGTCCTGGTAAAGTTGCCGTCCAACTTCTTCTGGAGGTGTCCTAGCAATTAAACTCACTTGCTCATTTCTTCTGTTAAAAAAGAGTATTTATTACTTCAATTTAAACTAATGCTGTAATGATCAGGGGTATTATTCATGAGAACTCTTGCCATTGCGCTTGAAGCCGCCAGTCTGCTCTGCCAGGGCTGGCACGAAGACACTGCTGGCAAGAAGCACCCGTTAGAACAGCATGGATTCTGGGTATCCTCTTTCTTCCAGGGAGGTTTACTATGGGAGGGCACCAAGGGTGAGGTGCAACCACTGTCAGTCTGGCTGTCCAGCTGAGATGTGTCCCACAGAGCCACTGGTACACTGTAGTGACACTTTTGAGAACATGGGATTTGACCCCAGCTTGGGGCAGGGACTGTACACTATAGATGAGAGCGCTGACTCCAAGCTCTCTCTGTCGCACCAAGTACCAAGAATGCTACCAACATATAGTTTGTTCCAGGCTGCATAACAAGTCAAGCCAGAGCTCAATGGCTCCCTTGAGGTTTGCCATGACACCTTTGGAACGCCAGGGTAGTATGGGCCACAATTGGGCTACAGATGAATCAGGTTCCTGAGTACAGGGTCTCACTGAGTCCCAAGCATGCAATAACATGAGGCCAAGCCCTTTGTATGACCAATCTTCAAGCCACATACAGACTGCATCCACTAAATAGTCAGAGAGGTTGGGAGATTTGTCCAATGTCACAAGGCTATAAAGACCTGGGATTCAAACCAACAGGACTGCCCCCACCTAGGCACATAACTGCTAACCTCCAGGACTATCTGTAGCCAGAGAGACAAAGAGCCAAGTCCTTTACGCCAAGGCTGTGCTGAGGGCCCTGAATCTGCCCCAACTACTGTGAGAGAAGAAGAATGCTGGCCACTGCCACTCCTGGTTCACACTTCTGGCTCATCGCCTTCACACGGCCCCTTACCATACGCTAAACGCTCTGCTGCCTGCTTTACCTTTTGGCATAGAAACTCCAATTACCTTCCACAAAAGCAGAAACTAAGGGTTCAGAGAGGAAGCATGAGTAGTAAGGGGAAGGGGTGGAGGGATAGCCATCTATACCCGGAAGCTGTGTGTATCTGCTGAGCTGCATACACCAATGAGTTTGTGCTTGCAGAGCAAATGGCTATTGCTACCCAGTTTGCACCCTGCTATTGTCAGGTGACTGCCATCTTGAAACTGTTGTCTTCCACTGCATGTATACGTCATAGAATAGATAACCAGATAACTAAAAAGTGACACTAAGATTCGTGCCCCTCTCTCTGTGACCAACAACACTACGACAAGTCCTCACGCACTAATGAGGACTCCACCTGTGGTGTGCTGAACCCAGCTTCGGCTGAGGCAGGTGTCCAGACTTTGGAAATCAGGCTGGGCCACTCACTGGGCACATCCTGAAGCAAGTGCACACACCTCGCTTGCCTAGTCTGGGGCAGCGCACACCCACCACGAGGTGGGGGCAGACCACTGCGGGGCTGCTGGGACAAAAGTCCCTCTTGTCCTTGACCATGCAGGTAAGGAGCTAAGGATTAGTGGTTGGGCTCACTGGGAAATTCAGTGTGGACTCTAGACCTGAGATTTGTCCTCAGCGGGACTGTAGTTCCCACCCACCATAGGTTTCTCCCTTTTGTTTGCAGCCAGTGATCTGAACCTGAAGAGAGAGAAGGTCCAGAGCACTCTGGGTTAAAGGATGTCTGTCTCCTTTTATCTGCACTCACGTATCTATACTGGATATAAAGAAACAGAATCCAAGAGCATAGCAGAGGCAGCAAAGTCTAGAACTATGAATTTCCTGGAATTTGGAGCTGGTCTGTAAGGTCTCTCAATCTCTTCCTAGCTTCATCCCTAGCCACAGCCTGCAATCTAGACATGCAATCTGTAACCCACACACACGCTCCAATCTCCTCTCTGATGCTTCCCCCACCTCTGACCCTCATGCACACACTCCTTCCTCCTCTCTGGTGCTCCCCCATGCCCCTGACCCTCATGCACACACTCCTTCCTCCTCTCTGGTGCTCCCCCATGCCCCTGACCCTCATGTACACATTCCTTCCTCCTCTCTGGTGCCCCCATGCCCCTGACCCTCATGCACACACTCCTTCCTCCTCTCTGGTGCTCCCTCATGCCTCTGACCCTCACACACACTCTTCTTCATCCTCTCTGGTGCTCCCCCATGCCCCTGACCCTCATGCACACACTCCTTCCTCCTCTCTGGTGCTCCCCCCATCCCTGGCCCTCACGCACACACTCCCTCCTCTCTGGTGCTCCCCCAACCCTGGCCCTCACGCACACACTCCCTCCTCTCTGATGCTCCCCCCATCCCTGGCCCTCACACACACACTCCCTCCTCTCTGGTGCTCCCCCCATCCCTGGCCCTCACGCACACACTCCCTCCTCTCTGGTGCTCCCCACATCCCTGGCCCTCATGCACACACTCCCTCCTCTCTGGTGTTCCCCCATCCCTGGCTTTCTCACTTGGTCTCCCTCTACCTGTAACACTCGCCCCACTCATTCCAGAGCCAACTTCCCCTTGTTTGCCTAACTTCCACTTGTCCTTATGCACCTGCTTAAGCATCTTCCTTCAAGAAGACCTTATTAACCTCCCTGTTACAGAATGTGGTAAATGGGTGTGCACCTTTCTCAGTCACCACTAAGAACTAGATGGGTCCTAAGTCACAGCAACGCCTGGGAAGGGATGTTGGCTGCAGCTGCAGGGAGAAGCAAGCACACATCAGCACCTAAGCATTGCTTGGGCTAGGGCATGTGGGCAGCATGCCAAGGAGACAATATCTTTTCTCCAAGGAGAGAATGAGATTTCAGCAAGAAACTATCATTATGACATGAGGGTAGGGAAGGGCTTCTTAAATAAGACAGGCAAGAGAGCTGAACATAAAAAAGATGACTACATTTGACAACAGTACAATACAGACCTTCTGTTTATGAAGACAAGCAACTGATAGAAAGTATTTGCCACACTTAACTCACCAAAGAAAAGGCTCTGCATAAAAATTAACAGTTACAAACAAGCGTGTCATAGAAGAGAAAACAAAAATAGCCTGTGAAGATGTGGAGAGACCGTATACAGAAAATGGAAATTAGCATCCGAGTAATAGAACATTTTGCACTAGAATCCTCCATATACAGACAACAGGAGATGTCAGTGAGCCTGCAGACATAGAGAAGTCACATGCATGGTAAAAGGCAGTGTATACAGAAAGGAACACTTAGGGACAGACTCATTAAATGTGAATACCATAAAACATGCATTGATCCAGCAGTCCCACAATTCTGCTCCTCAGAATAGATCCTCAAACCTCATCACAAACCACCAAGAGGTAAGTATGAAAATGTTCTTAACAGCATTGCTTGTAATACCAAAACCTGGAAGTAACCCACGTGCCCATTAATGATCAGGTAGATAAATTAGATATAATGTGAGGCAATAAAAATATTAATATATCTGCATCAAATGGATGACGCTCAGAGCCCTAGTGGAGATTGAGGAAACCAGCCGCAAAAGCATTATTACACATATTCAAGGTTCACAAAGATGCCAAACAAACAGCATCTATTACCGGATCTAGAACGATCAAATAGCCAGGGACTGGCTAGCACGCAATTAATACTGCAGTTCAGTCCCCTCACAAGGATAGAAAACAATCTGAGTTGAGGACTCTAGGTTCCAGGAATTCCTTTTATCATTATTAATATTTTAATTGGGAATATGCATTACAATCGTGTATAACTACCAGTGTTGTGAGGGTGATTTGTAAGGGGTTGTCAAGGTGGCTCAGTCAGTAAAGTGCACAAGGAACTGAGTTCCATCCCCTACACCAATACAGAAAGCCTTGGGTGGGGGACAGAGACAGGTCCTTGGGCTAGCTAGGAGCTTAATCAAAAAGCCTTAAGTCCCAGTGACAGACCTTGATTGAAAAAATAAACACCTGAGGTTGACCTCAGGTCATGTGTGCACAAACATGAGTGTACATATCTGCACGCATATGCACACATGTGCACACACACACACACACACACACACGGTAACTTTAAAACAAATGTAGTAGTCCCTCAGGCAGGGACTTGAGGCTTTGCTTCTGCAGAATCACAGTTCCCAACCTTCCAGGACTCCGCCTACCCTGGAGATGCTAGAAGTGAGACATTGGGCCCTGGCTTTCAAGCCAGTTACAGGCAACATGAGAAAAGTGACCCTGTTTCTTCCTTTACAATGAACAAGAGGGAAAATGTGTGTCATGTGGTAGAGATTCCATGAATATTTACCAAGTGAATCAGCAAATGGCATGCACCTGCATGTGCGTGTACACACACATGTGTACACGCACATGCATGCACGCGCATGCACACACACACTCGCACGAGCACACACACACACACACCAGCATTTGAAGCATGAAGACAGAAAGTTCTCTGCACTATTCCATCCAAACTTTTGGTATTTTAATGTTATGGATTTTCTATCCCAAATGTCAGTTTCCCTTCTATTTTCCCTTTGCTGTCACAACAAGCACACGAGTGTTTTCCATGGAATTGTACCAAATGGCACCTCTCATATTTTGTAAACCAAATGCATACAGACTCCTCTCTCACCCAGTATTACTCAGACTTCTGTCATCAGAGTGAAATACCTGAGGCAATTTCTATGTTAAAAGGAAGGTTTGCTTTGGCTCCTAGTCATGGGCAATAAGTTCAAGATCAGGCAGCCTCGGTGCTTTGCATCTCTGGAAGTGCAGCAGTCATGGTGGAAAAAACAGGACAGGGGACACTGCTTGTATCACACATGAGGAATCAAACACAAAGGTGGGGTTCCCGTAGTCTTCCTCAGAGACTTGCTCTGGTGAGTGACGGACTTTCCTCTAGGACCTACCCTCTGAGAGATCCATAGCACCTCCCAACACCACCCCTGTGGGGACCAAGCCTTTCACATGTGGACATCCATAGCACCTCCCAACACCACCCCTGTGGGGACCAAGCCTTTCACATGTGGACATCCATAGCACCTCCCAACACCACCCCTGTGGGGACCAAGCCTTTCACATGTGGACATTCAGGGGATCCTCAAAGTCCAGTTTGACAGTATGCCTTTCTGCCAAATTCCCTCAGGGCTTTCCTGCTCTGATCTCACACTTGATGCAGATGGTCTGGCCTCAGGTTCTACCAGGGGAAGACTTTCCTAAGATTAAAGGGAGACTGACGGGGAAATGGGGAAGAATCAATCTTCACCCCCCCATACACACACACAAAGGAAGGGTCTGTATGTGATGTTCACTAAAGGAGGGGCTGCTCCCTGAGACATGCTCCATGGTTCCATTCTAAGTCACAGTCCCAGCTTGGCAATGACTATGATTGACTGGGCACCAGGAAAGAAAACTAAAGCTTAGCAAGAAATAGAATGGTACCTTGGCTAAGTGCATGGGCCTTAGCACCAAACAGCATCTCCTGAGCCATATTGCTTAGGTGGTAAAACGTAGCATAAATGAAATAATGTGTAAAGATACTTACAGATCAGCACTGAAAAGGCTCTAGATCCCAAGTTGCTTCCATTTAACTTGGGGAGGAATAAGAGTGTTTACACACAATTTGCTTCTTAATTGGGCTCATCTGAAACTACACCACCACAGGGACACTGGCAACATGAATCCACCATGGCACATGGACATTCCATGGCCAGTGGATTCCAGTGCCAGTGGGTCCACCACATGCTACTCTGAGGGCTGAGGAGGCTGTGATCGTCGTCTACTTTAGCTTACCTAATGGGACTCTGGGGGCAAACAGGCCGGGGTATTTGTGAGGGAATAGTGAGGCCAAGAAGCAACAGTCGTGGCAGAGGAACTTTTATAGACACAAACTAGCTTCAAAGGTTGTCAGATTAAGAGGTTGATGACCAGGGTGGGCAAAAGCAGCAGGGTCCTGTACAGAATGCAATAAAAGAGCTGTGACCTCCAGAGCAACCAACACCACATGGGTCAGGACCCTGGACAGCACCATCGGCAGGTTGGGGTGGACTTTGCCTTTGGTGAGCTCTGAGGTGCTCCACACACTTCCAGGCTGCACTACTACAATCAGCAGACCCGGTGAGGGGCTTCCAGTCCCTCCCTATACCATGAAAGCCTCCCGGCACCCTAACCATAGCTTTGTGCTCCTGAGCTCACGTACATTCTTCTCAACACAGTGATTTATCCGGTGAAAGCTGCTATGTCACTGGGCATGTTTGCGGGATTAATGATAAAGGGCAGGCTTAGCCAAGAACTAAAGCCAACTCCAGGAAAGGTGGAAGAGCATCCTATCAGAGCAGAGAGGTGCACTTTGGGGGCTGTTCAGTTTTGGGGCTGTGGGATGAAGAACATGAGCTAGAAGTGTTTCTGCAAGATGAACCACTCTTCCTAGCTCCCTACCCATCCAAGAGCAGATGCCAGGCCACCCAGTGCCCTCATCCTTCTCCACAACTCTCCTCTGTCTTTTTCAAAAAACATTGGAAACACCCACGTCTTCATCCATGAATTTGTCATTCATATGGTGCCAGGCACAGTGCTGAACTACAATGAAAAAGAAAAAAAAAGCATATGGCCACTCCTCTGGGCAGAACCACCTCTGCAGGAGTCCAGTAGACAAAAGGGACAAGTCCCCACTAGTGACAGGCTAAGCCAAGTGTACTGAGGACAGGTGGGCAGGTGACTAAGAAGCCAGCTCTGCTGGACCCAGGTGGGGGAAGCACCCTTTTCCTGGAAGGTCTGCTAAGTGAGTTACATGGAAGTGAAAAGTATCGTGAGAAGAAGGACAGGGTCTGGAAGCGCCTCAGGCACCACTCAGTCTCCAGGAATCACAGAAGACCAGACAGTGAGCAGGCTACAGAGCTGGCCTCCTGTCCCCGCCCTTGCAGCTGTGGCTCCTCAAAAGGCCCCAAAGAGAATGGGGTCTGCAGGACAGAGATCCTGAGAGGAGCAGACCAGAAAGGGCCTGCGCATCCTAGAGTATAACATGCCCCAACCCAGGCAGTGACCACACCTCCCACCAGGTCTGCTTCCTGGGGTAAGGCCTGATTTCTCAGAGATACCCTGGGCACATTAGTACTATTACAAGGTCTCCAGCCCCTGCAGGACCTGAGACTGAGCAGGTGTTGGAAAGGCCAGTTCCCCGGGCACGACAGGAAAATCCCTAGAGCCTTGAGCCACCATTATCCCCACCACTACTGCATTTTGATTTCAACACAGTAACTGTTTGCTCTTTCAATTCTTCCTGGAAGGCTCCAAACAGTTTATTTGTTCAAGCACAGAGGACAGCATCCCAGACTTAGGGAAGCAGAGTCTTTAGGCAAATGCAAACATATGCTGATTTCTTTTCTTAGTTACATTCTTGGCAAAGGGATTATTTCACCAGGAGACAAAGCTGGACTTTAAAGTGTTGCATAGTTCCATCTAAATCTCAGCTAAGGGGACTTCCAAGCCTTACAAGTGCCCATCAACTCTGACCAGGTATTGGGGTGACTGTGGTTCTAACGGTCTAGCATGGCAATTCTTAAGCGAACCACTTTGGATCCCGGCTGGTAACCACACAAGCATGCATGTAAGATAAACACTGCAGACAGGAATCCCTGCCCACGGCAGACTGGACTGGACACCTGCACGGACACTGGTAAACTATGAAGAGTTTGCAGGGTGTCCCAGGGTCAAATCCTGATTGAGATGCTGCACTACAGCTAAGCAAAGTGGTAGCCTCAGGAAGACTAGGTGAAGGGCACGGGAGACCCTTCTGCAGTAGTGAGTCTCATAATAGCATGAAGCTGGCGATGGTCTCCAAGAAAAACCTTTCTGAAGCACAAATCATGGAAACCATTTTATCTCCGGACTCGAGCTGATCTATTTACAGAGTCGCTGTCACCAAACATGAAGCGGTTTCTCCAAAGCCTACTCTTGTGGTTTCCTAGCAAGTAAATTATGCTTACTTCCTCTGAAGAGGTCTTCAAAGCAGCCGTGCACAGTCACACAGTTTCCCCAGGCCCACCGGCTAAGGTATCCCTCCTTCCATTCTTTGCCACAGCCCAAGACCCTAAAACAGGGCAGATAGAGGTGGATGCAAATAATAAGTCAAGGCTGGACCAGCATCCAGCATCCAGCATGAGGGGCAACCTTCAGAGAAGATGCCAAGAGGACCCAGGCAGGCAGCCTCCACCGCTGCCTGTAAGCAGCTCTTCAGATCCCTGCCAGCAGTTTATTAATATTTTATTGAAAATTCTAAGATGATTCAAACTTCAGCTGTCATGATAAGGTGATGTTGCTAGGCAACTTTAGTGCCTATCTACAGATCTGTTTTTGCAGCTCTTCTCTGATTCATGAAGCTCAAGGTTGGGCCCTACCACCCTGAGGAAGATTCCGTTCAGACCACCAGCATAGATCTATACCCTGATGGCACCCCAGTTCTGGGCCCCCTGGTTGAAGCCTCTGGTGTTAAAACTACCAGCACCCAGCTGTCCCTAAAGCCAAGCCTCAGCCCACCCACCAGGACTCACCATATTCGCTGTCATAGAACATGACGAACTTCTGCCAGCGCAGCTCTGTCACCAGCCTGAGCATGACGTCATTGAGTCGGACAGGCGGCCTCGAAGCCAATGTGTAGGCCTCACCGTCAGGGCTAGGGTTCAGGTGGCAGGCAGTTCGTGGTGAACCCCCAGGGTTGCGCTGGACAAAGAGGTGTGGGATGTGCATGGCATCTGTGAGGGACTGCAGGGCGTTGGCAGATGCACAGCCTGTGGATGTGACCAAGGCCAAAATTCCCTGGGTCATGAGGTCACAGGCTGGAAAGAGAGGAAAAAGACAGGAAGAAATCAGCACGGGGGCCATGACTGTACAGGCTTCATTCCCACGGCTCCACCCAGCAGCTCACGCCTGTGGCCCTGTGATGTCTCCCCACACAGACCAAGAGCCCAGGAAGGCTAGCTGCTCTCATTAATTAGTTGTTGATAACCTTACACCATGAACACTTAAAACCTTGGTGAAATATCCAGCTACATAATCTCAGGCCCATTTAACAGATGAGGAAAAAAAGAAAGGTCACTAACTCCAGACTAGTCAAAGAAGGGTGGTACAGCAGGGATCCACCCCAAATCTCCCTGATTCACCAAACAGAACTCTCAATTAGACACTGTTTCTCACCTTGGGGCCAGTAGCCTTCTCAATTAGACACTGTTTCTCACCTTGGGGCCAGTAGCCAAAACGCTGGGGAGGGACCAAAGCTCATCTTTATGTCCTGTGTCATGGGCAAAGAATACGGCATGTGCTCTGCAATTGTTGCCTGAACTGAACTGCTTGGATCTGCAAGACCTGGATGACATCATGATGTCAGGAAGACATATACTTACCCCCAGAGGACCCAGAACAAGGAATGGAAGTGGGCAGGAGCCTCGGTCTCCTGGCCAAGTCCACTTGAGTCCTATCACAAGAATACTGGATCAAATCCCAGATGAAGTGGATGGCTCCAGAAGCCCAAGATTGCTCAAAAGCCACTTGACAATCACAAAGGAAGAGGCACCCGAAGCTCAGGCAGTTACCAAGGGCACAGAGAAATGAGACTTTCTGAGATGACACACCCAGGAGCCTGGACTTTGGAAGTCACCCAGTGACTCCAAGGGGCACCACCACTAGCCATAAGCTCACACTTTTTAGGGACATCAGAGCAGATACAAAGACCCTAGTCCCCACAACACAACTTTCTGAACCAGTTTTGAAGCAAGCCTGTCTTACGGATGCTCTGTGTGATGGCGGGAGTATAGGAAAGCAGATGCAGTCTCAAAACACAGCCTGTGGATGGCAGCGAGCCATCTGCTACACGCGGTAGGCTTTGAACAACTTTGACAATGCAGTTCCTTCGTGGGAGCCCTGGAGTTTATGTAATGCTTCAGACAGGGCTGAGAAGGAGGCGAAAAACAAGAACGCTCACCCCAAGTGGAAGGAAGTGAAAGGCTGGAAAATATGTGAAGGGGGGTGTTCCCTTTACAGGCTGGCACCAAGGGCAGCTTCTCCCATACCAGGGCTTTGCCATACACCCTGGGGAACATCATAGGTGATAACTCAGGCCCAGTTCCCAATGATGCCTCCACTTCACATGCCAAGGGCTAGAGTTGGGGAAACAAAGGGCATGAGGTCTCTCAAGGATCTCATAGCCACCCAAATGTTCTGCCCCTCCATGCAGGTTTCACAGAAATCCAATCACATTTTATCTGTTTAAAGACACCCAGCAAGGACGAGGGAGATGGCTCCATGCATAAAATCCTGCCACACAGTCATAAGGATCTTAGTTCTGATGCCCAGCACCCAGAAACAAAAGACAACACATTCCTTAGGTGTCTGTAGTTCTTTGAGCTTCTTCCATCTTAACCTGTCTATTGTTCAGCTCACATTTACGAAGTCCTGTTGGTGAGACTTCAAGAGTGTAGCTTCTGACAGGCCTAGAGCTGCAATCTCAAAGCAAACTCCCCATTTCTCTGGATCTTACAACCATTCCATGTCTTCTTTCAAAAGGATTCTTAAGCCTTAGGTACAGGAGTTATGTTAAAGACCTATCAGTTGGAACTGGGCTCTACAACTCTGTGTTTTGATTGGTTGTGATTTTCTGTAATAGTCTATCTGTATTGGTTGTGATTTTCTGTAATAGTCTATTTGTTGCAAAAAAAAAAAAAGAAAAGAAAAGAAAAACTATAGGCAACTAAGGAATGCTGAACAAGAGTCTTCCCCAGGAAGAGCTCATCAATTGATTTCCCAATACCAATGGTCAGCCCTGAAAATACATACATACAAATAACACTATACAGACTTAGAAGGTTGTATTTGTATATTCAGGAACACAAACACACATAGGTAGCAATAATCAGTGAAAAAGGAAGCCATGAATTTGAAAGAGAGCGAATGGGGGTGCATGAAAGGGTTTGAAGGAGGAAAGGGAACAAAGAAATGATGTAACTACCTCGGTGACAGAAGCCAGCATCTGATGTGGACCCCTGCATGCACTCACACACATGCATGCCTACCTGGGGGACACCTTGCCGGCACACCATGCCTGCACTTAATGCTCCTCATTCTATCTCTACATTCTCAGTCACCTGCCTCAGCTCTGGAACTCAGCTTGCTGCATACACATTCTTGCTTCAGGACCAAATCAACCTCCCGAGGTGACCAAGCCCTTCTTTCAAGATACCCACACTTTCCTTGCCATGGCACTTCATATTGCCTCTATAGCCACCTGACCTTCCTTGGACCCTCAAGCTCAAGGAGGACAAGAATGATCTCTGCCACGCTCACCACACACACATACACACACATACACACACACACACACACACACAGACAGACACACATACCCCAAGTACACAACGTGGGAAAATCATGGCAGCTCATAAAGATTTGTGCAAGGATACTGTGTGGATCCTGATGTTTTCATGCCCTGTGCTCCTCATTCCTCTCTGGGCACCTATCCAGACCACGGGAACAGTGCTAGATCCGGAAATGTAAGAGGACACTCGGTGGAACCCAGAAAACACTGCAAACCTTCAGAAAGATGCAAATAGGTGTGTGGGTATAGAAGTGCTAGACCCTGAAAGCACACACAGCCTTTACAGCTGTGCACCAAACACCATAACAATATGGGTAAGTACTTGTCATAAAAAAGGTACATGAAAATCATACAAAAATACATGTATTATGTATTCTACAACGTCAATTAAGTAGAATTCAATATGTATGAAAGAAAGACCAGAAAGAAAAAAATGTAAAATGTTCAAAGTGAGAGCAATTTGGGAATGCTTTTCTCTTTTTATTTTCCTATATTTTGCCAAAATTTCATGACATGAATAGGTAATTGATTTTTAAAAAGCAAAAAGAATCCTCCAATAATGGATAAGTGGGGAATCATGGAGGAAAGAGGGCTACTGTGTGAGAATTTCCTCTGCGCCAGCTCTGTTGAGTATTTGATATGTATGAATCCATGTTGTTCTCATTATATCCACTTAGGAAACAGATTTTTGCTTCTGCTTCCAAGATAATAAAATGAGAGGCCACACAAGAAGGGATGGAGCTAGACGAAGGTGAACTACCAGGCCATTCCCAGGCTACTGTGTGATAGAAACATGACTTCAAATAAGACAAGAAACCCAAATGGCAAATGCACCATGATGGTGAATGGGTTGCTCTTTGCTACATTGTCTCTTCAATACTAAGACACTGCATTAAGATCTTTTCAAATAAACTGAAATGTGAAAGACTTGATGGTCCAGGAACTCTATCTCATGTACTCTTCCTACAAGCCAGTTACTTCCTACAAGCCAGTTACTTCCTACAAGCCAGTTGCTTCCTACAAGCCAGTTACTTCCTACAAGCCAGTTGCTTCCTACAAGCCAGTTACTTCCTACAAGCCAGTTGCTTCCTACAAGCCAGTTGCTTCCTACAAGCCAGTTACTTCCTACAAGCCAGTTACTTCCTACAAGCCAGTTACTTCCTACAAGCCAGTTGCTTCCTACAAGCCAGTTGCTTCCTACAAGCCAGTTGCTTCCTACAAGCCAGTTGCTTCCTACAAGCCAGTTACTTCCTACAAGCCAGTTGCTTCCTACAAGCCAGTTACTTCCTACAAGCCAGTTGCTTCCTACAAGCCAGTTACTTCCTAAAAGCCAGTTACTTCCTACAAGCCAGTTGCTTCCTACAAGCAAGTTACTTCCTACAAGCCAGTTGCTTCCTACAAGCCAGTTACTTCCTACAAGCCAGTTACTTCCTACAAGCCAGTTACTTCCTACAAGCCAGTTACTTCCTACAAGCCAGTTGCTTCCTACAAGCAAGTTACTTCCTACAAGCAAGTTACTTCTGGCTTATCACCCATCTCCCCAGCTCTCTCTTAAGTTACCACCTGACTTCCATTGTAAGCCAGCTCCCTAATCCATATACACCAAACTCTGAAGTCACAGAATATTGAGCCTCAGTTTCCCCATTTGTACATACATGCCACTGAACACCAAGGTTTGGCTCCTTCCCTCCTGTCTATTTCACATAAATGCCCAACACACCAATAGCATATATGTCTCTCCTTGTGCACTTTGGATCCTCCCAGGACAGATGTTCTACGGTCTGGCAAGAGGAAAGAGAAAGTAGGTTTTCCAGGATGGAGGAGATGTAGTTATGTGGTTGGCACCCGAATCTCAAATGAAGTTTTAAACCAATAGGGTACAGTATGATGAAGACCCAGGGACTGTGCAAAACTGCTCACCAGAAGCTACCTCACCAGAGCTGGGAATAGCGTAAGAGTCTCATAAACACAAGTTCCCATTTCGTGCATCTGGTCAGCAGCCATGTGGCCATGGGCACATGCTCCTTTCTGAGCCTCAGTGTTCTAGTCAAGGGAGATGGGCGGCTCCGCTTACTGACTCAGAAGGCCAATTGCAAGTGCCTTCTCCACCCTGCACAAGGACGGTACCAAACAGACGTCAGTTTCCTTCCTCTCTCCAGGGACCCTCCCTATCTACCCCCAGCAACACCTGCACCCAAGTCATGCCCAGGACCTTAAGAAGTACCTGTTACCAAGGGATGTGGAGGCTCGTCCCATCACTTTGGAGCCTGTGGCAGAAAAATTGTCATGAATTCAAGGCCTGCCTGGGTTACACGGTAAGTTCCAGACCGGCCGAAGCTACACAGCAGAGCCCTGTCTCAGAACCCCCCTTTAGAAAGTCACCCCGACTTTGGGGAAGAGGCAAACAGAGAACAAGTGACATGAAGATATTAGGAGATAAACTATAGAAAAGAGGGGACCTGCAGGAAGGAAGGGAGGGGATCAGATGCCATGATGAAACATAAGCTAAACTCAAAACTCATTTCTTTTTTTCAAAAGTAGTAGCCATAAGACTTTAGAGCCATGCTGCCACTCTCACCTGTGCTGACAGCCTCTTCCTTCAAGGGGCATGGAGGGCCCTCCTATGACAACCTGTGGTATAAAACAAGCACCCAGACTCTGGAGCAGGGAGGATTATTAAGGCTGGAAGTCTCTCCCAGGTGCTAATGGAGAGGCCCAGTGTGAGTCAATTTTCAATCCACTGTGAATGGCCGGCTAATTGGGGCACTGTTGAAATGATGATTATTTGGAGGCTTCTAACATAAAAATAATAAGATCAAAATACATCAGATCAAAGCCAAATCAGCTATTAGCTTAATCAAGGTTGTGTGAGACGGGATGTTACACAATTCATACAGCGCTTGTGCCGAGATGTTGAGCAGACCCCGAGCCTGCCGTGCAGGGACCTGCTGTGGGGCTGACCTTCTCTGAGGGGTTGCTCTCCCTCACCACACACCTCACCCCAAATCAAGTACAGATGACAGCACCTGCTTCACAGAGGGTTCTAAGTGCAAACTCCAGGTGGGCAAGAATTGCTGCCTGCTGCGCTTTGTCCTGCCCTGACATCCAGAGACCCAGCCCGCCGTAAGGACAAGAGGGAGGACATTGTGGGCCCGGACATTTCTCTGCTTGTCCATCTTTATGTGTAGGGTCCCACACACTGTCAAGCACATGGCAGGAACGCCACAGTCCAGATTTCCACCTGGAGCTCAGCAGCGCTTCCACGGGTCTCAGGAGGATAACCGCCTTTGATATCGTTCTTTTCTCCTCGTATCACAGGCCATAAAGCTGATTTCCGCCTTGATCACCACGCAGGTCCAATAGATTGGTGATGGATTGGTAAGCGCTCCCTGAGCACATACGACTCATCCGCAGGGGGGGAGAAAGAAGTAGAAATGCTTTGTAATGAGCAGCAGTTCCAGGTCCGGGGGTACACAGGGTCTCCACAGAGGTCTCCAAACCAGACGGTAGCACTAGGTTCCCAGAAATGAGGAGGACAAAGACTGCTTGGAGCTAGCTCTTAATTCACAATCACACGACCAGCAGCCTCCCCTGAGAGGATGACCACAGCTGAGCATCTGGGTAGGACACGTCACTTCACAGAACAGACTTTCGGTAATGTTCACCCTAGGTCCTGTGGCCAGGGCCATACAATTAAGGAAATCAGAACCAGGCCACTAGGTCCTTCCATAGTCAACGAAGGAAAGAGACGCTGAAATAGGATCCAAGACTCACAAATGACTATCCAACCCTTGCTTGGATAGAAATGTCTGTCACAGCAAGCTAGGCATTCCAGGGAAGGAACAGGCAGGTGGGTATAAGGCTTCCTTCCCCACTGACAGAATTCCTCAGCTCAATGAGCCCTGGGTACCTGCCTGTAGGCAAGGGCTAAAAAAGAGCAGCCTCCAGGCAAGGAGATCATTCTGGGCAAGGACACTCTCTGGGGTTGATTAGGAAACTCCAAGCCCACAGGTGGGTAAGACAATGCTCCAGGGGCTTCTGCTGGAGGAGAGTCTCCAATCTGGTCTGTCTCACCCAGCAGTGAGGCTGGGCATTATCATCCTTGTGTTACTGCCTTCCAGCCACTCTGACTGTCTCAAAGCCAGAGACAGCCACTCATGCTCCCCCTGATAAGCCAAATCTGCCCTTAAGGGCCCTGCTCCCCTGAGGTCTCAGGTCTGCAACCCTGAATTAACTGGCCTCTGGGTTCCACATTAATGAGCAAGGGAATGTCTCCAGAAAGACCAAGCAAGAGAGCCTCCACCTGGAGCAGTGGCAGCCTCCTATGGGTCCTATGGTTCTGTACTGCTTTGCCAGACTCAACTGGTCTATGCAGGTGGCAGAAAGGAAAGGCAGGCTGGAAGCAGACCCAGGTCAGGCCTGCCCACCCAGGAGCTATGGTCTCCACAGGGAGTCCAGCACCTCTGCCTGCCCCACCATGCCCACAAGCAGTGGCAGAGCTCTTGGGGCAGCTCATGCCCTCTCTCCAGAGCCACCCCTGCTACCTGTACCCTGCCCTTCCTCCTTTCAACTGGCACTGGCTTTATGAATATTTGAATTCTAATGGCTAATGCTTTAAATTAAGGTAGCATTTATAAATACTTGATAGCCCATGAATAATTGACCAAATTTAGTATTGTCATAACTCATAGTAAATTATTGATCTATGGAGAATAAATATTTTTCATCTTTTATTAAGACATGGAAAGGGTAAACAAAACCACAGGCCAGGGGGCTTTGGAGGCAGGGCTGTAGAAGGCTTGCACCGGATCTGTGGCCCTGGAGCACACAGGTCCTTCCTCAATGCTCCCAATGGGACATGAAGTCATCGCACACACACACATCCCCAACCCCAGTCATTCACTGCCTTATTCATCACTGCCTCCTTCCCTGGTCTCCTGGAACCCAGCTCCATGCTGCAGTTCAGCTAATAACTTTGCTTTGCTCTTAGAGACAAACTAGAGGTGATGATCACAAAGTAATCAGCCCCCTGCCTGAAGGTTTCACCCAAGGCTGAGGAAGGAAGTTCCCAAGAGCAGTCCTACAAATGCCTGTCTCTGCCTTCTCCCACATCCTATACTTAAGGACATGGAAACATTAGGCCTCCTTGCACATTTACATCTGAGCATTGGACCCTAGCCCTGTGGAAGCTTTTATAGTGATTGTTCCAATTCAGAACCCTCCCCTGAGTTTCTAACTCCAAACCAGTCCTGACCTGACAAAACTCACAACTCACACCTGACAGGTTCCAACACACATCCCATGGGTGTTGGAATGTTCCTCCACTTTCGGGAGCGAGGTATCCCCAGTCACCTGTTCTTGACCAGTCTCTCCCCATACCCCTCAGCCCCGAGCTTTCAGCAAGTCTGACATAGTTCATCTCCCAAGTACACTCTGGGTCTCCTCCATTCCACTGCCTCATCCTTGGCCAACACCCTAGTCCCTCTGCAGCAGCCCTGCGTACATCTAACCACTTAAACAGATCTTAGCAACTGGGTCCTCGTGAAGCACCAACCACTCTGTGCTGGCCCCATACAAAGCCACATTAGCTTCCCAGCATCTTCAAAGCAAAACGGAAAGCCTATCAGAGTCTCCACAGCCTCGTGCAATCCATACCAGGCGCCTTACACCCTAAGGAGCCAGAGCATACACAGCCCCCTCAGTATCCAGCTCTTGAGCCTTCTGGGTCTCCTCAAGTACTCCCAAGAAATATGTGGTGCTCCTTCACACACCATCTACCCAGCCTCCTTCCATCTGCTCCACGTAACCAGTCCTTCCAGAGAACTTTTGCTGTACCCAATCTTTCTGCACTGCAATTCGCTTCAGACCATGACCAAGATTTACCACTGTGGAGTGTATGACCACTGCTCCCAGTCTCCTGCCCTTACTTCTGGTGTATGTGTGTGGTGTGTGCGTGTGTGTGTGTGTGCGTGTGTGCGTGTGTGTGTGTGTGTGTGTGTGAAAGCACCTGTCAGCTCAATCTTTCAGACACTGGCCGGTGCCCATGCTGCAGAGCAAGCAGCAACCTATTTATAATACCACCTACCCTAAAGCGGGAGCAGTGTAAGGGACTGCACAGGCAAAAGCCAGAGCTTTCCAGCTCGCCAAACCGCCCATGACATTCAAAGGAAAAGCCCACCCAGAGACCGGGAATTCTTTTCTTCTTGTTTGTTTGTTTGGGGTTTGAGGGGGTTTATTTGTTTGTTTTTCAAGACAGTGTTTCTCTGTGTAACAGTCCTGGCTGTCCTGGAACTAACTCTTGTAGACCAGGCTGATCTCAAACTCACAGGGACCTACCTGTCTCTGCCTCCAGAGTGCTGGGATTAAAGGTGTGCGCCACCACCGCCTGGCAAGAGACCAGGAATTCTTAACACCAATCTGCATGCCACTCTAAAGAGGGGTGTCCAAGTGAAAGATTAGTGGGGACAAAGGAATAGTAGCAAAAACAAGAGAACTGAAACCCAACCCAGCTGAGTGGAGCCAAGAGCAGCAAGGCCAAAGGGTCCCACAGGACTACCCCTGGACTGTAGCCAGGGCAGGTGAGCAGCAAACGCAGAGGGCTGCCTGGAACCAACAAGGAAGGTGGAGAAGAGTCAGCGGTGCCACAGGGTCTCTGGAGCCTCATCCCTCTGCCAATTAATGAATCAAAACCGATTCCCTGCTCCCGCGGGCTGGAAAGGCAGGGAACACTGGGTGGGAGTGTGCGGCTTATTTATAACTCTCCCGCTCCTCGTTAATGACTTTTACTGCTCTGCCAATGGAACACCAAGCTCCCGGCCGGGATTCACACGGAAGCCTGCTCTGGGGAAGTTATATCAGGACAGGATGAGTCCCTGGCATGCCAGCATAGCACATTCTTGTCTCCAAGAACCTCAAAAGCTCAAGCTCTCCTGCAGCTCTCTTCGAACCCAAGCTCAAGGGTCCCCCCGGACTCCTCCACCTGCTCAAACTTCTGCTTCCGTCAAGCCAGGGGATAAGCGATGCCAGGGCACCTTTCAAGCTCTCCATTCTACAGACCAAAGCTCAGTATCCAACACGGCCCTGAAATATCTGCCATGGCCCCACTGCCTAGGAATCAAAGCTCACTTATTGCATCCACCACCACCCTCAATCCACACACAGGAGGACACCAGCCCTTTCCAAAACTCATATGCCCTGTGCTCTCAGCCTGTGCATTCAGTGCTTAGACTAACGTTCTAAGTTTGCACATGCAGGCTGCCTTTCCTATAGTGTCCTTCCTCCTCTGCCTTAGATGCTTCCTACTTGTCCCCAAACCCCTTCCAAAAAAAATCCCTCCTCCTTTATGAAATTATTGGACTTATGCTTGCTGGGTAAAATCAACCACTCCTTTTCCTGTAAGTCTAAGAATACTTTGTCCTTTCACATACTACTGAGCATATATTACACTGTTTCCTGTCTGATCTTTAAGGTCCCAAGTAGAAAGACTGAGGCAGAGACGGCTTTCTAGACTCAGGGTCTGATGCAGAGATGCTCATGGGATACTGGATGACACAACACGTATACAGAAGCACAGGTGTGTGCATGCCAATCATTTGACATATCAGGGTTTCAAGGTAAGGTGACCCAGAGAACCAGAGGCAACAGGAAATCAAGCCTTGTCCAAGAGCAGGGCTGGCCTTGAGCACCCCATGAGAGGAAGGATCCTGGGCTTCCACATCTCCTGGATCCAGACCATGCCTGTTCCTGTGTGGATGAGACAAGCAGACCTCCACAACTTATTTTGTCTAATTCTGCTCAGGTCCAAAGTTGAGAACCTCAAGAAAAGCAGGGCTGTGCTGGAGCTGTCAAAGGAAGGGATGGACAAGCAGCCCAACCTGAGGACAACTGGATCCATAGAGCCCAAAGATGGGAAAGCTGGAACCCTAAACAATGCAGAAGAACTAGCTCAGAGGGGACAGGTAGGACCTGGGCAGCACAGACACTCCAGGAACTCAGCTCTGGGGATATGGGTTAAGGAATGAAAGAGCACAAACTGCCAAAGAACACCCCTGTGTGGTCACAAACAAGCAGGCTAGCCAAGGAGTCCCAGTGTAATGAGCAAAGGAAAATGTTGTCGCTGTTATTTTGGTGGTGGAGGAGAGAGGCAATCCCTGCCATAAGCCCAGCAGCTGCAGGCCCACCCACCACACAGATAATTGAAATGTAGGCCTGCCTGGGGGGTGGGTGCTATACCCCATTCTAGACAAGAGAACTGAGAGCAGGCAGCCAAGCTGAGTGCATTACCAAAACCCACAGGGGTGAAATTTCCAAGCTGCTTAATTTCTCTTTCAGAAGACAGAGGAAAGAAGGCAACTGGTAGTGTCTAAAGCCATGTCTGGTGTGTGGTAGGTGTGCTGAAAAGGCCTGCCTTCTGCCGTTAGGATGTGTCCTTCTCAGAATGTGCACAGTGAAGTTGGGAGGGGGTGTTGAGGACCTGGGGCCAACTCCATTCAGTGTGCACAGGAATTGATATTACAGTGACATTCCTTGGGCATTGTCATGGCTTGCTCTCATGTTCCTGCGCTCACGCTTGGTTTTCAGCTGGGAGGCTGTAGATGAATTAAGTGGTGGGGGCTGATGAAGGAAGTTACGTAGCTGGAGGCAGGTTCTGGCCTCACTCTGCTTCCTGACAACCCAAGGGTGAAGAATCTCCTCTATCATGTGACATGCTCCTGCTGTCAGGGTCTTCTGCTCAAGTACCTGAGACCAAGCAAACACAGGTGAAGCCTCTACGGGTAAAATAAAACTCCTCCCGTAAGTAGTTCGTCTGTCATTTGGACACAGGAGTGAGACTAGCCACTAGCACAGAAATTAACCTTATAGAGAAAGGGGTGTTGTTTAACTCTCCTTCCTGGAGGGTCTAGAGAATTACTTGATATCTGACCCTCTGAACCTCTGGCAAGAGCCAGACTTCAAAGCAGAAATTGGGGAGCAGCGGAGACCACAAAGACTGGCATCCTCGCATTCTGAGATCATGTCTCCAGTGACCTAAGCCACTCCCATAAGCCCCATATCTTATAGGTTCCCAGCGCCTCCCAACAGCACCCTGAGGTCCAAGCACTTGCACGTGGGGCCTTTGAAGGATTATCCACATTCAGGGCTCTACTGGGGAAGAGATGGGTGAGGTTACAAACACCTCTAGAATCATAGCTCTTATTAGAAAAGCCCAAGTCCCTCTCAACCAGACATTCACAGTCTAGACCTAGCTCAAAGGAAGAGCAGTATCCCTGTGCCTGTGGACATACAGCTCCCAGAAGCAACACCTCCCCTGCAGGCAGTGCCCACCACACTCCTTAGCTGGCTCCAGGAAGACCTGCCCTCCAAGCTCTTCTCCTGGCAACTCTGGCAATAGCCTGGTCTCCTAGCAACAGACCATTCGGAGGTCCCTGGACACTAGGCCTGAGGAACCAGACGCGAGCTAAAACATTCATGGCCAGCCAGATAACAGAGCCTGTCTTCAGCCTGCTCTCTCCCTCAAGAATCTCCAAAACCACCTCCAGTCACCATGTCTCCTCTGTGATCTCCTGAAAGGCAAGACCACCAGACACCTGGCCTTAATCCTGACCCAAGAATTTTGTTTTAGATCCCAGTGGCTCCCCCAGATGTGAAACTGATGCTTAGCTGAGTTGCTGTCACCCTTTCCCACCTCAGCCTATATGTGACTTCCTCAGGATCTCTTCAGCGATCCCTCCATGTATGTCATCCCTTCATGGCTTCCAGCTCGTTTGTGCTTTCTCTCACTGTGTGACATGTGTGGTGTGACCTGCAAGCATGGGTACTGGTGTAGTGGGGGCCTTGAAAGCATTCTTTTCCCACTGGTGCTCACACCGCTCCCCGAGATTGGGCCAGCTGCTGCTGAGAGCCCCTGATCCAGTGCTTGCCCCGAGTCCTACCTCCAAATGCACCCACAAACCAGATCTGTAGTTTTCCTTCCAAGAAAGGTGGGTCAGTCCCGATCCTTCCAGCCTTCCCAGGGCCAACTCCAGCTCAAACACTTGTTACTGATCCCTCTTTTTGGCCATCAGACATCTAAGGGCAACTTCCTGGTTCCCAGGTGCCATGTAGGAACCTAGAGGTTCTGCTGTGGCAGCTCCCTGTGGCTTCCTGTGACCGCAGCTTCATGATTATAAGTTAACATCAGTGTGCCCTTCTAAGCTCTGGTTCACTGCTAAGCCCTATAATCCCCCAGACCCTGGGAAGTGCCTGCCCCCTTCTTTCCAAGGCCTCCAACCATTCTTCCTGCTTTATAGATTAATGTAGGTGAGGCTTCTATATATCTGTTGCTTTCATTGGTTAATTAATAAAGAAAACTGCTTGGCCTGATAGGTCAGAACATAGGTAGGCGGGGAAGACAGAACAGAATGCTGGGAGGAAGAAGGCAGTGAGACAGATCCAGCCACCAGGTCAGACATGCTGAATTTTTCCCAGTAAGCCACCACCTCGTGGTGCTACACAGATTATTAGAAATGGGTTAAGCAAGATGTGAGAGTTAGCCAGAGATAATGGGCCAAGCAGTGTTTAAATGAATACAATTTGTGTGTTGTTATTTCGGGGCATAAGCTAGCCAGGCGGCTGGGAGCTGGGTGGCAGGAACACAGCCCGCTGCTCCTCACTACAATAGATAGTACAGCTCACAGTCACTTTTTGCTCATGGATCTGTGTCACTTCCTGGGCTGAGCTACCTGAGGACATCTCTGTCCCTAGCACCTGGTACAGCAAGATGATACTAGGTACTCCAGCCATCATGAGAACAACCAAAGATGACTATACCTAGCAAGTAAACCTTGGAGGTCACCCTGTGGGCCTGTCTCCAGGACGAGCATCCAGAAGGATACCCATACACCTTGCTCCCTCCTAAACATGCTAACTGTGAGTGGCTATGCCTTCTGCTCCATGGCCTGTCACCTGGTGGGGCCATGACTGAAGCACTGACCTCCCTAGTGAGCACAGTTTCTCAAACAGGTGGAGTCTGTGCCTACACTCCCAGTACTAGGCTCTTCCCAACTAGGGTAGCCCAGTTCCATCCTCTAACTTTCTGTGGTAGCTCTGCCCAGTCCCCTAAATGTGAGCCTTAAGCTCAATGCTGCTAACTTCACGGTACTCCCTAAATATGGGAACAGCAGCTCCCTCCTCAGGGACCTCTACAGGCTTAGCTGCTTTCCCTTTGCCAGTCTGCCGCTCCTCTTCTCACGGCTGCCATCAGTCCCTATGCCCCGTGTACCTTGCAGCCAAGGCCAGGAAGACAACTGGCAAGGGAATCCCATGGCGCTTTCACTCGCCCACGTCCTCTGGCTAAAGGAAGACAGGAGGGAAGAGAGCTGAGAGTGAAGAAGGGATACTGTCCCCACCATTCCAAGTCATCTTGCCTAGACAAGCCCAAACAAGCTGTGCTTGCATTTGCTGGCCAAAGCCCTTCCTCGGGGGACTGTGACCAGATGGTGGGTGGGACTGCTGAAGTGTCTCTTAAACACGAGCTCCATCCGCCAGCCCGCGGAGGCTCTTCCAGGGACAACCACGGCAGGACAAGACTAGAGATTTCACCACCCCAGCTCTGCACTAAGCCCACAGCCCAGGCTGCCCCCCCTCCCCGCACACACACTCACTGGAACCTTAGCTTTCAGCCTTATGTTGTAAAAAGGGAGGGAGGGAGGAAAACGAGAATGGCAATCATAGTACAAACACCGTACAGCGGTCCTGAGATGACAGCCTAGGGCACAAAATATGCCTTGTGTAAATTCTAAACTATTTCCCCCTTGGGGAGTGTCCATTATTCATTTAGTCTTTCACTTGTCAAGCACTGATGCAAAGGGCACCGGGAACACAGATACGAGAGTGGCTGGCTGCTGTATAGCCTCTGAGGGTGGAAACACAAAGAATGAAGCTTCCCTCCCCATCGCAAACAACTGGGGAAGCCAGGAGCAAGACTCCAGTTCCGGGGTTGCACAGCCTGTGCTCAGGGCTTTTGTCTCACGCTGCATGGATCTGGCTCTTGCTGAGCCACCTCTCTGAGCTCAGCCCAGGCTCCGTTATTGTGGAAAATCACTCGGGTTAATCCCAGGGATGTCTCAGCCCTGTCAGTGTGGCCACCTTACCCAAATGACAGAGTCTGAATCCCGGTCACCAAGGAAAGAACCCCAGCAATGTCTAGAAACAAGGGAGACCAAAACCAGCCAGAGCCAGGTCTGGTTAGCAAGACACAATGCCTACAGCCTTTCTCTGCTTGTCATGGCTGCTTCGAAGCAGGGTGCCCAGGTGCCATGAGGAAGGTGAAGGGTGAGAGGCTGATGCCGGGCCCAGGGCTCCAGTCTCTCCTTCTCACAGCTCTTTATCCCACCTGCCATCATAGCAACACAGTCTCGGAAACCATGGAGCTAGTGCTCTGTTAGAGAAAACACACGCCTGCCTTGTCGACATGACTGTCTGAAAGGAACCCCTTCAGAAGGAAGAGTCTCTCAAGACAGAAACAAGGTAAACCAAATTCCATAGCCAGCTTCCCTGACCCAACCCACACCATGGAAGCAGCTGTGATGGAGCCTTCGTGACTTGGGCACAGCCAAAGCATCCCTGGCCAAGCAGGATGCCCGCTGAGCACAAGCTCTGAGATCTTCTGAGAAAGTGCCCAGCTGGCCAGGGACATTACCCAGCTCAGCCTCCAGGTGCTCTGGAGCAGATGGGGAGAGAACTCAGGACTCTCCTGCAGCCCGCAGGGATGAGAGGGGATCTCTGCCAGTGATAATGAAAATTTTCATAGTAGCAGATGCTTGGGGGAAATTGAAAAACAATACAATGAAATTCTCCACCCTGAGAGGAGAACAAGAGAAACCTGGCCACCAGCGAGGCTTGGTTTTCCCACCAACACCTCTCTCGCCTTACGAAGACAGACTGGGAAGCATTGCTTTCCCAGCAAGTGATCAAACTGCCCCCTGGAGCCCGCCAGGAATCTCTCCATTCGCTTCCTGTGTTCCCAGTCTAGGGCTTAGGCTGGAAATCAGAATTGATGCAGCTCCCAGCCTACACCCCCACAAACTGTCTAGAGGATACTGGAGGGAACATGGGCCCAGATTCAACAGTGGAAAGGGGTAGGAGTCGCACAGCTGGAGGTGGCTTGGGGGCTCTAAGAGAGCAGCAGTTGAGACTGCAGCAGGAAAAGGGGACAAGCCAGGCAAGCAGCTGGAACAGGCAGAGGCGAGGCCCAGAGGCCTCCGCAGATCTGCAGGGAATGGACACGCACACAAGGGTGAACGGGGAGTCCATATTGCTCGATGAAAGGTAAACGAGCTCCGTAGGAGAGGGTTTGGACACTTAGCTGAGGCCTTCGTTACTGATCCCAGAAGCCGCAGGGAGCTTCAGCAGAAGACATGCTCAGAACTTTCTCTGGAAAGGCAGCTCCATGGAAAAACAACAGGGAAGCTGACTCCTCTCGCCCCCTCCCCTGAAAAGAAAGAGGGCAGAGTGCACAGGGTGGGCAGCAGCGAGGTATGAGCCAGGCAGATGCACTGAGGGAGGAGGGGAGACCTAGGACCGCGGCCCAAAAATCTAGGCATCACCACGAAGCCAAAAGGACTGGGTCAGAAGCGCCTGCCCAGCTTACATTTGATTTCCAGCACCTTCCAATCTCCCATTTGTAGCGGTACAGTTGGAATTTAGCACTGTGAGGTCTCTTCCCAGGTATGAATCTCCCTTGTGACAAACAGAGGAAAGCAAGCAAGGCAGGAAAGCGAGCTCACAGGGGTACCCCAGCACAGCTTTCTGCCTCACTCCAGGCAGTAGACCCGGGGAACAAGGCAAGACAGGAGCCAGGGAGGGCAGCCCAACCTGAAATGAACACGTCAGCTCTTCAGTCTCCGGTCAATACCTGAGCTGTGTGCAGAGGTTTCAGAGAAAGGGGGATCCAGTCTGAGTGCCCAGGGATCAGGCAGTTGTGTGGAAGTGAGTCGGGGTGGAAAGGAAAAGCAGAGCCTTCATCCTGCTCTGCTCCCACGGAAGTCCCACGGAGCCGTGCATTCTCAGGCCAAGCTGAACCCAGGGGCCAGACAATGCCAGCAACTTGGCAGCTGGAGACAGCGGGGGGGGGGGGGGGGGGAGATGGTGAAAGACCTCCTGGAGAGGTGGCCCCGCAATGCTCCCAGGAGACTGACTCCAGAGGCTTGTCACTAGCATTAGTCAAATCCAAGGCCTCAGAAAGGAGCAGAGGGCATAAGATCTAAGAACAGTGTCACAAAAATCTCCAAGCTGGTCGACACAAGTGACACAGCCTGCACCCTTCCCTGGGGCCCAGCTAGGGAGTGGCAAACAACCCTTCGTCAGCACCAAAGCATCAGATCCATACAGGACAGGAGAGAGGGGTGGGTGCCTGGTGCACAATCAAATTCACACCACCACCTGACGGATGCACGCTCCGGCCACTTCTATTTCCCGAGGGCAGGCACAGCTCAGGTTACAGGCTGTCCACTCCTATTCAGAGCCAGGCCTGGGATACACATGCCATGAGGCAGCAGCTTCTAGAAGGCAGAGGATATGCCAAGTCGGGGTGGGGAAGCACTGAGACACCCACCATACCTTCATCATGTAACTTGCACCCCCTCAAGAGACACTTTCCCTCTAGAAAAATATACCCCATACAAAATGGCTGGGGCTGGAAGGTACAGTAGGTGGAACAGGGGCCTGGCCATGGAAGTGCAAGACCCCCCACACACACAATACCAATACCTTCTCTAGAGAAAGCATGGGCCTGGCCATAGAAGTGCAACACCTCCCCCCCATACCAATACCTTCTCTGGAGAGAGGGAATCCCGCATGAGAGAGACAAATGGACAATGGCAGAAAAACAGCTGCCAGGACCCACAGCAGAAGGGAAACGGGAAATGCAGCGATGTCATGGCCCTCCAAAGGCTCTCCAAGCATGTACCGGCAACACACATACACGTGCTGCGTGGGCACGATGTGCACACCCAGCTACTTTGGAGACATTCCCATGGGGTGCAGACGGTACTAGTCATCCCCAGCCAGTAGACTTGTTGGGATGTGGGGGATGATTCTGGAGATAGGGGCTAAAACTCTAGCCTTCCTCCGCCCTGTGTGCTCTGTCTACAAGATGCTCCACCACCATGAGGAGCAGCTTAGCTCCACCTCTTAGGTAGATGCTCCCCCTCCCCCATCCCAAACAATTGCTCGATTCTTCATTCTCCAATTAGTGACACGTGTGCAGAAACACAGTGATACAGTGAGCAAAGCAGAGAAGGATGTAAATTACTGGGCAAACTGCCCTGTGCCAGGCAAGCCCCTTCCTTTCCTCTTTCATTCACTTGGCAATTGTGAAATAAAGATTATTTCATGACTCCATGTTCAGAGGAAGACAGTAAGTGAAGGAGGTCACTTGTTCAAGGTCACGCAAGAACCCAGTGGAAACTGAGTTCAATCCAAGTAAATACAACTCCACAAACCTTTAGCTCCCGACTCTTCCAAATGGCACAGGTGAGGAGAAGGGACCAGCAACCAGTAGGTGAAGATGAAAGACCAGTAGGGAAAGGCTAGAAACCAGGAGATAATTAAGACCAGAAACAGTCAAGTGGCCAGAAACAAGCAAACAGAGACCACAGACAGGCAGGTGAAGATCAAGAACCAGAAGGCAAGGACCATGAACCAGCAGGTCAAGTCCAGGGACCCACAAACAGACCAAAAACTAACAGGTAGTGACCAGAACCAGCTGATGAAGACAAGGGACCAGCAGGTGAAGGCTGCACACCAACAAGAGCAAAGACAAGCGGGTGAAGATGAAGGAAGAGCTCAGTGAAGGTCAAGAAAGGCCAAGTGAAGACCAAGCACCAGCAAATGCCAACCAGATTTTCCATATCACCTGAAAGCAGTAAGTCTGCCTACTCTTGTTCCAGCACAGGCTCCTTCGGAATGGACTCCAGTTTCTTTGCCTCCCCATCGCCTTATGACTCACAGAATGCCTACACGCTCATGCCCCACCCTCACACTCCCGTCATACACAGAATCACATCTGTTCTGTACCTATCTATGGGGCAACAGCATTCATTGATGCTACTGAATGTCTGAATGGGCCGATGTGTTAGCACCTACTCAGCAAAAGTTGTATCAAGAAGGGGATTAATGACCTCTTCCCTGGCTGCCTTCTTAGAGAATTGTCTTGCTCCCATGGCCTTACTGTGAAGAGAGATGACCCTGGAGCCCCAAAGCAGACCTAGGTCATTACTCTCAAAGATACATTCTCTATATCTACATCTCCATTCAACCCCAGGACCCTGGCCCCACCTGAGGAGACAACAATTTGCTTAGTGTACAGCTCCCTCCACCTACCCATCTAGATAGTAAGCCATAAAGACGAGACTGCCCATTGGTATATTCACACCCAACCATGGCTTCCTGTTTCCCTTTCCTCTTCCTCTGAAATTCAGTTCTAACATTCTCTCCTCCAGGGAGGCCCCTGGGACCATCTCAGCCCCCATAAAAGAAAAAAAAAGCTTTACCTGAGAAAGCAACCTTAATGGTCAATGCACACACTCTGTCTATACCACTAGACAATGAACTGTTGGAAGACAAGGGATGGTTTCTTGGGGTTTCTATTGCTGAGAAGAGACACCATGACCATTGCAACTCTTATAAAGGAAAACTTCTAATCGGGGCTGGCTCAGAGCTTCAGAGGTCTAGGCCATGGACATGGTCTAGCCTGGGACATGGTGACATGCAGGCAGACACCGTACTAGAGAAGGAATTGAGAGTTCTACATCTCCATCTACAGGCAACAGGAAGTGAAGTGGAACACACTTCCTCCAACAATGCCACACCTACTGCCAACAAGGCCACACCTCCTAATTTGCCACTCCCTGAGTCTATGGGGGCCATTTCAAACCACCACAGACGACGCTGAAGTCACCTCAAGGTCCCCAGAGTCTAGGTATGCGGGGACTGCTTATGGAAGGAGGTAATAAAGCTCATGCCTTGGATCCAGTCCAGGTGGGCAAGGCCAGTCTAGCTCAAGATCCTGGTGCAAAAATAGGGGAGGGACCTGAAGAGAAGGAGAGCCAATCCCAATGGGTCTACCAGATGACTGGGTGACATGCAGGCAGCTGCAGCAAGAGGAATCCAAGTGTCTCCATTCTCTACCTGCATTTCCCCAGCTGTGGCGCCAGCCAAGGCTGCAGCCCAGAGCCTGCTCAGCGCTTTTTTTTTTCCCTTAAATGGTTGACTTTTTGAGTGGTTTTTAAAAGGAGGGTATAACGCTAAGGAAAGCAGTACTCACAGCTGAGAATTATGAACATTTACAGTGTTTAAGCACAGTTGTGTTCAGTGAGGACTCTATATCACACCCTGCAATTTGCACTCTCCTTGGAGCATATATTTCTGCACAGAAAGCTAGCTGAAAGCTGCCTGGAGATACAGGGTCCGGGACATAGAAAGAGTGTCTAGGCTTCCTGCCCTGAACCAAAAGCAAGAAGACAGAGGCATATGAGTTACGGAGAAGAGCAGAAAGGGCCACTAAAAGCTCCTCTCCTTCCTCTTAGAGCGACAGGACAGACCCTCGTGAAGTTCCCAAGTGACTTCTAGATGAGAGTTGTTAATCGGCATTTGCTGACAACATTCTTCGTGACCCAGACCTGAAGGGCCTTCAGTAAGTTAATGTGTGGTTATTCTGCAAACCGTGTGTGTGTGTGTGTGTGTGTGTGTGTGTGTGTGTGTGTGAAGAGACAGAGAGACAGAAAGAGACTGAGACTTCTGCCCCCATCAGAGCTGAAGTATGCTACAGTCCTGACCTCTGACCCCTTCTAGAGCTGGGAGCTGCTCCTCACATACCACTTATTGAAGTTATGGATTCCACAGATCCAATGTGTCTACTATTTTTCCGGTACCTGTGTCCAGACCCTGCTGTGCACAGGTGGGCTGGGAGAACATGATACCGAGACCTGAGGAACAAGGAGAGGTAAACATAA
Source organism: Arvicola amphibius (assembly GCF_903992535.2). Classification (NCBI taxonomy): domain Eukaryota; kingdom Metazoa; phylum Chordata; class Mammalia; order Rodentia; family Cricetidae; genus Arvicola; species Arvicola amphibius. The sequence goes on along the minus strand of NC_052058.2, from coordinate 34,745,283 downwards.
AAGGGAGAGGACATTCCAATCCACCCTCAGAGCCAGACAGGAGAAAGGAGACCTCTGCCCCCATGTGAGACTCCTGGGATTTCCTTCCACTCACCCATGCACACCACACACCACCTGAGCACACCATATATACCAGTCCCAACATGTATTTACAGGAATCGCTCCCTAGCAAAATCATACATGAGATGAAGGAAAGAGCCTCGCACCCTCTGTGACTCCCAGGGAAGTGAGGCAGTGGCAGCAATCGAACCTCTTTGGACAGGAGCGAAGTCCAGCCAAGTCTTCTCTCCCTCCCTCCAGCAGCAGGCTCAGGAGCAGGCTCAGCAGAGCTGGGCACCCCTCCTGCAGCCCTTCAGCAGAGACAACCCCCGCCTAAGTTTGACCAGTTTACGCACCAGTGAGGAAGCATCGCTAAAGGACACCTGGAGATGACAGCAGAGATGGCCAGGCCCTAGTCTTGGCACAGAGTGCAAGCATCCCTGCCCTCCTTGTAGCTTGTCCTCTGCATCATCCACACATGGAGGTGGAACTACCTGAGTAGTATCAGTGGAGCCCCAAGTGCACATAAAATGACTGCGAGAAGTGTCCCTGGGACATTGTTTCTCCAGCTGCCCCCAAGACCGAATGAAGCTCCCATCCCATGACTGCATGAAACTCCCACTAGGGAGGGTGCTAGAGGAAAGGTTGGGCATAGGGTCAGAAAACAGTAGCAGCTAGACACACACACACACACACATACACACACACACTCAAAGGAGCCATTCATCTTGGATAGAGGGGATACAGGCACTGCCATGGACCCTAGGCATAGAATTAAGGGGTACCAACTCACAACACCCTGGCAGAGCAGTGTCAACAGAAGCTATGGATGGGCCCCACACTGAGGCGAACAGGGTTCCAAAAGAGGATCTTCTGCTCCTTCCTACCTCCAGCCTCACTCTCTGGCACAGCCCTCCCTGACGCAATCATTCTAAAACCCTCCCTTGTTTCAGACCCTCAACCATTCTCTGCTCCATTAGATGCGAGCTCAACCTAAGACACCACCACCACCCTCCAGCATAGTCAGGGCCTGACTCTTCAGATTCTTCCTAACCCCTGGCCCTACTGAGTCCCTTCTTGTCCCACAGCCTCTCTCACATTGAGGGCTCCCTCTGAGCCCTGGCCCATGCTGTCATTCTTCCCGAAAGGTACCAAGTCAAACTCCTACTCACTCAAACTCCTGTGAATTCTCTTCCTGTGGTTCCCAAGCAGACTAAGTGCTTCTTCAGTGACCATCCTCCCTTTCATCACAAGATTTCTGTGCACTGACCTCACTGCTACACCAATCCACATCAATGTAGCAGCATGGAGCCTAACACCTAGGAGACACAGTAGTAAAGGCTAAGGTAATGATGACCACAGAGGGATAGGTGGGGCAACTGATAGATACATGGATGGTGGATGAGTGAATGGATGGATGGGTAGAGGGGTGGATGAGTGGGTGGATAGGTAAGGAATGAATGGATAGATGGATAAGTGGTGGATGGTGGATAGATGATAAATGGAGAGATGGGTGGCTAGGTGGTGAGTGGATAAACAGATGGGTAATGAATGGTAGACAGACTATAAACGGTAAATGGTGGTGGGTGGATAGTTGGATGAATCGTTGAAGAATGAATAGATAGGTAGATGGGCGATGAGTGGAAGCTAAGTAGGGAATAAATAAATGTAGATGGACAAATGGGTAATGGGTGGGTTCGTGGATGGATGGATGGATGGATGGGTGGGTGGGTGGATGGATGGGTGGATGGGTGGGTGGATGGGTGGATGGGTGGGTGGATGGATGGGTGGGTGGGTGGGTGGATGGGTGGATGGATGGATGGGTGGATGGATAGATGGATGGGTGGGTGGATGGATGGGTGGATGGATGGATGGGTGGATGGATGGATGGGTGGATGGATGGATGGGTGGATGGATGGATGGGTGGATGGATGGATGGGTGGATGGATGGATGGGTGGGTGGATGGGTGAATGGGTGGGTGGGTGGATGGATGGGTGGATGGGTGGATGGATGGGTGGATGGATGGATGGATGGGTGGGTGGGTGGATGGGTGGATGGGTGGGTGGATGGATGGGTGGATGGGTGGGTGGATGGATGGATGGATGGGTGGGTGGATGGATGGGTGGGTGGGTGGATGGATGGATGGGTGGGTGGGTGGGTGGGTGGGTGGATGGATGGGTGGGTGGGTGGATGGGTGGATGGGTGGGTGGATGGATGGATGGATGGATGGGTGGATGGATGATTCATGTACAGGTAGGGAACAGATGAATGCTGGGTGGATAGTGAATGGATGAGGGAACAGTGAATGAATGGATGGGATGGATGGATGGATGGATGGATGGATGGATGGATGGATGGCGAATTGTTAGAAGGGTGGATTGGTGATGAGAAGGTATATAGGTGGGAGTGGATATATCATGTTGGATGGTAGAAGGATGGAGGACAGGAATATGAGTAGATATGTGGACTATATGAATGGTAGATAGATGAATGGTAGATGATGAATGGATAGTGGATGGATGGATGGACGAGTGTGGAGTATGAATGAAAAGGTAAATGGGTAGATATACAGATGAATGTTATATGCCTGTATGTGTGGTGTGCAGCGTGTAGAATGTGTGTGTGGTTTGAGAGGAGGTAGGAAGAAAGAAAGGGCAGGTGTGGGGAATGGATGGATGGGTAGATGGACAGGTAAGTTGGCAAGGGGATAGGTGGGCAGGCAGGAGGATGAACGGGATCTGGGCGAATACATAGGTGGCTAAATGAAAGGGCCTGGAAATATAAAGAATCAGAGAAAGTCTGACCTTGCTCTGGCCTTGGTCACCCCGCCCCCATCTCTCCAGGCGTCAGAGCACAAAGGCACTTAGAGGGATTAAGCCTGGCGGAGACAATTGGAGCAGCTGGAAATAGCTTGGTGTAGCCTGGAGCCGCTGTCTCCCAGCAATCAGCCTCAATCAACACCCACCTGGCCCTGCTGCCACTTAATTCCACCTGACATCCTGACGAGGCATCGTAGAGCAGCCAGGTGTCAGTGCCATCTGAAGGGTGAAGGATGAAGGAGGAGATGGGCCAACACTAGCAGCAAATCACCTGGCTCCCCAGTTCCAGCAGTGACAAAGTCCAAGGCAGAGCCTGAAGGCCCCAGAAGACCATATATTCCCAGGGAGTAGACAGTGGGTGCTCTTCTGGCCCTACCACGCCCCGCAGATGCTCTGACGACTAATTCACTGTCCTAAAGAGCTGGCACCTAGAGGAGAGAGCTCTAAGGGCTTCTTGAATCTGAAGGAGGTGATGCCTTCAATGACAGACAGCAACAACAAAAAATACCGTACATTTCAATCACTGTATCAGGAAGAGAGGTCTAGATAGTTCCTGAACAAAGGCGACAGAATAGGCGTACCAACATGGACGGTGGCGGAGAGGTAACTGGCATGTCCAGAGGTGGAGGGGTAACTGCTGTGTTCAGTAATAGAGGGGTAACCAGCATGTCTTTATCCACAGCAGGGCCCAGTACCTAACAGAACCTGCTTAAAGGTCTAAGAACCATCCCTATGAGATCTCTAATGCTCCCCACTGCTGGATCCCTCCATCTCTCCAGTCACAGACTTCCAGTATCCCCAATCTAACCTAAGCCCTTCAGCCTGAGCAATGCTGCCCCCACCCTTTAGAAGAGTCTGGGGCCAATGCTGTCAATCCCCCTTCCAAACCACCATGCTAGCAGAATATGGGGTGCAGTGTTAGGACCCAGGAGCCAGGCTTTCCAGGACAATGCCAATAGCTGCTACTTTGCTAGCTATGTGACCTTGGGGGAGATAGTAAGCTCTCAGCGGCTAATTTCCTCACCAGCAAAATGAGCTTGGAATGGCCCCAGGGAAGCACAGAGCTCCCTGAGTAAATGCTACAAGGCACTTAGAATTGGGCCTGACTGGAGCATTGCTCTTTTGCTTCGACCATCCTTAGGACCCAGAGTGGCCCTGGCGGCAAGTCCAGAAGGCAGCAGGGCCCTGTCATTTCCAGCAGGGAGCAGGCCCTGTCATTCCCAGCCTGGAAGCTTAATTCCTAAGCATGTTTGTCACTGCCTAGAGCTCCAACTCAGGATTACTGGAATGAATACCAGACACCTGGCCAGCGGCTGCAGGGCCACAGGATTCTCTTGTGTCCTCTTCCTCATAGGGAGGCCCTGAGCTACTCGGAACCCATGTGCTGTTCTTTTTAAACACTTGCCCCTCTCCCAATCCCTCCTCTAGCTGTGGGCTGGGGCAGCACACAGGGTATGGTGTCCTGGGCATGACTAGGCACATGGAACACAGTGTAGGCCTGCCCTGCCACATGGGCCTGGCACCTGCTACAGCCTAAAAGCCTTCTCCACAGCCCCTTTCAGGAAGTCCCTTCTTTAACACCTTTCTGTGGGTCACCAACACTGGCCTCAGACTGGGCTATGTCCACTTTGAGATGTCCTGTGCTCAGAGTACCCTCTCAATAACATGGCCACAGCTGCCTGGCTCACCATAGGATGCCAGAACCTATCAGGAAGCTCATTTAGGAAAGTTCCCTTCAGAGTCTGTGGACAGAACAAACGATAGTCATGCTGTCCTGGTGGTCCAGACTCCTAGAACCAGCTCTTCCCTGCTGGGAACCTCATCACCTCCAGTCCCAGAAGCCACTGCATCATGACACAGTACAAGGGAAGGGTGTCAACATGAGCCCAGAGTCATCTCCACACTGGGTTCCTCACGGCCCCCCAAAACAACCACTGCTTCCAGACTGTGCACTTCTGCGCTTCCATTTCTCTATCTGCAGAACTCTCCTCTGACTACTAATAAATGCCTGTCCATAACTCACACATCTGCTCAACTATCACTCACCTCCTCCAGGAGCCCTCCCCGGATTTCTCCCAGGTCTCACCTGTGTTCCCTGACCTGCTTCCTGCTCTGGCCAGTGAGCAAAGTCAGGAGGGCCAGGTCTGAGCCCTGCCTTCATTTGCCACATCCTGCTTCCCCAGCTCCATCACAGCCTCTGAGAGATCTAGTTTTTAGAACAGGAGTTCTTTCCAAAGTCTCTAAGTAGAAGTGTGGCTGCCACACACCCTGACATCCAGGGTGATGGCCAGGAATGAAGAAGTGCTACCTCTCCAGCCAGGCTTCCAGAAGGAGCCTGTGGTGCAGGTCGCAGATAGCAGGAGACACACGTGTCAGAAAACTGTCCATAATAAGTTTAGTAAGTTCAAAAATCCAAATGAAGAGTCTCATTACTGCCAGAGTGACTCCTAAGAAGTCAGGGACTCTCTCTCTCTCTCTCTCTCTCTCTCTCTCTCTCTCTCTCTCTCTCTCTCTCTCTCTCTCTCTCTCACACACACACACACACACACACACACACCAGATCACAGAAGACAGTCATTCTGCATATCAGACCGTGACTCTGGCTTTGGCACCCCTAGGACTTCCTGTCAATCATTACCTCACCCTCCAGTGCTCACCAAGTCCCAGGTGCAATGGGACAATGTCCAAGCATGCCACATCCAAAGCTTTGCATGATGCCCACAACCAGGGTCATGGCATCTTCACAGGTCTCTGTTCCCAGGTGACAAGTGGCATAAATAACCTACCCAAAGTTTCTCCAAAGAGACTCTGTCACCACCATGAAAGGCAGCAAGGGGTACAAAGCTATTTTTAGCCCTCTACGGGGTCATTAGATGTTCTATACCTCCCCACTGTTTGTTGTCTGCAACAACTCCCCCACAGAAATATGCATTTGCCACTGTAGCTCCTCAAGAAACTAGGCAGTCTAGGACATCCTCCCCCCCAAAATGAAGCAGCATGGGACCTGAGTGCCACCATGTTCTCCATGGCTCCACCCAACGGGACAGGAAAGAAAGTTGAGAAGCAAGCTTGGCCCCATACTACAACATCTCCAGATGTTTCCCCTTTCTCCTAATTGAGATGGTCTGTTCTTGAGGTGTTTGATGATAAGATAGAGGGAAAGTCAAGATAGAGAAGGAAGTCATGGGGTCCTGAATCCCAGCTCTCACTCCCTGGGAAACCAGCCCAGTGATCTGATATCACAGCCTTTTCAGGAGGCTTCTCCTTTAGGACATGACATGCTGGGAGTCCCCAGCTGGCGGTTCCCAGTGTACCTTTGAGCCTCAGTTTTCCAGACTCTATAATGGAGACAAGTTGAGGCAAAGACTCCCATGAAGGCGTCTGCCCACCCAGAAACCATCCCATTACAAGGGATGAACTAGCCCGGAGTGCAAAGGAGAAAGACACCGAGAAGCAGCTGGAACAGGGAATGAATCTAGCGAAGGGAAGTGGGCAATCTGAGTACAAATACCCACTTAGATTTTTCTCAGAGAATAGGGAATGCTTTAGCAGGGCTCAGAACAAGGCTTCCTTTTCAGAGTATTAACAATTTGTATTTTCCACTATCCATCTTCCTCACCGTCTTTTGCAGGGAGGGAGAGTTCTATAAATATTTTTTTAAGAAAGACTGAATTTTGATGAACTCAGCTAAGCGAGTGTTTTGCATATGAATGGGATCTGATTAGCTGGCACTTTCCGACACAGAATGCGCTGCAACTTCACGCTTCCCAGAGAGTTAAAAAGTTGAAGCGGCCACACTGATACGGCTCTTCTAATAAAAAAATCATGCAGCATTTATTATTGATGTTCAGCCCTGATAAATACCCTCACCTAAAATTCTTCACTCCCAAGAACCCTCCGGGATAATTTCTCAAGATAACCGAAAAGGAACACTTCAGCCAGCCCATCACCAGGGTCCAGGTAGTGCTGGCCATGCCACAGGAATAGGAAGCCAGATGCAGTGGCAAAGTAAAGTACTACCCAACAGTGCTGGCCACCCCCAGAGGAACCTCTTCAGGGGTGGAGGGAGCTGCCTCTGAGGGTGCTAACTCCTGGGGCGATGGACAGGAAGTACGGAGTCGGGTTCTATACACTGGAGGCACCCGCTACATGACATCAGTCAGTGCCCACAGCCATGCTGCAGTGTGGATGCCATTCCCTACCAGGGTAACAGGATCTGCTGGTATCCCTCCTGGATGCCTTGACAAATGGGCTTCTCCATGCACCCACCTGCTCCTGCCCCCAGTCAGGAGTGCTATGTTCTAGAGGTACTCTCAGTTCACAATCAATGTCCCTTGGGGTTAGGTATATAGAAGCTTCCCCCTCTGACTTTCCAAAGGGACATCTTTATGTTTCAAGTCCCCAGACCAAGACAGGATAGATTTACAAGACATTGCCTCTCCGCTTGGCTCTTTCTCCTCTGAATTGCTTTCCCCATCAACTGCATACCCCCCCCCCATCACGGATCCAAGGTTCAGCTTCTGTGTGCTGGGCCCTCTACTTCCGCTCCCAATGCTCAGGAAGGCTGGCAGTATGGACAACATTGCCAACATCTGCTTGTCCTCCAATCCTGCAGCCAATGGGAACAGCAGACATGAGAGGAGATGGTAGAAGGCCAGCCAGAGACCTTGGAGGCGTCTCTCTGCCTCCATTCCTGCCTACGATGGCAAGACTGGCTGTTGTACAATAAGTTCCCTTTGCCTTTCCAGGACCAGGAATGGGGACAGCTCCCCAGCTGAAGGCCCCAAGAGCACTCCACCTGTCTTAGATGATTTCCTTGCCTTTGCCCTTCATGTTCTTTTAAAGACCCAGTTCAGTCTGTTTCTTGCCAGACCTTGACTGTCTCAGAAAGAATGCTCTGCCCCCTCCACCAACACCATTTTTAGTACAAAATGGTGATGACATCAATACCAACTGACTTATAAGGCCCTTCTGTTCTTGATCCCTACTGATAGCCACAGAACACAGCTCCCCCCACTTCACACAGGACCCCCTGCCCGGGGGGTGGGGGGGGACATATGAAAAAGAGCCAAACAAAGGTATCTGTTTTCTCCAAATCTTCACGTGTGCTTCCAGGTGCATGAAAGAGCCAAAAGACCCTCACTGTGGGCTCCTTAGTAACTAAAACATTAGGAAGACACGGTGTGAAGAAATAGATTAAAATTTCATGCACTTAGCTTCAGAAATCTACCATAAAAAAGTTTCCTGGAAGAAAAAAAAAGAAAATCCCTTTCTTCAAACAACATCAAGTCTTGGCCCAAGACCTTCTTGGGCTGTTGCTACAGTATAAATCTTTAATTTCATTTACTGTCCTGGTCCTCTGACCCCAGCAACGCTCCATCAATATTTAGGCAGTCAACACCAGGCTTGTTTTCCACTTTGGAGTGCTAATGATGGGAATGGGAAGATGAGAAAACGTCCTCCGTGGTTGTACCAGCTCATGGCCAATCAGCAAAATACAAGAGTTCTGGAGACCCAGGGAGCCTCGAGCTTCCTTAATGAGCCCAGATGCAGTTCACCGAAATACAATGCTCACCACCTACAGGGGCCTTGATGGTGCAACTGAATCAATAGTGGGGGAGGAGCTCTGAAGGACAGAGTCCCAGGGACAGGCATGCCAGTGGATTATTTTCCCAGAAGCTCCAGAACTAAAATGGTGAGGGCAGGAGCCAACCCCCTCAGCCTTCCTGCTCCCCTCTCGTTCTCCCCAACCTTGCCCATGTTTCACAGATAAATAAATATCCCTTCTCCCAAAAAACCCAGCGCCAGCTTCCGTGCCTTTCACCTTCAAACCAAATGCCATTACAAGCTCACTCCTATGGCTGACACCTTGCCGAGAGGCATCTCTGAACTCCCGCCCAGGGGTGACTGCACTGTAAACCTTGTAGCCTGAACTAGAGGCATGGTGCTCTCTAAAGGTAGCCTCGTTTTGAATTCTGCCATAGCCATTTACCAGCTGTGACTCCAGCAAGGTTTCTGTGAGAAGACAGATTTACTGAGGCAGAAATAATACACTGTGACATTCACTCATACTGCACATATACACAGGCATGTAAACATCACCATCCAGTTTCAGAATCATTTCATTCCCCCACAAAGTTCCCTCCCGCCCGTCTCATCAGCCCCTGCTTCCATCTCCAGCTCCAGGCAACACTAATCCGCTTCCTGTCTCTATGGTTTTGCCTTTTCTGGAAATGTTCACATAGATGGAGTAATACAGCAGATATACGTAAGCCTTTGTGTCTGTCTTCTTTCACTTAGAGTGTTTCTGAGGTTCACCCCATTTTAAGGCCACATGTTTCATTCTGTCTGGTTTCTGTGGAATATTCCGTGGAATTGACACAGAGCTGTGTTTATCTGTTCACCTCACACGGACGCTGGACGTAGCCAGGTAGGGCTGTCATAAGCTGTCTCGGGCATCGACGGGCAAGGCACCGGTCCATATCCACTTCCCTCACAGACGAGAGGTGGACCTGCAGAGTAACGTGCTTAACATGTCTACTTGCTTAAGGGGCAATCAAGCTCTTTCCCACAGGTCCTGCACCATCTCACATTCCCACCAGAAGTGAAGGGGGGTCTAGTTGCCCATACCCTCTGAACAGGTGGTATTGTCTTTTTTATGATGTCTGTGATAGTCGTATGCAGGGGTGTCAGCTGACTTACCCATCCCTAATTGACAGTGATGCTGAGTTTTCCATGTGTTTACTTGATATTCGTGTGTGTGTGTGTGTGTGTGTGTGTGTGTGTGTGTGTGTGTGTATACAGAGAGACAGAGATAGAGAGGGATCTACCTATGCCCATTTTGTACTGGGTGGTTTGCTTTATTATTGAGTTGTAAGATTTAGCTATGTTCCAGATATGATTCCATTATCAGATATGAGACATGCAAATATTTTCTCTTAGGTAGTATTTCAACTTTTATTTCTTTGCTTTCAAATGGAGCTCGTCATAACACCTCATGGCGAAGAGCATTCTGGTCACATAGGACTTCTTAAAATGCAGCCGCCGATACTGGATGGCCATCCCCACCTTGGCTCTGGAAGTCAGGGCTTGTAACCTTTGCTTTTAGCCTGAAGAACCAGTACAGGTATGGTACAAAGGAGGACGTGTGCTAGCATGGTCCTCAGTCACCCCAGAGTACCCTACATGTTAGCAGCAACCCTGGGTCTTACTCAGAAGAATGCAAGAACAAAGGGAATACCCAAGGGAGTCTCCAAGGGATAAGCACCAAGAGAGCAGGTACCCTGTTAGAGGAGATAGCAGGAACACAGAGACCCAATGTGGAACACATTTTGGAAGCCAGGGAAAGCTGCTCACCTAATCAAGCTCGCAGGGTCACAGAAGGGGTTGCAACTTGGTGCTGTGGAGGCCTAGAAAGACCAACGCTGCTGCGACACACCCACCGGAAAAATACAGCATCAAGATATTCATGAAGAATATTTAATACTATGTAACGGCAAGATGGCATTGCCTCGGAGACCAGCAATCACGGAGATTTCTGAGTCACAGGCTGTGTCATGGACACAGTCCATCCCATCACCACAATCCCATGATGAAGCAAGATCATCTCGTGTTCAGGAATGAACTGTGCTCCCTCCCCCCCGTTCCCCAGAAAGCGCTCATTAGAGCCCTAACACTCTATCTCTGAATGTGACTGCGGGGTTTTGTCAGGTGGATCAGGTTAAAATGAGGTTATGGGGTGAGGGGCACTAAGTCAAGATGAGGGGAATCATTATTTGAACACAGACACACACAGAAGACCGACCAAGTAAAATCTTGGTGAGAGGTCAGCACCCCCAGCCAAGAACAGACCTAAGAAAAACCAGCCTCTCTGATGATATATTGCTCTTGAACTTCCACCCCCTAGGATGAAGAGACACTAAATGTCTGCCACCTACTACCCAGTCTGTGGTGCTTGGTCAGAAGGAAATTGAGGCTTAGACAGAGATACTGTGGTTGGAACTCACTCACGGGTGAGTCTGGGTCTTTTGGCTTCCGTCCAGTGCGCCTCACCTCACCCAGCACACAACATTGTTGGGACACGAACCTCCTGAAGACTGGAACCTTACCTGGGACTGTGCTAGGCACACCAAGGCTCCGAGATCATCTGAAGATTAAAATTCAAGTGTCTCCTCCCTTGTAACAATACTCTGCTGATGCCCCTCCCCAAACAGACTCGGGTACCAGAGGAAAGCAGAGGCAGGGCAATGAGGAGAAAGACCTTGGGCCCTGGTGTATAAACAAGAAGGAAAGACATACCCTAGGGCCTGCCTCCCTCTTTGGAGCCTGAAAAGCAGCTTTGTACCCCAGAGGAGAAAAATCACCGTCCATCCGTAGAATGTGATACACAGGTAGAGTCCCCAGAGCAGCCACTGTGTCGTGAAGGAGTCTCCACACAGCCCAGTGCCTGAGGAAGGGCTCTCAGGTCAGCTCTAGGCCTTATGGGATTGGGTTCCCCAGCCCCTAGCGTGGAGCAACTGCTGATACACCAGGGTAAATACAGGGAAAGCACTACTCAGAGGGAGCACCAGCCTGCTGATGTCTCACCTGAGGCCTGCCACATCCCTGACCTCTAAAGGCAACAAGATGGGAACCTAGACCAGCATCCGGGACCCGGATGTAACAGTGACAGGAGGGATTCCTGCAAGGCTGCCCACTGCAAGATACAGTTGAGGTTCTTTCCAGAAGTAGCTCCAAACCTCACTCACCAGACTGAGTCAGGACCCCCAGAAGGGCCCACCTGTCTCTTCACCAAGGTTCACACGGAGACAGTCTGACACAGCCCACGCTCAGGATCAAGGCCCTGTTGTTCACAAAATTAGCCATCAGCCATACCTGCATCACGCTTGACTCTGAACTCCCCCTCATCCTCATCTCTCAGCGCACTGTTCCTGGAGCCTTCCCAGCCACTCTCCCTGGGGAGCATCCCCTGCCATGGTGCTTTGCTAACCTAGCCTCTATCCCAGCCCTTCCAGGATACAGTTCTGCCCGGTGTCTAATATCAACCAGCAGAACCCCTTCTGTCCCTAGCAGCCTAACAGTGAGAGACTCTTAAACACCTCCCATGGCGTAGACACAAGCACAGCCCTCTGGCAGCAATCCTGCTAGAAAAGCACCATATATCAGTCTAGAGAACTTCCCAGCCTTGGCCAGCAGAGAGCCCTTAAAACAGGACTCTCCCCATGGACTCTCCATGGAGGGAGCTAGTTATCACTGACTTCATCCCGGACAGAGTGTGCATAGTCATTTCCACATTTTTCTCAAATTAATTACGGCAATATCAATAGATCTTTAATTTTCTCATCAGCAAATAATGGGAGTGGGTCTTGACGCCACAAGACAATTCATTAGTTTTAAGTGCTCAGAACAAGTTCCTATACAAAGTCCCCCGGGGACAAATTCCCAACTGCTGCCTCTGGGAGCCCTTTCCTTTGCCCGCAAGAGCTTGAAGGCAAATGGCTCGCTCCCAAGAAGATTTGCTGGACTTAGCAGATATTGAAGAGGAACACCCTGCCTGCCAGTGCTTACTCTGGATGTCTGGACAGTCCCCACCCTCACGAGGTGACATCCATTTTCACCGAGCACCTACTATGTGTCAGCCCTGTACCAGGTCCTTGTTGAGTCTGATAGAAATTGTGCATCTTCCTGGTAGGGCCTAAGATCTACTAAATCGTGAAGGAAGCCTTTTGAAGGCTAGGCTGCATTCACCAAGGCCACAACAGGGTCAAGAGCTCCAGGCAAAAAGAAAGGGCATACAAAGGTCTGGAGACAAGAAGACAATGACAGTCCAAAGCCATTACACTTTGGATCATGGACTGTTTTACATAAAAGGCTCCGATGGATAACTACAGCTGGCAACAATTAACTAGAATATTCAGCATAGCTACTTGAGGAAAAAAAAAACAGAATGTGCCCTGCACAAAGAGATGATAAATACTTGAAGTGATGGGTATGCCATTTACCCCAATCTGGCCATTTACACATTGACCACCGGTGTTGAAATGTTACAGCATACCCAATTATTATGATTTATGTGAAATGTCCCCTACAGGCCCATGCTCAGTTTTGGAAAATGGTTGGACCTGAAGGACCTGACTTCAGGAATGGATTAGCCTATTCATGGGTTCATAACATGACTGAGAGGTAATAACAAAGTTCAAAGGTGAGGCCTACAGAGAGGCAGGAGACCACTAAGGTATGTAACTGAAGGGTATGTCTTGTCTTCTTTCCCTTCCTGTTTCTGCTCTTCTGTGCACTATGAGGTGAGAAGAACTTGTCCATACTGGGTTTCAGATATGGACAAGTCCAACGGAACCACCAACTACAGGCTGCCCATGCCTGCTTCAGCATTGCCAGGGCATCCATTTCATGAGGTGAGTGCCTCTTCTATCTGGTTCCGTGACCTCGATACCCTGCCTTCCTTCAGACATGAAAACAACAATAACCTAAATAAACAATTCTTCCTTTGAAGTTGTTTTTCTCAGCTATTTATGATAGTGATATCAAACAGACTACACACCAATAAATATATGCAATTAGTATGTGTCAATTAGAAATGAAAATGCATTAATAAATAAACCAAGTTCCTGTCTACTTACAAGGGCAAAGATCCTCCAATGATGCTGAGAAGGGCATGGGGACTAAGGATGGGGTGGCAGGGAGAGTGCCCCTCCACCCAAACCATGGTTGCTAGGGGCCTTGGGCTGGGGGACTGAGGGAGATCCAGGAGGGTAGGAGGGTGGTGGTGATAGCTCCCCACTGGTGGAGGGGTTCCCCAGGGGAAGCCTTGCCCTGACAAGGCCCTCCTAGAGGGCTTCTGTAAATTGACAATTATAATGCAGCTGACAAAGCAAAACCCCAGCTCAGGAGGCCATGTGTAAGGCAAATCTGAAATACTTCTATATGCCAGTCCCCAGACATGAGCACCAGCTGCCTTTCCCCACCCTTCCTGTGTGGGTTAATTTTATGTCAACTTAACACAAGGTAGAGTCATTGGAGAGAAGGGAACCTCAATGAGAAAATGCCTCCATAAAATCAGGTTGTGGGTAAGCCTATAGGACATTTTCTTAATTAGTGATTGGTGTGCAAATGTCCAGAACATTGTGGGTGGGGACACCCCGGGGCTGGTGGTCATGGGTTCTATAAGGAAACATGGCTGAATAAGCCATGATGAGAAAACCAGTAAGCAGCATTCCTCCATGGTCTCTGCATCAGCTCCTGCTTCCAGATGCCTGCCCTGTTTGAGTTTCCACCCGGACTTCCTTGGAAGATGAACAGGGATGCAGAAGCGTGAGCCAAATGGACCCGCTCCTCCCCAGGTGACTTCTGCTGTGCTGTTTCATCGCGGCAGTAGCACGCCGCATCAGGGCACGCCCCAATAATCAAAGTACTCCAGACACCAACCTAGCTGCTTCCCTCTGATTCCACCCATCCTTGCAAGCAGCAGCATCCAGTACGCTGTGAAGACACTCAGACACACAAAGGTAACTTGCCCACAGGCACAGTACCAAGTGGCAGAGGAGGAATCTGTGGCTAAGCACTGATGGTCACCGCTCTCCAACAGCCCCTCACCCAGGCCCCTCTCACAGCCTGCCTCGGTCTGGGTCAAGTTCCCTGTACTAAGTCTCTTCATGTGTAAGAGCACTCACTTCCCAGGGCTGGGAAGATCCAGGGACAGTGGCCAGCACACAATACGAGCAACCTGGGCTCATCATGCAGCTGCCGCTCTTCCTGTGACGCTGCTGCTGCTGCTGCTGCTGCTGCTGCTGCTGCTGCTGCTGCTGTATTCTATCAAAGAACCTGGACCAGGCAAGGGACCCACCCTCCATGTTCCCCCGCCCCCACTGCCAAGCACCTCTCAGCATAATACGAGGCCTTTATTATTTTTTTCTCTAATGTCTTTTATAAATTTTTTATTGAATTTCATTGAGCTCTACATTTTTCTCTGATCCCCTCTCTGCCTCACCATCTCCCCCAATCCCTGGTTCAACCCTCTCCCAAGGTCCTCATGCTCCCAATTTACTCAAGAGATCTTGTCTTTTTCTACTTCTCATGTAGATTATATCCATGTATGTCTCTCTTAGAGTCCTCATTGTTGTCTAGGTTCTCGAGGATTATGATGTGTAGGCTGGTTTTCTTTGCTGTATGTTTAAAAACCACTTATAAGTGAGTACGTATGATAATTGTCTTTCTGGTCTGGGTTACCTCACACAAAATGATGTTTTCTAGCTCCATTCATTTGCCTGCAAATTTCAAGGTGTCCGTTTTTTTTTTCTTCTGTGTAGTACTCCATTGTGTAAATGTACCACATTTTCCTTATCCATTCTTCAGTCGAGGGGCACCTCATGGAAGAGAAAGTGGGAAGTACACTTGAATGCATTGGCACAGAAAACCACTTCCTAAATATAACCCCAGCAGCACAGACACTGGGAGAAACAATTAATAAATGGGACCTCCTGAAACTGAAAAGCTTGTGTAAAGCAAAAGATACGGTCAACAAGACAAAACGACAACCTACAGAAAGGGAAAAGATCTTCACTAACCCCACATCAGACAGAGGGCTAATCTCCAAAATATACAAAGAACTCAAGAAATTGGTCATCTAAAGAACAAATAATCCAAAGAAAATGGAGTATAGACCTAAACAGAGAACTCTCAACAGAGGAATCTAAAATGGCTGAAAGACACTTAAGAAAATCTCAATATCCTTTGTCATTAGAGAAATGTAAATCAAGGCAACTCTGAGATTCCATCTTACACCTGTAAGAATGACCAAGATCAAAAACACTGATGACAACTTATGTTGGAGAGGTTGTATGGAAAAGGGAACACTTCTGCATTGGTGGTGGGAGTGAAAGCTAGTACAACCCCTTTGCATGTCAGTGTGGCAATTTCTCAGAAAATAAGGAAACAACCTTCCTCAAGACCCAGTAATACCACTTTTGGGTATATAGCCACAGGATACTCAATTGTGCCACAAGGACATGTGCTCAACTATGTTCATAGCAGCATTATTTGTCATAGCCAGAACCTGGAAACAACCTAGGGGCCTTTATTCTTATTAGTAGACAAAAACAGACTTTACTTATTAATGTCTTTTTATTTGTAATTGACACATAGTAATTGGTACTGGTGGGCAATGTGGTCTCTACTGAAGGAGGCCTGGATGGGCCAGGGTTCCTTTAGCTAGTGCTGAGTGCTCAATTATTCTTAACCTTTACCATAGCTAGGCTTGAGGATCCCAGCAACGCCAGACTTGCCACCTTCCTGCTTCATCTACGGAGCCCAAAGCTACTCAGCTGGAGATACTGCATTGTCAGCTACCAACAGGCATTCAGCCCTGGCTACCAGCCTGTGAGTCCCCCAGTCAACATGTGGAGAAGTTGAGGTTCAGAGAAACAGCTTGACAAAGATAGCAATGGAGAACAGTCTGCTCCCCATCAGGCCCAAGAGGAAATAATTTCATGTGTCTTAACTTGCAAAAAGTTTCCTCTGGGCTAGGACCACTGCTGCCAGTTCAGGTGAGGAAACCGAAAATGCCAAACTACTTATTAGGTGGGATTCACACCTGCCGGTCAGATTTGGGTCACCTTCTGTCCACTGCAGTCCCCAGTACAGAAAGGACAGATGTCGGGCTGAGAGAGGCCACACTGACTCTGGGAGATATAATCCAGTCTTCCACAAGGCTCACTGCCTAGGTATGCACAGATATGCCTATCTGTTACACATGAAGACATATGCGCACATAGGCCTGTACGCATCCATGTTCCTGCATGTATACACGTACACATGTGCACAAGCGTGAGCACACCTATCCTTGTCTCTCTTTCCAAGCTGTGTGGGTTGACACTAGGAACAGTGAAGTCAAGTTGGTGGGGGTGGCATGTGGACAGAGTGCAGCCGGGTATCCTGGGCTGCGCCAGTGCCCAGCAGAGCCAAGATCTCCCACTCACCCATCTCAGAGGCCCAGAACAGGAACCCTTGTGGGTAAGAGACACATGGACCCCCTTTGTCTGCTACAGATTAAAGCAAGGATAATATCCACCGACGAGGAATCAGATTGGATACAGCTTAAAGCCTGCTCAGCATGGCACGATCATGCTAAGCGGTACACCAACAAGGGGGCAGTTTCCTCCCTCCTTAATCGTGCCCAGCAGCAGAGGCACAGCCAACCCAGCCACCACCAGCTCTGGCAGGAAATGGGACAGGCTGAGGGGCCCTAATCCCCGTTGCCCTGGACAGACAGATGGACAGACATGTGGCAGTCACAGCTACCTCTCTTGCCCTGTTGATCCCAAGAAGCAGTCACATTAGATGCTGTTTCAACACAATATTTTTGAGAGTCTGAGGTGAGATAGTACTCAAGTATCCTCAGAGCTGTAAATTATGTGGGTTGAACTAATGAGCTATATATGTATCTTTCATCCACTAATTAACTGTGGTTTAATGAATTTCTCAGCACATTGCTGCCAGATAGTCTTTCAGCCCAAAAGATTTTCTTCCCCTCCATTGCAGGTAAATATTTAAAGATCCCAAATTAAAGGGAGCACCAGGGCCCAAAATTGGAGCCTTGATGCCACCCAGGGTAATTAGACCCCTGTCGCATTGATTCAGTGTTTCCATTTTTCCTCTCCCCACCCACCCAAGGGGATGGCAGGGGACCTCAGGTATTAGAAACCTGATCTGGCATGGAGCCTGGGGCTTGCTTTCCTGTCAGGCCTGTGCCCAGCTCCAACTAGCTGGCGGTCCATCTCCTGCCTATAACCCTGGGAGAGAAAACAGGAAACATTATCTACTTGCTGGTCCCAAGCTGGCACCAAGAATTTTTAAGGCAAGGGTGGCCAGAGACAACCTAGTGCCCAGGGCTCTGGGAAAGTCAGAATGCTGCTCATAAACATTCCAGCTTCTGCCCGACCTAAGCAGGTAGATGAAGACCATTCTCCTCCCAGATCAGCTATCATCGAGGCTTATTAGTATTACCACAGTCTTCACTACCATTAGCTTTACTCTATAACACCTAGTCAACCTATATGTGATGCTTAGGGCCCCTTCCTTTAGGTGGCCTCTGCAGAACAGAAAAACCTTAACCTAAAAGATGAATCTCTCAACAGTGAACAGAAAAGCCTTAACCTATAAGACCCAATCCCCGCCCCCTCTCCAACAGTGAACAGAAAGGCCTTAACCTAAAAGATAAATCCCCCAACGGTGTTGTCCCAAGTGATGAGTGGGTATTGCCCATGGTCCTTGAAGTACAATGGGTAAACATTGAATTTCACTCATCTTTCCCCTTTCTCACATGATGCTGGGAAAGATTCCTGTACCATAAGACACAATTAGGTAGTAGTGGGAAGTGTTGGGCAAGGCATCCCGTGGAGGGCAGGAGTCATATCTTCATTCTAATCTCATCACTGCAGATTATTGAAGTAAGAGTTGGAGCATCCATTAATTGACCAACAAAAGCTTTGCTACGCCATGGAGGGGAAGGTGGATCAGAGTACAGAATTAGCCAAAAGAGAAGCCAGAGTTCTAGGGTCTGAGACAAGCTAGGGACAGGGAGGAACACAGGAGTGCAAAGAGACTTCTCATCTCTGCCCTCCTCGGCAAACCACAGGGCAGAAACATAATGCCTCTGGACTCAAATAACCAGAGTCTGAACCATCCCAGGGCCTCTCTAGCCAGGGCTTGGAGGCAGCCTAGAGGGTGAGGCAGGGTCTGCCCCACTACTCCCTTTACCCTCTGGTCACAGGAACCCATGCCATCCTAAGATACCTGAGAAGTCACAGCCCTCCTAGGCTCCCTGGGAGCCTGGCATGGAGACCTCACCTTACTTATCCTATCACGGGTGCTCTTTAGTGGTACCGATGGTTTCTCTAGTGCCTGAGACAAGCCCAACCCAATGGAAACAAGCAAGAAGAGCTCCTGACAGCGGCTTCAGCTGGCGTTCAGCTGCCGTAACCCTGACAGAGCAGCTCATGGTACAGGGGAGCGTGGCTCTGAAAGAAGCCCGAGGGTTTTCTCAGCTACAAGGGTCTTGGATGCATCTCCTCCAGCAGCAGCCACCTCTGCTATCAGTCTTGTACCTGCTCTCATCAGCTACTGATTCCCCTAGACCCCTTCCCACTGCTCAAGACCCAGCTCTCTCTCTTAGTAGCCTATATAAGAACGTCACCTTGTCCAAAGACATACCCTAAACACTTACTCCAAGGCCTACTGCCCTTGCTACAACAACCTCTCTAAAGCCATATTCCATACAAGGCCTCCACCCACCAGCCCCAACTCCTACCTGCACCTACTTGCCAGATCACACCACCTTCAAAAACAATCATTGTAAGTCCTTCTATCTCCTCTACAGTCACCTCTGCAGCTAACGATGGCTCGTGCATTTTCAGGTCTCTGGTATCTGGTACAACTCTTGGAATATTACAGGAATCACAAAGTACTTGATGGACCAATTACTAGATGGAATAATGGTCAGATGGATGGAAAAACACATGGAAGGATGGATGAACAGATGGATAGGTGGGTGTATCATAGATGGGTGTAGATGGGTGGAAAGATGGATGGACAGATAGACGTGTAAGTAGACAGATGGCGGTGGATTGGTGTGAGAATGGTAAAGGGTTTCATAGAGGGATAAGTAGGTGGATGGGTGATTAAATGGATGGATGGATGATGGAGGCATAGATGGTAGAGAAATAGAAGGATAAACTTTCAATCTATTCACAAAAGAGAATAAAACAATACCATGAGATGTTGTGTTTGGTTTCGCACTATCTCCAAGGATAGCAGGACAAGGAAAGGGGCTTCTGAGGCTTCTGGTAAGAAGCTGTGAGTGGCAAACCTGACCCTAAATGTCTCTAGAGTATGGCCCACCTCTAAAGATCTCTTTGAAATGCTGAGTCAGACACTGAGAGGAAAAAGCGATTAGGGAGTGAGGGAACAAGTTGCACTAGGCAGGAGAAAGAAAATGGGTGGGGGTTTTTAAAGACTTCAGGAAGGGTGACTCTCGAGTGGTGGACCAATGTGACCCCTCAAGAGGCCTATCACTTGAAGCAGCAGTCCAAGTATAGTGAAAGGACCAGCTAGAGCCTGTTATAAAGGCCTTCTGTATAGGAGGTATTGGTTGTTGGTCTCCTGGTATTCCAGATAGTCTAGAATGTGGTGCTGATAACCAAACCTTCCCTCCTCCCTCCAAAGATGAGAAATCCACGTTTCTCGCTGGAAGGAAGCCCCAGTGGGACTGGGCACTTGAGAGCGCTGTCCAGGAACATAGACCAGGTCAGCCTGAGCTTGGCAGAGGAAAGAGGTGAAAATTGATGGGGGAGACTAATAGACAGGGCTGGAGCCCCTCCTTTGAGGGGGGGGGGCTCTAGGGCCTCAAAGATCTGGTTTCAAACCAGACTCCATTTCTGGACCCAGAAAAAATTGATCCTTGCATCTGGAGATCAAGTAAAGGGAGCTACCCACTACTAGAATATAGACAATGCCAGCCCTTGTGTATTGAATACACCCAATAACTCACAAGCCATGACTGCACAGCCAGCAGCTGTCACAGACAATGGCTTCAAATTGGCACCATCCATCATCCAGTCACCTTTGCCACCTTCACCCTACCCCCTGAGGTAGGCTGAGGCTGCCTGGGCACAGTCCTAGTTCACAGAACACCTAGTCTGCAGAGCATTCATAGAACTGTCCACACAGCCCCTGGCACAAGTCATCCCAGAAAAGCCCAGCAGTGAGCAGCTCTGAGCCAGACAAGCATGTTTCAGCTGTAGGCATCCTGCTACCCAGGTGTGGGGATGTCTGTGCTCCCTGGCACAGGAGCTCCTCCACCAAAGCTCTGGGACTTTAGAATTTGTCGGTCAACTATTGGCAGGCGTCACAGCACTAGCCAGAGCTAAGCAGGCCCTTCATAGCCTGGATGCTTTTGTGGCCACTCAAGGGCATCACCAGAGCCAGGGAAACACGCCCTGAGCAAGACACCTGCATTGTAAGGCATTGCTTCCTGTCATCCTTATTACCCCCTCGAGGGAGTGTGGTTGTCGGTCCTCATTTCATACTTGAGGAAAATGAGGCTCTGACCACACCTGAAATTATTCTAGCAATAAGAAGCAAAGCCAGTGCTGGACGCAGCTCCAGCTGAACCCAGGGCCTTCTGGGATGCTTCCTGCCCCTGGGACCTCTGAAGCAAGCAGGGCAGTCACAGACCTCTTTCCTACTGGAGACTTAGTTTTGTCCAGAAGAGCTTCAAGTTCACACCCATTCTGCACCTCTTCCTTCAGTACCAGGATGCTCAAGCCACTCACATTCTCTTAAGACATGGACCAAACCTTACCTTCCCAGGGGCCCTCTGGGACTCCCCTAGGCAGCATATGCCCCTGCTGCTTCCCCTACTCTAGCACGTTTGGTACATCCCTCTATGAACACACCTAGCACTCTGCACCGCGATGATCATTTATGAATAAATGGATGAACGAATGACGATGTGGTCTGACGCAAACTCTACTTTGGTGTGCAAATTCCTTATGTTTCCAGGAACAGAGGAAACTTGTCTTCCTCTAACAAGCTGTAGTCAATGACAACTATTTTTCTACACCAAAGACACTCAACATCCGTCACCTTTGTCAGCAGGCAAATGACATCTCCTGATACCTACTGGGGTGCTGTGGTGGAAGAATGTGTTTACATAGCTTGTATTCCCTGAGAATGTTATTATCTCCAGGGGTCCCTGGTGCATGTGAAATATTGGTGCATGGCCTAAATCCCTTCTGTGATGATTTCATGCTGGATTTGCTGAGTCTCCAAGCAAAGCCATAGATGCAAAGGAGGAGCATGTCTTTGGGGCTTCACTAGATCTGTCAGCCAGAAAAATAAGCAGAGATAATATTTGTAATATATTTACTAACAGAACCAGGGGCTCTATACAGATAACTCCTTTATGACACAAAACACTTAACTAAGATGGAAAATGGCATTACTCGTGTTAAATTCAAAATGAGCATTTTGTCCCTGATTGCTAGAAACCCAGTAAATATCATAAGCTATCTGAGGTTACACTGAAACCCACAAAGGGTTACTCTTTGATAATTACATTTACTGTAACTATAGAAACAAGGGACATCAGACAAGCCCAGCTGACAGCGTTCTGTTTTCCCCTAAGAAAGGCTGTTCATCTGCATGTGGCCAGCTCCAAAGACTGGCTGCAGGTCCCCTGTTTCTGAGTTGATCTCAGCTCAGCAGCACACTCTCTGGAGAACTGTTTCCCCACAGGCAGCAGGCTGGAGCCCCAGGACACGGGCTGCTGTGATTCTTGATTGGAAACTGATGATAAAAGACAGAGCTGAGGATGCTCTTCCTGTGGCTTCTGCATTGAAATGTGCTCCTAAGTGTGTGCTGGAAGTTGGGCTTCCTGGGGCATGGTTCTGTGGCAGATGCATTATTTATGGCCTGTGTTCTATTGTGCAAAGCACTTCCCCACACAGAGCTCTGGCTGCCTTTCCAAGCACACCCCTAACTCCCTTCCTGTAAGACCAAGAAACACACACACAGTCAACCCTGAAGCAGGCCTGGAGAACCCTTAGCCTTCTCAAACACCATCCGCACCGCAACATAGACATACAACATGCCAGGCCTAGAACCAACATCAAAAGGGAAGGAGGCAGGAGGCCACACAAGGGAATGGGGAAGCCATCATGCTCTCCAAGATGGCTAGGCTCCCCTGAAGGCATGGACACACCTCACCAGGCTCTGTAAGTCCCTGGCTTGGCCTAGGACCCCATCCTCCTCCAGCCACCACAAATTCTCATGCCCCCACCTTGAGCCCCAGAGACCACCTGCACTGAGAATCCCCTGCAGATCTAGGGGTGTCCCACACACTCTTCCTAGAGGAATACATCTCAAAGGTATTAGGGAAAAGCCACAGATGACACAGATTGAGAAGCTGTGCCCACTTGCCTGTACAGAGTCAATGGGCCACACCTGCCCTTGCCCAACATCAACACGCACCATCTCACCTCCTAAAGAGCTACACCATGCTCTGTCTCCACGGTGGCAGCAGGACAACCACCACACAGTTGCCCCGTAGTCACTGGACAGCCTGAAATCAGGGCAGCTGAAGAAGACATGGGGCCATTCAGATGGCGCTCCCTTCTTTCTTTTAAATGCGGGAGCGTATCAGACACTGTGGGTCTCTCCAACAGCCCATCAAGCCCTACCTGTCTGTCTGTCTATCCTCCCAGATAAGCCTAAGCAGACAGATGGCTCTGTGGGCACTCACTCACCTCTCCCACTGCTAGGGCTCAGGCAGCTTCTTCCAGTTCCTGTCACCCTAAGGGTACATCTCTGGCCAGGGTTTGGGCTCTGCTTCCTTCGGCGATGAACTAGCCAGTCTCTGGGGGAGTTTTCACAGGCAGTGTGGATGTCACCACTCCGCTATAGCTAAGCTTACCCTGATAACAGGAGCATCCACAAGTGAAAACGGCAGCGCTCTCTCCATTCCAGGGGTGCAACACCCTAAGCGAGTATTTAATGCACACAGATATGTAGGATATGTAAGTGAGAGTCACACACTAGGGGGACTTTTACAGTTCCCCTGCACTCACAGCCTGACCTGGGGAGCTGTCTAGTCTGTGTGCTCCCATATAAAAAGATGGCTCTCATCAGGCAGCCCCTCTGTACCTGCAGCATCTTCTCCTTATCTCGGTAATACTGCCCCTGCCTTGCCTCTGGCCCTGGTCTTCAGGCGGACAAATGGTTCTGCTCTCTGCAACTGCTGTCTCTGATCATCATTCCCTGGGATGACCTGGTTCTTGCCAAACATGGATCAATTCACCTGCCGCATGAGCACTTGCAGGCATTGATGTAGGCTGGGCATCAGCAAGGAAGGGATCCACATAGTCCTAGCTGATGTGACCTGACTGAGGACAATTTGGTGGATTCAGAAATACAATAACAAAGTCCAAACTAGGACAGTTCCTAACAACTGGCAAAGTCTCCAGCGCTAGGTCTCAGGGCTCCAGCCTCTAAAATGTCTGTTATGATGCAGAGGACACTGATTAATAATGAACCCATTGCAGGGATGACTAGCACAGGATTGGGTATCCAAAAAGATGTCTACAGTAGTCCTTACTGAGCAACACAATGCTCAACAGAGACAGGTGGGAAGTTAGACTTAAGAACAGGGGAGAAGAGTCGAGAAGTTGAAGAACCAGGCTTGGGTTCAGTCACCTTTAAACTGGAGAGGAGACAACAGACTAGTGTGGCTACTGTTGGGTGCATTATCAGTGAGACAGCAAGCTGAGAAAAGCAAGAAGCTCTCTTGCCACATCAGATGTCACTGAAGCCAGGTGGTGGTGACACACGCCTTTAAACCCAGCACTCAGGAGGCACAGGTAGGCAGATCTCTGTGTTCAGAGCCAGCCTGGTCTACAAGAGCTAGTTCCAGGACAGGCTCCAAAGCTACAGAGAAACCCTGTCTCAAAAAAATGTCAGCTGAAAGCTGAGCTATCTTGGGATCAGCATTCAGGGGGGGACAGTGACTAGAAGGACAAAGCCAGCCAGGTATACAAGACAGAGATTCCAATGGCAAGCCATGGCTGAGGGACCAAGAGAGAAACAGGAAAGGACTGGGTGTGAAGGTGACATGTGTGCCAGCTCCAGACACCTAAAAGGATTGTCCCCAGGAAGATAAAGAGCTGGGGAGACATACCAAGGACTTTCTCTCCCTAATTCAATTAGAACAGTCTGAAATCCACTGAAACAAAAAGCCTCCACAGCAACACCAGAGCAATGAGCAGAAACATGCCCCATGCCAGCCACTGCAGCCTTCTACCAGCCAGAGTCCTGGTCAGTATGCCCCACCGCGGTCAGCTTTCCGCCCCAGCTGGGCGAATGACCCTCCAGCCACACGGGATGGAATAGCAGATGAAACATAGATAAGTAAACAGATAAACAAATATGTCTGCATACAGTCTATGTTCTTAAAAAGTTGTTCAACATCAGAGGGCCATCCAATCCTAAAAGAGCCTCATTGTGAAGCAGGAGAAGAAGGCCTGTAGGATGGTGGAGAGGGTAAAGGTGCTTGCCATCAAGCCTGACAACCTGAGTTCAATCCCTGGAACCCACAGAGTAGAAGGAAACAACAGACTCCCGCAAGTTATCCTCTGACCTACGCATATACATCATGGTGTGCGCGTGCGCACACACACACACACACACACACACACACACACACACACACACTGAAAGTCAAAAAACAGCACAAGATTTTACAAGAATTAAATGCTGCCTGTCATTTTAAAAGTGAAGAAAATACATTACATCGATGGAATAATAGGCTTCAAAATAAACTATTCTCTATGGTCTTAATAAAACCACCGTCAGAAGATATAATAAAAATACAGCGTATAAGCATATGTATACATGCACAAACAAAAACAGATTTTAAAATGTACTAGTCAGTTCAGGCTAAGATATTCTGCCATAACCAACAACCCCAAAAGTTCAATGGCTTAAGTGTTTATGGGCTGAAGCTCCATACCAGACCATCTTCCTTACAAGACCCAGCCAAGGGAGCAGGGCCCCATCTCTGATGGTGGAGTAAAACTGAGTGGCCGAGCCATAGTGCACCTCCTGGGAGCTTCAGTTCAGAGAAACCACATGCTACTCTCACTCCCCTTTCACTGGGCATGGCCAGCCACATGGCCAGGGATGGCATCATCCAGGCAGCTAGGAAGTCTTACAGAGAAAAGCTGTGGATATTTTGAACAATAACAATAATCTCTCACATATAGCAGCAAGAAAGCAATGAGTGGGGACTTCTCTCAAGAGGAATGATGACACAGAGAAGAAAAGAAATACTGGAAGAATTGAAAGACAGGATCTGTGATTCCCTAAGTAGACTCCAGACACAGATCCAAGCTGACCATAGTCATCTCAGAAAGTTCAGGGAATTGTGGGAAGAGCTGAGATAAGGAATCAAGAGGACACAGCCACCCTAAATAGTTTTGTGCACAGAAACTATTGCTGAGTTGTGCACTCTGAGAACTAAGCATCCAGGACCTCATAGATGAAGCTGAAGGCTGGGCCTCAAAGCTCCAGACAACCCATGAAGACATAAATTTGAGTCTTTGGATGACCATAGTGCCTTAGCCCTGAGCAAATGTTCCAGTATGATCTTTTAGCTGTCATCTCTAGTAATTTACTGCCCAAAAATGACAAGAATATCCAAACCTCTGCAGTGCTTCTCAATGCTCTCTGCTGCTGTCTTTCTTGCCTTCCTTTTCTTCCTCCCCTCCTCTTTCTTTTCCTCTTCTCCCTCCTCTTCCTTGACCTCTTTCCCATTCTCTAAGTCTCTTGCTCTCACTGTCTGTGCTTCTCCCCCCACACTGTCTGTATGTACCTATATATATATATATATATATATATACATATATATATATATATGTATTTTACCTAATACAATATGGTAACTGTCCCTCTGTGCATATTTGCATGCAGAAAACTAAATCTTTACCTAGGTGTGGTAGTAAACATCAATAATTATACCTTCAAGAAGTTGAGACAGGAGAACCCTGAATTTAAGGCCACCCTGGACTACAAAGTGATACCCTGCCTCATAAAAACAACAAAAGAAAAAAAAAAACTAAACTTCTCTGAGTTATTGGGGAATGTTGCTAAATTATCCAAGTAATATATAGTTACATATAATCATATTAACTAGAAAATATAAATTATCAAGAAATAACAGGGAAACTGAACTGGCCAACATTGTAGGAAAATTCTCTATATTTCAAGTAAAAAAAAATGAAAACTAACAATAAAACTGGGGTTAAAGATATGCCACCACCTCCCGGTTTAAAAGTAAGGTAGAGTGCTTGCCTAACACAAGTGAAACACTGGGTTTAATCCCCACTATTATATAAAATAATCACAATCCAATGTATAGATTATAGTCTCTGGCTGTACCCCAGAGTCCGGTAAGCAAAGTGGGGTGAGTGGAGGGTGGATTCTAAATGACCCTCAAGAAGCCTCCTCCAGATACCCACTCACAAGGTCCCCTAGCAGCCCCTCCCTTTGGCACCTCTGGTGAGGACAAATGTCTTTGTCACCTTGTGATCTTGCTCTCTGGACACTGGAGGGACGCATGTGAGCACAGGCTGTGGGTTCTCAGTAATAAGCCGGCATAATTTCAACATAAATCAGCCTCTTGTGAGCTTTGTTCGTGTGAATCAGACAGTATCTGGTCATGGAACAACCAAGAGCCACCATGTGGAGTGGACAGGTCAATAACCACTTTTCTTGTCCTACAGTTGCTGTCTGCGACCTTAAACCAGGAGGCAAAAGCACCGCCCACATGACTGCATGCCACTTTTAAGCCAGCACTGCCATGCATGGCCTGCTAAGCTACATGCTGTGGGTATTACCTCATGACAAGTCTTTATTCCCGTCCTTACGTCCCGCAGGGGCCTCGGACCCTTTAATGGTCCTTGGACTCCAGCAAAGCTTTCAGGAGCCCTGGTCTCTGTGGGAACACCAATAGTAGAGGACATCCCAGGGCTCAAGACAGGGATGGCTGTTAGGAGCTGAGCTGTAACAGAATGGGGAAGGAAAGGTGGGAACTGCACCTCCTCCAAACATGGAGAATGTATCGGTCACACTTCCCCAGCATCTGGCGCAAATGTGATAACCATGCTGACAGACAGGACAGTGATGGAAAATGCCTCAGGGAGGCCCCACCGACAGACTGGCCCAGCACCAGCCTTGGAGTCCTGCTGAGCCACTCCAGAGCTGACAAGACAGACAGCTTCCTTGCTTTCAATGGAAGAGATGTTTGGTGTTTTCTGCTTTGCCTTTAATTCTGAGCTAAACAAAAATCTGGCAGGTGGAAGATGGAGCTATTGCCTGGGGTGGGGGTGGGGGGTCCACTCTAGCCAGCCCACGTCTGTGCTCCTCGGATCTAAGGAATGGTCTGTGAGGGAGCTGCAAAGCCCACTCCACAAGGACCCACACACCCTGTGTTCTACATCCTACCAGGCTCTGTGCCCAGGAGCTTCCTAGGCAGCCCTGAGGAGTAGTGGATTATTATCCCAACTTTGGCATAGGAAGCTGAGGCTCCAACAAGCTAGGTGACTTACAAAATAATCTGACAGAATCAAGCTTGAAGCCACATCATCTGTGCCAAGGGTTCCGCCAGTGGGGCTTGCTGGATCCCCGGAGGACAAACAGGGCACAACAGAGTAGCCAGCATGGGACAGAGGGGACACAATCTGTCCTTTGATGCTGAGAATGAGATCTAATGAACATGGAGCCCCAAACCTGGCACCAGGCATGTGTTCAGTAACTGCCCTTCTCCAGAAGACTGCACATTTGGGAAGGGCAGGAACCTCATGGGTTCTCTTCATGAGTCCCCCGAACCTGGAGCAAGCCTTATACACTAGTCGGTGCTCCATCAGCAGCAAAGGTCTGTGCCTCATGCTCCTGCCCCAGGCCTCATTTGAACAAGCCCAGGTACAGGACATTCTTTTCTTTTCCCAACCTCTAAAATGGATCAAGAAACTCCTTGGGTGGAGTAGGGGAGAAAGAAAAGGCAAACAGAACCCACTATCCACAAGGTCAGGTGATACTAGGTGTGAAAAAACATGGGATGCCACCCCAAAAAGGCCTTGCTAGGTGCTTTTGAGTGCTTTACTTGCATCCAGCCAGCAGCCACCAACACACAGGTGTTCCACTTCCCACTGAGAACTCTAAAGGTCACAGCAGCTGGTTTGCCCTAATCCATTTCTCTGTGCTAGGCTCTCAAGACAGCTGGATTCTGAATGCAGCACAATAGCCTCCCTGGTCTCCAGGTCCTTCTGTCAGTGCTTAGGCAGAGAGGGAGGAGGCGGGGTTGTACCTCTGGCTCCACCCCCATGTTTAGCAGCTGTTGGCGCTGCTGGAGCCGCTGCTCTCACTCACCCTCCACATTACCTGCTCCCTACCAGGGTCCCCGCTTCACTGAGAACCACCCAGCGCTACCCACAACCCTACACTGCCTTTCCACGTGCCCTAATTCTAACCTCAGTCCACACACGGCTTGCACTTCTACAGGTGTGCACTCCTTGTCCCCAGAAGCCTGGGTGACAGAGCCAGGAACACGCCTCACCCGGCAGGAAGCTGGTGTTCCCAGGCCCACTGCCCCCTCCCCAGACCAGCAGAGGGGGAGTTTGTGGGAACTCCAGCCCCTGCGCTGAGACGGAGCCGATTTATGCTGGAGAAAACATCTTTGTTCTGAGGGTGAAGGGGAGCCATTTCCAACAATTTCATGCTCTGTTCGCGGGCCCGGTGCTGGGGTGGCAGCGAGAGGCTTGTTCTTCGAGGCAGAGCCACATATAATGAGGCTTCTCACTGGCGCGCCCCGCGGCCGTGCCAAAACCCAGGACAGTTATTTATCCATTAATCTGACATTACACCCCCTGCATTTTATCTGCTTAAATAATTTGGTGGTTAGTGTGTGTGCTGGGAAGAGAAACTCCTGCATTCAATTACTATACATCCGTGCAGACCACATTACCGCTATAAACTCCCCTGGGCCTCTGGGGTCCCTGAGTCATAAGCTCCTGACCAGTGGGGCTTTCTTGAGCTCAGCAAAAGAAGCCACTTTCTTCTCTTCTTCCTGCAATCTCCAGGGGCCCCAGGCGTCAGAGCACAGAGAGCAAATGAGTTCCTAGGACTGACAGTTTAGGCTGGAATTGCGGTTGTACGACGCTGAACCATCACCTTACATTTCCTGCCTGGTTTTCCCAGCTTCTCTCCCAGAGCTGCTGTAGAAATTACGGGAGTAATTTGTCACGTGCTTAGCACAGTGCCTGGCACACAGAAAGTCTCAAAAGGGGTGATTGACAAACACTGACTAGTGGTGTACATAAGCAGACTTTAAACACAAAGACAGGTAGACCACTGAGTCTCCTTTGCCCCACCCCACTGGACTCTGTGGAGAAGGTATCACGAAAGGACGCATTTGAACAGAGTCCCACTGACTGAAAATGCCTGGATCTCAGCTTTACAGAGGATCCAGATAAAAACGAGAGAGGGTAAGAAACTTGTTTAAGAGCACAGCAAGAGCCGGGCGGTGATGGCGCACGCCTTTAATCCCAGCACTCGGGAGGCAGAGGCAGGTGGATCTCTGAGTTCGAGGCCAGCCTGGTCTACAAGAGCTAGTTCCAGGACAGACTCTAGAAACTACAGGGAAACCCTGTCTCGAAAAACCAAAAAAAAAAAAAAAAAAAAAAGAGCACAGCAAGTTAGCAGCAGAGCTGGGAGCAGAGTCCAGGTCCCCTCCTTACAGAAGGTTCAAAGCTTTTGTGTTGTTGTTACACTGTGACCTTGGATGCTCATATAAATCATTTTTATGTAACTAAGTTCTCCCCTTAATGCTCAGGCTGAGCCATGGAAGAGTGGCAGTCGCCTGCCTCTCCCATCCCAGCAGCCGCATCTCTGGGGAGCGAGGAGGCCAATCCCAGGATCAGGTAAAAAAAAAAAAAAAAAAAAAAAAAAAGCCTTGCCCCTTGGACAACTCCCATGTCCTCCACTGCAGCTTAACCACCCACGAATGACTTGCCCATCACCATCATTTCCTTTCATCTTCTGGTCCTCTGCAACATCTCTGTGGCCTGAACATAGCAGAACTCCCAGCCTGCCCTCTCTGGGTCGTGTGTGCCCTCTGCCCCTTGCCCCACTTCCTCCCTGCCGCAGAAGTGAAACACTGCCTCTGAACTGGGAGACACCTAGTCCCTTCTGCCCCCTGCCCTAGCACACTACCACACAGCCCTGGATGGAGGCCCTCTGGATGCAGCTTTGTTCCATGGAGACCCGAACTAACCTCATCATACCACTTTCAAGTCTATCTCCAGCCATGCACATTCCCAAGCCCACTCTACCTTCCGTGCCAGACTTCCAGGGTCTTCCCCATCGAGGGACAGTGATGCCCCATGTTGACTTTGAAGGTCGGGTAGACTGTGGACGTGAAGTAGTGAGTCTGTAACCAGACAGAGAGGAGCCGGCCGTGTGTCCCTCGCAGGAGTTGCTTTGCCCAGGCAGCCGCAGGCCCAGCCCCTGCCTCCTTCAGAACAACAGAGAGGCAGGCACTCGGGCAGACAGATGCCCAACACAGAGACCTCCTAAGGCCTGGTTGCAGCACACAGCCCTGTCTTCCTTGGCCTGGCGGATGAGGAAGCCTTTGCAGGCCGCCCCTGAAGCCAACCGTACTCTGTTGACCAGAAGCTCTGGGGGGAAGGGTGCTTCTTGGCAACCCCCAGGAATCCCTTGAGCGGCGCCATCCTTCACAGAAGCCTGGGTCCCGTGCTTGCCTGGCCTTTTGCTTTTACTGACTAGTTAAGTAACTAAAGTAGCAGGAACAGGAAGAGGCTACCCTGGCTACACATTGGAGGCAGGCAGGGGCTGCTCATTGATCTGTCCCAGGCCGCCTGGCCCAGGCCTCTGTCTGAATGGTCACCCTGTCCAGCTTCCTTCCAAAGAGTACTCCTTAAACCTGGTTCCGTCTTTTCAAAAT
This sequence comes from Arvicola amphibius, assembly GCF_903992535.2. NCBI lineage: Eukaryota > Metazoa > Chordata > Mammalia > Rodentia > Cricetidae > Arvicola > Arvicola amphibius. The sequence continues at coordinate 34,713,839 of NC_052058.2, read as the reverse complement.
GTTCACTCCTCTCCCCTCCACTTCCCCGGCATTACCTCCTCCTCCTGTTCTCTTTCCCTTCACCTCTCCTTCTGGATTGTGGTCAGGTCTCTACCCCTATAAAGCAACCCAGGTCTTAGATTACATGCGGTTCCAGTCATTTCAACTGCACCATCCCTACCCACCTGGGCCAGGCACTGGGTCACATGATTGAAAACTCAAGAATGAGAGACAGCTCCCATGCTGCAGATGAGAACGCTAGGCTAACCCGCATAGCCTTACGGTTTCTAAGTGGCCCAGCATGGATTTGAACCCAGATGTGTCAGAAGCCGGAGGCCCAAGCTTTACCCTCAGCCCTGCCATCTCATCCACAGATCTGCTCGTCCCCCCTCGTGACCATTCAGAGGGTTAGCTATGGCTCCTCCTGGTCCATGGAGAAGGACACAGGAGTGCCAGGCTCACCCACGATACAGACTCTGATCAGTGGGCTGTCCTCCTTCAGCCCACTGAGCTTCACTTGTCCCTGGCAAAGAGGAAGTCAACATCTCCCAGCGGTAAAAAGCTGTTCACCACGTGAATCAATCTTGTCCAACAGTTCATTTTCATCGTGCAACATTCCTGGCGACAATGACAAGTAACGACCGAAGAGCTGAGAAGTCAGCGATCTGCAGTTCAGCTTCTCTTCCCCCCAGCCTGCCTAGCCTCTGGAACTCTATGTCATGCCACTCACCTCTCCTACTTCCAGACCTCAGAGATTCCTCCTGCCCAGGGATCCACTTGCAGAGTTGGCCCAAGCTGCCCAGTCACCATGGAACACAAGCCTGGAGCTGCCCTGCTGAGATTGTCACTGATGGCCTAGCCTTCCTCCTCACCCGTGATCTTTACCTCCCAAAAACACCTGTGACCCTGGCTATGACACCAGGACTTGTCAAGAAGGCCCAGTGCACAGCACTAAAAACCTCATCACAACACTCCCAAGAATGCCCCTCTAATCATGCCCAACCCTATATTAAAAAAAAAAAAAACACTCATACACATGACAGACATCCCTGACCCATCACACGGGGGCAGGGGGAAGATCAATAATCCCAAACCACCGTACCAGGCCCCTAAATTCACTTCACAGGTTACTAGCACTTCTTTATTGTAACATGAGGCCCTGCTTGTTGGAGTTTCTGTCCTGCCGGTTCCCACATTCATCATGTCCCAAAGAAAATCACACAGAGGTCTACATAAGTTATAAACTGATTGGCCCATTAGCTCAGGCTTCTTATTAATCCCTATAACTTATATCAGCCTATTATTCTAGTATATGTTAGCCACATGGCTCGGTACCTTTTACAGCGGGGCAGGTCACATCTTCCTTCTTCAGTGTCTGGACAGGACTGCGGAGGAATGGGCTTCCTCCTTCCCAGAATTCTTCTGTTCTCATTGACCCACCTCTACTTCCTATCTGGTTGTCCCGCCTGTACATCCTGCCTGACTACTGGACAATTAGAGTTTATTTAAAACGTAATTGACAGAAAACAGAATTATCCCACACCACTTCACAGCCAAGGACTCCCAGGCGAGGCACCTGTCCTCATTCCACCCGAATCTGACCCACAGTTTCCCTGTCAAGTGTGAATGGGAACCAAGCTTCTCAGATGGGGACAGATGAGAGAAGCACTGGCTTGTCCTCACCCCCAGAACCAGGTCTCCAGTGGGGTGTCGGTCCAGCCCAGAGTCTCCAGCCCAATCTGCAGCATCTGCTCTAGGACCTGCTAACAAGATGTGGGCACAGGTCCACTTGTTATAACTGGGTTATAATTTTGCTGGCCTTCCCTGTCAGTACCCTGTCCCTTTAAGAGACAAGCTCCAGCCATTCCCAATCTCTCCCTTCCTACAGAGGAAAGCTAGTCTCCACTCTCTTCCTTTTCTCTCCCCCACAACTATTCTTCTGAAGAGGCAGCTCTCTGCCTTTCTACTCCCCTCTTCTCTTCCCTAGTCCCTTTCTCTATCTCTCCTCCTTTCTCTTTCTCTCTCTTCTTCTCCCTACACCCCCTTTCATAAAACTCCACACTCGATCTCCATCCGATGGTATATTCTGTTTCCTACCTGGTTGGTCAAAAGTGAGACTTCAGCCCTCTAATGACCCTATATCCAAGGACTCTGGGATGATTGGTCAATAGTGCCCCAAGCCTTTAACACCCCTATATCCAAGGAGTCTTCGTTGAGTGGAAGCATCACCCCAGTCCTTGGAATCTATCTTTGGGGCGCCAATGGAGCACCAATGGAGCACCAATGGAGTGGAAAGCCCCATCTCAAGCCCCCTCCCCCGGGAGTTGCCTTGGCCTAGATTCCACCTCCCCTCCCCATGGAGGGTCAGGACCACACCCACAGGCTATAGACTCAGGACAGAAAAAGGAACACATGGTTGCACGGTCTCTCCCTCTCTGTCTCCCCACATTCCCTTTCCCATGCTCCCGACCACCCAGGAGCATTGCATTCATTAAACGTGGGCATCTTTGATTTGATCTAATCTGGTCTAATTGGAGTTATTTTGCATCAGCAGAGAGGCTCTTCTTAAGAATATTTCTAACATTACCCACTGCAGTTTTTCTACCCCACTCACCATGGGTTCCAACAAGGTCCCTCTCACGCCATAAATCATAACACCCAGGAGTCCCAAAGCCACCCACAGCAGCTTCCAATGACTCAGGAAAGCTTTAGTGTCCCTGCATCCTCAGGTTCACAGCAAGGTTGTCCCATACTCACCCCTCTCATCTGGGACATGGGATTCCTCCTCTACCCCTGGACTTCCCTCAGGTCCTGCAGAGTCCTTGTATTCAAGAGCAATGGTACAGAAATCACTGTCCCTGTGTGACGACAGTGCCACCCAGTCCTCACCCGGGCTCAGTGCCACACCGGTTTCAACTTTACATCAGAGCATGGATTCTGCCACAGCAGACAGCCACAAATGTGTAGTGTACAATAAGCACATGAGGGGGCCTCCCACCTAGTGCCTCACAAAATAGCTTAGCCTCTTAAGCTGGGTGTCATTATCCCAATTTCCCGCTCAACAAAGAAGGCTCCAAGAAACAGATCAAAGGCCTGACATGTAACCATCAACAGGCAGGGTTATAGATAAACCAAATCCTGCTGGAGCTTGGGGCTCTACTGCCTGGGATCACATTGGTCCTGATAGGTCATGCAAGTTTGCTCTCCTCTGGGCAGGACTGGACTCCATACTCAGCGCTGTGAAGTGCCCATCTCTCCCAGACACCGAACTGTAGCTCCAGGGAGTACAGGGTTGCTGCCTGCATCTCCCAGGCAACCCAAGAGCTTTTGTTCACCAAGAATGGAGCTGATTCATCCCCCTAGGGTGAACAGCAGGAGCTGCCGGCAGGGGAGCTGGGTTTAGCTGTGCCTGCAGCTAGGAGACTTGGGGGGAGGGGAGGATGAGGTTTTTGCCCAGCAGGTAGTTCCTAGCACCAGCCACACCCACCAGCCAGAACTCTACAGCCAGCAGTGGCTTAAAGGGTGGACAGCAAAAGAGATAAAGGGATGTGACATTTTTTGCCCAAAAGAAAGAAGGCCTTACTCTCAGCTCTCAGTCCTGTCCCTCCTAGGACCCTCCTTCCTGACACAGAGCCATAGGTCCCCAGGGCTGAAGACACACAGGCCTTGGTAAAGCCCCAGCCGCTGCTCTGGGTCTCTGTGCTGTGCACGTCTGTTCCCCAGACAGCAGTATCCCCTCCCTCCTCCTTTCTCGTTCCTATCTTTGAACTGGAGCTACAGACACCAGGCAGAGGGAGTCACTGCTCTAGAGCACTCCACGGCCCTGGGCTTGGTATGTTATGTTGAGCGCCCCCCCCCTTGTATTACGACCGTCCCTCTACCAGACAGTGAGCTCCAGGAGAAGGGGGCAGGGACTGTCTAACTGTACAGTCCCAACTCCCTCACTCTGGACCTCACATAAAGCCCTGAATGCCCTCACTGGCAGGGAGGTGCAGTGTTTGTTGATCCTGCTATGGGCACCCAAGCCCAAAGACTCCCTGGACACTACTCAGTCAAGCCTGGTAGACAGCCTGTAGTGGCCAGTGTGGTGTACGCAGCTAAGATGACATTTGTTCTAAACAGGAAGGTCAGAGCTAGTTTTTGCTCTGCAGCTCTCTCTCCTCGGCACCATCACCAGGATTCGAATCCTCTTTCTGGAGTGAGGAGCTGCCTGTCATGAACAGAACATGCAACCAACAGCCCCTGGTATACAGGCAGCCCAAGCAAAAAACCTCAGCACGACAGGTTGGTTGTTACTGCAACATGGGCCGAACTATATTCCAAACCATGCCAGCATTGAGAGGGCAGAGCTTGCAGCTGCCAGGCCTGCACAGGGGTCAGGGACCAACTGGAGGCTACCAACACCCCAGCTGGCTCCCACCTGGGTGGGGCTAGTGAAAAGTTCTAAAAGGATAAGAAAAAATAATGGTGCCTGTTAGAAATATCAGGGTTTGCAGAACAAATGGGTTCAAATTTCAGCTAAGTCACATCCAACTTGGACAAGTCCCTGCACTTCTGTGAACCCCAGAGCTGAAAATAAATGCTTCCCAGGGCATTACTAAATGATCAGCAGAACAGCTCGTAGAACTGGGAACTGCACACTGCCAGAGGGTGTTTGAACCTGTCACTTCCTCCGAGATATCTAGAAGGGATGAGCAGACTCAGTTGAACCATCTTTAATGCTCCTGATGGTCCATGATCACTGAGATGTCAAAGCAAAAACCCAGTCACATACAGACACTCATACGGACACACATACACACACACACACACACACACACACACACACACACACGGAGGTCATTCTTGACTCCTTCAGGACCCCACGCCTTCACTGCACTACGCCTTGGTCACTATAAATCCTCCTGTCCTCACAGGCCTGCTGGGAGAGAAGAACCCACATCCTTTCTGCTCAGTCAGACACTACTGGCTTTCTCCTTCCCCCCTTTGTTGAAATCAGTCTGTGCCCTACACACACACACACTCACACACCTCACACACGCACACGCCTCACACACGCACACACCTCACACACACCTCACACATGCACACACCTCACACACACCTCACACATGCACACACCTCACACACACCTCACACACGCACACACCTCACACACGCACACGCCTCACACACGCACACACCTCACACATGCACACACCTCACACACACCTCACACATGCACACACCTCACACACACCTCACACACGCACACACCTCACACACGCACACACCTCACACACGACCCGAAAGCAGGACTATCTGGAAAGAGAAATGAACAGGGTAAGTATGAGAACAATGACATGGATGAACACACCGTGAAACCTATTATTTGATCTTGTATGTTAGCTAAAACATACTAATTAACCAGCTAATCAATTAGAAAAGAGTTTCTGTCGTCACAGAGGAAGACCCAAGGAAAGGATCAGGAAAAGTCCAGCCAGTGCCCTAGGTTCACTACTGAGAGTGAACCTAGGGGAGATAGGCAGCCACTACAGGGCCGGCCGAGCGAAAAAGAGAAGCCCCCAGAGAGAGAGAGATCAGCTTGTTTTCCGAGGTCCCATTCAAGTCTGCAGCAGAGTTAGGAGAAATCCAAATCCTGGGAAAGAATAACCAAGAACATCTGAAGGAGAGAGAGCTAGTGTGATGGCCCCACAGGAGGGGGTGCTTGCTCTCCAGCCTGGAGCCCAGACGGTGAAGGGAGAGAACTCATCCCTAGGGCTCCTCCTCGCCTTCAAATGTGTGTTGTGGACACACGCACACATGCACACAGAGAAGTAAATACAAACTTTTTTTAATATTTGAGGGGCTGGCGTCTGGCACGCACACAGAGCACAGGACAGTGTCAGTTTCCAGTGAGGCTGAGAAACCTCTGAGTTGCCAGGCTATGAGCTAGATGGAGCGCACACGGACCCTGCCTCTGCGGCAGCTCTGCCTTCTGACAAACAGTGAAAGCAAGGCACACCAGCCTGACTGTTCAGGTAAGCGCGTCAATGCGTCCCAGAATAAAGCTCGAGGACTTCTAGGAATACGGAGGTGTCTACCTCGCTGTCTAGAACCGTCAAAGCCACTTGCTATGTGAAAAATCAAGAAAAGGATTATCCATAGGAAGGGAAAAATCTAGCAAAACTGAACTAACAACTACACAGATGTCGGAACAGGCAGAGAAGGGTATTAAAGCCGTCTTTACACCATGTCCGTGCTTAAGACTGAAGCAACAACAGGTTTTAAAAGAAGATGAAGACGAAAGGCCAGCTGCGGCACATGAAAGGAGAATGTGCGAGACGAGATCGGCAGGGTAGACAGGGCAGAGAGGGAAATTAACAAGCTTGAACACATGGGCAAAGAAACTGTCCAAAATGGAACAGCTGCTGAGAGAGAGAGAGAGAGAGAGAGAGAGAGAGAGAGAGAGAGAGAGAGAGAGAGAGAGAGAGAGAGAGAGAGAGAGATTATATCATTAATGAACCCAGGGATAATTCCAGTACACCAATGATGTGGGATGCCCTTCTGTACACTGCAAATACGTGTTGCTTTTATTGGTTGATGAATAAAGCGGCTTTGTCCTATGGCAGGGCAGAATATAGCTACACAGGAAAGCCAAACTGAATGCAGGAAAGAAGGCAGAGACGAGAGAGACATCCAGCCTGCTGGAGAATCAAGATGTGAAAGGTAACAAGCCAGGAGCCTCATGGTAAAATATAAAATAATAGAAATGGGCTAATTTAAAAGTAAGAGCTAGTTAATAAAAAGCCTGAGCAATCGGCCAAATTTTTTTATTTTTTATTAAATTATATAATTTTATAAATTTTCACCTCCTCCCCTCCTCCCATTTCTCTTCCCCTCCCCCATCCCCCTCTCTCTCCCTCTCCAGTCCAAGGAGCAGTCAGGGTTCCCTGCCCTGTGGGAAGTCCAAGTTCCTCCCCCATCCATCCAGGTCTAGGAAGGTGAGGATCCAAACAGACTAGGTTCCCACAAAGCCAGTACATACAGTAGAATCAAAATCCACAAAGCCAGTACATACAGTAGAATCAAAACCCAGTGCCATTGTCCATGGCTTCTCAGTCAGCCCTCCTCGTCAGCCACGTTCAGAGAGTCCCGGTTTGATCACATGCTTCATCAGTCCCAGTCCAGTTGGCCTAGGTGAGCTCCCATTAGATCAGTCCCATTGTCTCGGTGAATGGACACACCCCTCATGGTCCTGACTTCCTTGCTCATGTTCTCCCTCCTTCTGCTCCTCATTTGGACCTTGGGAGCTCAGTCTAGTGCTCCAATGTGAGTCTCTGTCTCTATCTCCATCCAACATCAGATGAAGGTTCTATGGTGATATGCAAGTTAATCATCAGTGCTCAGCCAAACTTTTATAACTTAATATAAGCCTCAGAGTGTTTATTCGGGAACTGGCAGGCGGGAGAGAAACTTACAGTTACTCACCAACAGACATATAACTAGGAATACGGGTGGGAAAAAAAGAGGAAAATACTCACAGAAATAATTTGTTACAAGTTGCAAATTATATCAGCACTATAAGCACACAGATCCTAACATCTCAAGAAACTTCATGCGGAAGAAACTTGGGAAGAAAACTACAGTAAGCGCATCAGGCAGGATAAAGGAAATCATCATAAAGGCAGCCAGACTTTCTTCTGTGTTCAAAAGAAGGAAGATAAGAAGCACAGCAACTTCCTTACCAGAAATGAAAAGGTGCATAACAAAGACTGAAGCACATCTTCAAGAGAGCCGAGAGAGAAAAATGTCACCCTAGATACTGTAGACTTGGTGACAGGATCTTTTAAAAACAAAGGTGGAACTAAGATTTCCTCTCCAAACATTTTTAAAGCAAAGAAGACACTACCACAATCAAACTTTATAAGAGTTCCAAAAGACCACCAAAGGTCTGCAGCCACTGTGAAAGCACCTGTTAGAGTTTGGAAGCTGAGTGTCCCCCAAGGCCATGTGTGAAGATTTGAACACCAGCCTGTGGTTCTACCAGGAGGTGGTAAAGCCTTGGGGGGAGGGGCTAATCTAGTGGGAGTTAGATTCCTGCAGGGATCACTGGGGGGGGGGGGACTGTAGGCGTTAGATCATTGCAGCGATCTGGTGGGGGAATACTGGGATTCTGGCTCCTGCTTCTTTGCAGCTTCCTCTACAATGTACCTCCACCAAGATGCATTGCTCCCCAAAGTCCCAAAAGTTATTGGATCAACCAACCATAAACTGAGCTCTCTGAAATCATGCGGGGGGGGGGGGGGGGAATAAAACTTTTTGCCGTATAAATTGACTTTTCTCAGGTATTTTTTCTCAGCAATAGAATGATAATAAGAAAGGGACAATTTTTAAATACTCAGAAATCATGGTAACATTTTTTTTTCTTGCTTTTGATCTCTCTGGCTTCTGCCACCAGCACTGTGACATCTTCAAGTAGTGACATCCTTGGCCAGGTGTGGTGGCACACACCTTTATCTCAGCATTCAGGAGGCAGAGGCAGGCAGATCTCTGTGAATTTGAGGGCAGCCTCTACATAGAGAGTTCCAGTACAGCCAGAGTTATGTAAAGAAACTCTGCCTCAAAAAAAAGTAGTGACACCCTATGTGTGTTTTGTGAGACACCCATCCCTATTCTAGAGTGAGCAAGACTGAAGGAGTGGGGGCCATAAAGCCATCCTGGGTTGCATAGTGATAAATTGTCTTGAACAAGTAAGTTACTGTCTGTTACTATCTATCTGGGGGCTACCCTGGAACTTAGACAGAGGCCTAGGAGGGAAAGCTGGGCATGTTTCACTGGGGAATTAGGAGACCCCCAAACCGTCCACTTGTGCTAGGGAACTCAGAAAGCAAAATTTTGCACAAGGACTAATGCATGCCCAGAAAATATTGGGGAAGACCCTAGACTTTCAACCCTGGCTGATCCCTGGGCTGGGTGGAGCTGAAGTGTTGAGGAGGCTCCCAGCAGAGATTTGGGACTCTATTTTGCTAGTAGTAGTAGTAGTTGTTGTTGTTGTTGTTGCTTTTGGTTCACAACATTCAAGGAAATACCATTCAAAACATTAGCTGAACACAAGCCAACTTCAGTGACCAGACGAGAGAATGAATCGTAGTCTTTACAACAACAACAACAACAACCAAAGTCTGGGGGCCAGTGAGATTGCTCAACTGGTAAAGGTGCTTGCTGAGTAAGGCCAGCAACCAGAATTTGATTAGAACCCATATAAAGGTGGAAGAAAAGTTGTCCTTTGACCTCCCATGTACACCATGACATACACACACATATGTATAACACACATACGCAGAAAATTTTAAAGGTACCAAGATGGCTTAGTGGGGTACTCCAAAAGAATGCCATCAACTACGGAGCTCAAGTAACAAAACTATAATGTCTCGGAGATGTCAAGGATAGCAGCTTAGGTGGGGATATTAGCTGGGCCAGTTTCTTCCAGGAACCATGCAGAAGGAACCATGAGGCTCTATTCCAGGACCCTCTTTGCCATCTTTCCCTTTCTCACAAAGATAAGAGAGGGCAGAGGACTCAAGTGTCCTGGGCCCAGAGCTTCCACCCCACACAGATTGTGACATGTAGAAGGGACCAAAGCATATCACCTTATCCAGCTGGAGGAGAGGGCTCAGCAGAGCTGCACAGAGTTCAGTGAGACAGGCTTAAAAGGCAAGTAGCTCAGGAGATTGCTGTGGCTTTGTAGTTTGCCTATGTGGCGTGCGCACACACACAAACACACACACACCAAGCACATCTTCAAACACCTGCCTTCATACTCACCTGTCTTGTATACACCCGCCCTTTCACGTACACTTGTACCTACAACTGTTCCCACACACCTGCACCCACATACACCTGCCCCCACATTTGGTCACACTGGATACACAGAGCCACCCCACCCTCACCTGTCCTCACAGAAAAATCCATGTGTGTGTGTGCACACATTGCTGCATACAATGGCACGCTTACATCTGTATCTGCACATGGAGCCCACCCCATCTGATTGCTGCCACTTCATCCATTCTAGATAGAGGATCTACTGGTAGCTTGGCCACTTCCCATGAGGCTCTGCTTCGCTGGAGCTAACAGGAATCTGGGAGTTCTGTTTCCAAGCTAAGGAGATTGGAGATGCTCCTCTGCCCAAACCAGAGCCCCTGCTCACAAAACAGCACCCACTGTCACCAATGCTGAGCTAGAACAATCTCAGCAATGCTGAGCCAGCCCATCTTCTGCCAGCTCCCAGCTAGAGGACCAACAGGCCACCTGGTGCCATTGCGCTGAGAGACCATTCAGAGAAAGCACAGTCACAAGTGACAATCACATGCCCCCTGGTTCATGGGCTCTAAACACAGCAGTCAGAGCGGGAAGAAAGGCCAAGTGAGCGCCCAACAAAGGCAGACGCTGAGGAGAAATCAGGATGGCAGCTGCTATGAGGTGCCCACACTCTAGGGCAGCAGCTAAAGGCAGGACAGAGATGATATCAGAGAGAGGTGGTAGATATAAGATGCCAGAGAAGGCCCAGACAGGCAGGGATCAATGGGAAAGAAAAGGACTGGTGGGCATTCAGCCTTAGCTCTACCCAGACCTACAGTGCAGGTGGCACAGCCTCTGCACCTGTTGTGACATTGTGGCCATGCAGTGCAACCGTGCCTCCTAGCCTGCAAATGCTTCAAGGGCGCAGGTTGCTCAGACGGCTTTAGAGCCTACACATCAGCTGCCTTCCCTCTGTGAAGACTTGGAGTCGGAAGGAAGAAACAAGCAGTGTGCTCCCGGTAGTCAAGGACCTTTGCCTCTGTCGCTCCCTAGGCCAAGGGAAATGCCCAGGATGCCCCTAGTCCATCCCACCCACCATCCCCATACCAGCAACATGAGACTCGACAACGTAGCAAGGCCCTGCTTTGCTAAAGCAAGGCACTACCAACATCAGCTGAGAGTGGTGGCTCAAGGCTCCCAACATGTGGGCCAGACACCGTCTTGCTGTGTTGTCTCCAGCTGCCACCCCAGGAGTTCCTGGATGACATACACAGGCTCACTAGGCATATGATGTTCACAGTGAAACTCTGTAGTGACATGCTTCCCTAAACTCAATGTGACATCCTTGATGACCCACAAAGGGATGCAGCTGAGAGACTTGAGCCACTGCATGTCACAGAAACAAAGGGGTCAGCTTCTAATCAACATGCCTAAGTAATCAGATCCAGACCCCTCAGACATGACCAGAGAAACATGAAACCTGTGCCATGTCATCTGTAGGTAAGGCGGAGAGTAAGCCAGAGAGCAGTCAGGACAGATGGACAGACAGCGTGGCATGGGCTCAGCTAGCTTAACAAAGACCAATTCCTTTGGTCAGAGTGAACATGTATCAACTACACCAGCTCAGTGGTTCCGGAATACCAGGCTCCATTCTGAGCTAAGCTGGCAAAGCAGTAGGTGTAGGTGTTGGTGCAGTGTGGATTAGATATAGCCATAGGTACAGATGATGTGTAGGGATAGGAATAGGGATGAGGGAGACATAGAAATAGATAAAAGTTGAGCTGTTAGAATGGGTGTAGGTACAGATGAGATGAAGATATTAGCATAAGTATAATTATAGATGTACGGTATGGCTTAGGGATGGATCTGGCTAAATAAATAATAGGAAGGCAGGTGTCTAGATAAGGGATGGGAGTATAGAGGCATATATACAGTCACCTAGGGTGGAAACGGATATTTTGTTTAAGTATAGATACAGGCTCCTCTTGGATCTCACCACAAACCTACATGGTAGAGATATTTATTCCCCTCCATAATAGGAGAAAGATATGAAGAAGAGCCTGGACCACCAGCCTAAGGCAGCCTAGAAATCAGGCCCTATAAAAGATTTGGAAATGATGCCATGGGGAGTAACCAGCATCCCCCAGTTCAGGTGACTGAAAGTATAAAGGAGGTGGATGCCATGATTCCACCGGCAGCAGGAAGATTCCAGGTCCCTGTATGATTTCCTTGCTTGTTTTTGTCACTAAACCTGAGGAAACCATCATAGGCATCAGACACTCCCTCCACAATTTCTCCCATGAGTATGGCCAAAGGAACGTAGGTGAGATTTGAGGCAGACCCTCCAGAGAAGACAATATGTGGTTGAGATCCTGGCACTGGGTCAGATAGATGCAGAGTGGATCCAAAACCACAGACTGCCAGGCACCGGAACCCTGCCAAGTACTGGCCATGGGCATGAGAAACTTAACTGCTTCTAAAACTCCGGCCCCTCTGCAATATGACTATAACTATGTTATCTTCTGCTGAGAAGAACCTAATGATCTTCGCTCAAGCACCCAACGAGAGGTCTATCAACACTGACGCTTGTCACCGGGCTTGGGAAGGGACTGAGGAACACACACATAGGGCAGAAACTAGGGCCTTCAGTCATCAACAGGGATTCAGCCATTTGCTTGGGCTCTAGCCAGATCCCAGTCCCCAGGACACAGATATAGCCATGCGGTGCTTGCTCCCACAGGCCATGCTATTGGAACTCTCGGGAGACCCAGGGGCTGGGTAAGAAAAACAGATGCATGACTTCTGGCTGTGTTACGAGGGCATTTAAAAAGGGACAGTAACCACTCCACCTAGGGGCCAGAAGGTCACACAATTCAGGACCTTAAAAGCTGGTAAGATGAGAGCCACCTGGTGGGTTTCTCGAACTGGATGACATCTCAGAGTTAGCTTAACTCTGGGCTGTGTGCTTTCAGCTCTGACCTTGTACTGCCCTAGAATTTCCTCAGTTCTCCTAGCCATGCAAGCTGAAGGTGGCTGTAATCAGGACCCATAGATGATGTGCCCGTAAACCCCAGGAAAATCCTCCTTCATCAATGATGGTCCCCTCCTCCTCTTTCATCCCACATGGCAGCTCAGCTCTGCAACTCTCTGCCTCCACCAAACGTGCCCACTTCTGAGTCACTCCGCCACCTCCTCTAGAAAAAGGCACCTGTAGCTATGCTCACAGCAGTCCAAAGATGTTCTGCCAAAGGCCAAGCCATATGGCTGAATCTAAGTATGTGCACAAAGAGGAAGGGTAGGGATCCTTACCGATCACCACTGATGCACCTGCTTGCCAATCCGCAGCCAAGTGCTGTGGCAAATGCCAAGAGACTCCCACGTCCCCTGCACAATTGCTCCCTCCACAAGAATTGCTACTGAGAAAGAGCTAAGGAAGCTAAAGAGGGGACAGTATTTCCAGGGAGGACATTACAAGGATCACATTGGCTCTGTCATCCGTATTGCATGCAGTCTAGAGAGGACAGTCCCTCTTGCAATGGGCACGTGAAGACTTGCTGCACCCACAGGCAAGACTATGAGGAAGCATTCCTGCTATTATTCTAGAATGTGATCAACATCCACACTGAAAACTTGATCTTCAATTGATGCAAATAAAATGAAACTTCATGGGAGCCAAAAAGCTCTGTTGAACTGCCACAGGCCCTCCTGGGTTCTTTTGGAAGAAGAGCAACTTAATGGTGTTACTAGAGTCCCTGGAACATGGTACTTCAGGAGTCAGGCTCCTGCTCAAACTTCACTGCAACCACTGCCTCCCAAGCCCAAAGCAGCAAGGCACAAACTTCAGAGAAAGAAGCTCCATCCAGCAATGAGTATCGGTATCCCTTGTCTCCCTCAAGTGTATGGCCAAGGCCTTCGCTGGGGAACAGTCAGCAACTGAGCCCAGCCTCATGGGCACTGCAGGCATTGCAGGACCACTACTCTGAGATAATGCAAGTGAATCCACAGGAGGGCAGGCCTGCCCATCTCCCAGAACCCAGCTGCTTCCTGTTTAGCAGTGAGACCCCCTTCTGCGTCTGCCCGAGTATGGACAATGGTCTATGCAAATCTCACTGTTCTGCCTCCCACAGCTCTTCCCCCTGGGACCTTGGAGTCAAAGGAGCAGCTTGAGGAATGGACTCATGAGACTTCTACCATTCCATGTCAACCAGACAACTGGTGGTCCCACCGTGATGCCTGGGGAAACGCAGGGGGCTACAGTATCCGCAGCCCTTCACTGCCGAATGAAGACCAAGCGATATCTGCAAGCCGGGAATATCAGTCAGTCATGAGAAAGAGACAGGAAGTTCCATGGGGCAGTATTATCACTTATGTCACCTTCCTAATCATAGTTATTAATATTAGAACAGCAGCGAGTTGAACCATCCACGTTTCACTCACTGCCCCCGTAGGTGAGCACAGGCCATTTCCACCTTTCTTCCTCAGGCCCCTGATGCCGCATCTCATGGCCTGCCCACTCTCCCCATGGCTGCTGGCTTAATCTTGTAAAACGGTTCTGACTGTCCCTGCTCCCTGCTTACCAAGCCTCAGGGCTGCTCTAGCCGGCCCTCCCTCCACTTCATCTTCTTCTCCAATCTCCTGTCTGCCTATCTCTAATACACTGGACCTACAGAAGAGCCCCAGCCCAACTTAAGTGTCCTACACACCATGGGCACACGGATGAGCTGCAGAGCCATGCTGCCCCAAACAGTTCCACCTCACTTTGCTGGAGCTTCCCAAGCTGGGACCCTCACTCATGTTAATACCAGATGCCAAAGAGCAGATGAGATGGAGGTTTCTGTGGCCATGTTTGTCACCAGGCAGGGAAAGCATTCCTATGGGGTGAGCAGACTGAGAAGAAAGAGCCAGAGAGAACACAAGGACAACAGGCCTCATGGTCATATGGAGCTGTTAGACCTAGCCACGCTTGAAAAAGAAAGCTTTTTTTAAAAAATCTCTTTTTACTTAAGCAAGTTTAGCCTGGATTTCTGTTACTTACAGCCAAAAGTCCTGATTAATATATCTCTCTACATCCACAAAAAGAAGTGAACTAGTCAGGTGGTAGAGTGGCACACGCCTTTAATCCCAGCACTTGGGAGGCAGAGGCAGGTATAACTCTATGAGTTTGAAGCCAGCCTGGTCTACAGAGTGAGTTCCAGACAACATAGAGAAACCCTATCTTGGGGGAAAAAGTGATAAATTTGGGGGTGGGGAGGCTGGAAAATGGCTAAGCAGTTAAAAGCACTGGCTGCTCTTCCAAAAGACCCAGGTTCAATTCCCAGCACCCACATGTCAGCTCACAACTGTCTGGAACTACAGTTCCAGAGGACCTGACACCCTTACCCAGGCATACACACAGACAAAATACCAATGCATATAGGTAGATGGATGGATGGATGGATGGACGGACGGACGGACGGACGGACGGACGGACAGACAGACAGACAGACAGACAGAAGCAAACTGAATGGCAAATAAACAAATGACTCTCTAGGACTTGATAAGAAAAAGAAAAACAGAAACTTGTGCTTGGGAGCACTGAGGGGTACTGTGGATTATGCTCATTGTTAATAAAATGCTGATTGGCTGAGAGCCAGGCGAGAAGTATAGTCGGGGTGATTAGATTGAGCATGGTGGGGGAATGAAGGGTGGAGTCAGTGAGACACCAGCCAGCTGCCTTTGAGGAAGCAGGATGTGTAGAAAATGAGGTGACAAGCAATTAGCCATGTGACAAAGCATAAATGGAAATATGGGTTACATGTAAAGTTAGCTAGTAACAATTCTGAGCTGTCAATCGAGCATTTACAATTAATATAAGCCTCTGTGTGGTAATTTGGAAGCAGCTGCCAGGACAAGGGAGCAGGCGGTCAGGACAGGAAAACTTCCGACTACAAAGGGCCAGGGGACTGTCAACTGAGGGGCCTGGGGTGCTCCACAGGGAGGGAAGAGTCAAGCTGCCCTTTATAGGTGATGGCAGGTAGGCAAACAGGAAAGACACAGGGTGAGAAGACAGGGTCTTTTCAGAGTAGTGGGGGGCAAAACAAGGAGTGAGGCAAGGTGGCGGTGCTGGAAGACGAGGAGAGGCTGGGTGGATGGTGGAGGGGCTTCTTTTCTGCCAGCGAACTTGACTTTAGTTCACAGGCAATCGAGAGAGGACTTGCCTCAGTCCGTACTGTCCTGAAGCCAGGCCAGAGAGCAGCCCCAGAGAGGAAACACACCATAACAGGACGATAACTTTTAGCAGGTTCCCAGTCCCAATAAGACTCCATTGGAGATGCTGAAATGGTGCCAGGGGCAGACAGTTTCATGTTACAGGACAGCTACATAGATCATGGGAGTCACTGCCACTCTGTTCCCAGGGCTATAGGGCTCTTCTGGAGTGAGGTCACTCTGGGCCATGAGCGTGAGCCCCAGGACTGAAGCCAAGAAGCGTTGCCTCGCAGCAGAAACCAAGCACAGGGCAACCCCAGATCCACAGCGCAGCAGGGAGAATAACAGACTTGCAACTTTCAGAAGCTACTGGAGGAAGGGAAGCCAGAAAGCCAGGGGAAAGTGTAGCCACTCCCAGAAAGGACTCAGCAGAAGGCTTGTGAGACTCCCCAAAGCCAAGCCCAGTCCACCCACCCCACAGAGCCTTCTTCCCCAGTAAGCTCCCAACAAAAAGCCACTCCTGGCCAAGGGCTGCCATCCACAGTACTTCCGCAACCATTCTAACTGCCCATGGTTCTCAGTGCTGGGGTTCTGCTGCTGTGTCTGTCCCACTGGGAGGAAGAATAACAGGAATGAGAGCCACACTCACCCCATCAATAAAGGAACTACTCAGTAAACACCAGTACCCTGCCCTATGCCCCATGCACAGCTCCTGACCTTTACAGATGGCAGCAATTCACCTGTAGCCCTAATATCAGGGAAATCCTTCCTAGCTGACAGAGTCAAGTGGCCCAGTCAGAGCCCCCAAACTACAATTTAAACCCAAGATGGCTCCCAGACACAGCCTGACCTCTTTCTTCACTGTCAGGCTCAACTAAGCCTGGAAATAATCACACAATCCTGGGCAGGGAGGGAGACTGCATGGCCAAGGGAGAAAGATCCTGCACACACAGGCTGCAGGGAAGCCTATGTTGGACAGGAACCTACACACAGGGAGAAACAGAAGAGGTACCACATTCTCCATCCCCAACCCCCACCCTATACACACACACACACACACACACACACAAACACACACACACACACACACACACACACATACGGCTCCTGCTGCTGGTGCCTGAAAGTTCTCTGCTCATCCATAAACTCCATTTGAGAGTTCTCAGGAGTGACAGCAGCCAAGGTGAGCAATGGGGGGCAGAGTGACAGAGGGAATGGATTCCTGTGTCACCCTGCAGCCAATAGCCCCAGGGAAGCAACACAATCCCCAGCAGAAAGCCTTAGATCTCAGGAACTGCAGCTCCTTGGCATTTGTTGGTAAACTCCAATTGACAGCTCTGAGAGCAGTGGCTGCCCCGGGCAACTCCTTGGAGTCGTAGGAGCAAACAGAGATCTGCTCCCCTGGGACTAGAGAGGAACCTAGGTGCCAGTCCTCCCTCCACCTACTTCCTCCCTGTTCTCAGGAACAAACCTGTGTGTGTTTGTGTGTGTGTGTGTGTGTGTGTGTGTGTGTACACAGCATGGTGGTAGTGAGTGCTTGTGTGGGAAGACAATGGAAGTGTGCATGAGCGTGTCTGTCTGTTGGGAGCATGTGAGGGTGACCAGGTGTGCAGGGGTGGGGGGAGCTTGGAATAAGTAAATGGATGGAACAGATGGATGGGCCCCCCTACTGCCTGCCCCAGTTCTCATGGTCTCGTGCCCTGAATTAGTTTTAGCCACAACTGTGAGCATTTACTAATGTCTTTTATCATCTATAGAATAGCAATGAGCTGGATATGGTCCTCGATCCTGGGGAGCACTAAGAAAAGGCTCAAAAAACAAACACCCACAGACCTCAAAGAGCAGAGGCCTTCGGCAGACACACCTCCTCGCTGGTCCAGACAGAGCTGTGTCCAGTCTGCCATCTGTGCCTGAATTACTTCCTCCCTCAGGCCCCTCCAACATGCCAGTGGCCCCCTGGAGCCTGGCTCTTCCTACAACATGCCACCACTCCCTTCCTTCCTTCACCCTGCAGGGTCTCTCTATGGCCCTGGGAGCCACAAGCACCAATGCCAGCAAGGGAGCAGTCCCCTCCCCATACCCTGTCCCCAGGGCACCCGGCAGCTCATTAACAAGCCCCAGAAGCACTTCTCATCCAGCAATGCCTTGGGGATCAGGGCACATAGAAAAGAGGAGCTGTTTGATTTGATTACTTGGCTCTGCCTGACAGAGCCATTTACATGTTAAAGACTTTTTTCTTTTATTATTATTCTGTATATTACATTTCAAACAAAAGCCCAAATCAGTGCTCAGAGCAAAATCCATTTGTATTTTCCACAAAGCAATCTGTGATTTCCAGCCCCAGCCTCTGGGTTGCAGGTGCTGACCTACACGGGCTCTGGGCTGACAACTGGTGCTATCTGGACTACACAGGGAAGTAAGGCCAAAGACACTCGGCAGCCACCATTCCTTCAGCCCCCAGACGCTCACTCTGGCCCAGCAACTGTTCCAGTGACATTCTTCCCAACAATGACCTCTGCATCCTTGCGACTACTGTGTTAGTCAAATGAAACCTGCCCAAGGACAAAGAAAGATGAAGAAAATGCTTGCGTCGATAAAACCAAAAGTTCAAAAGTCAGCTGGAAGGGATCAGTGGATGGGAAGATGCATTGTGAACGGTCACAGTTGAGAATGAAACTCTTCTGAGGCAGGGGCTGTGCGAGCTGGTTCAGGGGAATGGGTGTGCCATAGTGGGGAATCACTGAGCAAAAGCTGAAGGGCAGCTCCAGGGGGGACTGGAAGCAAATGGCTTCCAGTCAAAGCAGGATGGCTGAGAGCAGGACACAAAGGTGTGGCCAGAACCCAAGCACTTTCAAGGACTTATTTGTCCTGTCTGTCACTCCTGTGAGAAGGGCAAAGGGTAGATAGAAGCAGGACCACTTGTCTAAAGGCTGTCCCAACAGTCAGGGTGAGCGCTACAGCTTGGACCAGGTGGTAGCTGTGCAGGGCTAAGGGGACTGGGCCAGAAAGAAACGCTGAGAGAAATACAGGGACCCAAAGTATTAGTTCCGTGCCCAACAAAGACCCAAGAAAGAGCCCTGTCAGCTGAAGGACCAAGGTTGTTGCAGACCTTTGTAAGAAATCTGTTAGTCAACTAGGTGGAGAGGACAGGAGTCCTGTCTGTACAAGATGGCAGAGGCCTGCTGGAGCATGCCACATGACAACCATCAGTATGCAGGCCACACTGACGTCATCACCAGGGAAAGAAGTGTCACCCAGAAGATAATCCAGGTCTGAGCTACAAGACAGGCTAATGTTTAGAGTGGAGGAGAAAAGAGGAACCCAGCCACAGAACAGCCCCAGAGAGCTGGCAGAAAGGAGTGCGCCCGAACACAGGCTCCGGTGAGAGAAGCTCAGAGAAGAGGAGCAGGTCAGAGAAGAGGAAGGCTGTGCACCTCTGGGCTGAGCCGCATGAACAGCATCCCGTGGCTGACAAGGGTGGCTGATGGAGTCACGAGAGCACACTCCCATTGCCGCTGCCTCGGGTGCCAAAGGGAGAACAGCATGGCGGACTGGGATGTTCTTTTGAATAGTTTCCTTGTAGGGTTGGGTTTGCAGAACAATGGCAGATCACTTGCCTGGCAGGCACAAGGCTCTGCAACACCACATTTTTAAAAAATGGGGTTGGGGGAGAGCATCTTTGTAAAGGGGGAAGGAAACAGCCAATGATTAGAAAGGAATCAGGGTCAAGGCCAGGCTGCTTAAGAGGATATCACAGGTGGTCAGCCCTAAATACGTGTACATGTGAACAACGCTAAATAGATTCAGCAGGTTGTGTGTGTGTGTGTGTGTGTGTGTGTGTGTGTGTGTGTGTGTGTAAAAGGTTATGAATTCAAAAGGAAACGGGGGACAAAGGAAAGAATGGAGGAAGCAAAGGGACTGGAAATCTTGTAAACTTATGCATGAAATAAAAAATAAAATAAATTTTGTAATTAAAAAATGATATCCCAATGTAGTTGTCACACAAAGAAGTAATCCAGTAGATAAAGCATCTCAGTGATGAGGACAATAAGGCAAGGGACTCACTGGAGCAATGGCACTGAGCAGGGAAGAGGAGGTACAGAGCACCCAAGGGAACAGCTGCCTCCAGCAGGGTATGGGAAAGCTATCAGGACAGAGAGAATCATCCCAGACAATGGCAAGCCAAGCCAAGAGGCAGGGGTGGGGTGGAGCATGAGAAAGGTCTCTGGTGGCATCTCTCTCTCCTCAATGAGAAACACAGGAAGTCCTGTGATCTGCTGCTGGGGAGTGGGACGTGGGAAGGAGATAAAGGGATAGAGCTATGAAGAGAGAAGGCAGAAGGGCATCAGAACGGAGTGGAGCTAAACCAGGCAGTGTACAGGTGTACTGAGCACCCACCAGTACTGGAATGTTGGGGTTCTGTCCAGTGATACTGAAGGTCATACTGACCCTTGTCTTGTTCATATACGCCCTTAGTAGCTAACAACATTCTACAAATGTCGAACAAGCATTTTTAAAAAAGAATGATCAGGAACAGAGATACGCCAACTGCAGGCCCTCTATGGCTACCTAGGACCAAGGCCAAAGGGGTCTGGAAGGCACTAGAAGGCACTGCCTTCCTCTGCACCAGAGAGAGACAGTTTCCAACCAGTGGAGTCAAAATCAACCTTGCCCATATCTCCTGCAGATGCTGTGCCTGCCTCCCTGTTCCTACAGTGGCCAGGGAGGTTACAGGAGCTAGGATATAGTCATCTCTAGCAAGTCATGCTGGGAAGCAGCCTGCTCTATCAGCCGGTGGGTGGGTGGGGGGGTTCATCAAAGAGGCCTCCACACAGTGGCTGCCAGCTAGACCCCAACTCTAACACCTTCATTCACGCCTTAGAAGGCTTGGAAACCAATATTCGGTGCCCCCAGCTCAGCACTAAATGAGACCATAAACAAAGCATCTCAGTGGTGAGAGAGAAAATGATTATGATATGATGTAAGACGAGTTGTAGGGTATAAAACGGATTGCCACTGTGGTTACAGCTGTGCCCCTCATCTGCTTACAGACAAGTTCGAGAAGGAAAAAATTAAACCCTTCCCTTATGCAAGGGGGAAGAAGGTGGGTGACTCTTCCATTTTCATTTTAACACTTCAGTTTGCCGTTGCTATTTTGGTTATATAATAAATAAAAATGTAATTTTAAAAATTAATTATTCTTTCACAGGCAGACTGAGTAGCCATGATCAGTGGGGTTTTAGAATTTAGATTTTTATTGGATTTGGAATCTTTGCATATATACATAATGAGACAACTTGGGAATGGAATCCAAGTCTCCACATAAAATCTATTTATGATCCATATGTACCACATAGACTAAAAGTAATTTCACATAACATTTTTAATAATTTTGTGCATGAAGTAAAGTTTCATGATGTAGAGTTTTCCACTTATGATTTCGTGATGTCTGTGTGCAAAAAAAAATCTTCGGTGCACTTTGGATTTTGAATTTTTAGGAGCACTTACCTTGTACTGTGGATGCAGGGAAATGAACGGAGTCCTCACTAAAAGAGGCAACAAGGGGTACAAGCACTTAGGAATGAACATCACTGGAGCTGTGTGTGACCTACATAAAGCCAGTAAACTTTAATAGGGGGTTATAAAAGATTCTTTGACTAAATAGAGAAAATAACTGTCCCCAGGTGGCAAGACTGCATGTTATAAAGATGACAATTTTCCCAAAAGTTAATTTACAAATTTAATTCAATCTTCCTCAAAAATCTCCAAAGAATTTCTTTAAGGGATTAAGCAAAATTATTCTAAGATAATTTTGAAAATAAACAGATGAGAAAATTAGCTAAAATTCCTGAAAAGGAAAAGAAATGTGAGGGAAGTAGATAAAAATATTACAAAGCAATAATAATCAAGGTACTGGAGAAATGCACAAAAATAGAAATGAGGATCAGAATTTTAAAATCCAGAAATAGACCCAATTATACCAAGAATTTAATGTATTAGAAGTATCCACCAACAAAACAATGGGGAGAGGAATTCCTGATTAATAAATTAATTATGCTGGTAGTTTGGAGAAAACATGATTAATTCAGACACACAGTGTACAATCACACCCTGAAAAATAAACTCTAGAGGGATAAAAGGGTCAAACAGGTGCATCAAATAACAAAAAACAGAAAAAATTATTTCTCTCTTTTTAAAAGAGTAATATCTTTTTGAGTATCATACTGGCAAAAAGAATATAAGTAAAAAAGATGACTGATTTGATACTATCAGAAGTACCAAACTGCTGGGCGTGGCAGTGCAGGCCCAGAGTCCCAGCACTCAGCAGGAGCAGGCAGGAAGATCCCAAGTTCAAGTCCAGTCTAGACTACTTAGTGAGAATCTGTCTCAAAAACTGACTTTGAAAAAAAAAAAACCACAAAAGCTTTGTGGAAAAGAAACAAACAACACAGCTAAGATTAAAATAGTCTATGAGAAACATTTGTAGCAAAGTGGCCGCAGAGTGTTGCTAACTCTGTAGTGTAAAAAGCTCATATGAATGGTTCTTTTTAAAAGGCTCCAAGATGCCACCAGATGAATGAGCTGAACAGAACACCCACCTATGGGGTGACGCGAGGAGGAGAAGGTTCTGTCTCTCGAGAAATCAAACAGGAAATCATTTCACATCTATTACAATAGCCCAAACAGAAAAAGAAGAAAAGAAAGAAAGCAAAGGTTTGTAATTGAAGCATTGAAGCACTGAATGCAGGTTGAGTTATCTTAAGACCCATCTTCTCACACACACGCAAACCCAAACGACCCTTTTTGAAAACAACTTGGAGTTACTATTCCAAGGACCAAAATAAAAAGTCTCGACCCAGGCATCTCACTTTTTCTAAGCAAATCATTCATTAGCTAGAAAGGGCTGCTTTAAGGAGATGTTTGTCACCGTGTGACTTACAACATCTGAACCTCTCACGAAAGGGGTTAAGAAAATTAGAGAACATCAACTTAATGGCCAATTTATGCAGCCATTGAAATGATAATTACGAAAACCATGTAGCAACAGTAAAAAATGTTTACAGTATAATAAAGAAAGCCGTTAGCCAAAGCTGCAGTTGTGTTTTGATTAAAAACATGCCCATGGACCAAGAACTGGAAGGGAATTTACAGAATGAAAATAGAACCGTGGGGTCCGCTCTGTCATTTCCACTCTGGTGGAACTGCATTTTGGGGTGTTACACAGGCGTTCTTCTTTGGCTGTGGAGTCAGCCTCACTGGTGTACTTCCGTGAGCTGTAGAAATGCATGCTGGGAGCAGGGGTAGTGGGCAGACGCAGGCCCTTCTCAGCCGGAACTCAGGGCTCAGTGGGGTCCATTCTGCCTGGGCGTTGTGCTTCTTCTGGGATGGCACAGATGCTCTCGCCACCTCCCTGGAAAAGGTCCCACTTTCAGGACTCAATCTGGAGTTGGTGTCCTCACCTTCCTCCCTATACCTCTGACAACTGCCACCACAGCCGCAAGACTCCCCAATACATTTGCCAGCATTGAGGCCTTTGTTTCCACTCTGATGCGGGCTAGGGGGGAGATCTTTGCGAAAAAAAGAGATATTCCATTCATACAACGTTTATTATGGTATACGGCCATAATGTTACAGTTTTTAGTTGTTGTCTAAGTTATAAACTGAATTTTGTCACAAGGGCACATGCATAGGATGGGACATAGCAGAGTTTGGTGATATCTGTAGGTTCAGGCACCAGCTGGGGATATTGGAATTCATGTTCCAGCAGGGAACCCCTGTATGGCATCCTGAGATACCTCGCCATCTCTGCTCGGTCCTGCCTTTGATACCACACAACTCAGCCTTCTCAAAATCCCAATAGAGCCACCAAAACTTATGAATGAAGCTGTAGTTAACCATGGGGCAGAAGGAACTGGGCTCTACCCTAATCGACCACCTATAGCTTTAAATGAAAAACAGGCTTAGAACCCAGAGTTTGGCCCAGAGAACCATAGACAGGGGAGAAGCTTCAAGAAGACAGACCCAAAGCTTCAGTGCAGGTGACAGATGGGCAGCAGTTGTGGAGGCTCACATTCCACCTCTGCCATACACCTGCTGACTGGTCTGAGGCTGATGAAGCTGAACAATGGTCGGCATGAGGCGAGAGAAGGCTGTACCAGCTCCCGGCAACACTAGTCCATTCTGGACGGACCAAGTGCATGCAGCCTGAAAGGTCCTCCCACACTCTCAAAAAGAGCAAGGGAAGAAATCTTTATTTGAGAAATAAAATAGCCTACCTCAGAAAAAAGAGACAGCTGGCCCGGTCACCATGGAGACCAAGTCACAGGTAATAGAGAAGGAAGCTCAGAGGTAACGCTGGCCTGTGACCCAGATGCTTCTGAATCTGGAGGTGTGGGAGGGACCCCAACAGATCCTTGCTCAGGGTGGCTTTCGACTTTCTACTTCAGATTGAAATGTCTCCACTCAGTCATCTCCATGCCTCTCTCTCCGCCACGGACACCCTTCATTGCCATTCATTTCCCTTCCTGTTGTGCTAATGGTGTGTGGCTAAGCCACAGCATAAAAAAAGATATAAAATTATACAGCATTATCTTTCCCCTGAGCCTGCACACATGTGCTCTTCTCTTCAGCTCTGCGAACTCTAAAGAGGGAAACAGGTTCACTCTTACCCAGTCCTGAACCATTCAGACAGTGAACCCTCAGACACATCCCATCATAATCTTATACCTGACCCTTGCAAGACAATGGATAACAGAGGCCCCAGAGGCCTTGGACGGAGACAACTACTCAAATGTGAATATGAATTGTGTTAGATTAGGCTAAGAAATATGTTGTTGTTGTTGATTTTTGAAACAGGGTTTCTCTGTAGCTTTGGAGCCTGTCCTGGAACTAGTTCTTGTAGACCAGGCTGGCCTCGAACTTACAGAAATCCGCCTGTCTTTGCCTCCCGAGTGCTGGGATTAAAGGCTGTACCACCAATGCCCAGCTAATAATTATTATTATGATCTTGACAGTTACGAAAATCTCCAACTGTATCTTCAAGTCTAGTGCCTATTTAGACTCTCGGGTTCTTCCTTAGCCAACCTATGACCTTCAATACATGTTAGAAGCCACACAGTACCGGTCACTATAGGTACCATATTTTCCCTACTTATATGTATCCATACTAAAGTTTAACATATAAATTAGGCATATCAAGAGATTAAAAACAACTAATAATAATAAAATAAAACAATTATCACAACAAACTGCAGTAAAGATTATGTGAATATATTCTCTCACTCTCGTAATAATGTAATCCCCCTTCTTTCAATGATTAGCTAAAATGAATGAAATGTCATGATGTCTGCTATTTATTTTGTAATTCAAAAACAAAGTAGATGGAGCAGACATATGGCAAAAAAAAATATTAACATGGGGCTGGAGAGATGGCTCAGTGGTTAAGAGCACTGACTGCCCTTCCAGAGGACCTAGGTTCAATTCCCAGCACCCACATGGCAGCTCACAACTGTCTGAAGATCCAGTTGCAGGGGATCTGACACCTTCACACCAATGCACATAAAATAAAAGTTAAGCCGGGCGGTGGTGGCGCACGCCTTTAATCCCAGCACTCGGGAGGCAGAGGCAGGCGGATCTCTGTGAGTTCGAGACCAGCCTGGTCTACAAGAGCTAGTTCCAGGACAGGCTCCAAAGCTACAGAGAAACCCTGTCTCGAAAAACCAAAAAAAAAAAAAAAAGAGTTAAATAAACCATAAAAATATTTTTAAAAAATGTTAACAAGTGTTAAATCCAGATGATGGGTAGATAGAGGTGCACTAAAGAGTTTAGTGCCCCAATTTGAAACAACTGAGACAACAGGTACCTCAGAGAGGCGATTTTGGAGAATCCAACTCCTCTAGAGCACCTATACTCATGTGTGTAAACTTACACCCAGACACAGACACATAATTTAAATAATAAAAATAAGTCTTTCAAAGCTAGAAGCAAAAGGAAGAAATATTCTATTCATTAGACATAGTATCACATGAGTAGGCCTTAGCCCTACTTAGTACTTAGTACTACTTGGGACATCCCACACATGACAAGGATCTGACTCAGCAAGAAAAGGCACAAGTCCCTTCCCTACTCTTCATTGTCCCATCAGACAGTCTTGTTACCCTGTTTTACAGAGAAGACAACTGGGCTTTCTCATGGGGACATCTCCCGTCGCTCCACTAGAGCCAGCTGTTAAGAGATGTTCCATGTGTAGCTGCTGAGAAGCCCTGCCTAAACTCTTCTGGACGCCCAGATGTAGGCAGTCCGGGCAATGAGGCTTGTCCAGAATGCATGCCTTTCTAAATACACTAAGATCCACCTCAGCATGTTATCTCTAGACTTAACTGACCTTTAAAAGACCCAACCAATTTTCCCTTCTTAGCCTCTGCTCATTTCTTCTTGATATGCTGCCCTTTCCAATTCCCTACACCGCATCCATTTAGATGCTCTCACGGGACATTCTCAGTCTATCATGAGAAGATGGACTATTAAATGCTCTCACTCGCTGCTGTTGAGCCCTTGGCCCTGAGAATGGACCTATCTGTCCTTATCTGGTTCAGAGGGGATGCCCAGAGTATTCTAAGGGAACAGTCCTCCGCTCACACAGTTGCCTTCACTGAACCCCCTCCCTGCCAGCCTCAATAGATGGTTTCAAACTGCATGCTGCACTTGGTATTCTCTGTTCTCCCTCCTGGGATCACAAGGCTGCATGTTTGGGGCTGGAGAGACAGCTCAGTGGTTAAGAGCACTGACTGCTCTTTGAGAAAACATGGGTTCGATGCTCATCACCCACATGGCAGCTCACAATTGTCTGTAATTCCAAGACCTGACACTCACACACAAACATACATGCAGCCATAACACCAATGAACAGAAAATTTTAAAAAATCATTCTTTTTAAAAAGCTGCATGTTTAATGTGCACCAAGAAAAGGAGTCAGGAGCCTGGTGACAATATGGAAGACAAGAACAGGAGATCTCACCTCCTCCTACCACACTGCACACTCCATGTCCCGGCCTCAGTTGCCCTACTTGGCTCCCTGTGAGCCTGTATCTTACTCAATCCTGGCTGTGCTGACAGAGTCTCACAGAGGTTCAACCTATTCATGGGCCCTGACATGGATCCAGGAGACACCCACAAAGCTGAACTCTGCTTCTGCCCATGACCTCAACCCAGGAGTGAAGGAGGTGCTAAGGCTGTAGGAAGAAGCCCATAGGTTAAAGGAAGGACTCGTGACCCGGCACCCTGTCATATCCACGCACTCAGCCAGCCTCCAGCATTCCTGGAAGGCACCAGCTCTCAGTCGCACTTTACAGGCTGAAAACTGAAGGCCACGAGGAAAAGAGGGTAATGCATCACAGACAGGGACACACGGAAGGAGAGGTCGGAGACCAGCAGGCATGGTCTTCTCTCTGCTGGCAATGTGAGATGCTCTCAGATCTGGCCCTCACACAAACTCAGGGAAAACGGTGAGAAGCTGGATGATGACAAAATCCACCTGAGATGGCTAATTTATGAGGGAGGGAGGGAGGGAGGGAGGGAAGGAGGGAATCGTGTGTTTACATATGCAGGTGTGCATGCTAGTGTGCATTCATGCCTGTGCACGGGAAAGACAGAAGTCAACATCTCATGTTTTCTTCAACCTCTCTCCAGCTTATTTTTTGAGATATGGTCTCTCACTGAGCCTGAAGCCCATCAATTTTTGCTAGGATGGTTGTCCAGAGGGCTCCAGGTATCTCCTGCCTCTGTCTCCCCAGAGCTAAGATTACAGAAATGCACTACCAACATTTTGCTTTTTACGTCAGTTCTGGGGATCCAAACTCAGGTCCTCATGCTTATACAGCAAGCGCTTTACCAACTAGCTGTCTCCCCAGTCCCTGTGATAATTAATTTTATGTCTCAATTTGGCAAAGCTACCATGGCCAGTAGTTTGGTCAAACACTACAGATGGTCCTCGATTTATAATGGTTTGGCTTACAATTTGTCAACTTTGAATTCTGGACCTGGCTCTTTTCCCAGGCTAATGGTAGGTGGTCCATCCTCTCTTGAAACACGAGGCACCAGCAGTGAACTCCAGATCCCAGTCGGGATGATCACCAGGGTGAACAACCAAGATTCCACAGCACACTATGCTGCCAAGCTAGGATGACTGATGGGGCAAGAGTGTTAAACTCATTTTCCACTTGCACTGCTTTCAATTTACGCTGAGTTTATCTGGAAGAAGCCCACCACAAGTCAAGATGCACTGCAGCCTGGGAGCTGCTATTATGGAATTTTCAGATGTGATTAACATTGAAACCAATAGAACTCAAGAAAGCAGATTATCCTCCATGCTGTGGGTGGGTCTTATCAAATCAGATAGAGGATTTAGGAGAAAAGCAGAGGGAATTCTGCCCCCAGGGCTGCTTGCTGATTCCCGCCTGCACAATCAACCCTCCTAGGCCTGCAGTTTGTTGGCCTCTCTCCCAGACTGCTCTGCCAGCACCCTAGCCTTGCAACCATGGAAGTTCATACCTTAAAACCAGCCAACTAGTCAGTCAGTTAATCTCAACACATTTCTTCTTCTTACTTCATCTCTCTTGCTCTCTCTTCCCCCTCTTACTCTCTCTCCCTCCCTCCCTCTATCTGCAATGCATGTACTCATTCTTTCTAAAAGTCAGGAGCAAAGATGCTGAGAGGCAGCCTGCTTTGAGGTGTGTCCCATAAATCTTTCTTTTATTTCTCTTAAAGTGACCTAGCCAGGCATTGATCCCAGCTTTATGATTGTGTAAAACTCAAAGAACAGAGATGTAGGTGAATTAGCCGAGGATTTTTAGTCCCCACTGCCTATCTCTCATTCTCAAGCCCTAGAATAGAGCATCATCCACCCCAGAGGCTCCAAAGACTAAGGCAGGAGTAGAAGGGGTTTTTTTAGGTGGGGGGCTCCTTGCTCAGACTTCTCATGTTGAGGGAGGAAACACTGGCTCTCAGAATCAGGATTTGAGCCTTTCAGCACAATCCTCCCTAGAGCCAGAACACAGTCCTTTCCTGTCCCATCTCGCCACGCTCAGGGTCAGAAAACAGTATTCCCTAGGGCATGAACACAATGCTCCCTAGGGCCAGAACACAATGCTCCCTAGGGCCAGAACACAGTGCTCCCTAGGTCAGAACACAATCCTCCTTAGGGCCAGAACACAGTCCTCTCTAGGGCCAGAACACAGTCCTCCCTAGGGCCAGAACACAATGCTCCCTAGGGCCAGAACACAGTCCTCCCGAGGGCCAGGATCCATTTCCTCTGGGGACTCAGAAAGGGGACGATAGGTCACTTCAATTCCTCTTCGCCCAGGCATGTTCTCTACTTTGTGTTCTTCACAACAGTTCTTCAAAGTAGGCAACGGTGTCCCCATTTTACAGGGAAGGGACCTGAGGCTCACGGAGCTAAAAATCTCAGAAAAAGACACCCACAAAGAAGCGCTGTGGGTTTCAGAGTGTGCACCCCAATATTCTAGCTCAGGTCACACTATTGTAACTGGAGAAGAGGGAGCATTTCAAAGTCTACTCTACATTTGGGAACTCTTCCTGCAATGTCTCAGCCATGGAAAATGATGCCTTTACCTGATGTGGGATGCAGAGAAGAGGAAACGCCTGGGCGTGGCTTCCCAGCAGACTGTAGGCATATCTGCACACAAATGGCTGGCCAGCCTCCTCCAAGCGTAACAGAAATCCTGGTTCTGTGGCCCTGTGTTTAGTCCTTGCACTAGAATCCTATGGCCCGGCTGACCATTGTCTGGCCCTGGCGTCCACAAGGTCCGTGGATGCTAATGAACCCTGGTGATTGGTCCAGGATCTTTCAAGCTAAGGCCATGGGAAAGATGCTGCTTTTCCACGCCTCTCTCACTACTTTAAAACCATCCCTAATTACAGCACTCCCTAGAGAGAGAACAAACTGTCTAAAAAACCTGAAGAGTATAAATCAGTGGTCACCTAAGCTAAGAAACCAGGTCTCCACGCTGGTACAGCCTCCGGTATTGGGCACAGCCCCCTACCACTTACTTGCTCTCCTATCCCTGCAGGGAACTCCTTTCCAGTAGGCACCAGTCAGACCTTGGAAGCCGGAGGGGGGGGGAGGGGCGCGAAAGGGAGGGGTTAAAAAGGTCCAACCCAGCCTAGAAAATGAGGGTCTGCCCAGAAACACAGGCCCAAAGATTTTGAAGGGCAAGTTAATATGAAGACATTTAAGGCCCCTAAAACTACAAGTTTTAGCGAGGAGCAGAGAACCATGTCAGTCGGAACACGTGATGAACCAGGACCTCTAGGCCCGCTTGAGGCCCTGGGCTCACTTGGTGCTGTCCGAGGTGCTGACCTGCCTCACCCACAGCGCGCTCACACACAAAGGGCTGAGAACTGAGGGCTACCCATTCTTTTTAACTTTTCTTTCTTTTTTCTTAACCTGTTTTGTTTTGGAGGGCTGGTTTTTTTTTTTTGAGGTATAATGGGCATATGAAAACTCATGTGATCAATTCATACAACTGTGTGGCTTTCAGCATAGTACATAGCACACAATTTGTGTTATCATCACCATTGCCTAAGTGATAAACACATCTACTGCTTCCAAAACTGCCCTTGTGTCCCCAAATGATAAC
The DNA here is from genome assembly GCF_903992535.2 of Arvicola amphibius. Classification (NCBI taxonomy): domain Eukaryota; kingdom Metazoa; phylum Chordata; class Mammalia; order Rodentia; family Cricetidae; genus Arvicola; species Arvicola amphibius. The sequence goes on along the minus strand of NC_052058.2, from coordinate 34,683,237 downwards.
CAGTTTCAGCAAGGATCTGGAGGAAGGAATATTTTGCACACCACTTTTGCACACCACTGACTGGGTTGTAAATTGGTACAGCCACTGCAGGAATAACACGGAGCATCCTTTAAACCCTAAAAATAGAACTAGCATATAATTCAGCAATTCCACTTCTGGGGAGCCAAAGGGACTGAAATTGGCATTTTAGCTCCCATGTTTAGTGCAGTACTATTCAGAATGGCTGAGACATTCCAACAACCTAAGAGTCCATCAACAGACGAATAATGAAAATGTAGTCCACATATACATAATGAAGCATTATTTAGCCTTTTAAAGGAGGGAATTTTGCCATTTCCTGAACTGTGGATGGTCTAGAAAAGAATATGTTTGAAGTGAGACAGACACAGAGGAACAAGCACTGTGTGGTCTCACTTTCATGTGCAACCTAAAGAAAGCAAACTTGTAGGAACAGAGAGTGGAACACAGCCAAGGGCTGTGGTGGAGGCTTGGGGAGATTTCAGTCAAGGGTACAAACTTTCTATTAAAATATGTTCTCAAGACCTCATGCACAACACAGCGACTATGTTCAGTAATACTCTATTTGCAGATAGAATTACACATGTTCTCACAAATATATATACACATATACATATATGAGGTAATAGATATGCTAATCACCCTGTCTGCAGCAATCACTTCACAAGTACATGTGTATTGAACATCATATTACACATTTTAAATATGTGCTTCTCGTGGAACAAAAAGGTAAGCCCAGAGCAAACAAGGTAGCGCTTTACCACTGAGTTAAATCTACGAACCCTTTTTATTGTAAGACAGGGTCATTGCCCAAGCTGTTCTCAAATGTATATTTCTCCTGCCTCCACTTCCTGAGTAGCTGGAAGTATGAGCATGTGCCATCATGCCCAAAGAATACATACATTGTTAGTCATCAATTATAAGTAATAAAGCTACAGGAAAGAAACACTTGGCACTGTAGCAAATACCTATAATCCTAGAACTCAAGAAGCAGAAGCAGAACTGAGAGCTTGAGCTCAACCCCCAGCGTCCACAGCAATCCCGTTCTCAGGGAAAACATGGGACATGGGCGTAGTTCAGTGAGGCGTAGTTCAGAACACTGTTCTGGCACATACAAAGCCTGGGTTCCCCAGTACTGAAAAATAAGGTCATTTTTAGTGCCCCTTTGATTTTTCAGTACTGTGTGTGTGTGTGTGTGTGAGAGAGAGAGAGAGAGAGAGAGAGAGAGAGAGAGAGAGAGAGAGAGAGACCAGGACAGACAGAGACAGAGAACTGAATATAGACCTACCTTTGAACACATTTACTCACAAGTCTGCCATCTTTACCTGGACCGCACTTGAATGGAATCCCTGTATTCTAATTCAGTTTCATTTGGCCCTCATATATCAATCATTAATGAAAAAAAAATCATTAACCAAAAAAATGTCCTCAAAGACTTTCCTACAGGAAATCTGATGGAGAAATTTTCTCAGTTGAGATTCCCTTTTTCCAAATCACCCTGGCTTGTATCAAGTGACCAAACATGCTATGAGCACAGCCTATAACCTCCGACCCTTTGAATCATGCTCCACACCCCATCTCCCCTCGGGACCTCCACTCTTTCTTCCCATTCCCGGCCACCTTCTCAGTGGGAATTCCACCTTCCAGCCTTCCAGGGTCCTGGTCCACTCCAGCGTCCTGCCTCTTTCCTCCTCTAAGCCACTCCACCTGGACACTCACTTCCCAGCCCACCCTGCCAGAACAGCTTCTCTACCTTCATGGGCACATAACTTAAGCCCTCCTCCAAGTGCTCAACGACATTCCTCTTCCATTCCCAGACTGTGAAATGAAGCCCTGATCCTCGGCCAAAACCCCAAAGCCACTTCCAGAATCTGTGACTGTATGACTGAAATCCACCATGACTACTCTACAGCATCCTGGCATGTTGACAGAGAGGGCCACCTTTGCCCAAATGAACTGGCAGAAGCCCTACACTCCTGGCCTGAGTGGTCTTTGGTTACTATTCAGTGGGAATATGTTCTACATGGTAGTAGGGATCAAAAGGGAAGTGTGTCATGCGGCAAAAGGAGGATGGAGGAGGTCCAACTGAAAGTGTATGGACCACACCAGCTGGAGGGTCTCTAAGAGCGTAGTCACTCTGTTATTTATGATGGGAAGTTGTCCATGTCAGCAGAAAGATGATCTAGTAAATGGTAGATTTAGGAGAGCTTGTCTCGGCTCCTGGGATTTATAAAGTCGTGGCGGAGATAAGGGGATCGGAAGCTTACAGAGTATTAAAGTTCTTGAGACCACAAGAGTAAGGTGAGCCCTGAACACAGTTTGAATTGAGCAGAGTGAAAACAGGATCCAGATGAGACTAGATCCTAGGGTCCCATTCTCAGCCACCCAGGAAGGGGCCCCTCCTCACACTAATGACAAAATCATTAGCAAAAGCACAGCAAGTCAAGCCACCTAGCAAATACTCTTTTAAGTCCTTTTAAGGAAGGACTGGAGGGAGGGCAAAAAATGGGGACACGCATAAAAAGGGATGACTGAAGCTGGGCACATTGATCAGTGGTAGAGAGCACTCAGTTAGTGTGCTCCAGGCCCTGGGTCCCATTCAACGCCATAAGAAAACAATGAATATACTCAAAATGCATTGTATAAAATTCTTAAATAAATAAATGTAAAGGTGAGAGAGACAGAGACAGACAGACAGACAGACAGACAGACAGACAGACAGACAGACAGACAGACAGTGGGGAGCAGAGACTACATGCTGGGTGTCCTGGGCAGGGCACTTGTCCCTTGGGTTTCCAACAGGCACATTCACCTTTCCTCCAGAGTAAAGACCTGAAGGATGACACCACCTCATCTGCTCTCCCAAGCAGAATCCTTGTTTAGAAGAAACCCAAAGCCAGGCATGTGACATCCAGCCTCTATGGTTACCACCATTTATGAGCCACCTAAAATAAGTCCAGTAGTATCAAATGGAATTAATAACCTTCCTTCTAAATTGCAATTAGATAAAAGATTACACTGAAGTCCCTCTTGCTCTGTAGCCCGTTGTTAGGAGTCTATCCTGTGACAGTTCTTGAAGTCAGTCCCTCCATGAGCCCAGCCTCTGGAGCCCTATTCCTGCCCTCCCTACCACACATGCCACCTGCAGGCATCTAGGGCAGACAGCAGCCTTCCATTTGCCCAGGTTACCCTCACAACTAGATGTACCCAAATTTATGCTATCCCTCAAATCCGTGTTCCCTTGCTTGAGGCCACTTTCCAGGGCATGAAGCCTTGGCCCCGTGAGCAGCACAGATAACAACCATGTCTATTGCTTCCACAGCTGAGCTCAGGCAGTGTTCCCTGCCCAACTTTATCCTGACCCAGAACAACTTCAGAGCAGTTGCCCTGAGCCAGGCATATGACCACTAGGCAGAGTACAGTGTTCCAAGTCAGTCCCCACGATGCCATGCTCCCAGTAGACCATACTCTAAAAGGCTTCTTAGGACAGAGCCACACTGGGGTTGTTTATATCCAGAGCCATGGTGCTCCCCAGCTTTAAGGAAAACATTAATCAGATTTCAACAGTGTAGCTGACGGTTCTAATGTGCCCTAGGTCCCAAAGAGCCTAATCACAGCTTTGTGCCTCAGCCTACAGGTGCCTTTGCTAAAAACTCATGCCATGCAGGGCCATGGTGTAAGCAAGTGTAGTCTCCTGGCTTCGCACTGCCCTCGAGTGTGGTTTGTGCAGAATGATGGAAACTCCAGAAGTGGTGGCTACTTTCCTGAGACCCAGCCAGACTCGACAGATATCTTTCTGTCGTCTTGCTCAGAGATGCTGTGTGAACCCCAGGCTGCTGGAGACTGAAATGTCCCCACATTTATTTTTGGAACTTCCACAAAAGCCAAAGTCAAAGAAATTTACAACTTGGCCGGCTCTGCTCAGTAATAACTGTTATCTCCAAGTTCAGATCTCCAGTCCAGACAGCAGAGGGTACAGGAAGGTGAGTGTGATAGATTTCTAGCCACTCCATCTCAAAGAGCCTCATGGGGCACAGTGGAGGAAGACATGGCCAAAAGGAGGGGAGGCAGAAAAGAGTGAGGTGATCACCTCCCCTGCTGGCCAGGAAACCAAGGCATCAGCCATTACACCCTAGTCCATCTCTGCAAGAGCCTGCCATGGAGGTATTACCCCCCTTTTTGCAAACAGGAAGCCAGGGCTGAGAGATACAAATAAACACCTTAGGGCCGGGCAGTGTGGTGCACGTCTTTAATCCCAGCACTCGGGAGGCAGAGGCAGGTGGATCTCTGTGAGTTCAAGGCCAACCTGGTCTACAAGAGCTAGTTCCAGGACAAGCTCCCACAAATAAACACCTTGAAGGGACCGGGTAAAGAGCTCAGTCAGTAAAGTACTTGCTAAGCCAGTATGAGCCCCCAAGGGCTGGCCTAGGGAGATGGCCGCCTGGGTGAGGGTACCTGCAGCCGAGCCTCACAACCTCACTTCAACCCCTAAGACACACATGGCGGCAGGAGAAAACCAACTCCCTTAAGTTTTCCTCTGACCTTACACACGCAAAAATAAATTAGAAATAATAAAAGACCTGAGTTCAGATCCTAAGCACTCATAGCAACTATGGTGGTACAAGCCTGTAATCCCAGCTGATCAGCCAGACTTTAAAAAAAAAAAAATGTGAGCTCCAGGGTCAGTGAGAGACTATGTCTCAAAAATCTTAGAGAACAACAGACAGAACCACCCAGCACCAACATCTGGCCTCTACACACATGTACATAGGTAAGTGTGTGTCTGAATACACACACACACACACACACACACACACACACACACCATATACAACTAAAAAGAAATGTCTTTGAAATCAATGTCACTGAGTGTACTCCAGCTGTCTCTTGTCACATTCTTCCCAGTGCTTTACCTAGCTTCCAGCAGGCAGCCAGAAGACCCAAAAGGGACAGCAGGTAACTGCCACCCACATGCTTGCTCCTATAATACTCCATCATGTTACAAATGTAGCCCCATGACAATATGTCACTCCCTCCAAATCCACAGATATGAGTGTCTCCCATCTGGGCCTCCAGCCAGGCAACAGAAACACCTAGACTACCACGCCAGATTTCACACCCAAAGAAGTTGTTTCTGGCTTCAAGAACATAGGCTCCTGAATGGGGACAAACAGAGATACACCACACCCCTTCTATCCATCCATCAACCTGAGCTTGGAATTTAGAAGCTAAAACAAAACTCCACTGACCACCCCCTGCCTTAAGCCGCCGGCTTTGAAACTTTGGGGTCCATGGTTCCAAAGGTCATCTGCATGAGTCAAGTCCGGATGCCCACCCCCATCAGCAGAACTGGGGATCCCACTTCTCCCTCAGGGCTGGCCCCTGTTTCCCAGCACTTATAATTTGTGCAAAGTGCCTTGTGGCTGAGTGCCACCACACAGGCATTTCTGCTGAGCAAGCACTTCCGCAAAGTTCAGACCGCCTTGGCTATTGCAAAGTTAAATGTGGGTGGAAACAAAGCGAGCCTATCTCCAAATGTTTCCAGATGGCTTAGCTCCTTCAGGCTCAGACGACATCAGAGTCATTTCATTTTTGAAGCAGAAAGCCCCTCAACCTGGAGAGATGGCTGTCTGTGGTGAGGCTTAAGTGGAACCTGGAAAAATGAGCTCCAGTTGGAAACCCCACCCTAAACACCCTAAAAAAGGACCTTCAGCCCCTTTCTCTGCAAGAGCTAATGACAAGAGCACTCATTACACACCCCCTAAGCAAGCACATCCTTCATTAGTCACTGAGGGGACTCTGGGTGCTTCCCTTTCCCTCTCGAGCTGCTCCAACTTATGGTGTTCCTGCTGGATCTGTAGAAGCCTTTGTTCCACTCCCCACAGACCAGCCACAGGGAGTTAGATGGCAGCCCTCAAACACCTGGGGCCTTTCAAGGAGCAGATGGATGGAGAGAGGTTCAGGAGGAAGATTCCAATCTGAGCTCCTTTACCTACCAGCCCTGCAATGCGAGCAGAATGTTCCACTTTCTGGAAAGCACCATAGATTGCATCTTACCAGGTAACTAACAAAGCTAGGCCCTTTGTAAACTGCTGTGTCATGCCCATAGGTGCCAACCACCTAGTCTGTGCTGAAGAGAACACCTGTACTAGGGGATGTCACAGACAAACCCCGGGGGTTGTGTTCATGGTAGCCCACCCAAGGAAAAAGGAGCAGCAGGAACAGCAAAGCAGATCTTTATGACATCAGACTCAGAGGCACTTTCTCCAGGGTCGTGTGAGCTACAGGAACAAAGCATCAGGGCAGAGCTCACACAGCCATTAGGAGACTCAAACCCCAGCCCCAAGCTCAGCTGCAGCATCTGCTTCAGGGCTGAGAGGAAACAAGTAACTCAGGGCAGAGAAACTGCTCTGGGCTTGAATAGAGGAGGAAGAGGAGCCCAGAGGACAGGAACATCCTCGAGTGGGTCCAGGCTTGGGACTGGCATGCAGTAGAAGGGCACCACTAGCTGGGACTTGGCAGGCTCTGATTAACTTCCTTGTCATTAATAATGACCATAACAATTGTAGCAGCTACCATTCCCTAGGGTTGACCATACCAAGTCCCTTGCAAGCATCTTCTTGGGTCATCGTCACCACAGTCCTGAGATTTTAACAGATGAGGAAACAAGGGCTGTGAGAGACATGACCTATCTAGGTCACTTAAATACTAGCTCACAGGCTAAGAAATGGAGGCCTATACCTCTGGCTTTGCCAGGACATCTCCTGGGTTCCCAAGCTAAGCACAGAGGACATCTGTGAACTGAACGGGGTACTCTCCAGACTCAGATCCCTTCCACAGCTCTTTCAGCATGACAAAGAAGCAGGAAGAACAACCTTTCCAGAAGTTCCCCTCTGATAAGACCTTGATTCAAGATGCTGCCACGTCCCTGAGCTTGCTTGTCAGTCGCCAAATCTCCTGCAATCCCAGCCTACGGTCCAGATTCCAGGCTCCAGAAGTTCAGTGCCAGATCCCAGGAAATCCAGGGGGAAGGAATGGCTGTCTCCCCATCAGGAAGGCCAGAGGAAGGCTGCAGCTCCAGCTAGGACATGCCAAAACACTTGTGTGTTCTTAGCCCACTGATGGGCGCTCCTAGTAGCCGGCTCTGTGATGGACAGCTAGGCCTGCCAGCGCTTGTTGTTTCTGCTAAACTCGGAGCTATTACAACAAAACCGCTAGACTTCTTGCAAACAATTTTCCCCTTTGCAATCTCATAAATTAATTCCCTCCTTTCGAGCTGACTGGCTTCCTGCTAATCTAACCACTAACCTATCGCCATCCGTAAACTAAATGATCCGGAAACAGTCTCCCATCTAAGCCTAACGCACTAAAATTACTTTTTGGGATTTCTGCTTTATCTTTGCTAAGTTCAGCTTCCTCTGCCTCCTCCAATGTGGAGGGCATCTGGCTCTTCCCTCCTGAGACTCTGAAGCAAGAGGTGGGGCTGACTTCCTTCAACTAGTGTTGAGGGCATGAGTTTCTAAGGGGACTCCTTAGCCAAACACCCAGAATTAAAGCAGTCCCCCAGGAGTACAGGTGGGGCAGGCCCCCAAAAGACATCAGCTATGATATCAGAAGACAGTGGTGGGTGATGGCTCAGTGCCCATTTCGGGGGCTCCTGTCAGGTAGCATCTGCCTCTCTAACACCTCAGAGTGAACACTTGCTGGAATACCCAGCCAGGAGAAGTTGAGAGGAATCGCCAGCCTAGCCCAAAGATGGCAACAGAAGCTTCAGGCATTCTAAGGACACATTTTCTGCTGTGTTTGGGCAACCTCGACAAGTATTCCCAAGAAGGAAAGGGTAAGTGGGTTGCAAGGAATACCCAAGACACAGTAGAAGCAAGCCATTTTCAGAACCATTATGAGACTGACCTTGACTCTGCCCAATGATTCTCTCGCTCCAATATCGTCATTCAAGTTCCAGCTGTCCTGGATCTCCACACTGAGCTTGGAATGCGGGGCTATCATTCTAGACCCACACCTGGTGTCCTAGTACTTACTACAGAAGCTTTGGAAAACATATATGAGTGTTGGGCCCAGAACCCCACTGCTAAGTCACCAAACCCCTTGGAATTATTACCCAATTATAGAATCATGGGCTCCTCCCTCTGCTTGGGCCTGCAATCCAGACTCTGTTCCCCCTGCCCTGCCCAGATCTGCCACCAGCATCTTATCTGTTGTGACTTCCTGCCTCTCTCAAGCAGCATGACCCTGAGCAAGTCACGTTAAGCCTCCCCAGTTGTGGGGAAAATTAAAGAGCAATGCCCACAAGCACTTAGCACATTGGCTGGCGGGGACTCCAGAAAGCAAAGGCCAGACTCGCCCTCCCGCCCATCCCAGCACAGCCTTGCCACATCCACACATCCCAGCCAGTACTCCCTGAGCCCAGGTAGCTAGGCCTACCCAGGCCAGGGTGGCAGAAGTCATGCAGAGGGATCAGGAGCATGGATCCTATGGCCTAGAAGTGGGGTAAGGACTGTTCCTCTAAGGAGTCTGAGTTTAGGCAGCTCTTTAGAACCAACACAACCTCTGACTCACACAGCGAACTGGATTTTTGCATAGCTGGCCACAGTCATTTTCTTATTACTTAGTATGTTACCCACCTGATCTGCTTCCTACCCCACAATATGCACCCTTCTGCCTCCATTAACCCATCTCACTATACATCCACTCATGTACCACTTCATCCAACTGTCCTCCCACCCAGCAATTCATACCCTACGTATTTTCTTTAGCCACCCACATATATCTCCCTGCAATCATGTAGCCATATATATATATATATATATGCATGTATATATATGTGTGTATATATATATGTATATACACACACATATATATATATATGTATCCCAACTATATTCCATCCATCTATTCATGCCTTTCATCTCTAATCCAGCCTCCCAGGCAGTCACCCCCACCCTCCAGCTCTCTCCCACCCCTGCCCCTAACAGTCAGCTATCTACACATCCTCCTGGGTGCCCATCCCTCTCCCTCTGAAGAAGGTTCACTATACTCCAGTCAACACCCCTGTGCCCTGCTCAGGACCCAGGTCTTCAGAGCTGTCCCTTTAGCTCGTTCTCATTCTTTCATCTCAGACATCAACCCTACAACTCCCTTCGGTTGCCAGGGTTGTCCCTCCAGCCTGGCTCCTGCCTGTTGGGTCACCTTACCCACAAGCCTGCATCTCCACCCCTAACAGAGTGACTGGGTACCTACGGGTTTGTGAGCTCCTAGGAAGTTATGAATGAGCCAAGGACGAAGCACTTATAAAGTAATGATATACACGTGTGATGGTGTTTTCAATTGCCTACAATTATATCTTATCTTCTGAAAGTAGATTCTCCACATAATCGCTTTTCCTGAGCCTCTGTGGCATTCTTACCTCTGCCAGAAGAAGGAAGTATAGATAGGTAGGGAGCAGTGGGGGCCTTTACCCCACTATCTTAGCTGTTGCTCCTGGGGAAGCTACGGGGCCTTTCCCAGCTCTAATTAGAAGATCAGCATCCAAGGACCTTCTCCTAGTTAAATCCTTCTGCTCCCGTAGCCTGGGCTTTGATGGCAGAAAGAAAAGTTCCAGGTGCTTAAGGGACTATAGCCCACTGCTGTCGGCTTCTCAGAAACATGAGACTAGACAGCCATGACCCTATAAACTGTCCCAGTGGCAGAGGTAAGACTGTCAGCCTTAATGGTTACTAAGGGCACAGGGATCCCTTGAGAGACCCCCATCAGGTCCTTTTAAAGGTCTCAGCGTCTCCTGATATCCCCAACCCTTGCAGCACTTCAGCCTGGCTTCTCTCATATACCAGGGAAACAGCTTTTCATAGCTCTTTCAACAGATCTGACTGTTCTTTGCAGATATCACTTTGTGTTTTATCAAGAAACAGGGGCCGGGTTTCCCAGAGTGTCATGATCCTCAAGATGGCTGAGGCACGGGATGGGGCTTTCAGTACAAGGATACATGGAAGGTGGGTGTGTCTCTGGTGCTCAGTGAGTAAAGGAACAGAGCTGAGCCTAGGAATCGCATCCTCCCTGGCTCTCTTCTGCATATTACATCAGACATGGGCATGGTCATCACCATCACACAGCAGCCATGCGAGTGCTTCCCACAGTCCATGCTGGCCTTTGCTCCAACAGCTCCTCCTTCTTGGGCTGGTCCACACCAGTTGCCTGTGCATGCTGATGGCTAGGTATGGGGTTCAGATTCCTGCCTCCTGCCATGAAAAACTCAACTTTTGATGATCTAGTGACAATCTGGGGGCTGGAAGATAAGAGAACCCACGCAGGCCACGTCTGAGGTGCATCCCTTAGGGATAGTTCTGAGACTAAGGAAAGGGATAGTTCAAGACCTAAGAAAGGAGCAAATGGAGGGAACAAGGAAGAGGAAAGAAGCTCCCCATCTTGCTAAGAATAACCATAGGCAGGACAACTGCCAAACACTGCCGCTCACTCAGCTGAGTGCCTTCCTACTTAGAACCAAATGGCAGGGACCCATCTGAGAACCAAACAGTCATGGGTTCCACTCTTGTGGAACTTGCATTCCGGCATGAAAAAACAAAAACATTTTAAGATATTTTTTAACGAGATGGCTCAACATTAATATATATATACATATATATACATATATATATATATATATATATATATATATATATATATATATATATATATATAAAATATCTCCGAGGTGAGCTTGAAAATAGACACTGAAGTTAGCAGGAAAGCCATATGGGAATCTCGCAAAGGGTGCCCCGACAGTTCAAAGGCCCTCAGGCTAGACCATGTAAGGGTGCTGAAGAAGCATGTAGGAGGCCAGTGTGGCTGGAGCAGAAAGAACATGGTTGGGGGGGGGGGTGAAGTCCATGAAGAGATAAATAAGATCACAAGAGATTCCGAGGGTCAATCCCAAGGCAACAATGACCACAGCAGGTTAGAGGCACAAAAGCAATCGTCTGCTTTGTTTCCAGAAACGACACTCTCCTTTAGGGATTAGGAAGCATGGCAACCACTCTGACACACCAGCCTCACCCCAGTAGCCACAATCTGAAGGTGTTAGAGCGAAGGTTGAGAGGTTAAAAGCTAATGTCAAGGAACTCAGCCAGGATTCCAAAGCAGAAAGCTAGTCCTGGCATGCAGATGGCTGCCTCCAGGGCCCTGTAGTATCTACTCTCGGTTGACTGGCCTGGCCCGTTCCCCAGCTAGCTGATCCCTGGGAAGGGGAAGGCAATGTTCAAGCTAGCTAACCCCACCATCCCTCAGGTCTCCTCTGGGCCTTGGGGAGTAAGATGATAGGGCATCTGGAAAGACAGCAAAGGCTGTGTCTTCCCTCTGCTGAGAATTCCTGTCCCAGGAGACCCATCTTTCCACAAGAAACAAACCTACCTGCAACTAAAAGCCAGGAATCCCATTTAGCCATCTGTGGGAGGAAATCTTGCCGTCTGTGACAACAGAGACAAAACCAACGACGTTAAAGGAAACAAGCCAAGCGGAGAGGCATAAATCCTGTATGATCCAGACTATCTCCGCTAAGGAGAAGCAGGGATGGGGGAGGGGAGGTGCATTGTCAGCAATGTTTTAGTGAGCGCTGTACTACAGGGTGGCCACAAGAACACCACATTTCAAAACTGCTGAAAGAATCTATGTTGGATGTCTTCATTAGAAATCTGGTCAGTGACTGAGGTGATGGACATGCTCACTGGATTGATGGACTCTGCTTGCAGTATCTGCACAGGCTAAAACATCACTCTGTGTTTTCCCAAAATACACAACTACCACTTGTCAATTAAAAATAGGTTGATTGAGTAATGGTCACAGGGGGGCTAACGAGATAGCTCAACAGTAAATGTGCTTGCCTCTTAGACCTGACAACCTGAGTCCAACACCCAGAACACACATAGTGGAAGGAACAGAGCTGACCCTAGCAAACAGCCAAACCCCAAAAGTTGTCCTCTGATCTCCATGAGCTCACCACGGCTCCTGCAAACCACACAAACCACAAACATAAACACACACACACACACACACACACACAAAGAAATTAAACTTTGACTTGAAAATATATTTTAAAAAGAATGGTCAAAGGAAATAGATCCCTCAGAGGTTCAATGAGAAAATCTAGAGGATGAACCATCATGGTATCATCATGGTATCATCATGGTATCATCATGGTATCATCATGATATCTGCAAACATCACTGACAAGGACAGACATGGTGGAAGGATGGGCATGGTTGACATCTAAGTGGCACTTGCTGGGCCTGGTGTCCAGGAAGCCCTTGGGGGTTTCCCCCTTCTCCCCTCCCCTTCCTTACCTTCTCCCCCTTCAGACACCCTCCTAGGATCTGCCATCACAGCATGGACTGCAGGGGCAAGCCACTCTCTTAGTAACAGCAGCAACCTACTCAAGTCACCAAAATGCAGTCCCAGGGCTAGTAATGCAGTGTGGTAGTAGAGGCCTTCTGCCCACAAGTGAAGACTGTTCATCTCTAGCACTGTAGGAAGAGGGGCCGCTTGTTGGTTCCCAGCTGCTTAGCTCCAAAATAATCACACAGAAACTATATTATTTAAAACTTTGCTTGGCCCATTAGCTCTATCTTCTTATTGGCTAACTCTTACATATAAATTTGACCCATCTCCATCAATCTGTGTATCATCACATGGCAGTGGCTTACCTGGGAAAATTCCAGTGTTTGTCTCCAGTGGGGGCTACATGGCTTCTCTCTGACTCTGTCATTCTTCCTCCCAGAATTCAGCCTAGCTTTCCCCGCCTACCTAAGTTCTGCCCTGTTATAGGTCCAAAGCAGTTTCTTTATTCATTAATGGTAATCACAGCCTATAGAGGGGACTCCCACATCATAGCACTACTAAACTAAGACAACTACATGTTGACACATTCCAGCTCCACTCCTCCTGTTATGCAGTACCACTCCTCATGTTATGTTATCCTGGGCCTCCCTGCACATCCTAGCACCTGGCAGATGTGAGGGGAACACCGCAGCTGCATGTCAAAACTGTAAAACAAGAATGAATACAAACTTGCAGGCCAGACCTGCTGGAAAGAAAATTCTGTTTCATTTGGCTCTGACTTAGAGATCAATCACAAACCACAAGCATGACAGAATTATGTGGGAAGAAGGTCTCTGTGGGCTAGGGACATGGGAGAGGGCAAAGGGTCCCAGCACAGAATAGGGACAGAACAAGCATTTGAAGCACACCTACAACATGGGTGGATCTGGAGGAGCTGACACATCTGTCACAAAAGGACAGCTGCATGTTGTGTGAACACACTGAGTCCCCGAGTCAATGACAGTAGTGCTGAAGCCAATGTCTTCCACTTGTCATCACGGCAAACTCAGTCATGCCAGTCCCTCTGACCCATGCTTAGAACACAGTCCCTGAGGAAGACTACATTCCAGGCACAAGATGCTCACTGCAACATTTCTACCATGGTGAAATGTTGGGAAGAAAAAAGAAAACCGTTAGATCAACTAAGGTAAAGGCTCCAGAAGTTGTATAGCACAGTCATTAAAATAGCAATTACAAAGAAATTTTAATGGCCCAGAAAATAATTATACCATTGTAATTATATGGAATGGTGTGCCATATTATAAGTTCCTTGTGAAACAAGGTCATCCATAAAAAATGAGTTGAAATTAAACCAAAATGGCGGTCTAAAGCATGATCAGCTTCTTCCCAACCAAAAATAATAATAGTAATATTAAACACAAGAAAAGATGGTTAAGAATCACCTACTACAGGGAAACTCTGCCTCAAAAAAAAGAAAAAAAAAGAATCACCTATACTAGAAACCAAGAATGGGATTGTATTGTGTTGGTCTGCTTAACAGGGCAGAAATCTTGATGGAAGCTTGGTGGCCAAAGGCTGATTGATGGGTGCAAACCAGAAACAGGAACCTAGCCCAAAACACAGCAGCAGAGGGCTGCATGAGGCAGCAACTCCACCCACACAGGGAAGGCAAGGGAATGGAGACACAGAGTCACCCAGATCAAACAGGGGGTTGGCTGGCTGTGATATAGCAGTGAAATTCAAAACCAAGTAAGCCCTACAACAGGAAGAATGGGCACCTGGGCTCCAGAAAGAGGAAGTTCACCTCTCACAGAGTGAAAGTAAGTTCCAGAAGAAGGTGGAACCTCAGATCCAAACACTAGTGTCCCCAGTAGCCATTGCTGGGGACTGTCAGCTTCACAGGCAGGCCAGCATGAAAACGCAAAGAAAGGTATGCAACCCGAAATCGTCCTTTATCAAGACCTGCCCATCACAAGAAGTGCACCTGAGGACCAACTAGAACAAGTCAAAAGACCCCTTCAGAAAAGAAAACACTGGGGAATAGGGCATGCTCCTGCATCCATTAAAAGAGGAATTAACTTGGGCTGAGGCGTTATCTCGGTGGTAGAGCACTTACCCGACTGTGAGTTTGATCTCCACCACACACACAAAAAGAATTTGATCTTAGAACTGACTATTTCATTACTAAAGTTTTAGAGTGGAAAAGGTAAAGACTACATTGCGACCCAGAGAACAGAGGAAGGAGTTCGCACAGACAGCAACACAGCAACACAAAAGCCCAGAGGTGGGAAGGATGAAACAAGAAAGGGAAGGAAGGAGCTAACTCCAACCAAATGGGAAGAATTCCAAAGAGATACGTTAAAAAACACGGGAAATTAGGTATTTTGTTTTTGTTTTTAATTCAGAAAGACTCCAGTCTCTCAGATTGACAGAACTTAACATTTACAAAACAGGATTATGTAAAAAGATGGTATTTAGGTCTAAGGTAGTGAAATTTTAGAACCCAAGTAAAACGGGAAAAAATCCAGAAAGAAAACAACACAGATGGCTTGCAGAGAAACAGAAGACACAGTGGTAAATGTCAAGTTCCTGAGCCAAGTGGCCTGGGTCTGAGCCTCTATAGTGTCTGTGGGACTCTCCTCAGTGTGCCTCCCTTTCCTGCCTTCTCTATGTGAAGCGGAACCCACCTCATAGGCCTGACAACAAGATGAAGTGAGTCATTCCAAAGAAAGTCCTGGCCCTGAGCACTCCACGGCACTTAGCTGTCACCAGGAACAATGGGTGCACACAGCCAAGGAAGCAAAATTTCCAAAGGGCTTGGGAGGGAAATGGCTGGAACCTTCAATTCTCTGCCAAGCTGTGGGGAGGAAAACAGGCCTTTTCAGAAATGCAGGGACACAGTAAGTTTACCTTCTGCAAACCTACTGGGAAAGAGCTTTCAAATGGTACATTCCAGCTATGAGAAATGACAGCAAATAGGGCAGAGGAGTGATTGCCAGGGGAAGGGAAGGGAGAAAGTTGTGAGGTAAGGGCTTAACAGACACAAGAGCTTCTTGGGGGTGTGAGCAAAGTGTCTGAGATTAGTGGTACCATTGAGTCACCTTACAGATGCACTGAAGGTCACTCAAGTGCAGACTTTGAATTCCTAAAAACATGAGACTCTTCAACTAAAAAAGTCCAAAGGCAGGGAAGAGAATACAATCATATAGTAGCGAGCAAAGTTCAAATTAATGGATAAATTATTGAGGACTAAAAATGTAGCTCAGTGCTTAAGTACTTGCTAGGGATGTGCAAGGCCCGGGGTTCAACCCCCAACAACAACAACAATAACACACACACACTATTAATTTTTAAAATCTAAACTAAAATCCCATTCTGTTTCATCTTGGGTTTTGATAAAGATCAGGCATGAGAGGCAACTAAAGTACACAGTTTGTTTTGCTTAGAGAGACGATCTTATAGGAAGAGACGAATATCAGCTTAAATATATCTTTAAAAGATAAAATATAAACCATTAGAACACATAGCACTCTCTTTAATCCTTACTAAGTTTTAGTTGCCACACTGACAAGTGAAACCTGCTACAGCTAGGTCCTGGACCTAGGACACTAAATAGCCTACAGCACAGTAAAACACATCATGACCAGGGGAACAATCATGCCTTGGATTGCCCTATTCAGAAGACTGTCTTAAAAACAAAAACTGGAACAAAGAAAACCCAAACAATCTAACAAAAGTCAAGAAAGGGCACAAAATAACACAAGAAATAATAATAAATAGGAAACAGAGAATAAAGTGTTGAGGGAAAAATTCCAAGTACATCAGAGATCTCAATAAATGTAAATAGGTTAAATTCCTGCTAAAACCTCCCTTAAACACCTCAGATTTCTCTTATCATGACACAACTTATAAAAGATGGAAATATAAACACCCACAAATGTTAAAAATACTCTGGTGAGAAGAACACCATAGGCAAAAGATAACCAGAAAAAGGTGTTTATCAGACAACATAGGCTCCAAGGTGGAGAGCATGCCAAGGAACAAAGACATTTCATATTGATAAAAGACAGCCCACACCCAAGACAGAACAGTTTATGTCTTTAAAACCCAGAGTCAAAATGGAAAAGCAAAAATTCTGAAAATTAAAAAGGAAAGAGGAAACCTTCAGTCATGAAGACGTCATCGCTCCAGAGGCAGAGCGCTTACCTGGCATGCACAGGCCTTGTGGTCTGCTCCAGCCTGCAAAATTTAGAAGTGGTGGCATGGGCCTAAAATCCCAGAACTTAGGAGGTGAAGGCAAGGGATCCAAATTTCAAGGTCATTCTCAGCCACATAGCAAGGTCGAGGCCAGCTTGGATCACAGGACACCAGGTTTCAAAATAAACCAAACCAATACACACACAGAGAAAACACAGAAAAGGGATGCCAATATTTTTCTTTCAGGTGCAGTAGATGAAAAATAATAACATGGAAGATTTTTACATCTCATCTATAAATATATTAAATAATATTTATTTTATTAAGCACTCATCATGTTCCAAGTTCTGACTATAGTTTTGCATATGCGGACTAATTTAACCCTTATGTCATGTTATAAACTAGACTCCATGATTCTTTTTTCTTTACAAAAGGTATCACTGACACCCAGAAACCTGCCCAGTATTACACATCCCGGAGGACTGGGGTCGTTCCCTGGCTCTAAGACTGCACCCTCTTCTGAGACCTAAGAGATTCCACACTGTTTTCTTTTAACTAGTACATATCTCAATAAAAGCTCAAAAGGAGTGCATAAGGAGTCATCATATATGGCCAGTGAGGTGGCTCAGTAGATAAAGGCACTTACCTGACCACCAAAGTTTGATCATTAGGACCCATGTGGTAGAAGGAAGGAGCACAGTACCACAAGTTGTTTTCTGACTTCCACACAGACACTGATGTGCACACACACAATACACAACAAACATACAAATAAAATGTTTTTTAAAGGCATTATAAATTACCCAATTTAAATCAGTAGAAATAAACATAAATGACTAAAGGAATACCCCTTCCAATATTAACTCAAAACATTCATTTGCATAATCACTCAACACACCAGACATTCTAAATTACTTAAAAACTAAATTTAATTACTTGCTGAATTTAACCAAAATAGCATTCTCGGGTGGTGGTGGGGTGAGGACAACTTAGTAGTTCCTAGTAAACACGGGACCAAAAGGAAGCGCCCTTCTGTGATGACCTCCAGAAGCCTACAGCAGGTATCGTGTGTGAGAGCTTAGCATCTTCCACCCACCTCTGTCAGTACTTAGCATTGTCCCAGAGGATGAGCATCGAGAAGAGCAAGAGAAAGCTCATCATCTGCAGGAAATCAGAGTGTGTACCTATAAGCTCCAAAAAATTTTAATAACTATTCAAACTCATATGAGAGTTCAGCAAAACTCCCAGATATAAAATCAATAGGCAGAAATCAATAGCTTTCGTGTATGCCAGCATTCCCAATTAGAAAATGTAATCCAAAAGAAAGCTCATTCATATTAAAAGCAAAAAAGATCTATAAAATCCCTCGGGATAAACCTAATAAGAAATATGCAAGATCTGCCAAAAAAAAACTTTATTAAAAGCATTAAGGAAGCCCAGTAAATAAGGAGACGTGCTCCATCTCTGGATGGCGCTGCCACTGCTATGAAGGTGACAGATCTGCCTTACTGTGCAACGCATTCAAAGCATCCAGAGACATACATGCCTTTGGGTGTGTAATTGTGAGAGACAGAGAGCTAATGGCTATTTATAAGAATTATGTGCATTTTCAAGCATTTATTTACTTAACCAAATAGTTGAAAGGTTTAAGAATGGTGAAAGGTCTGAATCACAAGAGAAATCAGAGAAAAAAATGTTAACAAACTAGCAAAGGCAGTTCAAACAGACCAGGAAACCAAAACTAAACTACAGTGTCACCAAGACACTACACAGAATAAAGGGAAGCAAGAAAGACGGGTCCTTAGGGGAAAAATGACAGAGAGCCAATGAGCCAAGCAGGCGGGACCCGCTCCAGTACTCAGCAAGCCGAAAGGTTCATTGATGGCCAACACACAATGTGGCCACAACTGAAGATAATTTCCAGAACAAAAGGGTAGGGGAACTCAAGAGAAACTACCCAGCCAGCAGGCAACCAGCAAAATGGCACCCCAAAACACATTTCAAAGGAAATTGATTCCGAAGATATGTATTTTAGTTTGATTTCTGTTGCTGTGTTAAAATCCCATGCCCAAAAGCAATTTGGGGAAGAAAGGGTTTATTCCAGCTTATAGTTAGTTGTAGCCCATCATGAAGGAAAGTCAGGACAGGGACTCAAAGCAGGACCCTGGAGGCTACAACTGAAGCAGAGGCCACAGAGGAAAGCTGCTACTGGCTTGCTCCCCACAGCTTGCTCAGCCTGCTTTCTTATAGAGCCCAGGACCACCTGACCAGGGGTGGCACCTCCCACAATGGGGTGGGGCTTTCACATCATCAATAAAATGTTCCACAGTCTTGCCTAGCGGTCAGTCTGGTGGTATTTTTTACATTGAGGGTCCCTGTTCCCAGATGACCCTGGCCTCTCTCAAACTAACCAAAAAGGAAAAAAAAAAAAAGCCCAGTAGTACCCAGAGAAAACAAATGCCTTCCTTGCAGGCCTCCTTACACTTGTTCTGGCTTGGTGCCACTATTACTTTGAGTGAGACAGAAGCAGAGTAACCTAAACTCCCAGATCTGAGAGGGCCCAAGAGTCCCACTGTGTTGCCTGTTATACACCTGCAATCTATCCCCAAAGTACCACAGTCAAAGTAGGAAACTGTATTGTGCTGCTCTCCCACCTTCAGTCCACAGCATCTTAGGAATTTATACAAAGCACCAAGAAGCAGAAGGAATGCCCAGGAGGGCAGCACTAGGGGTTCTCTCAGCAAACCACAGTCAGCTCAGCACACTGCTCCCTCCTCTGAGTAAAGGCGGGGAGTACCATGGCTAATTGTGTTTGTGGCTAACTATTTGGATAAATAAGTCAAAGAAGATAATACTTCTTTATTAACAATTAAGATCTGCTAACACGACATATGTTGTGTAGGTAGGAAAAAAACTCATAGTAATTTGAGAATCGCAAATTAAAATAACAATGAAGTACTGCCTATGAGCCATCAGATTGACAAAAATTAAAAGGCTGATAATATCAAGTGTTGGCAAGAACGTGAGAAAGTGGGTGCTCTTCTTGCTTTGGTGGGTGGGAGTGCAAATTGATTCAGATTTCTGGAGGGCATGTTGGCAGAAGCTATTTAAAACCTCAATGTGCACGCTGCTCGCCAAGCAATCCCGCTCTTAGAATCTACCTAGGTAAATACTCCTGGGCATGCATAGAAGTTTCCATCACAATATCACAATATGGTTCACAACTGTGAAAAATCAGAAAGAATCTAAGTATCTATTAAGAGAATCCATTAAGCGTCTATTATCAGGGAGACGTGTGGTAAGATCCCGTTTATCGTGTCCTGGGTTTAAAGGACAGTGCAGGAGGTCTGGGAATAAGAGAGAAGCAGCGGGGCCTGCGCAGTCAGCACTACACACGCACTGGAAACACAAATGCAAAGCAAAACCACCCGAATCTGTATGCAGGTAAACAGAAATGCACGGAGATGTTCCAAAAGAATAAAGCTGATCGTGGATTTCCTTTGGAGAAAAGAAATGGAGCTTCTATTCCCTTTAATTATTTCTTAAGTCTTTTTTAATCTTAGATGTGAATTTGTGGATTATTTGTGACATTTAAAGAAATAAAAGCATTAAAGGTTGAAGGTGGGAGACAAAACCAAGTAAGCTGCTGGCACGTGCTCAACACACAAGGCACACAGTGTGCAAGGGGAAGCTGGAGGCACATTCATTCTCGAGGTGGCAGGATCCCTGTCCGTGTGTCCCTGCAGGTCATCCTTCACGAGTGTTCCTAATTCTCAGGTACCACCCATGTACAGCTTCGACTTCAGAGAAACCCAGACATTTTTATGTCTGCTCAATACCCATGTTTCACTGGGCAAGATTCCCTCTAGATTGTATCCACATTCTGCACATTGGTTTGGAGGTCAAGAGGGAACTTCGAATTCTGTGTGCCTGGCAAGATCCCCACCCCAACTATGACACAGTCGCATCACAGTTACTGTCAGCTGTAAGAGTCCGGCTCATTAGCTCTGTCACGTCCCTCACCACTACGTCCTCCTTCCCTCCACCTCTTCCATGTGTCAAGAGAACGACCACAGGACCTGGGATTTGAAGACTGATCTGGAGACATCCTCCCCACAGCTCTAAGTACTGATTGTCTGAGAGCCCCCAGAGCCCCGTGACTATGCACAGACAACACCAGCAAACCAAAGATTCAGGAAAAGTTGAATACCGGGCCAGTTCTGCTGGTGCCCTTCTCTTAGCTGAGGAGAAAACCACTATCACTCCTAACATATCTAACGTGAAATGACAAGGTGACAGGAGCTCACTGGCTCTGTCCACACTGCCAGCCAGAGATGTGCCCACTGCCCACCCCAGATTCCTCTTACCTATCAAGGCCTCGCTTGTAACCCCACTATGTTCTAAGCACGCCAGTCACTCCAGGATTGCAGGGACCTTCCTGCCCCCTTCTATTGGAATGAACAAGGTTTCATGGGTACGAATGACCCCAGGCCACTAACTAGCCAGGAGTCCACAGTGCATGTGGCTAGAGGACAAGTGGCCCTGCCTCGTCTCCCCTGCGGTAGTCTGATGGAGGAGTGTCTACGTGTTACTTTCATTATTAATAAAGATACTGCCTTGGCCCTTTAAGAGAACAGAAAATTAGGTAGGCGGAGTAGACAGAACAGAATGCTGGGTAGCAGGAGTGGGGAGACACTTCAGGCAGTCGCCATATGCAGTCGCCATGCTTCTCCTCTCTGAGATGGACGCAGGTTAAGATCTCTCCTGGTAAGCCACCCCTCGTGGTGCTATATAAATTACTAAATATGGGTTAAAGCAAGATATGAGAATCAACCAATAAGAAGCTACAGATAACGGGCTAGGGGCCAGGCAGTATTTAAAAGAATACAGTTTCCGTGTAATTATTTCGGGCAAAGCTAGCCTGGTGGCAGGACACAGCCCGCCGTTCCTTCTACAGTAGTCCAACCCATAGCTCAACTTGATCCACGTCTCCCTAGGCTCTCTGATCCTTATCTCAGGGCTTGCCCACCCTAGTACTGGACCTGGCCACTCACTGTTCTCACATGGTGTCACCATACTGTCACACAGCCCAGCTCACTCCCCACCTCTGTCTAGCCCATGAGTCTGGGTAGCCCACCTACCACTAACATGATCTCCCAGAGACACAACCTCACCTAAGAAGCCCAACCTTACTCTCCCCTCTCCACGCACACACTCACTCTCCTGCCTCCACCATCTCAACCCCACTCAACCTCCTGCCATCAGGGTGGGGTCGGGCTCCTGCCCTGGGGAGACTCACCCACCGAGATCTACGGCTTCATCTGCCATATCCTCCCTCTGGGGAACTCCAAGGCTGCCCCTGCACACCCCTGCAAAGGTGCCAAACACTGCTTTAAAGTGCCCACCTCTACCTTCAATTCTGTGTCTTGGAGAGTCTAGGCAACACCTATCCATGCTTTACAGCCCCAAATTGTATCCTCCAGGGAGCCTGACTTCACTAGAGAGCAAAAGCCTCCCTATTATCAATGCTGCTTACTTCTAGTTTCACATAAAGCCCTAAAATCAGAATTACTTTTTTCCACATCTACCAGCCTCCCTCTAGACTTGAAGCCTTTCAAAGAAAAAGAGAAGGCTGGAGTCAGTCTGGAATCCCAAACACTATACTACAGATGTGTTGAAAGCACTTTCCCAGGGCCAGATGCTGGTGAGCCACCTCCTCCTTCCCCTTCATTCCTGCCTTTCCTCCTGTGCTCCATCCATGCAGGAAAGACCCTTCACTCACACAAGGCCCAAGGTGAGGCTCTCCCCCATGCTGGGATCCTCCCAGGCCTCTTGCCCATCCATCTGTCCGACTAATGAAGACAGCAACCTGTGCCTCTTTCCAGGGAGAAAGCCTGCCATTACTGCTCTGAGGAGCACAGTGCCTGCTCACATGTCAATTAAAATTATAATTAGGTGGGGAGAGCATATAATTAAAATAACACGTTCTATCTCCCTCATTTACCACTGCTGTTGGCTGTCAGGATGAAGTGAATCAGATCCCAAAATCCCAAGAATAGGGGGTGGGGATAGCCCATGCCTCTGTACACATCACACTTCCCTTCCAGGCATCTCTTCTGATGCACAGAACCCTAGCCAATAGGACTTAAAGTAGTTCCTGTCACTTGCACCATTGTGACTAACACACTCTGCCTAGACACAGCTCGCGTCACCTGCCAGGTTTTTCCTGGCTTCCACGGAGCAGTATCTGTCTAAATTGCCCTTCTCCTGCTGTCTGTGTGAGAACTCCTAACTATCCTTCAAAACCCAATTCTTATTTTCATCTGCACTGAGCTCAAGGGACCCAGAGGATAAAGATGTAGTCCTTACTCTAAGGCCACACAGTTCAGGGCAGGATGCTCCTATGTTCCAGAGGAGGAAATGGAGGCTGCCTGACCCAATCAAAAAGGCTGGGGACATGGGTAGACCTCCTGAGTCCAGCCAGGGTTCGGCTCTTACTGCTCTGGGGGCTAGAGGGCCACCACCTCTGCTAGGACAGACTTGCTTGGTCACTTGTATCTTCTGTGCTGGCAGATCAATCAAAGGACAGAGGTGGGGCTGAGGCAGAGCCTTTTGCTCCATAATGTCACCAGAACACTGCCCGGCCACAAGATACAGCAAGCCACCCCGTCTGCTGCGGTGTTTATGAACCCCCATTTTTGCAGAGCATGGTAGAAATCACTCCTTGCCTCTTAAAATTCAGTTCTGACTTCTGCTGCTGTAACCACTAAACCTGAGTGGCAGCTACCGTCAGCTCCACGGGGCTGATGTGCAGCTGGGCCATCCAGTTCCCATGCCTCCTTCGGGGTGCCAAGCTGGGCAGAGAGGCAGGGCTATTGAGGAGTCCCTCCACATATAGGGCCTCTGTGGGGCATCTTACATACACTGCAGTGGCTCACAGGCCAGAGAAAATTCCATATTTGATTAAGTCCACAGAGAGTAGGAGCTTCTTTACTGTGGGACTTCTCAGGGCCTTAAATACTGACGTTTATGGTGGCATCTCCAAGTCTCCAGCTGGGTCATGGCTATCCTGCCACAGAGCCATCTATCAGAATGAAAAGGCGGCCATGCTGAATTCTGCTTGAGACTTTCTGTCACTTCGTTTTCTTCCTCTCTTAGAGAAGATGGAACAGTGCCAAGGGTGTCCCTCCCACACACTCTTGTGCCCTGTGAGCAACAGCCACTCGGCAGACACCTTGACTGGGAGCAGGGAGCTCCATGAAGGGATGTCAAACCACATCTGCATGGCCACACAGAAGAGCTGGGATGCACTGTGGAGCTCTAACCCAGGATGCTATACACTTCCCTCCCCACCCCACCTCACCCACAAAGGGGATGAAAGGGTCCTTCTGCACTCCACCACCATCTGCGGGGAGCATGAAGGAGCAGGGCAGATGGATTCTTTAGATGGACTCTCTCGGAGCAAGCACTTGAGGGGCCTCTCTCCAGCGAGTGTGGTTTCCTGGAACCTCTCCATCCAAGAAATGAAGATGCATGGGGCCCCACCCCGTTACACTTGCTGATCGCCAACACTGGAGGCAGGTGGACTGCAGGGCTGTCTCGCCTCTCTGAACTTGCATTCATCCCAGACAGCCCAGGTTGCCCTCCTTCCCAAGAGCTTGGTCATTGGATTAGCCCAGCACTGTAGATAAGGAAGCGTCTTTGCTGTTCTTTTAAAAAATAGTTCCTTTCATTGACAGTTAGTGTTCTGGGGGCGGGGTTCTATGCCATAGCACACATGTGGAAATGGAACAACACACGTGGAGACATGTGAGACAGCCTTGTGGGGCTGATTCTCTCCTTCTATTTGTTTATGGGATCCAGGCATCAAACTTGGGTCTTCAGGCCTGCATCAAGAGGTACCAAGTACCTTTACCATCTCAACAGCCCGCCTTCAACTGTTCTTACAATAGGATGTGCAGGGCACATAAGACACACATGCAAGGGCCCACAGGATGCCAGGTGTAGGCCAAAATGTCACCTCCACTAGAATCCCTTGCTCTTGGCCTCAAGCCAACTACACTTCTAGGCAAGTGTCCAGTAACACTGGACATCCGGGGCATGGGAACACGGGTATCCCTACAGTGAGAAGATAAAATGTGACCATAGAATGTTGCGGCCCACGCAGATGAAGAAGAAATCCAATATGGAGTCATAAACTGTCCCCAGTTTCTAGCCTCAGACCTCCCTGTGCCCTCAGGTCTCCGAGGGACTTTGAGCCCTGCAGTGCCCCACCCAGCTGGCTCCCGGGCTGGCTCCCTAACAGGTACTAAAGCTCAATAATTAGGTGACAAACCTCATTTGCCAGAAGGCAATCCGCAGTCATAACCAGGCCAGGCTCCATGGGCCTGTAAATTGTTTCCGACAGTGATGTTATTTCATGGGAGAGCACCACCCATTCACTCATACATGTTTCTAGAAAGATCCTGACACGCTACCCTGCTAATTGCCTGGCCCACTCTCTAACCGGCCAACTGATCAACCAACAAACTAAGCAACCTCAAAGCTGTCCTTAAATTACAATCTGTCCCCCACAAGCAGATGCCCACACAGAGAGAGCAGGAGCCCCTTCAAACTGAGC
This sequence comes from Arvicola amphibius, assembly GCF_903992535.2. Lineage (NCBI taxonomy): Eukaryota > Metazoa > Chordata > Mammalia > Rodentia > Cricetidae > Arvicola > Arvicola amphibius. Next base: position 34,658,057 of record NC_052058.2, on the reverse strand, counting down.
CTCAACAACACAGGACAGCAGCTTCCAGAGGGTGTGGCTACACTCACCCTGATGAGCCAGACTCTGGGCCTACCCTGTATGACTCTGTGGCTAGCTCCTTCCTAGGATGTCTGGGAGCTGTAAAAGCAGTCAGGGCCCAAATGCCCCGGGACCAGCAGATCACCACAAAGCATCGATCTTAAAACTCCTCTGAGCTAAAAAAGTAACAGATGGTGGCCTGCCAAAAAGACAGAGATATCCAAGGAGAGGACCAGAGAGTCCTGAACACAGCATAGGGAGGATAAGAAGGGCCGGACAAGCCAAGGAGTGATTGCTACCATAAAGGCAGGCCACACAGCCCTAAAAGGCCATCTACTTGTCAGTTCATCTGCTAAAAGCCTTGTCCCTCCCTTTGGGAACTTTCTAGTTCCACAACCTCATCGACTGGAGCAGAGGTACCAGCCCAAGCAAATCAATGAAAAGCCCCGCTGCTGTCTTGAATAGAAACATGGTCCCAAATAAACCAATCAGGATATCCTGGCCTTGATAGCATTAATTGGTGCATAAATAGGCACGTGCCCCATCATGTTGAGTCAATCACAGTCTCCTGAGGACCAGTTCCCTTGGAGTACCTACACGTTATGTTTCCTTAGTTACTTTTGCTAAGCAAAAGGAATGAATGACCCATGAAGGGAATCTGGCAAAACCTGAGGTCACATAGAGTCTTAAAAAATATTCCACTGGAAAATCTGGGACCTTTCCTGAATCCTCTTTTGCCAAAGGTCAAGATATGTTGGATTTTGTCCCACATACTTAGGGAGTCATGGTTAGTGTTCACTAATAAAGTTTCCGGCCCAGGAATATAGCTCTGATAACAGGGCACCATCAGAGCATCGGGATGTGTCATCTCAAGACCCACAAGGTACTTCCCTGCTCTCCTTGCCCAAGCCCAGCTCACCCTCAAAGTAAGCACAAAGGTGTCCCTGTCGGAGGGACCACACTGCTTGTCCTGTTCCTTTATTGTTTCGTCCAGTGTAGCCTTCCTCCTGCTCCTCCTTCTCCTCTTCCTCTTCTCTATTCTATCATCAGTTCTTGGAACTCTAAAACCAGGTACATGTCATCCTGGCATGCTCCAGTGTCTGATGAATGGTACCTGCTGGTGGATTGGCCGTTCCCTGGGGAGGCACCTCCTGGCATAGCAGATCATGCATCACAAAGCTCACATAAGTAGCCTGGCCATTTTCTGCGTCCATCTCCATCTCATTGATGAGGAGAGTGAAGCTTAAGACTTTAGGCAAACAACTCAAAGTCAAAAGCTGATCTATGGGGGCTAGAGAAGTGGCTTGGTCACTAAGAGCACTTGTTGCTCTCGCAGAGGATCTGGCTTTGGTTCCCAGCACCTTCATGTGGTTCATGGTTCTCAACCGCCTGGAACTCCAGTTCCTAGGAATCCAGCCCCTCCTGACCTTCAAAGGCAGCACTCAGCATGCAGGTGGTGCACAGGTGTACACGCAGACAAAACACAAATAAATAAATAAATCTTAACTTTTTAAAATTTAACTGGCAGCGGTGGCTCGTACTTTTAATTCCAGCAGTCAGAAGGCAGAAGCAGGCAGATCTCCGAGTTCGAAGCCAACCTAGTCTACAGAACAAGTTCCAGAACAGCCGGGGCTACACAGAAAAACCCTGTCTTGAAGAAAAAGCTGATATGTGGCAATACTAAAGCTCAGCTGCTTCAAAGCGTTGCCTCTCTGTCTCCCAATTCTGGGAGAGCTGGAAACAAGCTTGATGCACTTGTCCTACCCCGCACACCCGCACCCAACTATGAGCCTGGCCCAGATGCATCAACAGTGAGTCCTTCAGAGAGGAAACAATAGCCTTGTAGACCATACCTATACCTCTCCTAGGAGCCGCTGGGAGTCTAGAGTAGAATTCCAGAGAGAAATCCTTTGGGATGCTTAGCAATGTGAAGAGCAGAAAGAAGCTGCATTAGGTTAGAGAAGCTAGGCCAGACATGAGGGGATCACAGGGGAAGGCTGAGGTAGACCTGTGCCTGCCCTTTGGGAGTAGACTCGGTGATTACTATACCATTTCAGCCACGCTAATTAACTTGCAGTTCCCAGGGGCTCACGCCTGCTGCACTGGTGGCTGAGCCAGGGAGCAAAACTACACACACGGTGCCTATCAGGGAAGAAAGCCGGGTCCTTCGCTCCTGCTGGAGAGGACACTTGAGGATGGCCTCCTTGAGCAACCGGATGGGCAGTAAGCTGTACCCTGATGGGGAACCCACAGGATGGACGAGAATACGTGGAAGCAGACAGCCTTGTGCCAGAGACCAAGAGACAACAACAGGAAGACGGTGACCTGAGGAAATGCGAACTTAGGTAGAGCTGCCAAAAACCTATCAGGGAACTCCCAAAAAGTTACAAGGTTACAATGCCCTTGGCCTTGGCCTTGGCCAGGCAGTCAACTCAGAAACTCAGTCCGCCATGCAACCCACATTGATTGAGAGCCTGCCGTTTGTCTGGCACAGGGGTGGAGAAAGAATACCCTAAGACAGTAATCCCTGGCTTCCTAAAGTACCCCAGGGATGGCGGAGGGAAAGCAGGGCAGGGACCGTGATGTTGAGGGGTGACAAGAAATAGGATAGAATTTGACAGAGGTCTGCCTGGAGACTGGCCAGAGGAGAGTGAGCTATAAAGACACAGGTGGACAACACCCAGAAACACCTGGGGAGGGGGGCTTCCTAGAGAGGCCTGTGAAGCATGGGCTGGAAACCAAACAAAGCACACAGTGCTGATCTTGGCAAACCAGGAAGTCCTCAAAAGATGGCAATGACACCCCACTATAGACAGGAGGGATGGCTGCAGGGGCAGAGGCAGGAGAGCACAAGCAAGGGAAACCCCTGCTAATCACACACTTAGGACAGGACCTGTAACAGGAGTGTGAGCCTAGTGTGTCCTTGGGAAGAATGCAGGCAAAAAAACAGCCTTCACCCTCTCCCTGGCAGTGCACCTCTGGGGCAAATGGCAGGGAAGACATTACTGTTTTCTAGACCTTGGGAAAAGCCATGGACTCGTGAAGCTATCTCTGTGTAGAATTTGGATAAAACCACAGAAGAAAGGATAGAGGGAGAGACGGGGAGAAGGGAGAGGAATGGGGAGAGGGAGGAAGAGGAGGAGAGGGAGGTTCGGGAGGATGGGGAGGACAGGGAGGAGGCTCTCCCTGTTTGGAGGTGTTTAGGCAGAGTAACAGGAGTGAAAACCTAGGGAGGCTAGCTGGCAGGGACAAGCCTGGAGGAAAGACTAGAAGTGGCGGAGGGAGGGAGGGAGGGAGGGAGGGAGGGAGGGAGGGAGGGAGGGGAGTCAGCACTCCACCTCCAGGGAGCCCACCCAACTCTGTCCTCCTAGCTGAGGAACAGAAGCGGCCTCCTGCTCCTTGGCCCTGAAAATCTCCTGTGTACTTTCAGCAGATAAACCCAGGGCCACCATTCTAATTCTGATTCCCAAAGGACAGACAGACCTCAGACTCAGCAAGCCCCATTGTACACACACACATACACACACACACACACACACACACACACACACTCCTGCCTTATTTCCTGAGGGGCACACACTTCGTGGCCTTTGCGCGTGCTATTTACCTACCCCAACTGCTGCCCTATCCTGTCCCTGGCAAAGCCCTACTTATCCCCTAGGCCTCCGTCCCTGCTCTAGGGACTGTCCCTGAGGCCCCAGGTCCACCCTCTCATGCAGTCCCCTTAAACACAAGGGGAAGACTAGCAACAGAAGAATCCTGCTGCCGGTACTGGGAGCCAACTGCCACAGACACGCTTCTGCCACCCACTAAACAAGACAGAATGATGGCAGCAGATGCCAGAAGAAGAACATGACCCTGTGCCCACAGTGCCCCCCGCAAGCAAGGCAATGCCGGCTCTGCTGTGGTCCCAACACATGTCAATCCTGCAGCCTGAGCATCAGCCCCCCCCCCCTCAGTTTCTTCCAAGGCTGTGCCTCTTCTCGCCAGACGGAAATGCCAGACAGACACATGGTAAGAAGCTGAGTGTGGTGAAACCTCACTCACAGTCTGCAATCTGTGGTCGCTCGTCGCATGCTCAGCATCTGTGGAGATGCTGCCCCAGCAGAGGGTGGCAGGTGGAGGCAGGCCCAGACCCACTCCCTACCCCTTCCAGCTCATGAAGAGACCTTAGCTTAGAGGTTTTGCGTGAGGGGCCTCCAGATCTCTGAGCTGAATTCTTTCCCCAAGGAGCCTCAATTTAGAAGACTAGGTCACAGAGTCTGCCACTGGGGAGTCTTCGATAGCGAAGCCACAATAGGGTCCAAGTTCAGGACATTAATTCTAGTTCCGTTATGAGACGAAAGGAGGCATTGCCACACAGCGGTCAGTATGATCTTCTCAACCTTGACCACCCCTTCCTATCCCTGAGAACCTGGGGAAATTCTGTTCTTTCCCCACAGCACTGATAAAACCTTAACTAGCAAGGGCTCTAGACTAAGAAGAGGATCAAGAAATGAGTGCTGGATACGGGGAAGACTGATCGGTCCCCACACTGGACGGCATGTTCTCCAGAAATGGGGCATATAGGTCCTCTACAATGTCACAGTCAGCAAAAGTAACGAGATTGGATAAGCAACTCTTTTTTTTTTTTTTTTTTTTTTTTTTTTTTTTTTTTTTTTTTTTTTTTTTTTTTTTTTGGTTTTTCGAGACAGGGTTTCTCTGCAGCTTTTTTAGAGCCTGTCCTGGAACTAGCTCTTGTAGACCAGGCTGGTCTCGAACTCACAGAGATCCGCCTGCCTCTGCCTCCCGAGTGTGGATAAGCAACTCTTAAAGCTACACACCATCAACACTGGTCATCAGCATGGGCTGCCTCAACCCAAAGCCAGTGGCCAAGGACAAAGACAATGAAGATGGAGATTTTCACCCATCTTCCTCACCAAGACACACAGAGAGACAGAGACAGACAGACAGAGAGAGAGAGAGAGAGATAGAGAGAGAGAGAGAGAGAGAGAGAGAGAGAGAGAGAGAGAGAGAGACCTTGCCTACCAGCCACTAGGAGCCTTTTCTGTTGACTCAGCTGGCCTGACTAGGACAGCCCCGCCTAGAAGAGAGGAGAGGAGTTGCAACCCTCGGGATGGTCTGTGGTGCAGCAAGACATGGATCTGATGCTCAGCCAGGGCAGACCCAGGCTCCCAGGAAAGAGGGGAGAGGGTGACCTAAGAGAGGCCAAGGCCAACCTCCAGGAAGCCTTGTGGAACTCATGCTGCTTCCCTACCCAATGGCATCCTGGGGGGAGGTGATGCAACCCCTCTGCATTTTACTAGTGTAATTGGCAGTGGGAAAGCCCAGGCATTCTGCCCGGCAGCCAGTCCTGTGGCCACTGACAACTGGAAAGCCTTGTCTGTGACTCATGAACATTTGTTCCTCTAAGAAGTATGAGTCCTCTAAGAATAAAGACTATAGTTTTCCTAGAAATGTCCAGGTTCAGGGCAAAGGCTGCTGTGGAGTCTCAGGAAGTGGATAGATGGACGAATAAACAAATTATCTTTCTTGGGTTATTTATTGTTTGTTTGCTTGCTGTTTTCATTTTGGGGTTTTGGGGGTGGTTGGTTTTTGGGTTTTTGGTATTTGGTTTGGTTTTTTGAGACAGGGTTTCTCTGTGTAGCTTTAGAGCCTGTCCTGGACCCCACTCTGTAGACCAGGCTGGTCTCAAACTCCCAAAGATCCACCTGCCTCTGCCTCTGCCTCTGCCTCTCGAGTGCTGGGAGGCTCTGCCAGCTTTGTTTTTTGTTTTTGAGACAAGAGTCTTATGATGTTGCTGACCTGGAACTCACTATATACATGAGGAGGCTTCAGACTTCCTGCAGCCCTTCCACCTCTGCCACCATCCAGCTGAACTTCCCTTTCTCTTTCCTTTTGTCCCCATGTGTGGGGAAGAGGGATGTGTATATATGTATACATGTGGGTAAGAGTGCGCATGGGTGCACACACATGGAGAGGCCCAAGGTTGCTGTCAGGAATCATCCTCAGTCATTTCTCTGCCTTCCTCACTGAGGCAAGGATTTTCGGCCAAACCTAGAGCTAACAGATGAGGCTAGTCTTGCAAGCCAGCTTGCTCTGGCTACCTCCCATCTCAGCCTCCTGAGGCTGAAATTACAGGCAGCTGTCGGGTCCACTGTGTCAGTGGGCATGCGTCCGTGGAGGCAAACTCTGGATCTTAGGCTTGGGCAGCAGTTCTTAACCACTGAGCCAGCTCCCCGGCCCTGGGCTCCCTGCTAGTATTATTACTGAAGGACCAAGGAAGGACTCACCTTTGGTCCCATGGATGCGCCAGACATCACCACAGCACTTCAAATCCCATTCTAAAGAGCAGATGCTCAGCAATCTCCAGATCCCCAAGCTGGACTTTCTTCAGACCCTTCTGCCTTCTTTGAACATAATTGAACCTCCCAATACTCAGCTTAAGCTGTGGCTCATCTTCTGTATTTCTATATATAAAATAAATCATCTCACAGAAAATTCTGTATCTACAGTGTATAGAACAAAGGAAGATTTCAAAGCCCATTAACTCACAGAGATAGTGTGTTACTGGGAGAATATGGGCTGTGTAATTAAAACAATTCAAATCCGATTACAGGGAGACAGTGGGCTTTACTGCCTGCACCATCCCACCAAAGGAAAGAAAACCAATATCTTGCAGGATTTTAAAATTTCTATAAAGTTGTGAATTAGAACACACCTTACCACTCATCCATATTGCTGAGACGCTGAGAAGAGGCCCTCCTTGAAGTGAAGGCTCTTTACAGAGCTCCGCTGGATGTGTTTGGCGGCCAAGGCCCTTGAAATAAAGGCCACATGACCCAAATGTGAGGGCATCTTTTGGAAATCCCAATCTCAGAGTTACCAATGTCTAGTGCCCACATCTTCCACTGAGCCACAGAGCCCTCTCTCTGCGGAGGGAGAACCATCAACAAAGGGAGAAAGACCAAATGACAGTCGACGGTCCAGACAGGGACAGGGACTCTGCTCTGCTATGTAGAGCAAACCTGTGATTTTACTCTGAAATGGGGGCACATCTGCAGCTGTGATAAAGGAGAAGCGAAGGCCTCACAGCAACAGGGAGCCAGAGAACGGTGCCATGTGACCAGCCCTACCCTAGGCATCCTGACTCTCGAGCGGGAAACATGGTCACTGACTGACTGATCCTACCCACTGCCAGCAACAGTCAAGAAGCTATTCATACAACAGGTCGGCTGTCTGAGCCTGTTCCATCGGGGCGTGTGTACAGCAAGCAGGCTCCTGCCTCGGCTTCAGGTACTCAGACAAGTGTCAGAATCTGGGCTCCACCTAGAGAGCCTGATCAAGTCCCTTGTCAGAAGCCAATACCATCTCCACAGAAGGCATAGTATAGAGACTCTGAGAGCAGCCCAATAGGTAGAAAAGAGACGGGACCTGGGCTAGCGCACTCTCTAGACTAGCTTCGCTGTGTGTGTCATATCCTGCTCTGTGGCTGCAGGGGACAGGTAAGAAAACCAGGAGGACCTGGCCCTGGTCACTACTAGATATGTCACATCCCTAAGAGTGGGATCTGCAGGCTGGAGGCTGCCTCTCAGTCCCTGCCCTCTTACTTGCCAGAGGAGACCCCACCTCTTTCCCACCCTTGGCCACTTTCTTTCTGTGTTGACTCAATCTGTTTATTTACGTGGGTGAAGGCCTTCCCTGCAGTAAGGCATTCTGTTCTGTTACTGCCATAGTCCACTGTCTTGGGATTCTCAGCAGCCCTGGAAGTATCCTCAGGATCATAAGGACAAGCAGAGGCAAGACCTAGTCTCTGGGCTCCTCTTTATGGTGCAGAATCTGCAGGGAGCTTCCAGGATGGACCCATTTAGGGGAGAGAGCAGAGAAAGGAAAGTCACCCAGATGGGGAGGCTGAAGACAGGGCCCAAAGCAAGGCAGTATGAAGTAAGAGACCCGTATGTGAAGCCAAGACCCCAGTGTCCTGTCCAGGAAACAGATCTGCACTTCACATGTGCTTCATGATTCAAGGCAGACCCTGGCATGCGGGAGTCCCTAAAGGAGCCCAGATAGCAATGAGCGTTTGGATCGTCCGATGTTAGAGCTGGGATTCGGAGACAACAGGCAACCCCACCCATACAGGACTCTAAGATTGGGGCTCTCAGGTGAGCACCCGGGCCCTATACTTTCTTCCCTGCCCCCACAACCCCACTGCTCAGCTGACTGTGCCCCAAGTGGCCCTTACAATGCCTCCTGGCCCACATGCTATCACGGTGTCTCTGCTCCAAGGTCATCCTTACCTGTCCACCTCCAGCCCCTCAGCATCTCTGTGTCCCTAACTGCCAGCCCTGCCTACCCCAAAAGAGGTTTCATGACAGCACATCTGGGTCCCCTAGAGCCCACTGAGAAGACACATCCTGCCCCGTGAATCCCAGGACTCTTCATCTGCTCCCCTTTAACTTGGCATGGCTTATGCCCAGTGCCAGTCCGAGAAAGACCACGCTGTGCACCACTGCAGGCGAAGCCACACTGTTGCTCCAGGGCCCCACCAGCACATCTTTTCCTTGGGTGCTCCACCCGGCTCTGATGTAATCCTCTTATGCTCAATCCAGGAACAGGAGCGGTACCTGAGCATGGACTGTAAGAAGAGCATTGCACACCTCCAACACTCGAACTGATTTGGAAAGAACTGACTACTCCCTTGCCATACAAAGAGCAATCATAAGCCTGAGGAGGTTTATGGCAATAATCCCCCATAATCCCCTTCCTCCCATGAGGAGAGACCTCCCATGAGAGCTTGGCAGGCTGAGCTGGGTAGACAGCAGCCTGCAGCAGCCAGGATGATGTCTAGAAGGAAGCCCATCCGGGGGCTAGCAGGGGCAAGAGTGGGAATATGAATACGCTTGGAGGCCCTGAATCCATCCACACCAGAAGATCACAGTCTCTGGCCTCCTCCATTACAGAGCCTAATAAACATCCCTCCTTGCCTGGCCAGTCTGAGGGCTCCTGATAACTGCAACGCAAGGGTGATTAAGGGGGTATTTTCAGATCCCTGTCAGATTACATGGAATAAAGGGAGGAATGGAAGAGGGGAATCCTCAGATCTTCGGGACCATGAGAAGCCCAAACACTCCATCCAGCCCAAGATGCCATGGCTTAGCTACCTGCTCCCATAATCCTGATGGGCACCCTCAACAACATGTCACCAATTAGGCTTCCTTGGGAAGGGTGCTTCTGGGGCAATGGCCTGCCATACTCAATCATCACTAGGTTATTAGCACATCCGCAGGTGTTCAGTAAGCTCACCTGGTCCCACAAACACACAAATGCATGTGTGCAGGCCCACGTTTGTAAGCGTTAGAGACAGAGCCGCATAGCAAGGCAACAGACATATGATCCATCTCTGCAGATGCCAGTGTATAGAGCCACTTGAGTCCTGGGTGTGGAGGTCATGGCACTGGTGCTCGGAGACAGCAAAGGCACTTGGAAGGAGTTGATGGTCACCAGGTGAAATATGATAGAGAAGACAGAGCAGTGTCAGTGAGGTAGCTTAGCCCTGGCAGAAGGAAAAGCATTGTCCAAAGAAGCTTCCTGCAGAGTAGAAGATGCAGGATCCAATGTCCAGGTGGGTAGAGTCAGGGAACATCAAGAAATAAACAGGAGGGGGAACACTCTGCCATTGTTGGTGGGAGTGCAAGCTTGTACAGGCACTCTGGAAATCAGTATGGCAGGTTCTCAGAAAACAAAGAATCAATCTACCTCAATACCCAGCAACACCACTCTTTGGCATTTACCTAAAGGATGCTCAATCATACCAAGAGGACATTTGCTCAACTATGTTCATAGCAGCATTATTTGTAATAGCCAGAACCTGGAAACAACCTAGAGGCCCCTCAACCAAAGAATGGGTAAGGAAAATGTGGTACATTTACACAATGGAGTACTACTCAGTGGTAAAAAATGACATCTTGAAATTTGCAGGCAAATGAACGGAACTAGAAAAAACCATCCTGGGTGATGTAACCTGGACCCAGAAAGACAATTAATAGGTACTCACTCATAAGTGGATATTAGACATGAAGCAAAAGATAACCAGCCTATAGTCCACAACCCCTGAGAAACAATACAATAAAGAGGACCCTAAGAGAGACATACATGGATCTGTCTAGGAAGGAGAAAAAGACAAGAGCTCCTGGGTAAATTGGGAGCATGGAGGACAGGGGGAGGGTATAAGGGAAGAGCGAAGGAAAAAATGGGAGTGGAGAAAAAAAAGAAAAAAGAAACAAAATGGGCATTCAACTGGGGACAGACCACTTGGCCTTGAATGCCAAGCGCAGGCTGAAGTTGCCAGAGCCACAAGGCCTAGTCAGACAGGGGCATCAGGAAGCTATCTGGGAGTATGGGCACATCCATGCCAACAGCGTTTCATAAGGGAGGCCACACTTCCCCAGTACCTAGGAACACTTGATGGTGCCCATCATACCACAGACCTCCCTGTCTTCTCTTTAATGGTGCTAATATCTCGGCAGGAGCTAAGCAGATTATCACAGCAGACCACAGCCCCAGCGATGCTCAGGAAGGTTTCTCCAGGGAAAAGATTGATCATCAACACCTCTATGCCCACCCCCCAGGAGGTCCCAGCACCTGGTCTCCCAGAGGCTGAGGGGACAGCGGCACTGGTGGCTGACTTTTGAGTGGGAGCACAGCTCATCAGCTCCTGGAGCACCCAGTGAGGGAGACTCTGGTGGGAACTAGTGGCCAGTGACCCACCATGCTCGCAGCTTCCAGGCTGACTGGGCCCAGATATACAGTTGCTCCCCAGCCACCCCCAGCCTAAGTTCCGTCTCCTCACCTAAGAGGAGTAGGCAGGACAGTGCAAGCCACATGCCATATGTAGAGGCTGAAGCTACTTGGCTTAGAGGACTCCAAAGTCCACCAAAAGGTTACTAGGCTGGAGAGAAGAATGAAGTCCATCTCCTGGCACACAGGCCCACAAAGCAGTACCCTCTCTGCCTATACACGCAGTGTACTTGGACCCTGAACCTTCTCACTCCCATTGCTGAGGATTAGGGTCATCTCTGTGGTGCTTTGCTCTTTCTGTGGGACCTCATGAAGCTCCAAGAACAGCCATCAGCTGCAGCCAGAGCTGGGAAAGACAAAAGCAGCTCCCATAGTTCCTCTCCCCCTCAGATCCGGACTGAAGGGTCTAGACAAATGGACCTTAGGCTGCAGGTGTCTGTGACAGCAAGCTTCCAGGCTGCACAGGTCGTATGCCACAGGTCCCCAAGTGGTTCTGAGAATCATGGCAGACACTGGCAGAGGCTGTAGTGAGCCCATGTCTGCGTGACCCGTCACCCACTCAGGGACCTCCACTGAGCACCCAACCAGGAATCTTGGGATAGTTAGCACTAAATGAAACAGACAGTTCTCCAATGCTCTTCACAACTAAATTAATAACTTAATCAGGGGGAAGAGCATGGGGGAAAGGAAAAGAAGACTTGGACAGAGAATTTCCCGTAGTGTGGTGGCATTTCACTTGTATTTTAATAAATAAAACTTGCCTGAGGATCATAAAAGAAAAACAGTCACACTGCCCAGCCTTATATCCCAGTAACCACAATGACATGCACCTTTAATCCCAGTAGCCACACTAGTTGCCATAGAAACTGGGCAACTGATCATGAACACCTCTATGCATGGCTTTAATCCCAGTGGTGCACGCCTTTAATCTCAGCCCTGTAGAGGATTATCAAACGGGAGGAAACATCTCTCAGGCACAGACTCTTTCTGAGATTCCTGGAGGCAGGATCGCCATTTCAGACTGAGGTTGAGGTAAGAGCCAGTGGCTGGCTGCTTTGCTTTTTCTGACCTTTAGGTCGAACCCCAATTTCTCTGTCTGAGTTTTTATTAATCGTGCTTCAATTTTCTATCCCCATACTTGGAAGCTCATACTTGAAGAACCAAGAGGAGCCTCTTCAGAGAGATAAGAGTTAATGCATAGCTAAAGTCTGATGAAGTGTCTATCACTGAAGATGTTGCAATCACTGCATATGCAAAGATCCTGGGTAGATGCATGCTTGGCCTGTTGGATGGACAGGAAAAGGTCAATGTGGTCACAGTCAAGAAGTGTGACAAGGGAGAAAATAGCAAAGTCAGCCTTGGCCAGGGTATTTAAAGGCGCGCTGGCCCCAGGAAAGGATCTGTATTTTATTCTTATGACAGTGAGAAACCCTTGAAAGGTTTCCGTGGGAGAGGTGAGCAGACTGATTTTTCAGATAGTGTAGCTGCTACATGAACACTGGGCTAACGGGAAGGGCAGAGAGTGTGAGCACTGAGGAAATGAGCTCAGGAATCCAGGCTCTAGGGGGAGAAGTGTGATGAAAATGAAGAGAGTGGGGCAAAAGCAGGGGCTAGGGAGGGACAGCAGGAGATGGGGAGGGACAGCAGGAGATGGGGAGGGACAGCAGGAGATGGGGAGGGACAGCAGGAGATGGGGAGAGACAGCAGGAGATGGGGAGAGACAGCACAGGAGATGGGGGAGGGATTGCAGGAGATGGGGAGGGACAGCACAGGAGATGGGGGAGGGATTGCAGGAGATGGGGAGGGACAGCAGGAGATGGGGGAGGGATTGCAGGAGATCGGGAGGGACAGCAGGAGATGGGGAGGGACAGCAGGAGATGGGGGAGGGATTGCAGGAGATGGGGAGGGACAGCCGGAGAGGGGGAAAGACAGCAGGAGATGGGGAGGGACATCAAGAGATGGGGGAGGGATTGCAGGAGATGGGGGAGGGACAGCCGGAGAGGGGGAAAGACAGCAGGAGATGGGGAGGGACATCAAGAGATGGGGGAGGGATTGCAGGAGATGGGGAGGGACACCGCAAGCAGGAGATGGGGAGGGACAACCCAGAAGAGATGCTAACAGGGACGAGCAGGGCTGCTAGGTTAGGCCATGGCTCCAAGCCTTTGTTCTCTCTGCAATGCTCTGTGCTGCCTGCATTTGTCCAGAGACACTCACTGCCCATGCAGCTCTGGGCATGATATGTAAATAGACACCTCCACCCTTCAACAGCACATGCCAAGAGGCCGTGATGGAGCAAGTGCCACCCAGCTGTCTAAGTTGCTTTTCTACTGCTATAATAAAATATCATGACCAAAGTGACTTAGAAAAAAAAGGCATTTAATTTGGGGCTCACAGCTCCAGAGGGTTAGCGTCCATGACCCATTATGGCAGGCAGTAAGGCATCAGGCCAGGAGGCAGGGTGCTGAAGCTGTAGCTGAGAGCTTATATCTTGATCCAAAAGTAGGAGGCAGAGAGAGCTAAGTAGGAACAGCATGAGCTTTTGAAACCACAAAGTCCCTCTATCCTAGTGGCACACCTCCTCCAACAAGACCACACCTCCTAATCCTTCCCAAACAGTTCCACCAACTGGGGACCAAGTATTCAAATATATGAGCCTGTGGGTGCCATTCTCATTCCAACCACACTAGTCCACTGCCCACCACATCCTTTTCCATGGTAATATTTTGGATAGGCTCCAAGTGCTACTTGGAAATTTCCATGAGGCTCTGCAATGAAGAAAAGTGATTGAAGTCCCAGGTTCTACATAACCGTACTGTGTGATTCCATGGAATACACATGAGAGCATAAAGAGACAGACACAGTGCACAGACTCTACTGGTTGCAACATCACTCCTGGTGTATCTCAAACTCTTACTGGTACAACCCTGCAGTCTACGGTGCTGTCGTCAATGGCCCGGTGTCAAACCACAAGGGCAGGGCCTAGACACAGCCTGCAGAGCATTCCCATTCCCTTGGCCAGTGAAGGCAACAGAGGCTCCCTTGAGGGTGAGCTTGAAGTTGGAAGGAGAGCCAGTGCTCTGAAGGCAAGGGTGAGGTTGGCCAATGTTAAAACTAACTGGGCTCTAGTCTGAGTACGATCCACACTCAGAGCTAAGTGAGCAACTGCAAACACCCCAGGTGGGGGTGTTCAGCACAACCCCCTTCCTTAAAAAGTTCCAGGACCTGAAAACTAGAGACTCAGCCACAGTTGCAGCAGGAGGTGACAACGAGCTTCATCATTTTCACTGGAGTGTCCCAAAAGCCAGGGATCATCTCATCCCTCTGCAGAGGTCAGGTGACTTTAGGAGGACAGTAACTATGACTGGTCATTCCTTGCTGACAGAAATAAACCAGTTCTCTGTTCATTTGGTTCTTAAGACAACCTATTGACCAAGGTACCACTATCCCCCATTTTATAGGCAAAAGCTGCGGCTCAGCAAGTTAAGTCCCTCGACGAGGCACATCAGGACTACTGTGTTCTAAGAGGGACATTGACAAATAGCACGTCAGCAAAAGATACGCTGGTAGTCCTAGCCAGGCTCCAGGGTCTGAGCCAGGAAAACCTGAAATGATCATAGTAACAGCCATTAGATGCTCATAGTAACAGCCATTAGATGCTCAAAAGCTGTGGCAAAAAGACGACCTCAGCATAAACCTGGGTGGGAAATGAGCACCGCCCACCCCTGGGGGACACAGACCATCCACTCCAAAGATGTTCTGCGCCAAGCGTCTCATTTGAGAGATTCGGGTACCAAGGCCCTGGGAGGGCAGGGATGGCTGTGGTGGCTGTCGCGACATGCCATAGACTGCATGTTTCAAGCAGAGCAAATGTTCCCTCACAACTCTGGAGGCTCAAAGCCCAAGATCGTGCCAGCATGATGTATTCTGAAAGAGCCCTTCTCCTGGGTGGTCAATAGCCACCTCTCAGCGGATCCTTAAAAAACTCTTGACCCGAGTGCCTCTTCTTGCAAGGCACCATGAGACACACCCAGACCAGAGCCCAGGCCCGACTCAGAGCTGGGCTCAGGGCTCACAGAGGCACCAGCATACAACCTTGTCCAGCTAGACAGAAGGAAGTGCGTGACCCCAGGCCAGGAAGAGCCTAAGGGTCGGCCTCTGCAATGGGCAGGAGTCCACCACAGAAGCCAGGCCAGGGAGAAGGAGCACTCTTCCCAGATGCTGACAGTGAGGCCCAGAGAGGGAAGTGGCCTTTACAAGGCCAGCAAGTCAACTGGTCCAAGTTGCTGTGCTCTGACAAAACACCTGGCATAATGAACTGGGGCAGGAAAGACTTTTTTTTCAGTCCATTATTTTCAAGATCTCAGTCTATGGTCACTTGGCTCTCTCTCCTGGGGCCATGCATGGTACGCTGAAGCATGCTGGAAGGTACTGTGTGGAAGAGCTGAGTGGCTCATCTCTAGGCAGGCAGGAGGCGGAAAAAACAGAGTTGGAACAAAACCTGCATCCGCAATGGCCCATCTCTCCTTCTCACCCCCTCCCATGGACACCATGCTACTGTGGCTTCATCCACACTTAAGATCACAGCTCTTAGGATTCAGTCATTCTCAAAAGATCGTGCACTGACAACCAAGCACCACGTATGAGCCTGGCAGGAGTGGGGGGAGTTCAGATACAAGGTTTAACATTCAAGATTCAGATCCAGACCCCCCCGCCACTGTCCACCAAACAAACATGTATCTGCCTATAGTCAGCTCCTATGGAGCTGGGACAGCCAGGCCCATACTAGACACTCTGCACTCTGAGCAAGCATGGCTACAGTAAGATTAAAATATCAAGCAAAGATAGCCCACAAGAGCCCAGAGCCCAGGCCTGCACAGATGGCTCCAAACTGCCTCCATATGAACCATGTTGTCAGCACCAACCTCCTTCCCTATTCTCCTGGGACACCCAAGCCACAAGCCTCAGCCACCAGATATGGGGCAGAGGCTGCAGCCCACAAAAACAGCACGGTGTAAGGTCTAGAGCTGATCTGGGGACCGCTACAGCAGTCTTCCTTTCTCTACCCAGCGGCTGCTCACAGTGTCTGGCCCCTAGCATAGACTTTTAGTACATTTCCTACCACCCTATAGCTGGCCTCTGCACCATCACCACATGGGCCGTGTAGAAAACACAGAGGCACGGCTGAGCATGGATGGCAGCCTCGGTCCACCTGAAGGAGTAATACCTGTCAGCTTTCAGGCTGCTATCTCTTCTTGGATGGCGTAGAAGAGCCAGGCGGAGCACAGCTGTGAACCGGCGCAGGGCAGGTGGCACTGCCTCTGCAGGCGCTGGCTGCCAGGGTGGGCTCTGGCAAAGACAATGTGAAGGCAGCACCCTGGAAAGGCAGAATGGCCATGGCCAGTGTCCCTGATGCCAGAAACCATTTAGAGATGGAAGAGGGAGTCCCAGAGAATGGGACACCGACAAGCTGTCAGACAGGCCAGCACCCCCAGAGAAAGGGCTGTCACTGGGCAGCAGCAGGTTAATGTTAGAAGCCAACCTCACAGAATCTAGAATCACTTGAGAGATGGGCCTCTGGGCATGCCTGAGAGGGACTGATTTGATTTTGTTAATTGATGTGGGGAAATCCTTTTTAGTCGTTGGTGGGATTGTGCTATATAAGCGAGCGAGCCAGCCAGCATGCATTTGTTGCTCTCTTCTGACACACAGCCACGTGACTCGAGCTCCTGTCACTGTGGCCTCCCCACCATGACGGACTGTAGAGTGTAAGCCAGAATAACCCTTTCCTCTTAAGTTGACTTTGACAATATTATATCACAGCACAGAAAGAGAAGGGACAGGCCCAAGGGCTGAGATTGTAGAAAGTCCAGTACAGACGTGTTACTGATGGTGGCCACTCCAGTGGTCAGGCCTAGAGCAGAATCGTGTGTGTGTGTGTGTGTGTGTGTGTGTGTGTGTTTTGTTTTGTTTTATTGTTATATAAAACTCTGCAGTTATTGTATTCATATGCCTTGAGGAATGATTCAATATAGCTAATCACACAAGGAGGCATTACACAAACATGTTTGTATGAGAACACTTAGCCTTCCGTGAGAATACAATGGGACGCCGTTAACTATACTCCCTGCCCTGGACGCCAGAGCTCTTGAACCTGCTCTTCTTATTCAACTGGAATTCTGTCTCTTTACATCGGCATCTCTCCATCTCCTCCAACGGCCTCTCACAAGCATGGCCCTGGGTAGAAAATTCAAAAGAAGTTGCATCTAGGTATTGGATTAAGTTGGACTAGAAATGTTTCAGAAGCAATGCAGACCCAACATTTTAACTTTTGAGTCAACTATTTTCTAGAGAGCTAAGTTGTCCAGCTCTGTGATGTGACAAAAAGCCTGGCGTAAACAGTCTAGAAAGAGTAGGGTTGGCTAGGGTCCGCAGTTGACGTAAACAGTCTAGAAGGAGTAGGGTTGGCTAGGGTCCGCAGTTGACGTAAACAGTCTAGAAGGAGTAGGGTTTGCTAGGGTCAGCAGTTGTCCTGTTGCTTTCCAAGCTGGGGTGAGGCAGCGCATGAGGCTAAGAGCACATGGTGAAGCTACTCTGCTCACCTCCTGGACATGAAGTGAAAAGGGGAGAAAGAAAGGAGAAACCAGTTTTCTCTTTGAGAGCACACTCTCAAGCACTGAAGATATCCCACTTGACCCCACTTCTTACAGGTTCCCTGGGCCCCCAGAAGCACTGGGCATACGGAGGACATTTCCTGCGCAAACTGTGAACAGGAGTGAACGACTAAGAGGAAAGACAAGAGCACTGAAGGAACAAAGTCTGGGTCCTGACCTAGAGACTACAAGATAGTAACTGTCTCTCTGCCCTGCCTGCTCCTGCAGGATGTGGCTTCAAGTACAAAGGGACAGTCATAAAGGCCTCCAAGAAAATCCTGGAGAAATGGCCCCAGTGTCACTGTGTGAGCCCGGAGGATGTCCGCACACGTGTGGACTCAACAGTTGAGAGGCAGCATGGAGAGCCTCGCTAGACTGTGGACTCCGACTCCATACCGGCCATAAGAACCCCTCTGACTAGCTGTCGGGTAAGACCCACATGACAATCTGGAGAGCAGGGCAGGAAAAGGGAGAAAACGTGGGGAGATGATTGGGGCACACACATAGCCTGTAAGATTACAAAGGGTATGGACTCACATGCATGCACTTAGATATGCATGCTCACATGTATGTTGGCATGGATGTATGTGCCCATACAGTGAAATGTTCCCAGTGAACATTGGAGAATAACCCTGAAGCCTGGGAGAAAAGCCTTAGAGGAATCCAGGGAGGGGATTACATGGTTTCTGGTACATAGCCAGACTCTAACGAGGAATCTTGTGCACCTGCCGTCTTGGCATACATTTTCAGGGTTGAAGCATCACTGGAAACAGTGCTGAGGGGACAGAAAAAGCCTCTCTCTCTCTCTCTCTCTCTCTCTCTCTCTCTCTCTCTCTCTCTCTCTCTCTCTCTCTCTCTCTCTCTCAGCCCAGGGCACCAAAGCAAGACTGAGCACAGCAAGGCCTTTAAGTAGGCATAGTGGAAGATGGGAGCTGGAGGGTGAGCCTCTGAGAAAGAGACTCCCCGGGTAGAAAGGGGGCAGGGACCTACAGCGTGGCTAGTCCATCAGAAGCTTCCTTCATGCTCTTCCTTAACTACAAGCAGCTTCTTCCAGGCCCAGAAGGGGAGCCACATGTCATCCCAGAGCACAGGGGAATATGTAGAGGCCCCACAGGCCCACTCTGTGATACCTGCAGAACACCTCTGTGGAATGAAAATCCAGGCACGCATCCCAAGCCGGGCAAGCCAGTCTGGGTGACACTAGAGACACAGCGAGAAGGCAGCAAGCACTGCGGTACCAGACAAGATGGAAAGAAAGCAGAGAGCCACACCACGCTCGGGACACAACAGGCACACAGAGACATCCGTGTCCTTGTCACCAGAACTGGGACTGCACTGGTTATACGGCACAGGAGAATACAGACTACCGATAGAGTTAAGCTTTCAAATCAGCTAACCTTAAAATAGGGATGTCACTCTTGATTATCCCTGGAAGAGAGAGATGGAATCAGACGATATTACGAGAAGAGGACCTGGCTCACTGTTGTGAGCTTTGGAGAAGGATCTTGGGGCCCAGAGCTAAGAATGAAACAGCACCGGGGACATGGAAAAGGCAAGGACACAATTCCGTCCCAGGGTAACCAAAGGGTACCAGCCTTGCTAACACCTGGGCCTTAGCCTGATGAGCTCATGTCAGTCTCGGGACCTGCAGAGTTACCAAATGATAAGTGCGTGCTGTTTTAACCAACTAAACATGGGGTGAAAACGGGTTCTGTTCCAAGAGAAAATGAATACAGCTGAGTAGTGCAATGGTGGCAGAGGCCTAGACACACCTCTCTGATGGCAGGAATGTCACACTCACTCAGAGCCCCTGGCAAAGCCTTCAGTATCCTGAAGAAGATGCCCTCAGGGATACCAGGATGTGGCCTCAGAGAACCCTGCAATTCTGAGCAGAAGTAAAAGAGGAAGCAGTGGTCAGCGAAGAGGCCCACTAGCAGAACACACCACCAGTGTGGCAAAGTGAGGGCCAGGGCACCCAGGAGGAAGGTGAAGGGGTAAGCTTGCCAGACCTTCAGAAATGGCTATCTATGAGGTTCTGTATCTTTTTAAATTACATTCTTTCATTCTGTCAACAATAATCTATACTTAGAACATTTTAGCTTTTTTGGTTTGGGGGATTTTTTTGTAATGTGGTATTCAGCATTGGGCTCAGGGCCTCACATGTAGGTGAGCACCCCACCACATCCCCACTCTTGACTTTGTCTTCCCCCACCACCCCCTCTTCTCTTTTGAAAAAAAGCAAGGTCTCATGTAGCCCAGGCTGGCATTAAAGTCGCTTTGTAGCTGCGGATAAACTTGAACTTCTAATCCTCCTGCCCCTACCTCCCAAGTGCTCTTAGTAAGGGTGTGCATCACCACACCTGGTTTGTGTGGTGCTGAGGGTCAAACCCAGGCCTCTGGGCCTGCGAGACAAGCACTCTAGCAACTGGGCTGTGCCCCCAGCCCCTTTACCTTGTCTTTTTCTTGTGCTTCTGGTAACTAAGAATATCGTCTCACATAGTTTCCTTTCCTCTACCTCTCCCTTAAACTGTTATCTTTCCGTGGTATGACAGATACAGCGTATCCAACGTCTCGCATCTTTTCCTCACAGTAAAAGATAATTCTGTAAAAGAAGACTCGGGTGCAGCCCGTTCTTTTATGCATTTACATAATCTTCTGCTTGAGCAGGCACTGAAAAACAGTATGACTTTTTCAACAAATTAGTATCTTTTTCTCCTATTTGTCTTGTAGAACGGGTTAATGCAAAGTTCAACAACAAAAGACGCAACATTTTAGAGCCTTAACTGTTCCACGCTGTTGGTTATTAATTTTAGAGCTTCATAAAGCACATATCCTACATACTATCCTAAGAAAGTGCTCGTAAGGAGTTTTTAGGATCATTCTGATGAGATCATAGGTATAAATCTTACGGTCAGCACACCCATCCAAGGAGAGTTTCATGTTTTCTTCAGACATACTTAAAGATGCATGTCTTTGCATAAATAGTACCATTTCTTTTTAAAAAAAAAAAAAGTGCATGTCAGCACATGCAGGCACTAGAAGGAATGTTTACAATTAGTTCATGGAGGTTTCAGAAAAGGCCAATAGTATGGAGCATGAAACACAATGAGAGCCCTCATCATTCATAAATACAAAGGAAAAGAAAAGACTAGAAGAAAATAATGCAGTGGGATTCAGGAGGATTCTGCTCTGCTTCTTGCTGTTCTCCACACCTTCCACATTTTATATAATGAGCATGTACTGGCCTCTTTCTTTTTCACGTTTTAAAAGTAATCCATGTTCATTGTGGCCATGCATTCCTTTTTTAACTGGGGGGTTAGTAAAAGCTGAAAATGAAAAGGTCATTTAGGGTCCTCTCTCAAGGAATTCACTAGCTTAAAAAACTATGTAGTTGAAAATATCAACAGCCTTAAGAGATGCTGAGGAAAAGCCAGCCATAGCTGGGTCAGAGAACAGGGAGGGAATTAGTGTTTACTGAACACCAACCTCGGGCCTTATATAGGCAATTTTATACACGTCTCATCTCATTTAATCCTCCCAATAATCCCAGGAGGCAGAGACTACAATTATTCCCTTTTAACAGATCTAGAAACAGAAGCTCGGCACAGGGCCAAGATTCCTCCAGGTCATGCGGTGAGGGAGGCAAGTTCTCATCTTTTGGCTCCAGCAATCAGGCCCCCATCCCCGGGTCGGGGTGCTGCCTCTCAAATTAAAACAAGGCAGCATCGCTCCAATTCCAGATCCCTTGGGACACACTGGGCACCTGTGATAAAGACTGAATCCCAGCATGCCCTTGTTCTCCTTGCAGTAAGTGTCCAAGCTATGGAGAAAAAGCTCGAGTAGCCACCCAGCAAGAGCCGGCAATTAACCCATAGAAAAGCAAGAAAGGAGACCCAATGAACTGAATGCTTGCTTCACAAGCATTAGGCAAAGGGGAAAGGCCGCTAAGCAATGCTCAGCTTTTCCCAAGGCCTCCACCGATAGCTCCTCTCTTTCCTTGTGGGCACCCTGGAGCTATCCAAGGCCATGAGATGGATAACAAGATGGATTTCAGCCCATGCCACTCCCAAGGTTGAAAGTGCATGCCAGTTTTAACCAGCATGTGCCAGCCCAGTAACAGCACCCGTCCAGTGTTTCTATACGGAGAAACCAGGGACCCCCATCATCTCACTCCCTCATTCCAGATGTGCAGAAATACTCCCACACCCTCCTGAGACTGCCAACTTGCCATCCTTGGAGACAGACATTTTTCCAGTTACAACCATCAAAAAGGGGGTTCTGAAAAGGTCTGGCTAGAGCCTTTGTTGACAGGACAAAGTTCTATTTGGGGCACATAGCTGTGCTTTGCTTATTCTTCAAATTGTTCCATTGGTTAACAGGTTAAAAACCAAATGTGACGGCCAAGTGTGGTGATGGAGTAAGGGTCACCTATAGGCCCAGCATTCAAGAGGCTGAAATAGAAGGGCAGCCTGAGCTATACAGCAAAGCCCTGTCCCAAGAGCATCCAATTCTACACTGAAGTGCAGACTGGGGGCTTCGCGTTACAAAATGGATCCATGCAGAAATCTAGAGATTTTCCCGCCAACAGGACACTATTCAACCGAAGCTGTGCTACAGCGGCTCCTTGACATGAAGATGACCTCTCCTGGGGGTGGTTCACCAATGTGTGTGCAGCCTGCCTCAGGGTAGAACCCTACGTAAGACCAGTACCTTCAGTCCCTGGGGTTCATCTGGTGGAGATGGCTGTACTTCACTGAGGGGCACAATGAATGAGCAAAGGATGCCTTACACTTTTGTTCACAGCAGACAGAGAGTTGTCAGAAGCAACAGCCTTAATAGGGGTACTCCTGTCTGATAAAGGTCACAGGCAGGGGCCCTGAGGAACCATGAGGACAGCACACAAAAAGAAGTCTGAGGTCAGAGGGCATCTGGAGACAGATGGTGGGTGGGATCAGGTCACTCAAGAAGGACAGGGACTACCCCACGCCTCTACTTCAGAGGACTTAAGATAACAGACATCTGCCAGTACCAGAAGCAGCAGCTCTCACGGTTGTATGTGTGTAGGTGTTTTGCTTGCACATATGTAAGTGCAGGAACCAGCAGAGGCCATAAGGGGGCATCGGATACCCCCGGAACTGAAGTTACAGGCAGTTGTAAGCTACTATATGGGTGTTGGGAATCAAATCAAGGTCCTCTTCAAGAGCTGGAAGTGTTACTGACCACCGAACCACACCACCAGCCCCAGCAATTTTCGGAATAAACAGCACCAGTCACCACCACCACCATAGATCAGCACTTGGGACTGGAGATGTGAACAATGAAAATGTCCTTCATCCTTTGAGCCTTACAGTCAGGCAGTCCCTCCCCAAGCGCTGGCCACCTTTCCATCCTTTGATGCACCTACAGCCAGGAGGCCTTCAGAGCCCTCCATGCTACAGTAAGATCCCAGCACCAGCTATGGCCGCATCCATCAGCGACTCACCTCATTTTTGAAGGTACCTGGAGACTGGCAGACAGTATGCATCCCCAAGGTGACGGGAGGACCCTAGGCCCAGCAAGTCCAAGGAGAGACCAACAGCAGAATTCTCAGTCACCCCACCCCCTCCCTACCCCACAACCCTGCCAGTTCTGGGAAGAAGTCCCTGCATGCTGCGCTTCCAGCTGTACCCTTGTGTCCTCAGCACTTCAGGGCACTGGCACCACAGCAGAGCCCTACTTGTGGTAAACAAGACAAAGAGGAAGGGAAGAGTGTGGCTGAGCAGACATGAGGTCCTTGACCAGGAATCAACAGCAAGAGAGAAGGGACAATTCCAGGAGGAGTGGAGGGAACGCACAAGGAGGAAAAGGCAGAGGAAGCTGCTGCCACTGATGCACCAGAAGAAATCAGACAAGAGACGCCTACCAATGCTGAAAGCAGCAGCCCCCATTGTTTTAGCCTGCATGGAGTTAAGAACACTCCACGAGTGCAGGTACCAGAGAAAGCCGGCAAAGGGTGATGGTCTCACTGGCTGCCCACCTGTTGCCCCTGCCTTGGAGTCCCAGCAAGACGACTGCAGGGAAATACAGCTACCGCGGCCAGACTGCTAAGATTTTTCCTGTCATCAGACCTAGTCCAGCTCCTCTCTTTTCCTGAGCAAACAGCGCCCACCTCCGGTCCAGGCAGCAACGCCTCCCTAGCCCGGCAACGCGGCCCGGCAAAGAAACCCGCTGCTTCACACACAGTGGAGTGAGGCAGAGAGGAGGGAAGCCGAGGGCCCGCAGGGCAGAAGCTCCGAGGCCCCACAGGGTGTGCAACCGCGCCAGCCAGGCTCTGCGACCGACAGGACTTACAGGACGAGCACCGTGAGCCGAGCTCCTGTAGGCTGCAGGCCACGAGAGGCTTCTGGGGAGGTGCACGCGACACAGGCATGAAGACACACCCACCCACAAACACGCGAGAAACAAAGCCGACCCTGAGCCACGCGCCTGAGCTGAGGTTCACACACGCGCCCATTCATCCGCACAGTTCTGCCAGGAGACCCGCTTGCAGTAAGTACATAGAGGCTTTTCGCTTCCCTGACAGTACGGAGTCGCCCTACCTTGCTAGGCCTGGGAGAACACGCCACCACGCCTGGCATAGCAGCAGGCATACCAGGCGCCTAGGAGATTCTGCACAACCGACTGGGTAGCAACCCTGCCTGGACCCATTGCTACTCGGCCTCACTGGCTGCAGCCCAGTGACTCATGCATGGGCTCAGTGGCCACTCACCTTCCTGCACTGCCTGGAACGGGTTATTGGCCTCGATGACCTTGATGGAGTAAGTGATCTTCTCACTCTGCAGGATGTCATCATTGAGGCTTAGGTCCGATACAGCCAACTGGAACACCCTGTCGTCCTTGGCTGCGTTCTCCTCGAAGATGGCACCTGAGGGAGAAGAGGGGTCAAGACCAGGCCTGGAGAGGAACCCTTCCCACCTTACTTCTGCCCTGGGATGGGGTATTGCCTGGACCACTAGGTACCAAGTGGTGAGAGGATTGAGATAGAATGTTTATAATACTCTTTTGAGACAGGTTCTCCTTCAGTAGCCCTAACTGGACTTGAGGTCACGGTAATCCTCCTGCCTCAGCCTTCACAAGTAGTGTGATTAGAGGCGTGCACCATCGGTCTCAGTTCAGGATTCTGTTCTGATTAATTTAAAGACCTCCCTACGTAACCCAAACAGGATATGCTCCCCTCCCCACATGGAACACGTGCACACCGTTAACATGAATTATACCTGCATATCCTTCACGCTACCATCAGGTCACATGGGCTTCATAACCAAAGCATCACATGCCCCAGTCATGCCCCACACAGAAGATGTGGCATGCTGAGGTAGCCTCCCGCTCAAATGCACCTGACATGGTCCCATAAAATCCCATCCCAGGAGCCAAAGTGAATTATCCAAGAGGAAATGTCCCCAGACCAATCCCAGTAATGAAGTGGTGCTCCTTTTTTCTTTGCATTCCCTGATGAATGCAGAAGTGATCCTGTGGTCCACAGTTTGCTCTCCTACACCAAGGGTTTTTCATTTAGACATACACAAGGAATTGATAACCAGTATCTTGGATGGTCGAGATGTTGCATGTGTCTCTGCTCTGGTCTCTCACTTCCTCTTCCTGTATGTCTGGAGGGGTGGGGTTGTATCCTATACCCCTAAACATTCTGATCTAGCACTGTTGAGAGTCCCAGAAGAAATCACTCTTAAAACAGTCGGTCATTCTAAAAGCAAGGACGGCTCCTCCAGAGCTCCCGCTGACCTGACGCTTTCACTGACCCTGCCCTTACAGTGGAGATAGATCAGTTGGGTCTGATCTGGGATCCCCACCCCAGCCCTTTTGCCAAGCGCCTAGGGTCGCCAAGGTCCTATTGCTTGGCTAATTGCTCTGGAGCTGAGAGCTGGGTAGAAGGGCTCAGCTCCTGGATTCCTCACTACACCGGAGCGAGCCGCAATGCTGACCGCGAGACCCACGCCGACTCCTGGGCGGGAAGCAGGTTTGGATCCTGGCCCGGCCCCGGAGGGAAGCGCTGCAGCCCTTGGAGTAGGGACTTGGTCCCTCATCACCTCTTTCTGCCCCGCAGGTAACATCAGCCACGTTTTCTCACACCTCCCAACCCCCAGTTTGTCCCTGTTCCCTGGTCTTTCCCAACTTCCGGAAAGGCGACTGCGGAGGGGCTCCCCCAAAGCGACCGCTGTCAGTCCCCCAACCGTGCCCAACTTCTCGAGACCCCAGTCATTCTGCTCCTAACTCCCACCACTACCCCCCTCTGATCGTCCCCTCCTTTGCTTTTCATCTCCTTCCTATCCATCTATCTCTTCCTGCTCGGCGCCCCAAACCCCACGGCCCACGCTCCTTCCCTCCACCCCACCACCCAGACTGTATGCTGGCCCCAAGACTTAGACCAGGCAGAAACTCTGAAACTGTCCAGGATTGAACTGCAGTTGTCACAATAAGACACACACACACACACACACACACACACACACCAAGAGCTACAACAGACACACACCGGGGAAACAGGCAAGCACTGTGTCCACTCTAACAGGCTGGCAGAACGCGGTAGTCGCACTAACACACTCTCGGATGGCCCCACACAGCCCCAACGCCCTCTCACAGTGACACCAACATCGTGCCAGGTGCACACACACTGGCACGTTGACAGCACCCATCCACAGTCACACATGGTTCCGCTTTGGCCTCTTTGATCTTGCCCTGCCAACTTAGCTACCCCGCAGCTCTGTCCGCCCCTGGTCCCAATGCTCAGGCTGTGCCTTAGGGCCCAGCCTGCTGACGGTCCCGCTAGTGGCACGCATCTCGACAAGCGTCTATCCACGGGTTCCCCACTGCCGCGGCCCTAAGTGTCGGCAGAGGCCGCGGGGCCCCGCGCACTGGCAGGAGCCCCAGGGAGCAGCGAGGTGCCCGCAGGAGTGCGGAGCGGCAGGAGCAAAGCTCCTCCGCGGGGCGGCGCGGGCCTTCAGGGGACCACCGCCTGCCGAGCCCTTCGGCCCGGGGAACCGACAAGTTTGGACGCCGCGCATCAACGTCTCTATTGGGGGGGTCCCCGCCCAGCCTCGGCCCGTCCGCCCTCCGAGCTCACCGATGTGGATGATGGAGTCGGCCCGCACCGTAACGCACTGGCATATCCAGGGAAGAAGCCACAGCGTCAGCGCTTCCATGTCCCCCGGGCGCGCGGCTCATCCGCCCGGGCCCGGGGCGAGGCCGAGGGCAGCGCGGAGCGGGGAGGCGCGGGTCCCGGTGCAGTCCCGGGCCGCTCCCCGGGAGAGCCGAGCCCGCCCGTGCGTCTTCCCCCGCGCTCCCGCCCCTGCGCCCTGCGCCCGCCCCAGCCCAGCCCAGCCTAGTGCTCTCAGGCTCCCGCGCCGGCTCCGGTTGCGGTTGCGGCGGCGCTCGCAGCCCGAGCCCAGGCCGGCGCGGCGGGGGCGGCCCGCGGCTGTGGCGGCGGCGCTTCCAGCGGCTCGAGCGGCTCTGGGGGCGGCAGAGGCAGAGGCGGCGGCGGCGGCGGCGGCCCGGCCCGAGCGGCGGCTCAGGGCTGGCTGTGTGTCTGAGCCCAGGCAAGGAGCGAACTGCGGAGGACGCCCCCTCCCCTCCCCCTCCCCCTCGGCGGCGCTCCCCCTCCCCTCCCGTCCGCCTCGCTCCCCTCCGCCCTCCTCTCCACCACGTGACTGCGGAGCCTTAGCCTTGCCGCGCGGGGCTCGCTCGCTCGTTGCTTGGAGGGGGCGCCCGGCGCTCCACGCTCTCCGCCGGGGGATGCTCCGAGGGCTGTACCGCGGTGGGGACCTGGCCCGTCTGCGGCGAGAAGAGGCTTGGCCGTGCGGGCCTGGTCTCAGGGTTCGCGGTAGAAACGGAGGAGGCACGGCCACTGATTGCCCTCGGGGAGGTGGGGGTCTCAGAGCTCTCTGGCGATGGGGGACTTCAGCCGAGTCTGCAGTGGCCGGAACGGACAGGAGCGCTCGGAACCTGACCCTCGACTTTGGCAGCCTGCAGATAGACCACAAGGCCCGGGGCACTGAGCCAGGCACAAGGATGCTAGCGGGCTGGTGGCGGGCTCGAACCCTAGCTGTCCGTGCAGACTTCGGCGGACATCCATCCCCCGCCCCCAGGGCGGTGCACTGCGCCGGGAGTCGGGCAGGAGGCTCGGACTCTGAAGCCCAATTCATGGCCGGAAACCGGCGCAGCCGTGACCGCGGCGCCTGGACGTGAGGAGCCTTCCAAGCGGACGGCGCACTCAGACAGCGACCCTGCACGAAGCCTTCTAGGGCGAGCCCGGGCGGAGAGCCCGCTGCCAGCCGCGGGAACCAAGCCGGACTCCCGCCGCCTCTGGGTTCCCTGCCTCTGGGAGAACCTCCATATAAAGGGTGAAACTGCTGAGGGATCGAGCCAGGGAGAGGGATCGAGCTAGCCGGGCTCACAACCCTCTCCCCAGGTTCTAGTTGGACTGAGCTCCACTTAACATACCCAAGATTTCAGGGAGACGGTTGAGCCCTTCGGGATTCTGAGTCCCTTGGAAACTGGGTGCAGCCGAGCCTGGAAGAATTGGACGCCAAGATAAGCTGGGTTCGAGGGACCAAGACAGACTCGGCTGCAGCCTTGTCTAGAGCTCCCAGCACCTTGGGAAAGATAGACACCCACATAGGCCATAAAAAGATTTGGAGAGGACTGTTAGAGGAGCTTCAGGCCTGGGCCCTGACCTAGCTTGAAAGTAAAGGTAGCTGTGGCTTCCGGGAGGAGATGACAGTTCGGAAAGGCTACCAAGGGAGGAGAGGCTTGCGGGCGTTCTGTGCTGCTAGTGAGCCAAAACAGGAAGAGAAGAAAGAATTGTGTGGGGAGTGTACATTTGTGTGAGTGTCAAGCTGCCAGCCACTGAGTTGTCGACGACAAATTCTGCTTTAAAGGGGTTGAACCAGGATGCTGTTCAGAAGGGCCAGGAGGGTGCTGGATGCTGTTAGGCAATACCTCAGCAGAACAGAGGGGAAATGGGGCTGCAGGAACAGCAAGGAACACTGTTCTGTGATGAGGGGGCGTGGTGGGCAAGAAGAGAGAAATGACCACCACAGCTGCAGGTGGGAGAGTGGGATGCAGGGCCGAATGTAGTTCCACACAACTGAGTTCTTCAGGCAACAAGCCTTAAGACCCTGAGATGGGAGGGGGGATGCGCATCCTGCTGGTCCAAAATCCCCTTGTCTCCAGTTTCTAGCCCTGCAAAGTACCAGCATTCCCTGGCTGAAAAGCTGTAGGAAAGTGGGAACTAAAGTCTCCTCGGCTTCAGTATTTAGTTTAGTTCCTGTGGGGACCGACTCCATGGTGGTAAGTGTGGCATTGTCACCCCTTAGAGTCTCCAAAGATCAAAAGCCACCAGGTCAGGAACAGCCCCATCCTCTCCGTGTTCCAGTCACGGCAGTGTGCAAGCAGGGTGAGCATGGGGTACACCCACTCGGGTGTTATCCTTGTATATTTTGCATGGGACGAGTTGTAGGAGTAGCCTGTCTTGGTCTTTTTGAGTTATTCCTCACTACACAAAGGTGTATTCATGGAAATCAAGAGTGAGTGGATCAGTACTTCCTTGTAGCTCAGGACTTGCCTTTGGGAACGTGTTCTTCAGTGATGCTGATTCTAACTACATTTATATAACACGTGTCCCGTGAAGACCTGTGCTCAGCCCTCCCTTCCTTCCTAGGGGGTAGAATTTTACACACATGGAGACTGAAAAAGATGGTAGCCATCAGGTCTGTCCACTAAAGTACTTCTGGGAGCCCACAGTTGGCCACCAGAACTGCAGGTGAAATGAGCAGGCAAAGAGAGAGGCCACAGGTGTTTACTTGGAAGCCACAACCATTGTGATGGTCACTCTAGAAACATAAATTTCTCCTTTGTCCATTACCAGTCTCTCATTCCAGCCCATTGCTAGACTAAGAAAAGGAAACCTGAAATCCTGGCCCTCCCTGTGGCCTGTCACCCTGGCATAGGCCTGAGGAGCTACCTGCCCAAGTAGGGCCACCGCTGACCAGACCCTGCCCAGGTGGCTTCCTAACCATGGTCTCTCCTAGGGAGCTGCCCAGACTACCTGTGATCCTGCATCTCTCTCCTAGCACAGCACAGCTGGCTGGAGCAGGCCAGCCAGACTTCCCGGAAGGGTGCAGCTGGCAGAGACCCCTGCCAGCCCAAGGAATCTACAGGTTTAGATATGGGCACCCAGATCCCTTTTGTGTACAGGAAAGAGGCAAGGAAGAGACCCAAGTCAAGCCATGTTGGGGTCAGCTGGCATCTAGGAAAGAGTGCTACCCCACAGGCTCCAAGGAACCTGCTCACTGGTAATGGGCCTGAGCCCAGGAGATCAAGTACCTCCATACCCAGTTTTCTACTGTTGCTTTGTTTTTGTTTCTGTTTGTTTGTTTGTTGAGGCAAGGTTTCACCATTGCAGCTTAGGCCACCCTTGAATTTGAGATCCCCCTGCTTCAGCCCCCAAGATGGGATTCTAGGTGTATGCAGGATACTGGGGTATACCAGACTTTTTTTTTGAGACACTTTCTTATTGTTTATTTCCTCCATTGCCTCTGTAGCTGCCTGGTACATCTGTTGAGTGACAGTGATCCAACTCTGCTTTGTCTCCTCTACCCTTCTTGCCAGCCTCTTTCCTCATCTTCTTTTACAAGACTGTAATTTTTTGTTTGTTTTCCCTCTCGTCCTCTCGAGTTTTTGCTTTCAAATTTCCCAGGCCAGCAATCTCTGGTCTTGCTTACTCTATGGTTTGAAGCTTCATTGATTTAGTCTTTGCCTTTATGGAGGAGAAGAATTTAGGTGAAGGTAGTGCAGCTGAGGATAACCTCCCCATCGCAGGATTCTGAGCCACTAGGGCAGGACCCGCTGGGCTGGCTTCTGCCTACACCTCTGACGCCCTGTAGAAGGCTCTGTCAATAATACAGGCTTCACTGCAGCTGGCAGACCAGGTGGGGAAGGGCTTCATCTTGTTGGAGTCACATGCCATGGGCCAATGAGGAGAAAAAAAGATCATACTACGTGTGAGCAAACCCAGACGGGAGCACCTCCTCTTTGTAAGGAAAATACCTGCCTCTGGCCCATCACACAGTCACCAACCTGGAGCACAGAACAAGAGCCTGCAATTAGAACCAACCAGTCCCAAAGGTTACCTGGCGGCAGGAGGGAAAAGCATGCTAGAACCCCAGAACGCTAACCAGAAAGGGTGCCCTGGCCAGAAGGGCGGCAGGGTCACACCACCACTCGGGCCATCTAGGGTTCCCACAAAAACACTCTGGGACCCCCTCGTCCTCTGGACCCAGGGAGATCCTTCCCATCCTTGAGGCCTCCAAAAGTCTGATGAAGAACAGTGGAGTTTTCACAGTGCTGTGTCGAGCTGGAAGGAAGAATCACAAGGCAGTGAGGCTTGGGCCCCCCCAGACACGCCCTTCTGAGCTGTCATCTCAGTCTGAGCCCTCTGGAACAACAGCGTTTGCTTCCTTCCAAATCAGAGGCTCTGCAGTCTATAGGCTTGGGTCATCTCCAGAGCAGGCTCAGGCTCCTGGGGTCTCCTGCTGCCATTCAGACCTTTGAGGTCACAGTCCCAGAGGCCGTCTAAGCCTAAAGACTGGCGTTTCCCCTCCTGATTACTTTGCTGGCTCTCCAGCTTCCCAGTCACAATTCCTAGCACAGCTTCCCTGCTCTTCCACCAGCTCTGAATCTGCAGGTTTAAGTATCTCAACATAAGGAGATTCTCCTGGATTGTCCAAATGTCCCCTACACACAATCATAAGTGTCTTTTTAAGGCAGAGGGAGGATATACAGACAGAAGCCAGTGTCACTCTGGAGGCAAATATCGGAATGATGCACCCATAAGCCAAAGAATTCTAGTAGCCACCAGAAGCAAGAACAAAACCTGACTGCTCAGGGCCTCTGTGGAGGAGGAGAGGTGGCCCTGCTGACTTCACCCAGCTTCCCAACCAACAAAGGGGAAAAATGTGTCAAGTTTGGATATTTAACAACAAAGTTACCATAAATGAACAAAATGAAGATGCTAAGGGCCAAACCTTGAGCAGCTTAGTGTGGCGCATAGGGCCCAAGCCTGGGGACAAACCCTAGCTCCCGGAAAAAGTTCACCCCATTAGTCCCCACTGCAGAAGCCACAAGCACAGCCATATGAGCAGACTTATGGAGATCAGAAAACAGATCTCAAGGCAGGGAACATCTCTTGATAGGTATTAGATTCCTGGTTGCTGGGTCTCCCCACCACTGCTGATGCAATAGACCAACTCAAACCGAATTGATAAATCCAGGTGTGATGATCAGAGCAAGGCAACTCAGGCAGGAGAGGAATCACATGGCAAATATGGCTACCAGGTCTTCTATAGCCTGTAGGCGTCGTCTTGAGCAGTCCCAGGGAAGGGCTGACTTTTGGCAGGCTTTCTCAGGGGCGGGGTTTGGTGCGGGAGGGGTGAAACCAGAGCGTGGAATGGAGCCCCTAGCTGGAGATCCCCAACATCCCAACCTTTTTAGGTGTATATGGACTGTATATGGTAGGGCTTTCACCTAAACATCCCTCAGAGAGGAACCCCATTGGATCCACACCACTTGCCCTTAGCCTTGTGGGTGGGAGACAAGGACAAGAGAGACAGGAGTCAGAAGAAGAAACCCCTGGGCCTGGCCCCCAGGTGACAAGTGTGTCTGAGATCAGCTACAGACCACTTACCCTGTTTCCCAAAGCCATGTAAGCAAGTCACCCCACCCTACTTCTCTCAAGACAGAAAGACCTTTTCGCTTTCTATTCAGAAAAAGCCTGTTTCGGTGTCGGCTTTGGTTTAGAACATGTGGAAAAGAACACCCCTGTAGCCCATAACACCATAGCCAGGGTCTTATTTCATCCAGTGGTGGCCCTGTGACCACCCCTGAGCCAGGACTTGATAGCCAAAGCTCCGTCCATAAAGAATAAAAGATGGGCACTTGAGGGATGAATGTCTGTATGCTGATTTCTCTCTTCTCCCTACCTGGAATGTAGACAGGATCTTGGAAGGCACTGGTCATGTCCAGACCTGAAGGAGCCACACATGGATGACCCTGAGTTAGCCCAGCCGCTCGCTGCTACAGAGTCCCAGCTCCAGAGTCCCGTTGAGCTTCTGCATGCATTAGCTACCATACAGGCATTTCAGGTGTAAGCCGCCACTGACCTTCACTGATGCCACCAACTGGTGACTTCATGATTCTTCCACCTTGATTTTGTTGTAGTTGCTATTGTTAGTGTTGTTTCATTGAGGGTTGGCTGGTTTGAATTTGGGGTTTTGTTTTTGTTTGTTTTAGTCTTATTATGTATCCCAAGATGGTTTCTGTTATGCCCAAATCCGTGGGTCCCAACAAAAGCCAACAAAGGAGACCCAGTCCAATATGTCAAAGCAAAGAACCTTTATTTTAATCAAATTTGCAAAATTGATCTCTCCTCATGTATTGGAATATCCACAGAGCCCCGAGCTCAATTAGAATTGGGTTTTTATAGTAGTAAAGGTGGGGGTGAGGGGTCTCTGAAGTTCAGGACCCCTGATTGGCTGACATTTGTCTAGGGGTGTCCTGGTGAGGTGCGCTGGCAGGTGATCCTTTCCTTTGAATGGTGTGCTCTTGGGTGGGGGTCCGGTAATCTCAGTTTGTGGTGTTTTCCTGCTACCAGGTATTGCTTCAGGGTAAACTACTGAGACTCAGGCCTTTTATTTAAATTTATCAATGGCCAGAGTCCCAGGTGATAATGGTTGGAAGTAAAGAACTTCCTTTGGGTGACCTGCCCAGACTTAGATTATCATGGCTGGCCCCCACATTTCCCCCTTCACAAGCAACAATGACAGGATCCAATCTTGGGTCCTGTATGCCCCTGGTTTTAAGGAGGCATGGAACTACTTTTATTAATAGATCTATTAATTGACAACTCTGGACCTAGTATATTAACAGACACTATAGGTAGCTATCTTGCCTGCCATGCCAGGAGTTTTCCTTTGTCTCAGCCTTTTAACCCACTTTGGGCAAGGGGGGATTAGGTGATGTGTTTCTTTCTGCAGCTGCTTCAAGCTGACATTGGGGCATTGTTATCCAGGCCTAAGTAGGTTTAAAAGGCTATCCAAGCGGGACATTTAGGCAATGGGACACTCATCAGACTTCATTGAAGGAGCAGGGAATGTTCATATCAGCTGGACTGGTCCAACTCAGCTTTCATGAAGTCCAGGGCTCTCCACCATTCAGAGCAGGTTGGAGTCAGCAACTGATGTTTAGATGCATCTGTCAGCCAAGTGGAAGCCTATTGAGATTAAGTTTAAACTAGGAACAGAAGTTAAAATTTATTTACCTAAAGAAAAACTCAAATCGTAGAGAAAGAGCAGACAACGGGCATCTGTAAACAGAAAGAATAATTTCAAACTCAGGATCCTCCTGTCTCAGCCTCCCACATGCTTGGCTTACAAGATTGTCCAACCATGGCAAGTAACCTGTCCTTTCTTGTGTTCATGACTAGAAAACTAGCGTTACTTCCTGAACTTCCGGTTGTTTAACTTTTTTGTTGCTTTTTTATTGCTCAACCTCCCATTTTTAGGAATTCCCCCCCCCAAAAAAAAAAGAACATCTTGCCGGGCGGTGGTGGCGCACGCCTTTAATCCCAGCACTCGGGAGGCAGAGGCAGGCGGATCTCTGTGAGTTCGAGACCAGCCTGGTCTACAAGAGCTAGTTCCAGGGCAGGCTCCAAAGGAATTCCCATGGCAGAGCACTCGCCTAGCACACACACCCAGCACCACAACAGACAGTAAACCCTTCCCTTGTCTCTAGTACCTGGAGCAGTAGCTGCTGCATCCGGGAGGCAGCGGAATGTGCTAAATCAGCTTTTTAATACAGTTTTCCTGGAAACACAATTTTTAATAGCTGATCATATTATGTCCCATGGGATTGAGCATACTTGATCTAATTGGTCACTTGTCATTGAACATTTTTTCACAATTTTCAGCATTATAAACAACACAACTGTAAGATACTTATATGTGTATATAAGTATTTTCTGCTCTTATGCAATTGTTTTCTTAGGATAAATGCCCAGAACTGGAATTATTAAGTATATGCATATTTAAACATTTATTATGAAATAGTTAAATATTTTAACATATAATAGCAAAAGTGCCCTCCAATGCTGTTTCTTAAGCCAATATATACTCCCGAACACAGTTATGAAAGCATCGTCTCCACACCGTCTCCACCCTGTCCCCAAATCTAGGTATTATTCATTTCTTTTTATTCTGGTTAAGTGAATATGTACATCTCAGAACTGACGTGAAGCACCTTTCCTGCTCAGTCGGAACCCGAAGGACTCTGCCAGTTTGTGGTTCTGTGGCCGGTCCCCTTGAGGAAGTTCCCGTACCTGTCTTCTGCTGCAGGAAGGGATGTGCCACAGGTGGCAATGGTGAAGTCCCTTGGCAACGTTCTATCCCCTCAGGAAGTCAGTTCCCCGCAGGAATGACAACGTGTGGGTCCAAGGCTGCATAGGACAAGAACCCCGGGGGTCCAAGAGATTTCAGGACCTTAATCGCTAATAAAGGTATCCTTCAAGGAAGCTGCGCCATTCCCTGGTCACCTGTAACAGTCGTACTGGGTGGAACAGACGTGTGACATCTTAATGTTAGGTCCAGAGTTTAGAGGTGGGAGGGACTTTGGGTAGGTACAGAGGGAAAGAGGACCCTTGCTGGAAGCAGGCAGGGTGGAGGGCAGCTGATGCCAGGCTCTAAGAGACCTAAAAGACTAAGACATACTTCGGGGATGCCCCAGCGGGGATGAATAAAGAGATCAGGGGAGACTTCCAGGAGAAAGACACCACATAAGCATAGGATGCGCCCTGCCGAGATGAGCTGTTCTTTAGGACTGCAAGCCAGACTTGACCTCAAATGGAAACGAGCATCCTCTGAGGACAGCCTTAGCGGAGACTTGGTAGCACTTGGGGGAGAACGTGGCGGAGCACCAGACACCGAAAAGGCCCAGTGAGAATGGAGACAGTGGTCTGCGGCTCCCGAGCCCACCAGCCCCTCCATGACCATAGTGGATAATAGTACAGTACACTGAATAATACAGTACACTGAATAATAGTACACTGAAGCAGTCGCCTGCTCGAGCTCCCCAAGCTGGACCAACTGGGCCGCCCAGAGGCAGCCGTGATACAATGCTGCTCTCTGCTGTCCACTTCTGGAAATGCAGGCCTTTGAGAAAGAGACGACTCATCTTGGCGACACTGGACCGTTGTTCTTAATGAAAATAACGCCACTAAGCTGTAAAACCTGAGAACTACAGCACTGATGGGCAGCCACGATATCCCCAATGATGGAATAATGGTATGCATAGCCATCAGCTGTAGCTGAAGGTCCCCTCTATAGGAAGGAACGTATGCTGTCAACATGACCAAGTATCCACGGGTGGAGAAGTCATAGCCCCTGGAGGAGAAGCTACTACTGCCATTTTCCCAACTCAATATAGCTTTTAACTGTATTCTAAATATTTACCCTTACACCCACAGATAAGAGTAACTCTCCTCATCAAAGA
Organism: Arvicola amphibius; assembly: GCF_903992535.2. Taxonomy (NCBI): domain Eukaryota; kingdom Metazoa; phylum Chordata; class Mammalia; order Rodentia; family Cricetidae; genus Arvicola; species Arvicola amphibius. The sequence continues at coordinate 34,621,998 of NC_052058.2, read as the reverse complement.
GACTAGCACAGAGATCCACAGCTTGTCCAAATGCAGGGAACAAAGGATGGTGGAGTACAGTTGTACCATGTGTTATGGCTCAGTACCATTCCTCACTGTGGATTACCTAAAATAAGCTGAGCTCATTGGCCAATGTCTGTAACCCGAGCACTCAGGAGGCTGAGGCAGAAGAATCGTGAGTTCAAAGACGGCCCATAGATTAAAACTGTGTTGTATTTAGTATCTGTGCTTCCGACTAGAAGTCAAACTATTCAGCGCATGCTCAAAGGTCATTATTCTTTTACGTCACCCTAACCCAACCCACCAACAGAGACCCATTAACTGTGGCCCTGGACTCCTGGTCAGTGGGAAATTCATAGCTGGACACAGCAGGGTGAAACCGATGAAAGCCAAAGACTTGAAAAAAAAGAGCTTAAAATCAGATGAAGAAGAAAGGGTATCTTGGAGAGACAGCTGACGTCTGCATCACAAACACACGCAGAGGCAGGAGACAGTGAAATGTCAGCTTCAGGAAACCAAAGGAACTCCAGATGGAGGGGAAATACCTTCCAAGAATGAGGAAGAAATAAAGATCTTTTTTCAGGTAAACAAAAGCTTGGAGGGTTGATTTAGAAGTAAATATTCACTAAGGGAAATGCTAAAGGAGGTATTTCAGGCAGAAAGTACGTGATCCCAGATGAAGGGACAATGCACAACGGAAGCATCTGTTCAGGGAGGAAAAACTCGGAATGGAAAAGGAGGTAATACATATCGTCGGCCAGCAGTGTGGGGAGAACACTGCTTAACTGAGGAGGTTGGGAAACTGGGTGTGCAAAGGTTTATTGGGGAGAGGGGTTAAAATAGGATCTTGATATGTAGCCCAAGCTGGCCTCAAACTTGAGCTCATCTCATACCTGTGTTGAATACAGGCACAGACTACCATGTCTGGCTAGTATACAGATTCTAACTTTAAGGGAATTGAGATAGATTAAGAGGATGGCTGAATAACTTCTGAGGGAGATTGTATTATAAAACACTATGTAGTTAAATCCAAGGAATTCAGACAAAAAGATATCTAGGCCAGACTGGCAAATGGACAAACAAAAATAGTATTTTTTTTAATACGGGTGTGTGATTAGGGCTGGAGATCTGGTTCTGCAGTTAAGGGCACTTGTTGCTCTTACAAAGGACCCATGTTTGTTTCTCAGCCCCCACACGGTGGCTCACAATCAACTGCAACTCTGGGTCCAGTCTATATGATACATTCTTCTGACCTCCAGGGACAGCAGACACCCATGTGGTACACATACAAATATGTAGGCAAAAGACTCATACACATAAAATTAGGAGCTGGAAAGATGGCCCAGGGGTTAAGCATACTTACAGATCTTACAGAGAACCTAGGTTTAGATGCCAGCACTCACATGGTGGCTCACAACCACCTATAAGTCCAGTTTCACAGTATCAGATGCCCTCTTCTGACCTCCACGGGCTCCTGCACACACATGGTGTCTATGCACACACTCAGATGCAATCATACTTGTACATAAAGTAAATAAATATTTAAAATCAATAAATCCAAAAAAGTTTTAGAATACCAGAGGATGAATAGGCATCTGAAATATCAGAGAAGTAAAAATGCTTAAGTGACCAGCAACAGTGAATAAGACAGTTTCTTAATACAACTACAGGTTGCTTTCCAAAACTAAATCTCTATTTAAGATAAAGATGGAGAGGCCCTTTCTGCTTCCTGACTTCCTGCTACCTCGGTCTCCCACGATAGACTATAATCTCTTCACACTCAAACTACAAATATTTTTTCCCACCTGGTGCTTCTTGTGAAATTTTTGTTCACGATGACAAGGTAGGTCACCAAGACATAAGATAGGTACTGAGAAGCGATGTCCTTCTGACGTCCTGGCCATGCAGCCCCTCATGGCCCCTAATGGTGACTCACACCAGGAATGTAGAAGAATTGAAAGCTTCAGGTTAGAAAAATCCTTAAGATGCCACAAGCCGGATGGGCTGTCTGGTGGAAGCTTGGAAGACCAGAAGGTTGTCAAAACTATACAAGCAAAGACCATGATCATGAGGTTCAGAGGAGAGCAAGACTTTATTGGAAACAGACTGGGATCCATCCATACTAATCTAGCTGTATTCTGCTCCTCTCCTAAGGACTGAGAGAGATGGAATAATTTTAAATTTTAATTATGGATATGTATTCATATCTGAGTGTGGGTCCATTGATGGAGGAGGGTCATCTGTGTATTTGTTACTTTCATTGGTTAATAAAGAAACTGCCTTGGCCCTTTAATAGGACAGAATATTAGGTAGGCAGAGTAGACAGAATAGAATTTTGGAGAAAGAAAGCAGAGTCAGGCAGATGCTTCAGGCAGTCGCCATGCCTCTCCTCTCTGAGTCGGACGCAGGTTAAGATCTCTCCTGGTAAGCCACCTCTAGTGGTGCTACACAGATTACTAAATATGGGTTAAAGCAAGATGTGAGAATTAGCAAATAAGAGGCTGAAACTAATGGGCCAGGCAGTGTTTAAATGAATACAGTTTCTGTGTAATTATTTCGGGTAAAGCTAGCTGGGTGGCGGGAAGCAGCCTGCCACTCTCATTACTACAGGTCCACGCCGACAGAGACCAGGTCCCTTGGAGCTGAAATTAGCCACCCAGCATGGGTCCTCTGCAAGAGCAGTTCATACTCTACTGCAGAATCCATCACTCTGGTCCCAAATTATAAAGCAATGGAGTCATTTTTTTGGAAAAAAATATTCAAGACAGAATAACATTTATGTTGTATTGTGGTATGGTTACTGTCTTTACCCAGATGTAAAGGATGAGGGAACAGAAAGCAGGGCAGAAAGTCCTGAGAGAGTGCAGTTTGCTTAGATGCTGGAGGGTTTAAGATGACCAAGGACCTTGAGGAGCAAGAGTGCAATGTTATGGTTTTAAAGTGATGTGTTTGCAAAACTCAAGTCCATGAGGACCAAAGACCTCACTATAAAAATAGATATACTGAATCCGATAGAAGAGAAAGTGGGAACAGCCTTGAAGACATTGGCACAGGAGATGGCTTTCTGAACAGAACACCAACAGTGCAAGCACTAAGATCTACAATTAATAGACAGGACCTCATGAAACTGAAAAGCTTCTATGAGGGAAAGGATACCATCAATAGGACAAAGTGACAGCCTACAGAGTGGGAAAATAATTTTACCAACTCCATATCTAAGAGATGGCTAATATCCAATATATGTTTTTAAAAACTCAAGAAACTAGATACCAAAAAAACCCAACATATTTTAAAATGGAGTACAGATCTAAACAGATAATTCTCAACAGAGGAATCTCAAATGGCTGAGAAACACTTAAAGAAATGTTCAGCATCCTTGGCCACCAGGGAAATGCAAATTAAAACGACTATGAGATTCCATCTTACACGTGTCAGAATGTTTAAGTTCAATAACACAAATGACAGTTCATCCTGGTGAATGTGGAGTAAGGGGAACGCTCCTCCACTGCTTTTTGGGAGTGCAAACTTGTACAGACATTTGAAACTCATTGTGGTGTTTTCTCAGAAAATTGGGAATCAATCTCCCTCAAGACCCAACTATACAACTCTTGGACATATGCCCAAAGGATGTTCCATCCTACTACAAGGACACTTGCTCAATTATGTTTATTGCAGCTTTATTAACAATAACCAGAAACTGGAAGCAGCCTAGATGCCCCTCAACCAAAAAATGGATAAAGAAAACATGGTACATTTACACAATGGAGTACTACTCAGTTGGTTTTTTTTAAAGTGATATCATAAAATTTGCAAATGAATTCAACTAGAAAAACTCATCCTGAGTGAGGTAACCTAGACCCAGAAAGACATATATTTATTCACTTATAAGTGGATATTAGCTGTTAAGAAAATGATAAACAGCCGGGCGGTGGTGGCGCACGCCTTTAATCCCAGCACTCGGGAGGCAGAGGCAGGCGGATCTCTGTGAGTTCGAGACCAGCCTGGTCTACAAGAGCTAGTTCCAGGACAGGCTCCAAAGCCACAGAGAAACCCTGTCTCGAAAAACCAAAAAAAAAAAAAAAAAAAAAAAAAAAAAAAAAAAAAAAAAAGAAAATGATAAACAAGTTACAATCCACAGACCTGGAGAGGTTAGTTTAATGGAAGGCTCTAAGGGGGATGCATGGATCGCCCTGCCAAGGGGAAATAGAACAGCTTTTTTTAAAATATAATAAAGGGTTAGTTATTTAGTGGTAGACTCTCAAATCACAGTCCTCTGCTCAAATGGAGAACAGCAACCAAATCCAGCAGCCAGAAGAGAGAGCAAGCACATGCTTACATCAGCATTTATAGTATAAGAGACCATGCCCAAGTGGGCTGGTAACGTAAAGGCTACTGGCAGAAGGATTTCCTACAGCAGTGGCCTAAATGACATAAGCAAAAAACATCCCATTGCCTTTACAAGGACTGGGCAGAGTCATTCACTTAGGCTGGTTAGTAGAAAATGCTCACATTCTGTTTTCACAAAAAACACTGAGTATCTGTTGGTACTGGATTATGTGAGTGGTCCGGACATCTCTTTGCCAAAAATGCTATACTTTTATAAACAAACTGGTATATACAAAATGTCTATACCTCTTCTTGCTTTTTCTGTAGGCTCAGTGGTATGAAGCAGCATCTACAATTTATGGATCACACACTTGTCTGCATACATTCAGCTCTTCAGTTACCTTGATAAAGCAATTGCTATGGTAATCATAGTGTGTGTGTGTGTGTGTGTGTGTGTGTGTGTGTGTGTGTGTTTGTATGAAAAGAACAGCTTTTGCAGCAGACTGAGGACAGGAACAGGAGGGATCAGCTGTGAAATGAAGGGATGAAGGGGAAGCGTGTAAGGATAGCTCAAATTGGGAGGCCTTTGGGGTGTAGTATGAAAACCTAGTGCAACAGAGACTTCCTGGAATTTATGAGGATGACCCTAGTGAGGACTCCTAATAATGGAGTCTGAACTGGCTGCCTTTTGTAGCCAGGCAAGTCCTCCATTGGTGGGACTGTACTGCATTCAGTTGAGTTGTTGGCCAAGGGGATCCCATGGAGATCCCTCAAACAACTCAGGCTGATTCTAGAACAGAGGGTTATTCTCCAAAAACTGACATGAGGACTCATTCATTGAACATAAAGAATGCAGGTACCCCTACATTCTAGTCTCTTTGATGTGGGAAAGTACTCTGCAGGCTAGTGAAAGAGAAATCTTTGACCTACAGTCTGTCCTGCCTACAAAATGTGCTTGGGCAATGGTGATGCAGAACTTAGAGTGACCAATCAATGACTGGTTTAAATTGAGGCCCACTCCACAAGAGGGATCCCATACCTTACACTGGCTGCATGGCCAGGAACCAGAGACTGGATAGCCAAGAGACCCAGAGTAGAATCAAACACGACTGACCAAAAAAATCAATGAAATTATTCCTAATGATATTCTACTAAACTCATAGATCAGTGTCCTGTCCAGCCATCATCAGAAAGGTGTCCTCCAGCAGCAGATGGGAGTGGGTACAGAGACCCTCAGCCAGAGAAAGAGTCTACATTGAAGGGCTGCATTGAGTCCTTCCCCTCAGAGATCTGGGAACCCTAACAAGAGGGTAGGAGTCAGAGGGGATGGAGGATACCAGGAAAACCTGACCCAATGAATCAACTAAACAGGGCTCACAGGGGCCTACACGGGTCTACACCAGGTTCACTGCATATATGTGATTGCTGTCAGATTGGTGTTTTGTGGAACTCCTAACAGTGAGAGCAGGTATATCTCTGACTCTTTTGCCTGCTCTTGGGACTCTTTTCCTCTGACTGAGTTGCCTTTTCCAACCTTGCTATGAGGACATTTCCATTGTCTTAGTGTATCCTGTTTTGTCCTGTTTTGGCTGTTGTCTCTTGGAGGCCTGCTGTCATCTGAAGGGAAACAGAGAGAGAGTGGATCTGGGGGAGAGAGGTGGTCAGGAGAAGAGTGGAAGGAGGGGAAACTGTGGTGGGTATATATTGTATGAGAGAATAATCTATTTTCAATTTTTTAAAAAAAAAAGTGATGTGTTTTGGGATTGCAATGATGTAGTGGTTCAAATGAGAAATGTTTCCTACAGGCTAGCAATTGTGATCACTTGGTGTTCTCTTGTAGCCATTATTTGCGTGGTTATGGAACATTTAAGACTTGCAGGAGGAGTTTGTCTTTGAGCCACTTCCAGTTTGCTCTCTCTGCCCTCTAGACGTCCTTGAAGATGTATTCTCTCAGCTTCCCGGTTACCACAGCAGAACACTATGCAGCCATGAAGTGAACAAGTTAAAACTGCAGAAAACACAGTGCTGAAATGAGACAGAAAACAGAACTTAGAATGTGGCTCAAAAGAAAGTAAGTTATTTTTTTCCTCTGTACCCAGGGCTGGATTGAACCCATGGTTTGGAGTATGCTTGGTGTAATTATAGACTAAGCTATTCCCCCAGCCCTTGAGAACAATTAAACAGCAGTCCAAACATCTTAGGCATGGATTTACAGAGTAAAACTCTGTAATGTGGGTTTTTCTGTGGTTATTGTTTGCTTTTGCTTTTTGAAACAGTCTGAAAAAATAAATCAGAGCCAGGCAGTGCTGGCACCTGTCTATAATCCCAGCACTCAGAAGACAGACAGGTGGATATCTGAGTTCAAGGCCAGTCTAGACTACAGGGAGAGTTCCAGCATAGCCAGGGCTATATAGAGAGACCCTGACCCCAAGAAAACACACAAAAAAAAAATGTAACCAGTCTCACTGTGTGCCCCAAACTGGTCATGAACTGTCATGCCCATGAGCTGGGACTCTAGCTGAAATTGGATGGGTTTTAGTGCTGAGTGTGATAGTAGTAGAGCTTTGGTTTGGTTTGGTTTGGTTTATGAGATAGTCTTGCTACGTAACACAGGCAGTCCTTAAACATTCTGTGTAGCAAAGGCTGGCCTCAGATTTGAAAACTTCCTACTGTAGCCTGCCAAGTACTAAGAGCATAAGCAGGCACCACACCCTAGAGGCTAAAAGTGCTTTTCAAATGACGTCAAAGCAAGCTGGTACAGCCCCTTTGAATGTCAGTGTGGTGATTTCTCAGAAAATTAGGAAACAACCTTCCTCAAGACCCTGTAATACCACTTTTGGGTATATATCCAAAGGATGCTCAATCACACCCACAAGGACATGTGCTCAACTATGTTCATAGCAGCTTTGTTTGTCATAGCCAGAACCTGGAAACAACCTAAATGCCCCTTGACCGAAGAATAGATAAGGAAAATGTGGTACATTTACACAGCAGAAAAAAAGACTTTTTGGATTTTGCAGGAAAATGAATGGAGCCAGAAAACATTATTTTGAGTGAGGTAACCCAGACCCAGAAAGGCAATTATCACATGTACTCACTCATAGGTGGTTTTTAAACACAAAACAAAGAAAATCAGCCTATAAACCACAATCCCAGAGAACTTAGACAACAATGAGGACACTGGGAGAGACTTATATAGATCTAATCTACGTGGGAAGTAGAAAAAGTCAAGATCTCTTGAGTAAATTGGAAAGGGAGCAGAGAAAAATGTAGAGCTCAATAAAAAATAAATAAATTAATAAAAATAAATGTTGTCAAAGAAGTCAGAAGAGACATCCATCGCAGGCAGGCAGGATGGGGACTGAAGGAAGTGCTATGTTGGTCCTGTCCTCTTTGAGGGCGAATCTGGTGATGGCTGCATAAGTACCTATTATACATCTTCATAAAATTGTTTGTATGCTTCACATGGTCTTGACAAAAGCATGATAGTTCAAGTTTAAGAAAGGGAACATTGCCAGGCAGTAGTGGCACACACCTTTAATCCCAGCACTTTGGAGGCAGAGGCAGGCGGATCTCTGTAAATTCTAGGCTAACCTAGTCTACAAAGCAAGCTCTAGGACAGCTAGGACTGTTACACAGAGAAACCCTTGGAGTGGCATTTCATTTGTATTTTAATAAATAAAGCTTGCCTGAAGATCAGAGAGTAAAACAGCCGCTCTGGTCAGCCTTACAGACCAGGCAGTGGTGACACACACCTTTAATCCCAGGAGCCACACTAGTTGCCATAGAAACTGGGTAGTGCATGCTTTTAATCCTAACCCTAGAGAGGATTATAAAACGGGAGGAGGCAGATCTCAGACTCTCATTCTGAGATTCCTGGAGGCAGGATCGCCCTTTTGGACTGAGGTAGAGGTAAGAACCAGTGGCTGGCTGTTTTGCTTTTCGGACCTTCAGGTTGAACCCCGGTTTCTACCTCTGAATTTTTATTAGTCATGCTTCAAACCCTGTCTTGAAAAAAGTTTTTTTTTTAAGTAAAAAGGAAAAAAGAAGCACTTCCTTTAGCTCCTATCTCGACGCACCTGCATGCCCACAGCCTGCCTCTGCCTCCATTTCCAAGGACAGCATGCACATGCTCCCGGAAAGAGAAGCTCCTCTCCATTGGATCCTCCTCCTGCAGTTCTCTCTCAGCATCTGCATCAGTGGAATCTGCACCCCCACCTCCCTCCAACTACTCCGCATGCTCCCTCTCTGACGGGGGTGTCCAACCTGAGCCCATGCACCCTAGGACACCCACGACTGTGGCCCGGCACGACAGCTGTGAACTTACTTGAGATGTGTATCTTTGTTTCTCCTTACACTCAGTCGTACAGTTCTCAAGGGTGACTTCCATGGAGGACAAAGCTGTGACACAGCATCAAAAGGTTAGACATGCCTGCAAGTGTTGAGCAGCTAGCGGTTTGTCCAGACCTACTACATACAAGCATCCCCTCTCTAGTGAGGAATTCATGCCCTCCTTCATTGTTCTATCAGGGTCCCCAACAGCCTCCACATGACTAAATCCAAGGCTCTCTGTTCATCCTTCTCTGACCCTGGAGGGCAGCTGGCCACCCATTCCTCTCTGCGAGCCTGGTGTGTAGTGCAGTCCCATAATGCCAGCACTAAGTAGACAGAGGCAGGAGGATCACAGTGGAATACAGCCTAGACTACAAAGAGACCCTACCTCAAAACAATGCAAAAACCCTCTGTGGCTGACTTTGGGGACAGCACCTAAACTGACCCCCCGACTGCCCAGGCTTAGTCCCCGCCACACACACTTTCCTGAACACCACTCCTCTGCCAACTTCCATCACAGTTACGATGACATCACAGCCTCCATGACACTCCAGTCCTGACATCCAGTCCAGGCCTCAGCAAACACTGGTCTCCTATGTCTAAACAATACCTGCCCAACACGACCAACAGGGAGGTCAGACAATTATAAACCTGCTTCTCTGCCTTCTCCAGTTCAGGCAACTCCATCCTTTCTGGGTGTCAGACAGCTGAGAGCTGCATAGCTGTACTGCCTGGTGGCCCATGCCCGTATCCTAGCAACACATGTGTTTGGAAGGATGGTGCCTGTGAGTGCCGGCTAGCCTGGTGGTTTGCTTTAGGAGGAGAGGGCCCACTTGTTCATTCCCAGCCGCCTGGCTAGCTTAGCCCCAGAAATAACCACACAGAAACTGTATTAATTAAATCACTGCTTGGCCCATTCGCTCTAGTTTCTTATTGGCTAACTCTTACATCTGAATTTAACCCATTTCTATTAATCTGTGTATCACCACAAGGTCGTGACCTACCAGCAAAGTTCCAGCACGTCTATCTCTGGCGGTGGATCCATGGCGTCTCTGACTCTGCCCTTCTTTCTCCCAGCATTCAGGTCTGTCCTCCTAACTAAGTTCTGCCCTATCAACAGGCCAAGGCGGTTTCTTTATTCGTTAATTGTTATCACAGCACACAGAGGGGACTCCCACATCAGTTTGCAGTGTTGATGTTGTTGTATTTCCTCTTTGACTCTTTAGGCTTTGGTGGGGGCACGGCTCAGCTCCCAAATAAATTACACATGAAGGCTTATTCTTACTTATAAGAGTGCCCGGCCTTAGCTTGGTTTGTTTCTAGCCAGTTTTTCTCATCTTAAATTATCCTGACTACCTTTTGCCTCTGGGCTTTTACCTTTCTCTTCTGTGTATCTGACTTTCACTTTTACTCCGTGGCTGGCTGTGTTACTGGGTGGCTGGCCCCTAGTGTCCTCTTCTCCTTGTTCTATCTTGCTCCCTGAACTTTGTCTCCCAGATTTCTCCTTATATTTAATCCTCTCTGTCTGCCAGCCCCACCTATCCTTTCTCCTGCCTTGCTATTGGCTGTTCAGCTCTTTATTAGATCATCGGGTGTTTGACAGGCCAAGAATCACAGCTTCAGAGTCGAACAAATGCAACATAAAATAATATTCCCCAACATTTTCATTTTTTTCTAAACAAAATGAAAGTTTTAACTTTAACATAGTAATACTGTGTACAATAAGAACAATTATCAAGTAAAAATTACATTCACAATGTACTGAATTCCAATTCATCTGTTTGTTACATTTAAAGAAGAGACCCCATTATCTGTCCTATCTTAGTAAACCCCAAACTTTTGTACCTAAAGTACTTTCTGTCATATCTAAGAAAAACTGCAACTATAACGATCTAGTCTTCAACTCCATCAAAGGCACCAGAAGAATATAATACTATTTAAGTAAACATAAAGTGCATTGCAGAAGACTTCCAAAAACTCTAGAAATGACAGAGACATCTGACTACCTGGACAGTCACCCTACCTCTTTTGTAACGTTAGGACATCCATGAAAAGATGGGGGGAGGGCAGGGTCAGCCCAGTCTTAGGAATCTGTGAAAGGAGATCCAGCCTGATTAGATTTCACACTTAAGTCACTGGGGGAAACTGCTTACAGGGGCATTGCCAAGAGCAGATTTTACTCCAGTGACTGAAAAATGCTGTGGTTTGGTGACAGATGACCCTCTCTGCTGGTGCTGGGCCTGTATAAAATGTCCCTCCCTCCTGCGGGCAGATATTAAAGGCAGCTGCAGCAGGGCGTGGTGGTACACACCCTGGGGAGGCAGAGGCAGAGGCAGAGGCAGAGGCAGGCAGATCCCTGAGTTTGAGGTCAGTCTGGTCTGTACATGAGTTCCAGGCCAGCCATGAGTACATAGGAGGGCCGTCTCTCAGTTGCGATGGTCAAATGTGTCTGCCTCCCGTCTCTGTTTGCAGTGTTCACACTCAGAGGAGACACCCCTGCCTGTCGCTGTCCCCTGCGAAAGCTGCAGGCCTTGCTGAAGCTAGCATTGTGGTTGAGACTCCGGATTCCAGTTTGTACTCTCAGCTCCGCCGCCAGATATGACCTCTTTCAACACACTTCCTCTTCTGTAAAATGGGAATACTACGACAGAGTTATATGCCATCTTCAGCGATTCGTGATCTGACTAGGAAAAGCTGCAAGGCGTCAGCACCCGAGGCTTATTTCATAAACTAGTTTTTAATGATGTTTACTTTTTTAGGTGCTAGGCACTAACACTTGGATATGCTAGACAAACGCTCCACCGCTGAGCTACAAAGTCCGCCCTCGGATTTTGGAGACCACTTTGTAACCCAGGCTGGTCTCGGTTTAGGATCCTCCGCCTGTCTTCGCCTGCCCCTTCAGCCTCTCTAGTCTCTTTTAGAGTAGCTCCCTTTTCACACGCCAGGTGGAGCCATCGCACTGACAACAGAGGCGCATCTCTGTAGGAAGGAGGGAGATGCTCCTCTCTGAAGTCATCGGTTTGAGGTCTTGACTAAAACCACCGGGAACTTTGCCAACTTACTTTTGAGACCCGGATACAGGACTTGATGGGCCTCTGCGCCCACGCTCCAGCTTCTCTAATGGTTCCGGTTACAAACGTTTAGACTTTCTGGACCAGGAAAGAGCCGGGTAAGAACTAGGCCATGGGGAAAAGGATAAGGTTGTAATTTTAGAAGTCAGACTCGGGAAGAGGCGGGCACAGAATCCGATAGCCCTGCGAGCGGAACAAAACACTAAGCGGGTCCCAAGCTGTGGAGAAAAGGCGAGACCCGGTGAAACTACCAAGTCAGGGCCTGGGGTGCCTATTCGGGTCCCTGTGGCCTCAGCACACTGGACGCCAGGTGGAGAAGACCAAATTTACACTGTAAAGGTGCCCAGCAAGATTAGAAGGGGAGCGAGTGACTACTACAGCAGGTGACTTAGGCAGGAGGCGGTTCAAAATGGGAGGAAGTTCAATTTCGTCCTCTTTAGGGGGACTAAGCTTCATGGATGTGTTGGGATCCTGGGAAAGCTTCGAGAAGAGGGAAAGGAGAGGCCCGGGAACAGGTCCCTGAGGATCGAGGATGCCCTGAGCAGGAAGAAGAAGCGGCTTCCCGTGGCTTTGTGCCCTCCTTATACCAGTGTGGTGTGCAGGAGTCAGGGAGTCGGGGCCTCAAAGATGGTCATCACCTGGGAGGGGAAATGAAATGCATCAAAGGGACAAACTCCACTGTCCATGGAGCCAGGTTGAGGGCAGAGGCAGAGGCTGAGGAAATGGCTCACTGAGGGCTGGAGAAGAGGACCAGTCCCATACCGGTGAATCAGCAGGAAGTGAATGAGCCAGACCTGATCTCTCTACTTTCTCTCTCCAATAGAAGATTTATGGAACAGCGTATCAAACCTGGTGTGAGGAATTTTTGCCTTAAAGCATCTCTACCTGGGGCTAGAGAGATGGCTTTGCAGTTAAAAGCCCTTACCTGTTCTACCAGAGGACCCAGGTTCAATTCCTAACACCCACAATGGCAGCTCCCAACCGGCTCTAACTCCAGGTCCAGGGAATTGATGCCATCTTCTGGATTCCATGGATACGGCTTGCACATGGTACACAGGCATGGTGCACATGAAGGCAAAACACCATCAAATAAAAATACACATAACGGGAAAATAAAGACTCTTTACCTGAGTTTTACAAGAGAAGAGGCAGGTTGCTTAAGTGACCTTTACTAACCCAAAATAGCATCACATCCACAAACAGCTGGTATTGCTCTTACCGCATGTTGCTTTCAACATTTATCACAGGTGATAAGTGACTTTCAACTTAGCTGTTTTCAGCCCCCACACACCCCACACCACACACGTCCCACATGCACACATACACACACACACGCACACACACCCCACATATGCACACACATCTAAATCAAACATTATTCTGGGTTAGGGACATGAAAGGGTCCTGATGAAGAAATAGGACAGCTGTTTAAAATCGTGACTATAATCCCTCTTACTTTATAAAATGTTGACTACTTGGGGAACCCAAAGCATAATAAGATTGATTACTTTGTTTTCTTAAAGGCAAGTTAAATTTAAACGAGCTGCTGAGAACACAGTGTGTAAACAGATTGAATACATAGTTTCAAATGATCTCAAAGCATATAATTAACTTGGTTACAAGCTTGGGTAAAAGTTCAATGTTAAAGGCAGGTTCCAAGAGGCATTTACCAGAAGTCATTTCTACATGGTTCCTGATATTTTCCTAATAAATATTTTACAGCTGTGCTTCCCATCTGGAAACTATTCTTTAGTCCTTCCGAAAATGTCCTCAGAGCCACTGCTCAGGCCACATGCTAAAGGCTTTGAGTTGGAGCATTACCCTCAAGTTTAGTGTTATGTACTTTCTGATACCCACCGGTATTTCTCTCTTGATGCCAATGTTAATTTGAAATATGCTTTTTAGCTTATATTAGCAGTTACATGGGTGCCATGCTACCAACTCTTTGGGTGGGGTTTGTTGTGTAGTCTGTGATGAATCTTTGTGTTTCATGTGACTTACAAATCATATTTCTATTTGTAAAACATACTTAAATTTTCAATATGTTCACTTAGCAAAATTAAATTTTAACCAGGATTTCTTCCTGCCACACGGTAGAAAGATTCAAGAGGAACTTAACTCCAGGCCCCGTGGTCATCTCCCACACTTACACCCCAGCTAGCGTGTTCCCTTCGCTTTACACCTCCCCAGTCCATTGCTGTCGTTTATATCACAGCTCTTATTGTTCACTAGATGACTGTGTGGACTTCTCGGGATGCTTGCTCATTTCTGCCCATCTCATTTGCTTTTCCTTTCTGGACTTAACTGGCTTTTCTATCTAGAATCTACCCCTCTGTGTTCTCAGGGAGACCCTTGGAGGAGCCAACTCTCAGCCATCATTCCTTACGAGACGATATTTTCCCTTCATCCTTACCCCTGGGCAGTGGTTTAGGATGACGTTAAGCTGAGTCACTTCCGGGTTTAAGCCTAGGCACTCTGAAGGCATACCTGCCCTTCTCCATCTCTGTCTCCCACGATAGCCTCTAGCTCTTCTTCATTTGCTTGTCGTTTGTCTGTTTGTCTGAGACAGAGGCTCGGGTAACTAGGCTGACCTCAAACTCCTTGACCTTGAACTCCTGTTCCTCCTGCCTCTGCCTTCCAGTTGCTGGGTTCACAGGTGTGCACTTCCACACCCAGTCTGGCCCTCAGCTCCTGATTCTCATGCCTCATTTCAGGCCCTGACCTGCCAATCATGCACCACCTCCTTGAAATGCAGTCTTCTGTTTGCTTGAATCAAATCACTGTCCTCTGCCTGTGGCTTTCTGTCCCCCAACCTCCCACCCTGTTCTGGTCAGCTTTCCTTTTGTCTTTAACATTCTGAAGGGCATCCCCATGCTCAGTGTCGTGGTTTGGGTTTGGTGTGTCCTCCACGGGTCTACAAGTCGGGGGCTGGTCTTTGGTGTGATGGTGATGTCTAGAGCTTCGAAGCTCAGGGCCTGTGGAAGACCATGAGGCCACCACAAAGGTATTTCCTGAGAGGCTCATGTTTGTCATAGGACTTGATACTCCAGAACAGTGGGTGGCCAGAAAACAAGGTTAGCTGCTAAACTCTCCCTGCTTCCTGTCTCACCCGTGACCTCTTCATGCATTGCCGCTACCGTGACACCGTCTTCCATGAGCCCTTCAGCAGAACCCAGCAGAGTGTAGAGTATAACAGCTATCTCTTGAGCCTCCAGAACAGTGAACTAAGCAAATCCCTTCTCTTTAAATATCACTCAACCTTGGGTATTTTGTTATAGCTACACAGACTGGACTACATCATCTTTGTAACCCATTGAATATCCACATAGAAACCACTTTTAAAGATTTCCTCTTGACTATAACTTCCATTAGGATCTTTCTCTATTCTATATGCTTCTCGTTGATGTTATTCAATTTCTTATTTTCCATCTCTCTCTATGGGATCTAATTCACAAATGTTCTCTTCTCTCTTTGGGGGAAGGGGACAGAGTGGGGCTTGAGACAGGATCTCACTCTGGAACCTTAGTTGGTCTAGTACATGCTGTGTTGAGCAGACTGGCCTGGAACTCACAGACATCTACCTCCCACATGTTGGTATTACAGGTATTACTGCTTGACTTTAAAAATACTATATTAATCAACTATGTAATCATATATTTTCATATATATTTCATATAATTTCAATGGCATAATATTTTAGTTTCACTATTTTTATTCTCTTGGTTTGTTTTGTAATTTTCCTGGTTTTGTTTTTGTTCTTGAGAGAGCTTTATATATCCAAGGCTGGCCTCAAAGTTGATATATAACCAAATGACCTTATACTCCTGATCCATCTGTCTCCAGATCCTAGATGCTAAGATTACAGGCCTGGGCCACTCTCTTGGGTTTATCTGGTGCTGTTGCAAAGTAAGTCCACCAGAGAACACATGGATACTCTCAAAGCCAATTAGAAAGTCTGCATTGCCAGCCAGCAGCTAGGGAAGCTTTGCCAAATCAAGCAGCCTCAAGTCTCACTGTTTCTGTCTTTTATGTACAAAACCATATCCTGGTCGGCACACTTCAGTCAGCAAGAGCAGTTAGTGAGAAGCAAAACTACAGAAGCTGAAACTCTTGGGTTAGTGTGTTTAGGGACTTTCCCAGATCCTGGAGCTATGGACTACTCGTTGATGTGTTGGGTCTGTTTCCATCTGGCTGATGTTGGGATCTAAGGTAAGAATGGTACCTCTAACATGGTGTCTGTTGTGCTAAGGTCTCAGGGCCTGCTGCATTCCCCACTGGTTCAATGGATTTGAATCAAATCATGAACTCATCTTGCGATGAGGAATTATATTGTCCCCTCGGCACTAATAATTTAGCAGAATTTTTTTTTACATACTTAAGTATGCACTTGAGAAAGCAAGGCCTATAGTGAAGACTAGGAGCGAAAGGATTAATGGCCCAGCCATGGCTGAAGCAGAGTAGTTAACCAAGGGGACCAAAACAAGGTTTGGTACCAGTTATTAGATTTTTACGTCCCCCTTGAGGTTATTTTTGGCTAAACTTTCTCTAATTATCCCTGACTGGTTGTCACAGAAGAAACAAGTTTCTCCCAGTGCCATACAGAGACCTCCTTGTTTCCCAAGAACGTCCGGAACTCTTCAATTCTGAAGCCCAACCTCTGCTACAGAGTATACCTGCTGGGCCTCCAGATGGAAATAGAATTTTTTAGATGACATAGGTTAGTGTTTACTTGAGCACTGAGGGAAGCTTTTAATCCCTCATAATCAGGACTGAAGCCACACTTGTAGCAGAGCCAAGCGTACCCTGTCCTCACAGCTCGAGACTAGGGAGAGCTGGTCTCACCCAGGGAAGCCCAGAATTTAGATTGAGGTGTGCCCTATTCATTTTCTCTCTGATAGAGGAGCACGCATGGCACAACATGCATGAGGATGCGAATGAGCAGGGTTTCCGTTAGTGTGAACAACTCAGAAGATGGACATTTGGTTAAGCCAGCCAGGTAGTCTCTGGGGTCTGGAAATACACCTGAACGCCATTCCTGGGGTTAACCTGCTGTGTATGGCTACAGGAATCTGCACAGGGGGGCTCTCCAGGGAGTATCTAGATGACATAAGCAAGAACTCTACCCTTGGAGGTCCCCAAGGATGATCTGAGGTTGGTCTCATTTACAGCTGTTAGGGTTGGAAGTGAAGCTCATTGTTTGGAGTCCCGCACAGCCAGCACTGCTGACCAGTGTTGGGCCAAGAATGGTTCAGGAACTGAGAGACTCCTTCCAGCTTCCTGGACACTGAGGGATTGGTTTCTGCTGCTTCCTTGACTTTTATCCCCTTCGTTGGCAAAAGAATTCTTGGAAAAACTGGAGTTGGAGGGCTTTCTACCTTTAGGGCACTCATATTCTGGAGGTACCAAGATGGGCCAGTTTGGGAGTTGGGCCAGATAGCCCTAGACAAGAGGGGGGTAAACAGTAAACTGTCTGGGTCCGGACCTTTCATGGGGAACTTGACTCCAGGTTTTGTCAGTTTCCCAGTAATGACTTCCAGTTTCCTGCTAGGCGCTAACCTTTGTAGACATGCCCGAAACTAGCAAAATAACAGGCTTTTTGTAATGATTTTCTCTAGGACTAGGAAGGATCACTGTGCCTCCAGGAGAGATGGGTTTTGTAACCCCACTGAGCACAATGGTATTTTTCCAGCTCTTGGCAGTTCAGGACACTGTCAGCAAGACAGATACAGTATTAGGTAGATGAGAGTTTTGTCATTA